>NC_079407.1:5324831-5933496 GCF_029220125.1 Pseudoliparis swirei
TTTGCCATGACGAATGAGATAAAAGAGTCACCAATAATACATGCAGTCATTTTTATTGAATACTAAGCACCTCTATGAAATCCCTGTTTTGTTTTCTGACTTTCCACGCTCTCAAACTGGTTCAGGTTTGGATAAATCCTGCTTCGAGTGGGTTGAGTCCTCTCTGCATCGGGCAGATCTTCTATTGGATTGCAATCATTTCTGCTGAGGTCACTCTGCGGGCCGGATGGGTCTTGGTCATCATTTTCTAATATTCCCCAAAACATTTCTTTTAGAAAACTGACTGAGAAAAGTGTGATGTTTCAATTGGGATAACAGAGACATTAGATATTTTAAGAAGGTGACTCAATAGGTGACATGGAAATAGCAGTGTGAATGCACCATAAACTAGAACGGGCACTCGGTAGAGCGCATACCTTCGCATATCACAAGATTGGGCATTGAATTATGAACATGTTGGCATTAGTTGCATGCCAATTGGATAAAAATTGACCGTGCTATGGTAAAAAGAAGATGTTGACCTTTTCATGACCTTGACATTTGACCCGATCAATCCCAAAATCTAATCAAATGGTCCCCGGATAATAACCAATCATCCCACCAAATTTCATGCGATTCGGTTTACAACTTTTTTTGTTACGTGAATAACACGCATACAAATAAATAAATAAATACACGGTGAT
Source organism: Pseudoliparis swirei (assembly GCF_029220125.1). Classification (NCBI taxonomy): domain Eukaryota; kingdom Metazoa; phylum Chordata; class Actinopteri; order Perciformes; family Liparidae; genus Pseudoliparis; species Pseudoliparis swirei. The sequence continues at coordinate 5,325,515 of NC_079407.1, forward strand.
CAAAACATTACCTTCCGCATTTTCAATGCGAAGGTAACAAGATGGCCGTCACCCTCTCCTGTAGGAAAAGGAAAACACGTTGTGTGTCAGAAATACCATTTGTCTTCATCAACTCGTGCATCACTTATACTTCTGTGTGTGTGTGTGTGTGTTGTTACTTCTCTGCTCTTGCTCTACTGGCACTCTGCCTGTTTCCTCAGGTGCAGCCCTGGCGCCGGCTGTGGGACATCACACCGTGAGACTTGAAGGAACAGTTGAACATTTGGGGAAAACATGCTCGTTTGCTTCCTTGCCACGAGTTAGATAAGAAGATTAAAATCAACTTGTGTTCTTCTTGGCAAGAAAGCGAATTGACAAGTTTCCCAAATCTACAAAAAGATGTCCATTGTTGGATAATGTGTCTCTATTGTGTACATTGTTGTTGTCCTGATACATCTTTTAACTTAACAGATGCAACTTTTACACAGGTCCTCTCATTAGATGCCTTAATGCCTTAATTTTCATTATTCATTTATTATTTAGGTTATACTTTGATATGTTAGAAGAGCTTTTTTCTTATGATAGTTTTAGTTTCGTTCATTGTGATTGTTGTTTAAATATGTTTAGTTTTAAGATTGATTCACTGATTGGGTAACACTTGGCACCTGTGGTTATCTGTATGTGGGTAGCTTCAGGACCAGCATGCACCGGGGTGGCCTATGTTTTTTTACCAGCACATGAGCGGCAGTGTCAACATGTTGTTTGTTCTTTTTGTTTGTTTCGTAAATAAATTACAAGAATAACTAGAATGGGCACTCGGTAGAGCGCATACCTTCGCATATCACAAGATTGGGCATTGAATTATGAACATTTTGGCATTAGTTGCATGCCAATTGGACAAAAATGTATCGTGCTATGGTAAAAAAAGAGTTTGACCTTTCCATGACCTTGACCTTGACCTTTGACCCGATTGATCCCAAAATCTAATCAAATGGTCCCCGGATAATAACCAATCATCCCACCAAATTTCATGCGATTCAAGAACATTTTGACCTTTCCATGACCTTGACCTTTGACCCGATCGATCCCAAAATCTAGTCAACTGGTCCCCGGATAATAAACAATCATCCCACCAAATTTCATGCGATTCGGTTCAATACTTTTTGAGTTCTGCGAAAGATTTTGACCTGTTCATGACCTTTGACCTTTGACCCGATCGATCCCAAAATCTAATCAACTGGTCCCCGGATAATAAACAATCATCCCACCAAATTTCATGCGATTCGGTTCAATACTTTTTGAGTTTTGCGAATAACACGCATACAAATAAATAAATAAATACACGGCGATCAAAACATAACCTTCCGGCATTTTCAATGCGAAGGTAACTAGAATGGGCACTCGGTAGAGTGCATACCTTCGCATATCACAAGATTGAGCATTGCATTATGAACATTTTGGCATTAGTTGCATGCCAATTGGACAAAAATGTATCGTGCTATGGTAAAAAAAGAGTTTGACCTTTCCATGACCTTGACCTTGACCTTTGACCCGATTGATCCCAAAATCTAATCAAATGGTCCCCGGATAATAACCAATCATCCCACCAAATTTCATGCGATTCAAGAACATTTTGACCTGTTCATGACCTTTGACCTTGACCTTTGACCCGATCGATCCCAAAATCTAATCAACTGGTCCCCGGATAATAAACAATCATCCCACCAAATTTCATGCGATTCGGTTCAATACTTTTTGAGTTCTGCGAAAGATTTTGATCTGTTCATGACCTTTGACCTTTGACCCGATCGATCCCAAAATCTAATCAACTGGTCCCCGGATAATAAACAATCATCCCACCAAATTTCATGCGATTCGGTTCAATACTTTTTGAGTTCTGCGAAAGATTTTGACCTGTTCATGACCTTTGACCCGATCGATCCCAAAATCTAATCAACTGGTCCCCGGATAATAAACAATCATCCCACCAAATGTCATGCGATTCGGTTCAATACTTTTTGAGTTTTGCGAATAACACGCATACAAATAAATAAATAAATAAATACACGGCGATCAAAACATAACCTTCCGCATTTTCAATGCGAAGGTAATGAAGCATCTCAAATCAAAAAGTCCAGGATGTTCTGAACCAAATGTGGGGACGATTGGTCCAACTCTGTAGGAAAAGCAGCAACAAAACAACACTAATGACAAATAATTAAAAATAGAATTAAAACGACCTATGGGTGTGGCTTATATGGGTCGATTCATCTGGTCCAAGAATGACATATTTATTGTTTCCAAGACTTCCGATTCAAAAGTGAAAGCGGAAAAAAAGAGGAACAAAAGTAATGTAATTGTGTCAAAACGCTACATTTGCAATTTTTAACAAACAAAGACCACACTATTGGGGATGATTAATGATTATAATATAGATTCAGGGTGCTGGTGTTCTCTCCATTGCATGCTGTGGTTCTTGTGCCTGAAAGGAGAGAGAGAGAGAGAGAAGATCCACGAACACGTGATCATTGTAATCAGGCGTGCTGATATTATAATCCATCCCACTTAAACGTCGTGCCTTTTAAAATAAATATTGGGGAGCTCCTCCCCCCCCCCCCCCCCCCCGCCCGCAGCCTGTTGAGAGGTTAGACTGAAGCTATGTGTGCTTGTGTGTGCTTGTGTGTGTGTGTGTGTGTGTGTTTAAGTGGACCACTCTTCATAACTATGCAGCTGCAGGATGGCGGGGAGCTTCTTAAAAGGACACTTACTCTCCGCATTCGACTACAAGACCAAAAAATTCATTGTCGCCAAAAATAAGAAAGTTGGAGTTCTGTACAGACTTATTCAGTTATCCATCATCGGTTACATCATCGGGTAAGTGTGTGAAGTACTGCCGCAGCTCTCGCTGTGCTTTAAGCCTGCCTTATTTCAAATGGTATTTAGCCTAATTATTATTCGTATATTATTAATATAGAAATGCATGCTTGTGAGGATATTATTTTGACCTGATCACACTGAGTGTAGCTGGTGTATTTTAAATAGCCTCGATGAATGAATGCAGCAACTTACATAGTTGCTTTTTGATTTATTATTTGATACCATATATATGTACAGGCTGATGATGATGATTAGTTATTCAAGGTTCAAGGTTTTTTATTTGCCATATAGCCAACAGTCCGGGCACGTTAGAATTATTGTGCAGTGCTCAGTCAACAGAGGTAAAAACACAATAAGGTGGTAGTATATACAGTATTAAATACGGTTTTAAAAACAGGTTTCTTAACATAACAAGGAGAGGGCACATGTGAATAACGAGGCTAGTCCTGAGGGCTGCTCCTATAGCTAGTGAAAAGAAAAGAGGGGAAAGGGGAGAGTTAAATGGGGATATTGCACAATTTGAGAGGTGGGGGAAGATTATGTGGGGATATTGCACAGATTAGAGTGTTGCACATTTTCATAGATAGTAATATTTCACATATTGCACATGATAAGCTGAGGTAGTGTTGGTTATTGTTTACACATTTTTTTATGTTTAGTTTTGCCACCAGTCTGAGCGTGTGTGTGTGTATGTGTGTGTGTGTGTGTGTGTGTGAGTGTGAAAGACCTCTGGGTTTGCACAAATGCTTTTATCTTATTATTTATTCCTTTAGGCTCCTGATGCTAAATATTCAGTAGTGAGGCCTGCAGTAGACAAACTGAAAATGATAGTTTTTTTAATACACTAATACTTGTGACCCAAAGTTAAAAACAAATAAAAAACTGTAGTTAGCATAGTCTACACTGCAAAAACTCGGCCTCAAAAAACAAGAAAAAAAAGTAATAAAATGAGGGAATATTACTTGAAATAAGCGAAATTATCTGCCAACAGAACAGGAAAATTTGACTTGCCAAGATTTCTTAAAACAAGTAAAAGTATCTAGCCTTGAAGAACCCACAAATATCTTAAAACTAGTGTAGCCAGATGAAAAACAAGTAAATTTGTCTTGATACAATGAAACAATTTAAGAATTATTTTCTTAATATGTAGGAAAATGTGCTTAAATTCAGAAAATACAAGTACCATCATCTTGCAATAAGGATATATGTTAGGCAATATATCTTAAAATAAGTAATGTTACACTAAAAACAAGTACATTCATCTTGATACAATGAAAAATGTAAGAATTATTTTCTCAATATGTAGGCAAATGTGCTTAAAATCTGGAAATGAAAGTACCATCATCTTGCAATAAGGCTATATGTTAGGCAATACATCTTAAAATAAGTAATTTTACACTAAAACAAGTACATTTGTCTTGATACAATGACAAATTTAAGAATTGTTTTCTCAATATGTAGGAAAGTTTCCTTAAATTTAGCATCCAATGCTCATGCAATATTCTTGGAATATCATGAAATTTACAGAGAAAAATACCATAATATGCTTAAAATCAGTAATTTGACAATGTATATCATACTAGAAATGTGTAGTTCTTCTGTAAACCCAATGAAAAACACAGTACAACTGTATAATATATTATGGTACTTTATTGAAAAGTTCCAATTAACGGTGAACATACAAGACATGACAGTAAGTTTTGTAAAAACAACAGTTATACTGTAAACTTTATTACAGTTACGGTATTTTATTACAAAGTTCAAAGGAAGTTGCTGGCAACTAGTCACCAGAATTCCTTTGCAAAAACATGGTACAGTGTATAACAATAGGTTGGCATAGATTTTACAGTCAACATTTGATTATTGTAAATTACAAATGGAAATATCTTAATAACACCTTTTGGAAAACAAGATACAAACCATCGTTGATGAAAACCTTAAGAAACTAACATTCTGTGAAAAACAGGTTGAACTGATCCACTCACATGTGTTGTATACTCACAAAGCATTGTTGAGATCTTGAAGAAACAGGATGTGGACATGAAGGATATCCCATGAATAAGCAAAAGATTAGCCACTTGCCCAGAGTTGATTAAGAGCAATGAGTCGCTGTGTCCAGACTTGACTGAAGAGGGCACCCAGCATGGTAGAGTCTCACACGGACACAAAGTTCAGGAAGTTCTTCTTGAAAACTCGTATGTTGACATCAGGTGATCCTCTCTGCAGCCAAAAAAACAAAGCAAAGGCAAAGTTAGATTGATGCAGTGCTTGAGCATGATGCTGAAACAGATACACATTCACTGCCTTCTGGTAAACTGAGCTCCAATGATAAAGTCACCTTTATAGTTAAACAATATTAATAAGTCAGGTTCAATGTTGAATAAGGACATATTTTAGCATAAAGGCATCATTACAATATGTTACATGTCTGTAATCTTGCAGCCTACAGATGAGTCCACTCAGGCAATCAAGACCATCATCACGTTTCACGTGGTTCGGGTTTCCAACCAGGGTAACAGCCCATCCAATTAATTCCATCATTTAAAAACATGTTTGTATTTTTTTAAGATACACTAACATAAAACCTTTTGATGTACCCCTATAAGCAATAACACAATTATTATTGCAAAAAAAGGATAAACTAGATTACAGTCGAGCCTGTTGTGGATTTGTATAACAGAAATACTCAGTGTACAATAGCTGATATATCTTCCTCCGCCTTACATATAAATTGTTTTAATGAGACCCAGTCCAATTGCAAACAATGCCCTCCTGCATTTACCATTACATTTATAGTACATGTCACCTGTGTGCAAAGACAGAGTTGCAAACCTATTTAGGGTGGATTTGGGAAAGATAGTACACATGACGATATGCCATAGAATTAATTAAATGTTTCTGCTATACGTGGAACTAAATTTTAACTATTAGGGACAAGATTAATAATCTCTTGCCCATAACCAGTGCCAATCTGTCCTTAAGTGGAATGGCCTTGGAAACCGCTGTATGCCCTGGTGTATATTTGGAGGGTTTTTCTCCCATCAACCGTGACCAATTATTTTCAACGGTTTCTACTTCGAACACGTCTACCTGTCTCTTGGACCCCATCCCGACGAGGCTGCTTAAAGACGTTTTGCCTTTAATTGGCGGCTCTCTATTAGATATTATCAATGTGTCTCTGCTAACAGGCCACGTACCACTCCTTCAAGGTGGCTGTTATTAAACCTCTCCTGAAGAAGCCCACTCTGGATCCAGAGGTATTGGCTAACTACAGACCGATCTCTAACCTCCCCTTCCTCTCCAAGATCCTTGAGAAAGTGGTCGCAAATCAGTTGTGCGACTTTCTACATCATAATAGTTTATTTGAGAAATTTCAATCAGGATTTAGAAAACACCACAGCACCGAGACGGCACTGGTGAAAATTACAAATGACCTCTTAATGGCAGCAGATAAAGGACTCCTCTCTGTCCTGGTCTTGTTAGACCTTAGTGCTGCATTCGACACCATTGACCATGACATCCTGTTACAGAGACTGGAGCAGTCGATTGGCATTTCAGGCACGGCACTAATTTGGTTTAAATCCTATTTATCAGATCGATCTCAGTTTGTATTTGTAAACGATGACGCCTCGATAACCACTAACGTTAATCACGGAGTTCCACAAGGTTCTGTGCTTGGACCAATTTTATTTACCTTATACATGCTTCCTTTGGGCAATATTATCAGGAAACACTCCATAAACTTTCATTGTTATGCAGATGACACTCAACTATATTTATCGATAAAACCAGAGGAGAGCAACCAACTCTGTAAAATTCAAGCATGTCTTAAAGACATAAAACATGGATGACCTGCAACTCTTGATGTTAAACTCAGACAAAACCGAAGTAATTTTAATCGGCCCTGAGCACCTCAGAGATCAATTATCTGGTGATGTGGATTCTGTAGACGGCATTGCCCTGGCATCCAACACCACTGTAAAGAATCTTGGCGTTATCTTTGATCGGGACTTGTCCTTTAACTCCCACGTAAAGCAAATCTCAAGGACTGCATTCTTTCATCTACGTAATATTTCAAAATCAGGCACATCTTGTCTCAAAAGATGCAGAAAATTGGTTCACGCTTCGTTACTTGAGACTGGATTACTGTAACTCCTTATTAGCAGGCTGCTCTAATAAATCTCTTAGGTCCCTCCAGTTGATCCAGAATGCTGCAGCTCGTGTTCTCACTAAAACTAAGAAAAGAGATCACATCACTCCTGCACTAGCTGCTCTGCACTGGCTCCCAGTAAAATCAAGAATCACTTTTAAAATTCTTCTCTTAACCTACAAAGCCTTGATTGGTGATGCTCCATCATATCTTAAGGAGCTTGTCGCACATATTGCCCCACTAGAGAGCTACGCTCACTAAATGCGGGACTACTTGTAGTTCCTAGAGTCTTAAAAAGTAGAATGGGAGCCAGAGCCTTTAGTTATCAAGCTCCTCTTTATGGAACCAGCTTCCAATTTTTCAGTCCGGGAGGCAACACAGTCCGGGAGGCAGACACAGTCACCTCGCTTTTAAGAGTACTTAACCTTTGCCTTGGTAGAGCCCCTTTATAACAGCTATAGGTTGGCTGAATCAGGTTTTACAGTCAGCCCTTGATATGCTGCTATAGGCTTATAGCTGCGACGTTTTCCATCTTTTTTTCTCTCCTTAAGATGAATTTTCATCTCTCAATCACACGTTACTAACTCTGCTTTCTCCGGAAGTCCTTTTGACTTTACGTCTCATGCGGTCATCGGACCCTATGAGACGGCATAGATCCTATCTGCCTGATGGATCGTCTGGGTCGGGGAATTCCTGCTCATGACTACGCCACTGTCCTGTTGAGACTCCGCCCACTCCTCCTCCCCACCGCCATCTGCCTGATGGATCGTGGAGGTCTCCATCGTGGAATATGCCTACTATGAACTATTCATACACTCTGTCATATTCATTGAATGTATTTTAACTCTAAATCTGTCCTTCTGTACACATTACATCTATTGCATCTGTCCATCCTAGGAGAGGGATCCTCCTCTGTTGCTCTCCTCCAGGTTTCTTCCTTTTCCCCCTGAAGGGTTATTTGGGAGTTTTCCGAGTTGCCTTTTGGGGCAGGATTTGGTACAGATTGTACACATGACGAGACAAATTTGTAATTTGTGAAATTGGGCTATACAAATAAACTGAATTGAATTGAATTGAATATCAGTTCAAACCACAAGAAAATTAATTGAGGATGATCAATTGAGGGAGGTTTGAGTTGTGCTTGCACCTATCATTTGCTATACTGAACTACATCACCGCTTACCTCGATTTAGCCTCGACAAGACTGGTGTCTGAGTCATTAGGTCCAGACTGAAGACAGGTGGGGACCGAATCTCCTGCAGACATGCCATGATGTTCAGGAAACTGGAACTTAAGGCAGGCGTAGTCATCATTACTGCTTGAAGACTCACAGGTCAATCGGTTGTCTGTGGGCTGACATGATTCTCTCTACAGCCAGAAAAAAGACAATTGAAAAGATTAACAATAATATAACTTTAAATAGCATTTACAACATGACAAAGTGGTTACAACAATAACAATTTATTCTGTTGTTAAATTAACACACTGAACTTAAAACCACTTACCACCGTTTATCCTTGACAACTTGTTTCCGATCATGGGTCACACTAGTGGAACAGCAAAGAAGGTGTTGAGGTTCATGCTGGTAGTCGTAGTCACACCTAAAAAGAAAGAGTAAGGAGATAAAGGACAAGGGGAAGACGTACATCCTCTTCAGTAAAACCAAAATCATCTCAAGCATCAACTTTTGCTCTTTTCAATGCCAAGGTTGTAAATCAAAATGAAAAGGCTAGATTCACACTCAAGTGCCCCATGTTGTCGTCATCATAGCGGCCAAGGTTTGATTTCCGGTGGGCCCTTTGCTGCAGATCCTCCCCTGTGGTGCTTGTGTGCGTCTCTAACACAATTAAAGAAAAAACATCTTAAAAAATGTCATGCTTCTTGCATTTAAATGGATTATAATCTCACCGTGTTGCTGGGTGTCATTAAGGTCACGAAGTTGTTCCATCCAAATTGAATGACAATGTCTGAAAGGTGGCAGGAGAAAATAATTAGCATTTTACGATAAACTAAATGTTCTTAATTATCTGTACATAAATGTAAACATCGACTCAAAGGACACTCTTTGGTGACGTCCTCATCTGATAATGTGGACGGTAAATGAAGATTTGATCATGAAACCATCCCCTCACTGGACAGCTCACGGTGCACGGAGCTTCTGAGGAGCTGTGAGCCGTCATGTCCGCCACAGCGCAGTTATAAGCGTCATGTTAACAACAGTCACGTCAACAGCATCAAGTTAACAGCAGTCCCGACAGCATATGCTACAGCGCAGTTTAAAGCGGTCACGTGAACAGTCCCCACCTCACGTGAACAGACCTGTACAATAACGTGTCTGGTCACGTGACTGTCCGGACTGACCGCTCCGGTATATGTGAGCTTGTCTATACATGTCTGCTTGGAACCAGTTTCAAAGCACTTCAATAAAATGGTCGTTATTAGATGAAGTGTGTAGCACGTGACCCCCTCAGGTGTCTTAACCCACCTGCCACAGTAATGACCCTATAATATGAAAGTTAGCTACACATTGCCTGAGCTAACATGTGGTAAAGTAAGCTAATGTTGGCTCCTTCAACACAGAAACCGACAACCTACATTACATCGACGATGTTAAAGAAACGTGAAGACACTTAACCATCAGATAGCTAAGTTAACTTACTCTTGATGGCAAGGCGACACAGAACTGTAGAACACCATGCCTCGAATTCAAAAGTAGCTACCCGCTAGCTCACACGAGGCTAGCTCAACTCCTCACCAGAGAGCCGAGTAGAAACCTCAAAGTGTCACTAACGTTGCCCGTTCAATACAACGTTACTCTCTGAAATTAAATTAAGTTGGCATTCTTACCTCAAGAAGAGCTGTCATGTCAGGAGGCTGTCGTTCCCTCTGTGGCGTTTCGTGAGTCACTGAAGCCGGAGAGCAGCGCGCAGCTCAAACTGCGGAGAAGTGGCGCGAAACCGGGTTCAACAGTTCAATCTGTGATCGTTGCTTTCTGATCACTGCACCTGGCCTCGCCTTTGAACTCTCTCTCTCTCTCTCTCTCTCTCTCTCTCTCTCTCTGTTCTCTTGTCTGTCTCTGGCTGTCTGTGCTGTTTTCTTCTCTAGTAACTAGATTATTTGAAGAATACAATACAATAAAATAAAATCGCAGGACAGGACATATTACATTTAAGAATTTAAATAATAAAGGACATTTAAAAAATAATAAAAATGAAAGTAAATACAGTGTATCTAAGTGTATATTAAGTGAAAGCGGTGCAATGTTCATTGATGTTGTTCAATTTGAGGAGGATCTGGCCAGAGGTGATTTATTGTAAAGTCTAATAGTTGCCAGGAATGTTCTCCTGTAACTGGAAGGTTCTCCTGTATCTGGAAGGTTCTCTTGTATCATGAAGGTTCTCCTGTATCAGGAATGTTATCCTCTATAAGGAATGTTCTCCTGTATCTGTCCTTGTGAAGCGGAGCTGAAGCAGTCTGTTGAAGAACGTGCTCCGCTGTCCCTGCAGTAGGTGGTGGAGAGGGTGCGGTCCATGTTCTCCAATATGGACAAACATTTCTTCATGTCCTCCTCTCCACCTGTTCCGGATAGTCCTCTTTGCAGCCAATGATGGAGCCGGCCTTCCACACCAGTTTAGTGAGTCGGTTGGTTTTCTCCAGTTACAATGCTGCTCCCCCAGCAGAGTACGGAGAAGTTCAGAGCACTGGTCCAACAGCCTGGTAGAACATCACCAACATCTCAGAGCACTGGTCCAACAGACTCGTAGAACATCATAATTGAGATTTTTCATATATTACAAACATTTGAGGACTTCCTTGAAAACCTTCAAAGGAGTGCATTTGTTTTCTTCTCGTTTTTTAAACCGCTACCAAGCAGGGATGCTAAGTGCTAGATATTGCCAGCCTACATGGTTGGGCCCCATTTGGGAGTGGCTACAACCTGGAAAAGAAAGCTAAGATCTGACATGTTTAGAAAAAAAGAAGCTAAAATCAGCCCAAACTCTTAACAGGGTCTCAGATTTACAAAGCCACACACCCTCTTTAAGTCCTGGATTTCAGACAGCCAATTAACTTTTGTGGGTGTTTTGGGGGAAATTTCACCCCTTCACCTCATTGTAGGCCCTGTCTTGAGTGTTTGTGTTCAATTTTGGATATCCAGGACTAATATTTAGGAGATTATGACCATTTTTGCACTTATCAAAAAATATGCGAATATAAGAGAATAAGGCCCAATTTGACCATTTGGACCTTTTTTGGGGGCCCTTAAATTGCAGCTATCAGTCCCAAACTTTAGGGTATTCATATTCAGATGTCCCTCTAGAGGATCCACATCTCTAAGTTGCTTGAAAGTACGAAAAATTAACTAAAAGACTGGTTTTAAGGATTTTCCTCTTGTGAAGGTTTTGGAGGCGATTTCACCCCATGACCTCAATGTATTATATTTAGGTAAATATTATATGTGAGGTTAATTTGAAAGACAATTAGGAGGTTACGGGTCAGTTGGCTGAGTAGTGTGTGTGTGTGTGTGTGTGTGTGTATGCATGTGTTTAAAAAGATGTTAGTGTCAGAATTTATTTTAATTTATTCATTATCATTTCTGATTACAAATATTTGACACAGTGCTGTCGTTGATGTACATTTTATGAATAAATAAAAGTAAACTTGTTCTCTGATCTTGAGAATTCACATTTATCTTTTATTGAAGAGGGAACCTATGACAGATCTGCTCACTGATGTCATCGAAGGTATAGGCGCCAAAGTACTGAATGGTAATATGTCAGAATTTGGACTGGTGAAAAACATATTTCCTTTTGATTCCAACGTACAAGTAAAATACCATCTTGGAGATAGAATAGAATTGCACAACAGTTCAAATGACTCAGTGTTTTCCCCAGATATGTTTATTATATACAATTGTGTTCTGTATTTGGTCCAGGAATACATAATTGCTCCGCTGTGTTTTAATATTGACACCAAAACAATAAACTCCATTGAGTTTTTATTAGTGCTGTGAAAAATAACGCGTTAACTCAGTTAATTAAATTACAGGTTACATTTTTTTTTTTTAACGCATTTAACGCATGCGCAGAATGAGCTTCCAATCCGTCTGTTGTTGGTCGTCTCTAACCAGCAGCGTGTCATTCTGTCTCTACGTGTCGCGTTAAAACGACTCCGACCTCCGCCTCGCGCGCCGCAGAGCTCGGATGCCGGCGTGTGAAAAAAAGTCACTTGCACCCCCCCACCCCCGTCAACAACTCTTCTCGGAGCTCTTGCCTGTCTTGAGAGCCCTGTAAATGTATATATGTGATTAACCATGATTAATCCACAGAAACCTGTGATTAACCTGATTACAAATGTTAATTGTTTCACAGCCCTAGTTTTTATCTGTTTTTAATTTGTAAAGAGATGGAAAGGATGGGAAGCTTGAAATAAGAACGTCTGACTAACAAAGCAGTTCTGTACTTGTCAGTGTTGACCAAACAGCCTTATGATTATGTCAATTCTTGTTTCAAGCATTAACTTGCTCAAAACAAGTAATAACATCTCATTAACAAGTTTTAATACCTTATTAAGATAATTAAGGACTAAAACACTTAAAACAAGTGAAATGCTCCAACATGAAAACTGCCTTGTAAGAAGAAATATCTTGTCAGTCAAAAAACAAGCATAGATTGCCTTAATTTGAGATATTTCATCTTACTTAGATTTTAATTTTTGCAGTGTAGTAAGTACATTTGACTTATGTAGCCATGTGTGTTTATATATAAGAACACAAGTGACATCAAATATATTTTATACCAATGCGATACAGTTTAGTCCTAGACCCCAAAGTATAATATCAATAGGCTAATTTTAAGGATATTATGATCACAGTGATCCCACTAAAAAATAAAACATACTGTGAAGTACAAACTGACATGTGGCCCCTTCCTATTCCTGAACATCACTGAGATTTGTATGTTCCTTAATCTTCAACAGCAACAATAAGACAATAAAAATGGCTCATCAACAGGATGCCGTAAACACGACTTTCAGCCGTGACAACGTTCCCCTCTAACCCACAGGTGGGTTTTCCTGAGCAAGAAAGGCTACCAGGAGACGGACGAGGCCATCCAGAGCTCCACCATAACGAAACTGAAGGGAGCCTCAATGACGAACACCACTGAGTCCGGTCTGCTGGTGTGGGGACCGGAGGATTACGTCATCCCGCCACAGGTGACAACCTTCAGCATCACTGTGTGCAAACTGAGTGAAAGTCACACACGCAAGTTGCGGCTGAATTACGAAATAAACGAAATGTTCAACATCTTCCCTCGCTCTTCTAACCCTCACCCGATTAGAATAAACATTAAACAGGTTTGGGGGAGGAAGAGCAGGATACATTATAACTCCTAACACAGGGTAGCAAACAGGTTTTGTGAACATTGCAGGTGCAGTATGTACGTATTCGGGGTCATGACGTCATGATGTCACCATGTAAACCAATTCAAGGTTCAAGGTTCAAGGTTTTATATTTGCCATCTGTGCCTAGACCAGCAGTCCAGACACATCGGAATTATCTTTGCAGGGTAATTCCGATTCACAGTTTTCTCTCGACATCTATAGGGTGAAGCTGTTCTGTTTGTCGTCACCAATTTCTTGGAGACGCCAAACCAGGAGCTGGGACACTGTGCTGAGGTAAGAAGACAGAGCACAGGCTCTTTCCAAAAAAAAACACGTCTTGGATCGTTGTTTTCATTTTTTATAACATAAAGCCGAATGATCAGCTTATTATGCAACGTGGTTGGGAATTGAACACATTTTGCATAGTAACAGTGCGCTATCGTTGTTATTCTCCCCACTGAAAGAAAGCATCTAAATCAATCTAAACAGAAACTTGTAGATACACATGAACTGTGAGGAATCTGAGATCATCTATTTCTTGCGAAAATATAGTTGGAAGCAACAAACGACAATGTGACCCCCTCGATCTTCCACCTTGTCACTGAGGCTGGATTAAGTTGGAGTTAGCTGTATATTAAAGATGAAACTTTAAACAAATATGGTGTGTGTGTTTTAGGCCGCCCACTGAATTTGGAGACAAACAGGTTTATGTCTATTCCTTTAGGGTACTAGCAGCTGTGAGTATTAGCTGGAGGGCATGATGGGCAGTTTCGACACTGCGTTTAAGACGCTCAGTTTCGAGCTGTCCGTGGGCAACCGTGTTTATGTTAAGGTACTTTATTTAGTCTCCCGTTTGACGCTTGATCATCTGGAAACTATTTCAGGCTGGCAGTGTTTCAAAGACACTAGTGGACTTAGGTTGGGGCAGAAATGAAAAAAACACACATGAACGGACACTTCTCCACACTTTAATCCCATTAAACGTCTTTTTTTATTTATTTCAGTCAACCACAGAGCGTGTTATATCTTCCTTGATAAATGGTCCCAATGAGCCAATCAGCGCCCAGAAACAACTACTAAACCAGGGGTGTTAAACTCATTTTCACCTTGGGCCACATCAGCATCATGGCTGCTCTTAAAGGGCCGGTGTAACTGAAACACTGTTTACACTGTAGCTACAATCTGGTCAAGTGCATCAAATGGTGACATTTATATTTTTAACTGTACATGGTCCCTTTTCAATAAAGATAATAATAATAATAACTACTCCTGAACATATTGTTAAATGACTCTCTTTGCATTTGATAAGTTTATTCGAGTGTAGGAATATTGTACATGCGATGTAATCTTAAGGCCTGTCGGCACACTTTTGAGAAACAAAAAGTTAGAAGAAAATGTCTCTAATTTTATAATATAAATCCATTTTATTTGAAACCTTCAAAATAAATGCACAGGATTTTTTTTAAACATTTCCTGTAGAAAAGGCGATCATGTGTCTTTCAAGCCGTCAGGGGCCACATTAAATGACGTGGCGGGCCACATTCGGCCCGCAGGCCTTATCTTTGACACCTGTGCACTAAACGGTGCAATCTTTCAAGAAAATAGCCAGATGAAAAATACACTTACTGTAAACCCCTTTAAACAATTGTGAACTAGAATGGGCACTCGGTAGAGCGCATACCTTCGCATATCACAAGATTGGGCATTGAATTATGAACATTTTGGCATTAGTTGCATGCCAATTGGACAAAAATGTATCGTGCTATGGTAAAAAAAGAGTTTGACCTTTCCATGACCTTGACCTTTGACCCGATTGATCCCAAAATCTAATCAAATGGTCCCCGGATAATAACCAATCATCCCACCAAATTTCAGGCGATTCAAGAACATTTTGACCTGTTCATGACCTTTGACCTTTGACCCGACCGATCCCAAAATCTAATCAACTGGTCCCCGGATAATAAACAATGATCCCACCAAATTTCATGCGATTCGGTTCAATACTTTTTGAGTTCTGCGAAAGATTTTGACCTGTTCATGACCTTTGACCTTTGACCTTTGACCCGATCGATCCCAAAATCTAATCAACTGGTCCCCGGATAATAAACAATCATCCCACCAAATTTCATGCGATTCGGTTCAATACTTTTTGAGATTTGCAAATAACACGCATACAAATAAATAAATAAATAAATACACGGCGATCAAAACATAACCTTCCGGCATTTTCAATGCGAAGGTAATAAATAAATAAATAAATAAATAAATAAATAAATAAATACATAAATAAATACACGGCGATCAAAACATAACCTTCCGGCATTTTCAATGCGAAGGTAATTATCGGTGCGTTGTGCTATAGCCAGTAGAGCACTTTGTCCACAACACTTAAAATCATAACAAAATACTTTAAAATCTAACAACAAAGGCATGATTGTGTGTGGGCGCAAATCATAATTTCTCAACGCTATATCTTAAGCTTTCCAGAGGGATCCTGGTATATAAACTCAGTCTCTCTTAGTCTCCTGCATCATCCAAGAAGAATATAGCAAGCCTCTGCAAGCACAACACAGCCATGAAACCCGTCTCTTGTATAAAGTTCGGCCTGAACTAATTACAGAGTCCCTGCGTAGTCAAAATCCCTCAACTTTTTGTTTCTCTAAAGTGTGCCGACAGGTCTTAAGATTACATCGCATCATGTTCTTCTTGAGTTAAGCGTGCTGCTAAAAGACGTTTGTCTGTGACCTGGGAATTAAATATATTTCTTGAACTTCTGCCCTGTCTGTGGTCGTAAGAGCCGTAAAGTGCTGAATGGTCACTGTCGAGGGGACGATGACTGTGAAGAGGGGAAGATGGTGGCGGCTGGTAACGGTAAGAAAGAAACACCATCGATTTTTTTTATCGCCATTAAGTTGAATCAGTGCCATTCTGAAATATGATTGGGGACTTAGTTCAACCAGTTTATTCTCTCTCTCTATTGTTTTTCAAACAAATGTCAATGAATGCAACACACATTGTAGAAAACATGAGGGGTTAAGATACAAGGAATGCTCTGAGTGGTATTCTGTCCTTGTCTGTTCAAGTCTAAGGCACTGCCTGACATGACATTTTGGAATCCAAATGCAGTGTCTTTGCACATGGGGTAAGCTGTGTGACTTGTTCTGCTGTTTTCTTTTCTCCTGAAGGAATTATGAGTGGCAGGTGCTTGAGAAAAGACGACAACTTAACGAGTACCTGTGAAATCTACGGCTGGTGTCCCATTGAAAGACACTTCAAGCCACAGTAAGGAGCAACGCAGTCACTTACAATCTCTCCACGGTTAAACGAAAGACTGAAGGCGAACCCCTTGTTGCAAGATTCCCACCTAACGATGGCGTATGCGGTCTCAGTACAGGATGACACACCTAAAATATATGGGAAGAAATGCAAATAAAAATCAGTTGAACAAACCAATGACACTACAAACCAAAAATCACCCCTTGTGTTGCCTTAGGGTCATTTTGACCCGAATCAATATTACACCCTCCCCCCGCCTTTGGGTCATTTTGACCCGATTCAATGTTTCACCCTCCTGTTACCTTTATATTTACTAACATATTTTACCCTTTGGGTTCAATTTGACGCCAGCAATTAAAACCTCCAGAAAATTATTAGAATTAATATTGTTTTCCAAGTTTAAGTGTGAGGCACTTTATGTTTGTTTGTTGACTACCGAAAGAACACCGACATTAAACATTGAATGGGGTCAAATGAATCCTAAGGCGGGGGGAGGGTGTAATATTGATTCGGGTCAAAATGACCCTAAGGCAACACAAGGGTTAAGTAACGAGATTAGATTGGATTAGATATTCCTTTATTAGTCCCACAGTGGGGACATTTCAGGATCACAGCAGCGGGTGCACATTAGGGCATTAATAAAAATTAAAAAATTAAAATTAAAATAAAACAAGAATTAATAGTTTTATTAATAGTAGAATTAATAAGCAACAGCACATTAGAACATTAATAGAAAATAAAAATAAAAATAAAAATTAAACAAGACTTAATATTTGTATTAATAGTAGAATTAATGAGCAACAGCAGCGGGTGCACATTAGAGCATTAGTAGATAATAAAAATTAAAAATTAAAATAAAACAAGACTTAATAGTTTTATCAATTGTATAATTAATAGTGACATTTGTGTTATAGAAGTCAAATGTACCCAAAGTGGATGACCAGTATTCATTAAATGTTTTCATTATATATATACCGAGCCCTTTCACAGGCAACACTGTTGTCGAGCTGAACGCGGCCTCTGAATAGGCTACGCAACGTATTCTCATACAACAAAAAGTCTTTTTTTATGCAGCTACACATGTCAATTTCCGCTTGTCACATGCATATAGTCTATTCAAAATAAACATTGGTCTTCATCGGAAACTGCTTGGTTA
This sequence comes from Pseudoliparis swirei, assembly GCF_029220125.1. Taxonomy (NCBI): domain Eukaryota; kingdom Metazoa; phylum Chordata; class Actinopteri; order Perciformes; family Liparidae; genus Pseudoliparis; species Pseudoliparis swirei. The sequence goes on from NC_079407.1 coordinate 5,343,334, forward strand.
AGTTTAAGAAAGTATTGTGAAATACTCGTGACCAAAAGGCACATACTCAGCGACTTGACCCGACCTTGTATCTACATTGCATCTCATTTAAGAGGTAACGTGTGAATGCGATTCGCTTCCACTAGTCTTAGCCACGAGTTAGTAACCCCTCATGATTAATGTCCCTTATTAACTAGTTTTACCTAACTACCACGTTTTTTTCTATGAAAAGGTACAGCATGTGTGGCAAATAACGATAATTTCTTCATTTCAGAGGCCCGCTGCTCACACATGCTGAAAACTTCACCATCTACATCAAGAATTTCATCCATTTTCCCAAATTCAACTTTTCAAAGTATGTCAACTCAACACTCTCCATAATCTCTCCGTGAATCGCATGGTTCACTAAAAACAAGGAGCAGTGCACTCTCATATACACGTTTCTTTAATCGGAGGTCAAACGTTTTGGAAACAACGAACAGCTCCTATTTGAGGACATGTCGATTTGAGGAGGAGCTCCACCCGTACTGCCCCATATTTCGCCTGGGTGACATCATCAGACGTGCTGGATACAACTTCGAGGACATGTCCACATTTGTGAGTGAAAAAAAGAAAGAAAGTGCAACAGCAAAAAGGGGGGAGAGGTAAGGGTATGAGGTAAGGGTGAAGGAGGCAGAGCGGCTACCATTTTGTATTAATAAAACATATTATATATATATTGTCAATTTTGTCCATTTATTTTCCAAGCAAATGTAATACAAAACAAGTATATTTCATGGTTTTCTTTCTGGAAAAAAAATAACACTTAAAAGCGAGTTAAGCAGCCTCCTGTGCCGTCATTGGGAGAGGAAAAGTATATATAATATTCCAATAGTCCAATTCAGTCGACATGTCACAAAAAAACATTCTAATAATCGGTGCAGAATATTGGCAAAAATTTAAATGATAAAGTACATTAGTTTTTCTGTTCTATATTTACATGTCTGATTATTGAGTGAGTTTAAATGTGTCCATTGGATCCGTAGGAATGCAGTTTAAAGATGTATATATATATATATCTTTATTCCAGACTCATGGGTCCATAAAACAACAAACACAAATATAACAACAATATATAAAATACAATACGAGGATACAGGTTCAATCATTGCAGCTAAAAGGTCACTCGTGGTTAAAAACCATACAGACACTTGTTCCATTGCTTCCAGAAACAATAGAAGTGTGACTTTGATTGATTCACATGGTTTCCAAAGACACATATGATGAGATGAGTATTGGTTGTTGTGTTGCAGGGCGGCTCCATCGGCATCATGATAGAGTGGTACTGTGACCTCGACAAAGGCGCCTCCAGCTGCAACCCGCAGTACCGCTTCAACCGCATGGACATCAGCGTCTCCAAGCACACCATCGCACAAGGGTTCAACTTCAGGTGAGGTCGTCTCGGCCTCCGTTACAAAGTCATGATTTACAAGGGAAATGATCCCAACATTGTAATTGTGTCGTGTATAACAGTTTTCTCACTCTTCCATGTTTCCTGGCATCAGACACACTCGGTATTTTAAAGATGCCACTGGTGGGATCCATCGATCGCTATTCAAAGTCTACGGTATCCGATTTAACATCATGGTGCACGGGAAGGTAATTACATTTTAAAAAAGGGTGAATGCATGAAATAATGTCTTATCTGCCTTATCTCTAAGATGGGACACAATTTAAGTCATTATTTAAGGGAAGAAACATGATTAGGTTGTATTTCTATATCTAATTATCGAAATAATTCTTAATGCTTATCATTGGTCTAAACATAATAATTAAATCACCTTTAAATATATATATATATTTTTAGAAAAGACAGGTGTTAGATTTAATTGTAAGCTTTTTTGGATGACTTTGTGATTCGTTATAAAGACATTTTTTTTGAGGGGGTATTTCTGCTGTTATTTAAAGGCCGGGAAGTTCAGCATCGTCCCGACGCTCATAAACGTTGCTTCAGGGGTGGCTTTGATTGGCGCCGTAAGTATCATTTAAAATACTTCGTTAAAGAAAATGCTTTTTTAAAGAACTGCGCTTCAGCTCGCTGAATAACACTTCATTTCACAGGGAGCGTTCGTCTGCGACATGGTCCTCCTCTACTTCATTAAGAAGGGCGACTCCTACCGGGAAAGGAAGTTTGAAGGATCCAAGTACGAAAAGCTGCACAAGACTAGTACAGACGTCGAGGTTTCTTTCTCAATGAAACACACAGGACTGAATAGGAGTATTACAAGAAAAAACACAAACATGGTCCATTAGCTCTATATCTCATTTCATTTATGTCATGATAAACTGGATTATATGTAGTTTAGCAGAATTTTACCAGATCTCAACCTGTGTTTGGCTAGAGTAATTAATGCTGGCGTGACACATGGCTTGTCTGCAAAAATAAATTCTAATCTGTCTCTCTTCCACAGAAAAAGGAAATCAACATTTGAAGACAACAGTGTGGAGGACAGAAAAAGACCCACGGAGCAGGCCAACCTGACGTCGTAGTCTTTATGTGTAATACGCCTATGATGGTTATATTGTACAACCCGATATGATGAAAATGAGACACAGCTCTTTGTTTAATAGGTTTTATCTTAATATGTATATGTTTTAAGATGCAAACTTGCCTTTAGTATGAGCTCTACTTTCAGGGATTTAAAAAGTGAACATGTTTCAGTAACATGGTCTGAAAACATGTGAGGAAACAGATATGGCGACTCTAATATACACATATACGAGTTATTATAAGCTTTATTTGGACTTTAAAAATGTAATTTAAACAATTCAAATAATTGTTTAGACCACATAGGCCTCACATAGTGGCTCTGTGTTTATGCTACATATCACTGAGGTGTATACAGTATATATACATGTATATATATATATATATATATACTGGACAAAACCCACTCACACACGAGGACAACACGCAAATTCACGTTAACGTTTTACCTTAAATCAATCTTCCATTTTAATAACTACATTGATTTTTGCTTGATTTGGGGTGCTGTAATGTTGTGAATCTGATTTTAATATAGACCTCATGAGGTGAACAAAGTACTTTTGTTTTTTGTGTGTGTGTGTTTTGAAGACATTTGAAGCCAAACCATGATTTTTATTTATTACTAAACTAGTTTTGGAGCATTTTTTGGTTTAGTTTAATTTCAATTGGAGAAAATATGTTTTCTTTCAACATAATTAAGGGTGCAGTTTGGCAGTGTGGGAGTGTCATTTAGTAGAAGACAGCGTTGGGACCCGCTGTCTCCAGAGGCCTCCACCACTGCCTGCACGCTCTATATTTACACCTCTGGCGACACCTTGTCTGCAGTTTGTTTCTTGGCTTTTCTCCAGCGCGACTTTAACAGTCCTTGTTCAAATACTGTATGAATGACAAAGTTGTGTTGAGCTGAACTCTTGACACGACCCCGCTTAATTGTGTTTAAGGGGACATCAGTGGGCTGGTAATAACAATAGAAAAAAATTATTGAGAGTTTTATTCTCCATAACAGAAGAGTACTCAAGATCTTGAAAACAACACACTGGTTTTTCTAAAGACTTTGTTTTCCCCCCTTAAAATTAAAACAAGTAAAACATGTTCTTTGTTCAATATGTTCTCCAGGGAAGAAGGTACCAAGTAAACATCCCTCTGGGGATATGATCTCACCCTGAAGTCCACATAACATCCGACAACATGGAGGTCGTGCTATGCGCTGCTGTGCGGCTCTGCAGGTGTTCAGACTTTGGTTTTGTTTCTAATCCTTTGCATCATTTTTACTGAAGCATCCTGTTAGATGTACAGAATATTTAGGTATGATGGGACCGTTTCATTTGATCCCTGATGCGTTACACCTGTAGATGTCAAGAGGAAGGAAAGTACCTCATGTCAGTGATGGTGTATTCACACTTCCTAAACGCTGGCTACTGTCTTCTTCCAAGTGCTCGCGCTCAGACGCTACGCCTGTCGAGGTGAGGAGGACGACATCCTCTCACTACGACAAGATCTTCGAGAGCGGTACTTCAGGGAAATGCATGGAAACAAAAAACGCCGTTTGGGTCCATCGAGGCCTCAAGTGACTTCCCGCTTAAGGGATGTCAGATCAGGGAAATTATTTCTCTTCAATGCAGACAATAAAACACACTTCAACCACGAGGCATACACAATGGCGTGGCACACGGGTCGCCTGGCATTCACTCATTCCATTGATTGATGTGCCTTTTAAAAGTGTTTTTTTCTGTTCAAATAACACAAAGTCTTTGGCACCTGCTCATAAACACAATCCTAAAACCACAATGAACTGACCACGCTGGTACTTTCAAGGTACTTTCCAGCATCACAGGTCATTCCACTGATAGCAAATCATACCCTCGTATAGGTCATACATTTTATTATGTCCAGCTGCTCCTCCTTTACATTAGAGCAGCTCAGTGGATGATTGGAAGGCGACCCTTCAAACCTAATGTGTCACAGGTTAACACACACAGATTGCACGTGGAATTTCTCTGAGAGACGGAGATGAAAAATAAAATCGCTGCAATATAAAATGTCATCAGCTTTGAGGGACTCGCCCCAAAACCCAAAGATGTAACAACTTTCCATAATTCTGAGGAATAATGTTGACTTCTGAAGGAGCCAGTATGTTGCACTAAACCACATTTGGAGCATGAGGGAAAATGTGACTCATTTGCTGCCCGCACAGGAAAAAGAGCGGCGGCTGGCGGAGGATGTGAGCGTTAGCGTCGCCCATGCTGGGTGTGTGAGTGACGACTGCACGGAGGAGGTATTTACTTTATCAAAGCTCTTACTGTACTATTTATTTACTAAAAAGTTACTAAATCATGCCTCTGGATATAAATGATGCCTCCATGAAATGTACTCGAACCACGACAAACACAGCTGATAGGATGTTTTCATGAAGATGATGACAAGGGGGACTAATTAGACTTCTTATGGGCAGCGGTGGAAGGTAAATGTACTCCATACCGAGGAGGTATTGTATTTTACATAAATATTTATATTTTAAGACACTTCCCAGGTCTATTCTACTACAGCAGAGGGAATTGTTTTCTGTTTTACAAACACAGTTACTGATTCAATTTCAGTTTAAGGTTTTACTGGACATAAAAAAAACATGTGATAAGTAACATAAATTGATACAAATATATTAGTTGTTTCCTTTGGACTTGTAATCCATGCTTAGTTGTCGTTTGTGCATCCAGACACTGTTTTCTTCCCAATTTAATCATCAAACAATCTTCCAACAACCAGTGTAGTAAAAAGAAAAGTTAAAACAATAACTCAAATATTGTATGCAATTGAACAATTACAGCTATAGTTCCAGGAAACCTTTTCACAGTATTCTTTTCTTCATTTTGATTAATTTTTCTGATAAAACCTCAGAAATATTAAGATAATAAATGCTTTTTATTGGATATTTTAACATTATTCTTCTGGTACTTTGACTGAAGTAAAGAATAACATAAATACAGTGTACAATACAGTGTACACTATTTATTTCACCTCCGAGTTTAGGTTAAAAAACAGAGCACGGATGCTGAATAAAGCGTCTGTTATAAAACAGTGATTCAAAACAAAGACTGCCTCTGTTGATCCACTGCTGGTGGGCCTGTTGTCAACAGTGAGTTCTACAGCTGGGAGAGTAATGGCGGTGTATCTATTGGATTAGTGGAGGGATTTCACTGTGGTTTTAATCTGAGAAGACAGCAGGCGACCCGGGCCGGGCTCACGCTGAGCTGTTGTGTCTCTCTGGCCGTCACTCAGCACGCTGTTGCACAGCCATCGGATGACAGCAGCAGCCAACATGAACCTTTTCTGCTTTTCGCTGGTAAGACACACTTCTAATGTATGCGTCTACCTAACACGCTGTGTGTGTGTGTGTGTGTGTGCGCGTGTGTGTGGCTGATGGGGAAGAGAGCCAATGCATTACAGATCTGTAAATAACAGTATCCTGTGTAAGCAATTTAGTGTGGGGGGAAATATGAATGTAAGAGCCACATGCATGATTTCATTTGTTATAATAATTTAGTTTAAAAAGATTAAAAAAGGTAACTGGAGATAAATCTTTTTATTATGATTTGAAAGAATGTTTATGTTAACATATATAATTTAGTATTGAATTTAAAAGCTGAATAATTTGTCAGAATGTAAGCTTCCAATCAGATGACGTCACGTCAGTATAACAGCTGCGTGTTGGACTGCCAGTCGTGTTTGAGCTCAGAGTTGTTGGAAGCGACATCGTTTTTTGATCGTGTGAACATGTACTCTACGTTTTTTAGTCAACATCATTTTGTATGAAGAACTACTCGTCTCACTCGCGTTTCAATTAATAGCTTTCAAAGACTGATCTCAAAAGTGTGGTACAGAAGAACCAGAACTAGACGGAGTGCCACTACAATGAAGAATTATTGTTGTTTTAACTGTGTTTCAGCCTCTAAATGAGCAACACGTTATTGACCTTCTGGCTCTTTATTCTTGTTTATCATATCATTAATCCACATACTTTTTAATCAGTAGATATATCATTCTAATATTGAGTTTCTCCTTTTGCACAATCTAAACAAAATGTAAAAACAATACTTCTCTAAGCTCCTCTGCTTCATTATTTTTCCATCAGATTCACCATGACGATATGCAGTAGTACTATATCGGCATGTTAAATGCTTTTGTTTATGTATTAGTTGATGCTTTTATGGCTCTTTTCAAGCGACTGGGGTACAAACAAGTGTGTGTCTGCAGCAGATGCACATGCACCTGCACATATGATCCCTTAAGAGGCTGCTGCAGCTGTCACGCTACACGTGGGCACGAGGAGAGGTTAAAGGACTGATGATGGGAATAATGAACAATATATTCAGTAATATTACCAAAGTCTTGCTGCAGGCTTAAACTGTAATTGCATTGATTGTTTTCTCTGTTGCTGTTATTCCACCTCACCTGTGTGAGGACCTATTGCACGAACCCATTCCTTATGAATGCATGTGGTTTGGTGTAAATTATGCTGTTTAAAATACACAACATAAAACACATACCGAAATAAAATGACATGATTATATTGAAGATTACACAATTCAACAAACAATACAATAAAGGGAGGCAGTATTACAATATCTGCAATGAAGAAGATCAAATACAATGCAATGCAAATGTGAGTATTTTTGTGTATTAGATCTTAAGTTTCTGCACAATAACACATATCGCACTGGAAATATGTAATGTCAGAATATATTTCAATGGAAAAACTCACCTTGTCTATCATTTACAACACAACAGAACACCACTACATCTGGTCATCATTCACTATATTTTTACAAACATGACACCACTCATCTTATTGATTAGTAAATTAATTAGTTACTTAATTCATTAATTTTTTTATTTCCCCCTTGCCTGGAAACCAATTCAATTCCACGTAGGCCTACATGCATATGCTCATACATATACATCTGCATTCATCTATGTATTTCGTTTCTTTAAATAAAAAATAAATTTTAAAAATCTCACGCACACACATTTTGTTGTTGTTGTAATACTCTGACTTTATGATGTTGTGTCCACTGTTTTGTCGTCCGCACTGTTTCGTCGTCCTCTAGGTGTTATGTATTGTCTTTTGTCTTATAATAATTAAAAAATTAAAAAAGGAAGAAAAAAAGTTTCTCTACATTTAGTCCAAAAAACAAAGAACATAATTCAAACCTAAAAAGTCTGATCTTGCGACCCATACACTTTCCTTTGTTCCCACTACACATGCTCCTTAGCCCAGTAAAGAGATGAGATGTCATCCCACAGACGAGGTGGATGAAGAGGACACGTTCCTAGAAGGAATCCAAGCAAGCGGAGCACATTTATAATCCACATTGAAAATCTGTGCAGAGGAATTTCAATCCTTCCACAAGCAAATTTAAAAGAGCTTAGGAGCAGCATTATCTTTCCAGTCATATAAAATCCTCATAGCTCTAATTCTGATGCTCTGCCTCTGCTTTCTCGTACATGTCGTCAGGTTTTCTTAGTTTTTTAAACTATACATGACATTTCCTTCCCACTGACATAACGTGTGTACATTATGCTTGATATGTGCACACTATGTGCTTCATCCAACGTGCTAATCAGACTTAATTCAATAGGATGACTGACATCCATTCATACATCAAAGTTCAACTGTCTAACAGCTGTCTGTGTGTCTGTCTGTCCACATCAGGAGGGGTCCACGGACAGCCTGTATGAGGCGGTGCAGAGCTCCAGTGACCGGCACCCGCCGCCCATCCCCAGCCGCTCCTCCAGCCGCGCATGCAGCCGCTCTGCAAGCCGATCCTGCAGTCCAGCGGTCCTGCTGGACGACGGCACAAAGTGGCGCGGCTCTGGGAGATCTATTTCTATGGTGAGCTACATGGCGGCGCACGTGCACGTCTTCAGGCTTCGTGAACCGACGGTGGGGCCGTGTGATCACAACCACGGCCCGATTGTATTGGGTCACGTTTCAGAGCAATTGGGACTTTTTGACTTCCAACAGGCAGATTGCAACTACAAAATAAAGCTGATTATGAAATGATGAACAGAGCCAGTCGACAGCTGCATGCTGTTGAAGCCTGACAACTGTTTCTGGCCTGGCGTTTATATTAAATGTAAATAATGTATTACTCAAATCGAGTGGAATGTGATGGAAAGATTTTTTTTGTTTACTAACCCGCCCAAAAAATGGTTAAATAACATCTGACTGAATATTAAAATGCTTTGTTTTCTTTCAGGAGATGCCTCAGATGCAGGGCACCAACTCAAATAAAAAGCAAAGAAGGTGAGCTGGACAAGTGGGACACACACCTGGCATTAGTGACACTACATCACATTGGTTTTAGCTCACAAGAAGAAAAAATTAGATTAGATTGTACTAAAAACATTGTAATCTTTCTGTTTCTTTTGTTTGATGTTCATGCAAACAGCAGAGAAAACCTGCTCTGCAACCAAAAAGAGCATTACCATAAAGTGATAATATGGCTGGAAAAGCTCCCTGTTTATTTTCACTGGGGGTTAATACACTCAAAGAAATAACTTGTAGGATTTACTTAATAAAATCCTTGTAACAATTTGCACTAACACTAACTAAGTAACTTTTACTGTTGAAGGATTAAGTAAATCCTACTAGACAGTGTTAAGTATAACATACTTAATTTTAGAGTAAATAACCATAATCTATATACATCACAAATCACAGCCACAATTCAATTCAAAATATTTATTTTGTCAGCAAATAAGATTCAATTTGATAAAAACTCTTGTTTTTCTTAAATAAAAATTCAGTGTCAAGAAATTCACACTTAGGATAATAAAGAAAAATAAAATACAAATATATAAACATTTGTTTTAATCTGCAATCAAGTGACAGAACAGGTGCCGAACTTGACACAACACCAACATGAATGTTGAAACAGCTGCTGAACATTTACAGTCTGTGTACATTTATGCAACCCTGCATCACAAAAATTACATTCCCCCAGACCTAAAATTCAATTTGCAGTTACGTTTGACTGAAATGTATTTCTCTCCAGATTACGTTTGTATTTGACGTATTACAAATACGTCTCTGATCAACGTATCTTTGCCGTTTGTTATCTCTCTTTTCTACAATTCTGTTATGAATTGGAAAAAGCGTCCTCTAGTCTTATTTATTATTATTTTATATGTTTCGCCTGCGTATTCTGACAGCATTCTGGGGCGGCTTTAGCTCAGTGGGGTAAGAGGGCCGTCCTGCAACCGCAGGGTTGTGGGTTCGATCCCCGCTCTCCCCATTAGTTGCAAGTCGTGTCCTTGAGCAAGGCACTGAACCCCCAGTTGCTTCCGGGCGCTCACCGCAGCCCACTGCTCCTTAATAACTAAGGATGGGTTAAATGCAGAGAACTAATTTCCCCTTGGGGATTAATAAAAGTGTATATTCTATTCTATTCTATATTCAATAAGCGTTGTAACGGATCATATGAATTGTCGTGAAGATTTACTGCTGGTGACTCTCCTTTATTTTCTTTCTTTAGGTGACAATACATTAATTAAAACTCGTAAACTATCACCACCTCATCACCACCTTAACAGAGTTAGTCCCATACGGGTCAAATCAACTATTAAACTTGTTATAAAATGCGCATTTGTCCGTAATCTACACCATAAAGTTCGCATTTTAACCTAAAACAAAGTGCGCTTCCTTTGAACCTTTCAAAATAAATGTCAGATTTATCTGTTAAGCGGAAGTAGTATAAAACGTCTATATTTATTCAAACAATACAATATAAAAGGCATACACACACACACACACTGACAGAAACACATAGACACTCACATACGTACACACACACACACAGGCAGAGACACACACATACTCACACACAGACACACACTCATACGCACACAGAATGACAGACGCACACACACAGACACACACTGACACATACATACACACACAGGCAGAGACACACACACACAGGCAGAGACACACACACATATACACATGCACGCATACTCTGCAGACTGACCTTTGACCTCCCAATTGTCTCTCAGATATAACCCTCCTGCTTTATATTACATATATTATATCTACCTAAATATAAGACTTTGAGGTCATGGGGGGAATCCCCTCCAAAAGATTCACAAGAGAAAATTGTCACCGTGCCAATAACCCTTGTACGATGCTTAAAACCAGTCTTTTAGTTAATAAATCGCATCCCGCCAACATCTCCTTGCCTTCAAGGAGGATCGATACGTCAACGGGATCTTCTCCATCGGTGCCACGGACAACCACGATCCTCACGATGTGTTGAGATGCATCACTGCGGCTGTCCACCTGTATATAACATACAATAAGAATTTAGACAATGGTATCAACATATTAATTAACTAACAGCTAATTAAACATTACACAAACTTTGATACAATAAAATGAATAAATAAATTTAAAAACTTACCAGGCAGTCTTCAAATAACGCCTCCTCTTTCTCACCAAGGTACAGGATAAGGCTGCGGATAATAGTTTCTCGTTTCATCCCAATGCTTTGGTTCTGTGAATAAATAAATATGTTGTCAATACTGAACCCCTTCATGCAAAATGAACTGCATACATCTGCAGAAACAGTGAAAGCAAGACTCATTTGTGGAAGCATGGAGTGTGGAGGAACATAGAAGCAACAGAGTAGGAGTAAGCCCCTGTCAACAACCACTTGAGTTAAATGTGACTACAAATAATATATCGCCACTCATCATCAGAGAGAAAGCCCCGCCCCCTTTTACGGGCGCTGGCCAAACGTGCGTGTGCGTGTACAGCCGCACCAAAAACGCCTTGTCAAAAACCTGCCGGGCCAAACAGCGCGGTGTACCTGGAGCGGACCTGCGTGCGCAACCAACCGTTGATTTTGGGTTCAAGATATTTAAAAAAAGAAAGGAAAGAGTACGGCGAACACCACCATCTACTCCATGAGTTGTGTCTCGATGGCGAGGCTTCAGTTGCACTTCCGACCGAGCAGGAGTCAGTTGAGCACGGTGTTTTCTTGAAATAAAGCTTTGTTTTTTACAATATTCTACTCAAAGCCTTGTTTCTTCTCATTGTCGAGTGCTATTTAAACCGCTCCGCCCAACAAAAAGAATGTCACCAGCCGCCACTGAATGAAACCGACAGAGAACCAGACAGCAAACATTAGCTCACACAGCGCTGTCATAGCTAGCATGTTTCAGTCTTATTTCAGTATGTTCAAACAATGTACCGAGCGTTACTGACATAAAGCCGGCAGCTGTTGGAATATTGCGGCTCGCAAACGTCTTTCTCTCTCACACGCGTAACAAGGACCATATATTTTCAAAAACGTAGAGACGACTTACTTGTTCTGGCATGAAGCTCCTCCAACGTCTCCTCCAACGTCTCCTCCAACGTCTCGTCTCGTCGCGTTGCCGCCTTGAATGCGAATTGCGCGCGTCGATTGTTTCAAACGCGATAGATGTTTAGATTAATTAAAATGTACTTACCTTTTTCAGTTTATGTTCAGTCATTATAAAACATGTAAACAGTATGAGAAATTGGGGAGTAACATTTACTCTTCCCGCAGAGTTAATTTATTGTATGATTAAAATTTGTAACTTTTACTTAATAAAGTCAAGTAATCAGTGAATCGTATTAATACAATGTAGAATATATACCAATTAATTAAGTATAATTTACAACACCAACAATTTATTTTTTTGAGTGTACTGTAAATCCTTCCTCCGGCCGAGCGGACGAGCTCTAGCTTCTTCTCATTCTTACCGTCAGATAATCTGGTCTGGTTTATGCAATGTGTCTTAAAATAAAGGGTTGGCAGCTCATTAAAACCCAATTAAAAAAGCTTTACACACTGTGAACTGTTGAGTTTGATTGGTAGTGAATATGTTTTGAGAAGCCGCGCCCTGTTGGGAAAGCAGAAGGCAGATTATAGTTTTGGGCTAGTTGGACTAAACGGATTAAAACCCCACCTACCGAAGAGCCCCCGGTCGCCTCCACACCTTTACTCCCCCGGCCTTACTGAGAAAGAAACCTCTGCGCCATATCGGTATTTTCTCGTTGTGGTTTCCTGTCAAACTAAAGGTCGAGAACACGTCCCCTGAAACACCAATTAGAGGCAACGGAATCAAATATGTCTTTGTTAACTTTACTTTCAGAACACACATATCCAAATCTGCATTGGATAACGAGACACTGGGTGAGTGGAAAAGCAGTTTGTGTTTGGTTCGTGTTGGATGAAGGTGTACCTAAACATATTGGCCAAGAAATACAATTCAACTGCATCATAAACCTAAAGGAAGACAAAAAATAAGCTCGTGAAATAAATTGTGTTTTGTATGTAGATTAAAACCTCCAATAATCTACAAGGCTGTCTGTGACTCAGAAAACAATTTCATTCAGTGTCTGTGTGCCCCCCCCCCCCTCCCAACCATTTGATTTTAAATCCTCAATGTTTTTGATTCGTCTCCCTTCCTGGCAGATAACCCCGGCTATAATATGGCAGTTTGGCAGCCCGCCATGAACCGGGAAGAGTTATTCCACATCTCCAACAATCACAATGAAGGTAAATGGGAGATAAATAGGTTTCGCTCATCTGTATGGAAACGTTCATCTGTCAGCAGGAAGCATGCGGACACGCGCCGGGTTCCACATAAGAAGCTGTTACCTAACTATTGATTACATAATCATGTTGCGCAGGCTTGCAATGACAGGATGTTAAAGACATTATATATTTTCTTACTTCGTACTGCATTTTCTTACTTATTTTTTTACTTATTATTATCCTGTTTTAACATTTGTATTATGGCCCTTATTGGCATGGTTAATTTTTTACTTCATTTTAATCTATTTTTCGGTTTTATTATTATTATGCATTCTTACTTTTGACGGTTGTATTTCTGTAGAAATACCAAAATAAAATATCAAGTCAAAAAAAAAAAAGAAGGTTACCCGACTATAGCTTTAGGACAGACTTTTTTAAAAAAGTGAACATGTCCTTTAATCCTGGGGACTACTGAAATACATGAATAAAACAGTTTCCTGTAGCTGAAGCTTTTATCCAAAGCAATTTACAATCATGTAACATGTACATTCATACACTGTAGACGCAGCTACAGGGAGCAATTCAGGGCTAAGTGTCTTGCTCAAGGACACTTAGGGCGGGGATTGAGAATCCAATCCCCTGATTGAAAGAAGGACCTGCTATCCACTGACCCACAGTCTCCCACAGTCATAGTAGTAACCACTTCTTGGGGGATATGTTTGCTCTCTTGGTGTTCAGCGTTTAACTTGATGATATATATTGTAATGTCTTGCAGGCATGTGCACAGACATTTTGGGGGGCAGGTGCTCAAACCAAAAAAAGGGCACCTAATGCCACAAAAAGAATTCTGACAGAGTTGAAGCATAAGCAGCAATACACTGATGATGCGATACCTCCTCGACCTGCATTTCCTCTGGGCAGCATCAGACCGCTTGCTTACATTTTCTTTATGAATAAAGATGAATTATTATATAGCAACAACAGTAGGCCTACAAGCGTTCTGATTGGCTAATGGGTCGTCATGCCAGCCACGTATTGCCCTCCTGGTCAGATACGGATCAGTATTGCCCTCTTACGTCATTTTCAAAATGAGCGATATTGATAGACATCAACAGACATCCCTCTGAACAATACCAGAGGCCTTATGATTTTTTTTTCAGTCTGGCCACGCAAATCCTAGACTAGCCTCTGTTAAATAGAACGAAATAAGAATTCACTCTCTCTCTCTTCTCTCTCTTCTCTTTCTTCTCTCTTCTCTCTCTCTCCCTCTCTCTATTCTCTAAACATAACTAATGTCAGTAAACAGCTGCAAGGCTTTGAAATCACGGATTTCGTGAGTTTTTGTTTGTTTATTTTTTTAGGAAATGACAGACCAGTTGTGACGTCATGTTTTCAGCAGTGCTAATGTTGTGGTTGATTTATCACAAAACACCGTCAATTCAATTCAATTCAATTCAGTTTATTTGTATAGCCCAATTTCACAAATTACAAATTTGTCTCGGAGTGCTTTACAATCTGTACACATAGACATCCCTGCCCCAAAACCTCACATCGGACCAGGAAAAACTCCCAAATAACCCTTCAGGGGGAAAAAGGGAAGAAACCTGGAGGAGAGCAACAGAGGAGGATCCCTCTCCTAGGATGGACAGATGCAATAGATGTAATGTGTACAGAAGGACAGATTTAGAGTTAAAATACATTCAATGAATATGACAGAGTGTATGAATAGTTCATAGTAGGCATATTCCACGATGGAGACCTCCACGATCCATCAGGCAGATGGCGGTGGGGAGGAGGAGTGGGCGGAGTCTCAACAGGACAGTGGCGTAGTCATGAGCAGGAATTCCACGACCCAGACGATCCATCAGGCAGATAGGATCTATGCCGTCTCATAGGGTCCGATGACCCCATGAGACGTAAAGTCAAAAGGACTTCCGGGGAGAAAGCAGAGTTAGTAACGTGTGATTGAGAGATGAAAATTCATCCTTAAGGAGAGAAACACCGTCATGACCTGTTTGTCTGGTGCTGCGGGTCAGAGGAGAAGGAGGTGCAGCCGTTTGGTGGCGCGAGGAGGACTGCGCGGAGGAGGAAGTGGAGGAGGAGGAGGAGGAGGAGGAGGAGGAGGAGGGAGGGGCGGGGGGGGGGGAGGCACGTGAGCTCGTGAGCGCCGCGGAGCATGTCGGGGCGAAGTTCTCAGATAAATGCCCCGTCGGATATTAAAACACATTTGGGAGGACTTGATGACAGAAAGAGTAACTTTTATTCTTAAATACTGATTAATTAAAAAAAGTGTCTCCAGCAAAAAGGGCACTTTTCTCATCCGGGCAAAAGGGCTGGTGCTTGAGCACCACTAGGGCTCTATCTGTGCACGTGCCTGATGTCTTGTGTCCCTCTAGAGATGAGGAAGACCAAACACAGAACAGAACCAAAAATATGTGTTTCTTCATGTGTGATGTGTAGTGCTCACTTGTACAATCGTAAATAGATGTGACATGTGGCTTCAAGAGCTCCAGCAATATGTTCATCATTGTTTTGTGGATAGAACATTACTAGTATTCCATTCTTCCTGTTGTTCAGTGTTCGCAATGTTTCTAATCTCTGTTCACAGTACCATCGTCATTATATACTCGTCACGAAAGTCAATTAGTTGTTGTCGGTATTGTGTGGCTGTTGCGTTGCGAACAAGCATCGCTAAACATGTTTCAAAGTGTAAATATCCGAACAAGGTAACCAGTTGTTTCAGATCCCCTCCGCCAAACTGTTCCCATGAAACAAAAGATGTGACGTAATGGTTGAATATATCAATTACTTGAGTTGAAACTAATATCTGGTGGCGCAGCGCACAGACTGCGCGGCTTAGAGTGCAGTCTCATTTTGCGTGACAGAGATCGAAACCAGGTCGGGCGATCTTTTTATTTTTATTTTTTATTAAATGTATTTATTCCTACGTGGCTGTGATGCACTGCTCACTTATACAATCGTAATCGCCGAAATGGATATGAACGGAGGCTTGAAGATCTCCAGCAATATGTTTGTGAATGTGTGACGAATCTGGTGAGCGAGACAGAGCCCCGCTGCAGATGTGAAGAGAACACAACACACGCACGCGTAGGGAAACCAGTAGCAGTAGGTTTGAAAACCAGTAGGGGTGTAACACCGGCACAAAGAAAAAGGAGAAACCGTCCTCCAGCCAGGTAAAAGTAAAAAGCTTCACCGCAGTCTTCTCCCCCAGCGTCCCTTCATACCGCTAAACAAATTAAAAGTTATGTTACACTTAAACATAAATATCTTAAATGCTTCCACCAACATAGAACAAATAAGTAAGAACCAAGTGGAACAGTCAGATACAGTACGTCAGTAGTTGTGAGGAATTGGGTGGAAGATATTGTATCTAACCTTTTCTATAAAAAACAACTTAAAAAGAATAAATAAGTCTAGTTTTTAGTCTACAGCCAAGCTAGCTCCTCTGTGCAGCTGCACAGAGCTAAATGCTAACCAGCGTGCTAACATGCCCGAATAGCATTGTTAGCATGCTGATGTTAAGCAGTTTAGCCTGTTGAACATTTTATTCTGATTTTGGGCCGAGGCGCGTTGGTTTCTTTTCAAACTCCCCGACGATAGATGGCGCTAAGGAGCGCATCTATAAACCTATTCGCTGCATAGACATCCTATTTACCCCAAAGAGTCCCGGAGTTAGCAACAGAAGAAGATTTTCAAACAGACACAACGAGCAGACTACGGTATGTTAATGCAGGGTTCTCAAGTGTCACGCATTGTGAGTGACATTCACGCACTCCCGCCACACATCGTATTTCTCACGCTGAAAAAACTCGGCTATTTAATGTTTTAATGTGCCGCAGCGCGCCAACATGAGCTGGCCGCGCTGCCCTCACCGTGGAGGAATCAAGCGCTCCCCTGGAGTTCTGCTGCGAGGTGCCACTTATCAGCCAATCAGAAAAAAGAAATGGGCTACACAATAGCCAATCAGAAAAGAACGTATCTGGGTAAGATTTATTCCAGCAACCAATGAAAATAAAGCATCCTGGATAGATATGTCACTCTTGCCTGTCTTCAAAACTTAAGAGCCCTGTTAATGACATGTGGTTCAATTAAGTTCTCACTCTCTTAAACTTTAAATCTTGAAATAATTCGGTGTGTTTGTGCGTGTGATTTTGTGTGGTGATGTAAACTCAGCTGTCATAACAAGCAGCAGGAGAGCACCTTGTTAACCTCTTGGTATCCTGCATGCTCAACACATCAGAGCATTGTTTATTAAGGCTGCCCACATAGCATTTATCACTTTATTTGCAGGCCTAGGAAAAGGACCCTCTCAAAAAATTTCAAAACAGCACTTTGAACAAGTAGCCTAAGATGTATTATAACAAATTTAACATAAAGACAGGACATTTGTGCAAGAGAATTAGGCATGACAAAATCTCACTCCAAGGTTTTTTGAAAAGTTGGCAGCTCTGTTAAGATGATGATGCTGGGATTGTTTAATTGTTAACAATAACAATATATTGTCCACATAGGATAAATGGTGTTGGACTCAAAGGATGCACACATAAAACGACAACATATCGTCTCACACGTATGGCACACATTACACAACCAGATAAGAATAAGCAACATATTGCACGACCAACATTATTCCATAAATGGCTGAAAACTCTAAGCTGTGCGACACGAGAGTTGGGAGAGAAGAAGAGATGTCGCAATTTCTAAATGAAAGTATTCATGTGCTGTGCTGCATCTTTTCAGAGTGTCCAGACCAATAGCGCGGCAACCGAGTCTAAACCTGCTGTCAAAAGAAACCAAAAGCCTGGAAAGAAGCCAGGTGGAAAGAGCGGGAAAGAAGGGTCGGAGAAAAGTCACAACTCAACAGGTGAGACAACAAAAGGGGAGATAAGGTCGGGTGACCAGACGTCCTCTTTTCCCCGGACACGTCCTCTTTTTGAGACCTAAAAAATGCGTCCGGCAGCGATTCCAAAAACGGCCGGGATTTTGCTTCGGCGGATATTTGTGTTTCTCTGGGTCTTTCACAAACTAGTTATTACGCCTTTACAAGTTTTGGAAATGGTATCTCCCTTACGTTCCACCTTCTTGCGCGAGCTCTGACAGAATAGAGAACAGTCATTGGTCGACCGATCTCAGTGTTGCCAGATACACGATAATTATCCTCCAAATTCGACCATTTTGAGCCTTTGGTACGACACTTCACCATCTCCAATCTGGCAACACTGAGCACCTTGCCGCCTCCACTAGTTCATTGTTTACAGCACATGACATCTGCAGCCATGCCGAAACGTAAATTTTAACTTTAATATATGAGGAGGACTGAAAAGTGTCTTAATTTTCTTATATTAATATGTGGTCATATAAAGAATTTATTATTTCGAATTTTGTATTTGTTATCATTATTGCTTTAATATATTAGGAGGACTGAAAAGTGTCTTCATTTTCTTATTTTAATATGTGGCTCTACAAAGTATTTATTATTTCAAATTTTGTATTTCTTATCATTATTGTGTCAATATATGGACAAGACACATGAAAGAAGCGCCGACTAAATGCCACAAAAAAGATTTGTTTTACATTTGCAGTTTTGTTAAAGTTCAATAAATAGGTGTTCATATAGTCATTTGTGTCATTTGTGTCACCCCCCCCCCCCCCCCCCCCCCCCCACAAACTCAAATCTGGTCACCCTAGATAAGGGTCTCCACCTGTCCTCTCTGACCTGTCCAGCGTCTGTGTAACTCAACACGGACGCTGTGACGATACATGACTCACGCTTACAGAGGAACAGACCCGTGCCGGATTCTATTCAAATGGGGCAACTCTAGTTCAAACTTTTCTCCAATGATGAGTTTGGAAATCTACTTCTGCTTGTCAGTGTTGCACCACCTTCAGCGTAGGTGTGTGTGTGTGTGTGTGGTATGTCCCTAGAACACAGGTACACACAGAGAGCAGCTTTCTAACTAACAAGTAACTGTTCAAACTACACAGAGGGGTTACAGAGGCAAAGCTCATCTGCATATTCCTTCCTCCCAAAACTTATCTTCTGTCTCTATTGTTCTGGGAAGTAAATGTTTAAGAGACAAAGCAGTATTTCCTTCCGTGCCTCGCTAATAAGTCTTGCATGCAGCTTGTTGTGTTGGTGTTACAACAGCGGGAACTCTGAATCACTTTGCATCGCTGTAACGACCAGCTTTGCTGCAGCAACACCTCAACATGACGCAGGTGTCTGATATCAACATCCCGGAGATTACAGCTGCCAGGAAGTTGTTGAATTTCCTTTTTTCATTCATATTTTATATATTTTTATATTTCTTGAGTTTTTCCTGATCCGATGTGAGGTCCTGGGACAGGGATGTCGTATCTGTACAGATGATAAAGCCCTTTGATGCACATTTGTAATTTGTGTTATTGGGCTATAAGTCAACTGGTTTGTGTGTCATTTGGAAACCATTAGTCAGTCCTTGAGTGAGATCTGAGCGTACTCTCAATCACCGCTGACGCGTTTCTGAAGCTTAACCGGATATTTCGCTTATTTTGAAGTGGGGATGTGTGTGGTACGTAACCACAGTCGGTGTATTACTATCGTAGATGACAGTACCGGCACAGATGCTGTGGACCGGGAACTCAGCGAAACACAATCTAGACACTTTAAACAAAGGCAGACCCAAAATATGAAAACACAATTTAAGTGTATGATATATTTCTACTTCTTTACTTATGAGACCGCTGTTTCTGACAAGGATTTAAAGTTGTATCCATCGATGCTCTCGCCAAAGCCTCTGGACTCCATTGGAAAAAAACAATAATCTCACAGAACACAGGGGTTGCTGGGCTAACGCTGCCTCAATCGGTTAGTTAGTCAGTGTTAGTGTGGGACCTGGGTGAGTGACAGGTCCTTCATTACCTTCGCATTGAAAATGCGGAAGGTTATGTTTTGATCGCCGTGTATTTATATATTTATTTATTTGTATGCGTGTTACTCGCATAACTAAAAAAGTATCCGAATCGCATGAAATTTGGTGGGATGATTGGTTATTATCCGGGGACCATTTGATTAGATTTTGGGATCGATCGGGTCAAAGGTCAAGGTCATGAAAAGGTCAAAATCTTCTTTTTACCATAGCGCGGTCAATTTTTATCCAATTGGCATGAAACTAATGTCAACATGTTCATAATTCAATGCCCAATCTTGTGATATGCGAAGGTATGCACTCTACCGAGTGCCCGTTCTAGTTTAATAAATGTTTTAATTTACCAGAATCAGTGCTAACACCACACGATAGTGCAGATTGACATGAAAGGCCACTGCCTCTGCGTGAACTTTACATCCCTCGAAGCACAACGACCTCTGCAGATTGCCAGTGAGCACGTGCAGAGGGCACCCTGTGTGACACAAAGTAGTTAACGCTTAACGTGACTTGGGAGGAAATAGTCTCAGATGCAGAGGATGATCCGGTGTAGAGATTACAAAATCCCTATGGATCTATAGTGTCTGTAGTGATTATTGGGGGTAAAATGTCACTCCATTGGACATGAAGCCTCTTAGGAGTGTCTAGAGTTGATGGGGTAGGCTTTGTACCGCGTGTTTAAAGACCTGGTCGCTCTCCGCCCATTCTCTCTGCTCATATTAAAAAGTAACCGTTGGCCTAGTCAATCAAGTATCTGAAGACATTTCAGATCCTATACGAGATTCTAAACGCGGTATACTTTTACAATGTATATCATAATGCACATTTACCGCAAATATTATGTTGCATTTTTTTCCCTTTTTCTTATTTATTTTTATTCTATCCTCTTCTCCACTTTTTTTTCACAAATCACACTGGTAATTCAGAGGACCTTCCCTAACAGCGCTTTTAGATATATTACAGTAGAGGTCCGGTGAATTATTCCTTTTAATTTAGAAGTTCTAATATTGAATTTCTCAGCCGAACAACAGCTCCTCCGGATGAGCCGAGGGCCTCTGAAGTCACAGATTAGAAGCCGTAATCTGGATTGACGGGAGTTTAAAATTGATTGCAAGCAGTGGGATTAGGGACTGGTTTGGTCTTTAGATTCCCTTTTTAACAATTGATTTAAATCCCCCACGATGTAAACACAGCGGGGAAATCCCCACACGGCTTTTAGAGGAGAGTCATGTTGGATGCTCCTGCCGCTCAGATTCAGAGACGATGCCATGTTCATGTGGTTATTTAGTGAAACATCTACTGTAGAAGCATCTAGTCTTCATATTTTTGTGTTTCTAAGACAAAGTAACACAATATATTTCTATATACAGGACTGTCTCAGAAAATTAGAATATTGTGATAAAGTTCTTTATTTTCTGTAATGCAATTAAAAAAACAAAAATGTCATGCATTCTGGATTCATTACAAATCAACTGAAATATTGCAAGCCTTTTATTCTTTTAATATTGCTGATTATGGCTTACAGCTTAAGAAAACTCTAAAATCCTATCTCATAAAATTTTAATATTTCCTCAGACCAAGTTAAAAAAGATTTATAACAGCTGAGTGTTTGTCAAGGCTCAGGAAACCCTTGCAGGTGTTTCGAGTTAATTAGACAATTCAAGTGATTTGTTTAATACCCTACTAGTATACTTTTTCATGATATTCTAATATTTAGAGATAGGATATTTGAGTTTTCTTAAGCTGTAAGCCATAATCAGCAATAAATCAGAATAAAAGGCTTGCAATATTTCAGTTGATTTGTAATGAATCCAGAATGCATGACATTTTTGTTTTTTTAATTGCATTACAGAAAATAAAGAACTTCATCACAATATTCTAATTTTCTGAGACAGTCCTGTATATATTGGGACTAGAGGTAAACCGGAAAGTGTTTCGACACAACTGAGTTGCCACTTTCAGCTGTTCCTCTGTCATACGGCCGCACTTCCTCAAAATAATTCTCCCCGCATTAAGAAATGACTGCATCAGAAGACATACTGCAGCATCATTTACCATAACCAAGTTCCTCATTGCTTTCTTTCCGTTTGACCTATGAAAATAAAAATAAAAAATGTTTCAACTGTTTTAGTAAAAATGATAGTTAGTTTTATTATTATTACTAGACTCACTCTTATCTCTAAGAAATGCAACACAGTAGCAGATATGGCACCAACTCATCCTCACCAGGATGTCTCACTTCTAAGGGAAAACAAACAACCCAAATTTATAAAAAAAACAAAAAAAACACAGCCCCGTTCGTGGAAGTGGTTCTCGATGTTTTCGTCGAGGGGGCCACAAAGTGCAAACTCAAGCACTTGTATTTTTCCCCTTCAACGCGATACTGCTTCGAGAGGCGCAGCATCCATTGCCTCACATCCTGTGTTGTAAGGAAGTGGGCCAGCCAGGCCATCAGACAGGCAGCCCCAGAGTTAGTTAACACTTCACTGCCAGGCGAGTGGGGAGTAAAAGAAAAGAGAGGAGCAAAAGACTGAAGCCTGACAACAACCTTAAAAAACAGGAGAGATGTTACACAGGACGGCCTCCAATGTGTCGGACAAAGCAAAGAGCAGCAAGCCCAAGGTACGTGGAAATCAAAACAAAATAGGAGTATCCTGACACTGATGTCACTCTTTGGCACATTCAATTAACAAGTGAGAAGTACTTTCATTTAATCAGACAAAAAAATATTGAAAAAGGAAAATGTTAAAGTTGTACTTTTAAAGGATGTCAAGAAAGGCTTAATGTTATGTTATAAAATACTGAACCTTAAAAGACTGTTTTGGTCAACTAAATATCCGAGTGAAATTTCCTAATTTAAAACATCCTCAAAGGTAATATATAGAAACAATGCAATAACACAAACACTTTAGAAGAATACAAGTTTTAAATGAGAGGCTTTCATTCTGCTGCTGTACGTGCAGACAGTGGAGTAAAGTGCCGGCCCGTCAGTCGACGCTGCATTAAGTCAATCCACTGACTACGGCGCTCATATTTAACCAGGATTTCCCAGGGATTACTCATTTATATAATTATTTTGGAGATGATGGGCAGCCGGGAGAGATAACGACTTTTAGTTATATGAAAAATTAGAGAGAAAAGTAGGAAAGAATTAAAACTGGGCCAGAGGAAAGCAACCGGAACACACAGCCGTGTTCTGTATGTATCGACTCCTTTTCCATATTCACAGGTTTGCCAGACCTCTGCATTTAATACATCACCACAAATGAAGCACCTCTTTTACAAGCTCTCATTTCGAAACGCCTTTAAAACCGACCACATGTTTCCTGCATATACCAACGTGTGTATATATTGAATACTTTCATTTCAGAATCAGAATGAGTTTTTCCTCAATACAGAGTATTTAATTCGCTGAACCCACTGGAAAGCTTCATATGTCATCAGTAGAACACAGCGTGGACAAGCGCATTGACTTGGTGGTACCGTGCCAGTTGTTTCTCTAACCTCCTGTTGTTGTTTAATCCCTCCCACAGCGCTCCACCAGCTTCGGCAGGTTTGAGGGTCTCAGACATCACTCCAAACCAGAGGAAAACGGAACTAACGCGGTTCGTAGATTTGTATATCGAAAATAATGCATATATAAGCAAGATTGATAGCAGTTAATTAACAATAGAATACTAAGTGGAAAAGCAAACATGCAAAGAGCAGCAAGCCCAAGGTACATGAAAATCAAAACAAAATAGGAATATTCTGACATTTATGCCACTTTTTGGCACATTCACTTCACAAGTGAGAAGTACTTTAATTTAATCAGACAACAAAAATATTGACATAAGCAAGATTGATAGCAGTTAATTTACAATAGAATACTAATTGGAAAAGTAAAAATGCACATATAATCAAGATTGATAGCAGCTAATTGACAATAGAATACCAAGTGGAAAAGTCATTGTAAAGAAACATTCACGTGACAAATTGTTTGGGCGAAGAAGTAGTAGATGGGATAAATAGGAGGTTATTTAATATCATCGCTGCTGCGCTATGTGGACTAAACCAACTCTCTTTGCACAGCTCACAGAAGAATCTGAGACGTTGGACTCGGACAGACCAGCTGGACTTGGGAAGAAGATGAAGGCGATTTCACTGACGATGCGACGAAGAATGGCCAAAAAACACGCCAAGTCTTTTGAGGAGACTGTGAGTCACTGGAAAATACACACAGATACGCACAGCCTATTTTCTATCAGCTAGAATGCATACTTATGAATTAGTTATCCAGAGGGTACACATGACCATTTGATGAGCATCAATCTACAATTTGTGAGCACAAATGTGAAAATATGAAAACAAATATTGATCTCCGTCACATCGAGTAAAAGCTAGACAAGCCGACAATCTGCCTCATTTACAGCAAACCTGTGTTGTTTTTCTCAAGCGTCTTATCGCTCTCATCAAACCACATCCTCCAATACGAAGCTGTAGTTTTACGATATTCAAATGAGTCACTTCACTCTGACCGACCCTAAAAAGCACCTTCTTGTAGTTTTCTGTTTAAATTGAACACTGACGAGAGATAAGACGAACATTTGAGTAACTTTCGCAACCTACGCCTCTCCCTGAGGCGCTCTGTTCTGGCTTCACTTTTCGTGTCGATTTACATTTAAAACTGCACATCTTTTTTCTTCTTTTCATCTTCGCAGGGTGAAGACGCAGACAAAGACCCGGAGGTAGAGACGGAGAGAGTCCCTGCGGCTGAGAAAAACGCTGCAAAGTCAAGCAACTCCTTAGAGAGTCTCTACAGCGGCCAGAGCTCCTCGAGTAAGTACCTGCACAGAAAGAGCGCCGGCTGGTTTTAGCCCACGGAGATAAAGACATGTGGGGTTATTTCACAAATTCACCCGCTGTATGAATGAACCAGTGCAATGAAGTGACATTAGATGACCGTGACTGTGTAGTCATACGGTGCTCGTGTCTGTGGGTTCAGGTGGCGTGACCAGCGAGTCCAACGGTTCCGGTCAGAGAGACAGCCTGAGGCTGGAGGAGGACGGCTCCTATCAGGGCCCGTTCTGCGGCAGAGCTCGCGTCCACACAGACTTCGTTCCCAGCCCGTACGACACAGACTCCCTCAAGCTCAAGGTGAGACGCGTCGATGTTTATGTGCCGTGTCATTGACGAGGCCATGAGGCCCTTCTTCTGTTCATGCACTGTGATTGTTCCCTACAGGTCGGCGACATCATCAACATCACCAGCAAGCCTCCGATGGGCATCTGGACGGGCATGCTGAGCAACAAAGTGGGCAACTTCAAGTTCATCTACGTTGACGTCGTGGCGGACAAAGAGGAGGAGGAGGAAGTTCCGAAGATCAGACAACAGAAGCTGAGCAAAAGACCTCGGCCGAAAACGCTGCTGGAGTTACTGGAGCGACTGAATCTGGAGGTGAGGGCGGGGGCAGAGGTTAGAACGGGGAAAGCAGTTAAAAGAGTTCCCGTTTGCATCGTCCTCGATGTCAACAAAGGAAATCAAGCTCACAGATTAGATGTGAACACCTGACCTGATTACGACCCCGTGGTCCACGACTCAAAAGCAGTTGCATACAAACTCCACCTGTAACCACGAGATGAAAGAGGAATGTGCACGCAGTAAAAGTGCGGCAGTAATCGAGAGCACACTTGTGTCGCAGGAGTACGCCTCTGCCTTGCTGCTCAACGGCTACCAGACGGTGGACGACCTGCAGCACCTGCAGGAGAAACACCTGATAGAGCTGAACGTCAAAGACCCCGAGGACCGACGCAAGCTCCTCGCTGCTGCTGAATGCCGCTACACAGGTGAGCGTCACGCCAAAGGGTGACTAACACCAAGTAGTATTCACAACAATGACCACTAATTACTGATTACTAGAAGACTCTTAGAAATTAGGACTCCTGATTATTCTTAGGTTGCTTAATTGCTCACTATGCATATTCCTTTTTTTTTAAATTCCTTTTTTTGTCACAAACTGACTCAAGGAATGTGATGGCAGGTTTATATAACCCTCCTGCCGCCTTCGGGTCAATTTGACCCCATTCAATGTTTAATGTCAGTATTCTTTCGGGTCAATTTGACCCCAGGCTGTTTTTCACGGTGTCAAACATATAAGAAATATCAACTTTTTTATATATTTAAAGGGCTATTTAGGTAGTCAACAAACAAACATAAAGTACCTCACACTTAAACTTGGAAAACAATATTAATTCTAATAATTTTCTGGAGGCTTTAATTGCTGGGGTCAAATTGACCCCGAGGGTAAAATATGTCAGTAAATATAAAGGTAACAGGAGGGTTAAACATTGAATGGGGTCAAATTGACCCTAAGGTAACAGAAGGGTTAATACATCTTAGTAGGTCGATCAGCAATGAAAACAATGAAAGCACGAGGGAGGGGCGTCATCCACCCCGCCCTCTTGAGATTAAGGTCACACAACAAAGTAATCACACTCCCAAATAACCAGTCTATGACAATAAAGCCATATGGAAATCAAAATGTCTCACATGTGCCCCTGTTACATTTTTTTTTAAAATCCCGTACAGAAAAATTATTTCAACCGTCCCGAAATTCTAAATGTTATTATCTGTGCCTTGTTATTGTTATGAATACTCGTTAGATTTCAAACTATCAGGAAATAAATGATTGTATTTTTTATTTAATATTCGCTTTGATTACAAAACAGCTCACATAATTTTTTTTGTATAGTTACTCGAGTTTAAAGCCCTAATAAAGTATAAAGACCTAAGCTACACAACACAATCATGCTTCCCAAAACAAGCGCACAATATTTGCTCTCCAAAAACTCCCAAACGGGAATTATGAAATAAACTGAGCAAAGTAGCATACCCAAACTTTCCTAAAGACAACAACAACAAAGCATGAACTGAACCACCAAACCGTGTTCATCAGCCAATCAGTCATTTTGCAAAAAGCTTGTGTGACTTTCGCAATATTCAAACAGCAGGAGACACCAAGGGAAAGATGTAAATAACAACATCCGGTTTCTTAAATTATTTGCCTTTGTTTTCTCATTTTTGCTGCACAATAAAAAGGGTCGGATGCGAAAGCGAAGGCTTATGTGCCACACAGAAGAGAAATACATCCTGCGAGAGGCATACATGTGACTTCCTGTTACTCAGAAAGTTTAAAATAGGGCAGAAGGTGTTCTTGTCATCAGCGAAAACAAAACTAGTTCTCAATATATGAAGAAGGAACAAGATCCACTGGCTATTTGAGTCCAGTCTGTGCATGTGTTGAAGTGCAAATAAAAGGTCATTGTTGAGTTTTTTCTGCTTGTGCGCCAGTGTAACTAAACAGATGGCGTGACCTCCAGAGCTTGTTGACTCGCATGAGATGCCAGTAATTTAATCAAGCTAAACGTCATTAGGTTAGTGATTTGGCAACCTTTTAGGATTAGTAGCTCCCATCAGTGTAGTAGGAATATTAAAGAATGGAGGAACATTCACACTCTGAAAGTAATAAAAAAAAACTCAAAAGAGGACGTCAAATTATGAGGTGTCATATCCAAAAGAAGATGTGTTTTTGTAATTCTATTTTGCTGGGTCTCACCTGCAGATGGTATTTCAGTATTTTGGTCATTTCATCAGCTTGTTTCGCTTTTATAATGAATCAGCATTTAAATACGTGTTATTTTCTAACTGAAGCACAATGCACATTTTATAATGTGGTTGGAAACAGAAGCTTGAAGTTATGATGACATTCGATGTAATTCCATGTGGTTTGCGTGCGCAGGTGACGATGTCACGGACGAGGAGGAGCTGAGGTCCTCCCACAGTCTACAGGAAGAGGACAGCGACTGTCCCAGAGACTCGGGTTGCTTCATTCCATCCGAATGTTAAGACAACAAAGAGGAGGCGGAGCCGCCGCTCACAGCGGACTCTTAATGTGATGAAATCCAGGGTTGGGTGTTTTCTTATGACGAGTGGTTTGACCTTTTTTGACGTCATGTAAACATCCTTTATTACAACAAGGTGGCCAAAAGCGTGCCTCGCGTAAAAAGTGGGCTAAATGTGTGACAGGGAGAACAAACAACCACCAGTCTAAATGTCGTCTTGTCCATTTTGTCGACGAGGGCAGTGCCCGCTCAAAACACGTCTGTTTCAGGATGGGACACATGTTTGTCCTTGTGTTGCTGCTTCATGCAGAAAACATCACACACTTCCTCGGGTCCTCAGCGATACTCCTGCCATGGCATGAGTCACACACACAAGTGGAGAAACACCCTCGGAAATACACACACCTTCAGTTTGGTTCAGGATAAATTCTCCAGGGATAGACTTTACTTTAAGGCCCCAAACAGCGATATAAAAAATATTGAGTTATGTAATAGTTCAAAGCTATTGTACCGCAAAATAACTCAAAAAGACCTCAACTGTACAATTCTTATTGTGTACTTCTACTTCAGAGGAAACCATTGAAGTACGACATTCACCTGACAGAGAAATGGTACTGGTTGTCTTTCAGATTCAGATTTTGTTCAAAAAATGTAATAATAATTACAACAAAAGCTGAACGCATTATTATTCATTAAACAACGTATTGCAAGTGAAAGCTCCACATTGAATAGAAGTTAAGTTATTTTACTTCAGTAAACTTGTACTTCTTCTGCCATTGCCAATACCAGTTAAAGAAAAGGTCCAAAGTAAAGCAGCCCCAGTTTGCCAGTTGTCCTCAAATCACGACAACCGATAAAATACACAGATAAAATACTGCTTGTGTTGAACTGTGAAAGTGAAGAAGAGCCTGTTGTAACGTTAATATCCACTTATCTAAGATCTGTGTTACTATTCTGTTACTATCCTGTTACTGTGTGTGATTAGACGGATACGCTTGCTTTATACAATAGTTAATATTCAAGTTGTACATTCTGTTTATTTTTGTTGTTGTTGAACAAGTGACATTTCATTTATTAAATACTGGTCAGTCACTTGTATTTATTGCACTGTAAGTCATTTATTGTTTTCTTTTTCTCCATATAAAGCCTTTATTTATCAAATCTGCATCATCAGCATTCTCTGCAAATCAAACCTCAACTATTCAACCTGCAGTGCAATCTTTTTGTGTGTGTGTATGAACTCACGTAAAAGTTAACATTAAACTGTTCACAACTTTTTTGTAAATAAAATGAAAAATACAACAAGAATCTGTTTGGTCGGTCAGAATTGTTTCATTTTCCAGTGCTTGATATAAAAACATCCACAAATTAAATATTATATTATATATTAAATTAATGAAGAATATGAAAAAGGGATTTTTACTTTGTGAATTTAAAACGTTAGTGATGTAGATGTTTTTACGAATTAATTAATGTAATGTTAACTTCATACATTAATTGTTTTCTTAATTTAAATTGAATGAAATCATATTTATTTTAACATTAAGTTTTTCCTTAATTCTCAACTGCTCTGGCTCTCCCTGATTGGTTGAAGCAACGGGAACGTCACGGATCTTTCGTGCTCGTTGAATGTCGCTAGGGTTGATGGGAAATGTAGTCTATCGCTAGAGTAGATTGCTACATCCCTCCGGTCCATGGCGTCTGCTATGAACTACATTACCCAGCATCCACAAAGGAGTAATGTAACGTTGACGTGTATCTTCTTGGTACACCGGAAAACTCACAGCATCCTGTGGTGAAAGCCGACAGTTGGGTCACATTTAACCGCAACTTGAACAACTTAAAGATAATTTCGTGAATTTACAAGCAGCGGGTGACTTCTCAACTGTGTGACAATGTCTGGAGAAATTTCTCTGATTGGTAAGTTAAATGACACGTGTTTTCTTGCGATAATCAACGTTACCGGTGTCTGGATGCTAACGCACGAGCTAACTAACAGCTCGCCAACTTGTCCACATCACCTGTAATGCGCGTGTTGTCACGTTGCCACACAGGTTCGGTCATCCTGGCCCTGTTCCTGGCCGGCTACCTGGGCCAGCAGTACTTACCCCCCCCTAAACCAAAAGTGATCGGCCTGGATCTGGGCACCACTTTTTGCTCGGTCGGCGTTTTCCACCCGGGCAGCGGGGAGGTGGAGGTGATCGCGGACGCAGAAGGGAGGAAGAGCATCCCGAGCGCCGTCTCGTTCACCGCCACCGCGGTGCTGGCCGGACACGACGCCGTGGACCTGGCCGACGGCGACCCGCAGAACACCGTCTACGACGCCAAGAGATTCATCGGGAAGATATTTGAAGCGGAGGCGCTGGAGGAGGAGAGTGCTCGGTACCCGTTTAAGGTGGGTCACGGTGGGGTCGATTTAACACCAGCAGTGTGTGATTGATTGATTGATTGTTGGGATTATGACCCACGTCTTCATCCTTTATTAAGACTCAGATATATACAACACAGTTGTGTCGAGGTTAGTAGCTTTAGGTAGTTTATTTTTCTCAAAATAGCTTAATCACATTCAAATTACTTGTTTTGTCTGACCAACAGCCACAAACCCAAATATATATAAATAAATAAATGTGTAGATATATAAATACATATATAAATCAATAAATATATATATATATATTTATGTATATATATTTATGTATATATATTTATTTATTTATTTATATATACGTGTGTATATATATAATATATATATACATATATGTATATATATATATACATGTGTGTGTGTATATAATACATATATATATATACATGTGTGTGTTATATATATATATATGTGTATATATATTCAATTTAAAATGAAGTAAAACCTCTCAAATCTTCACCTTTTTTGATAAACTGGACACAAGAGAATGTTAAAAACATGCCGACATATTATATTCGTAATTCCTTCCTTCCTCCTTTGCTTGAGTAATAAAAAAAACCTGTTGCCTTTAATTTGTTCCCAGTCTTACTCGTTTATTCGCACATCTTCCAGGTGATTAACAACAATGGGAGTGCAGAGTTTCTGCTTTCCACCAACCACACCTTCACCGTGAGCCCGGAGTTCGTCGCCTCTCGGCTGCTGCTGACGATGAGGAAGATGGCCGAGCGACGGCTCGACGCGCACATCCAGAAAGCCGTCATCGCGGTGCCGGCCGAGTTCGACGAGAGACAGAGGAATTTCACCGTCAGGGCCGCCAACCTCGCCGGTCAGTCCTCGTGATTATTTGGTATCTGATGTTGGACGTCGCAGCGGGTCATTTAAAACACACTGCCGACTCCTAAAGATAACCGTGACGGCCTCTCCAGCCCGAAAGCATTCGACACACAAGCTGCACACCCTGGTGATATAAGTGGTGTACGTCTGTCTTGCAGGCCTGGAGATCCTGCGTGTGATCAACGAGCCCACGGCCGCCGCCATGGCCTACGGCCTGCACAAGGTGGACGTGTTCAACGTGCTGGTGGTCGACCTCGGGGGAGGGACCCTGGATGTCTCTCTGCTCAACAAACAGGGAGGCATGTTCTTCACCAGAGCCATGGCAGGTAAGGTGCTCCGCGTGATCAGAGAGAGGCGGCGATACGGGCAAAAAGAGATTTACCTTTTGCTGTGCAGTTCATGTCCCAGCTAAAGTCTGAAAGTAGCATTTTAATTTGTCTCTTAACCGTTTAAGATAGTCAGAACTTTTACTGGATTCAGATAGTCCTATGTCTGTTTAGATAATAATTTGTTTAACCCTCCTGTTACCTTCAAATTTACTAACATATTTTACCCGTGGGGTCAATTTGACCCCAACAATTAAAACAGTCAGAAAATTATTAGAATTAATATTGTTTCCCAAGTTTAAGTGTCAGGTACTTTGTTTGTTTGTTGACAACTAAATAGCCCTTTAAATAAATAAAAATGTTTATATTTACCTTCGCATTGAAAATGCGGAAGGTTATGTTTTGGTCGGCATTTATTTATTTGTATGCATGTTATTCGCAGAACAAAAAAAGTTTTAAACCGAATCGCCTGAAATTTGGTGGGATCTTTGGTTATTATCCGGGGACCATTTGATTAGATTTTGGGATCGATCGGGTCAAAGGTCAATGTAAAGGTCATGAAAAGGTCAAAATCTTCTTTTTACCATAGCACGGTCAATTTTTATCCAATTGGCATTCAATTAATGCCAACATGTTCATAATTCAATGCCCAATCTTGTGATATGCGAAGGCATGCGCTCTACCCAGTGCCCGTTCTAGTTACCTTCGCATTGAAAATGACGGAAGGTTATGTTTTGATCGCCGTGTATTTATTTATTTGTATGCGTGTTATTCGCAAAACTCAAAGTATTGAACCGAATCGCTTGAAATTTGGTGGGATGATTGTTTATTATCCGGGGACCAGTTGACTAGATTTTGGGATCGATCGGGTCAAAGGTTAAGGTCAAAGGTCATGAACAGGTCAGATCTTCTTGAATCACATGGAATTTGGTGGGATGATTGGTTATTATCCGGGGACCATTTGATTAGATTTTGGGATCAATCGGGTCAAAGGTCAAGGTCATGGAAAGGTCAAAATCTTTTTTTTACCATAGCACGATACATTTTTGTCCAATTGGCATGCAACTAATGCCAACATGTTCATAATTCAATGCCCAATCTTGTGATATGCGAAGGTATGCGCTCTACCGAGTGCCCGTTCTAGTTTATTTATTTATTTGTATGCGTGTTATTCGCAAAACTCAAAAAGTATTGAACCGAATCGCATGAAATTTGGTGGGATGATTGTTTATTATCCGGGGACCATTTGATTAGATTTTGGGATCGATCGGGTCAAATGTCAAGGTCAAAGGTCATGAACAGGTCGAAATCTTTCGCAGAACTCAAAATGTATTGAACCGAATCGCATGAAATTTGGTGGGATGATTGTTTATTATCCGGGGACCAGTTGATTAGATTTTGGGATTGATCGGGTCAAAGGTCAAGGTCAAAGGTCATGAACAGGTCAAATCTTCTTGAATCACATGGAATTTGGTGGGATGATTGGTTATTATCCGGGGACCATTTGATTAGATTTTGGGATCAATCGGGTCAAAGGTCAAGGTCATGGAAAGGTCAACATCTTTTTTTTAACCATAGCACGATACATTTTTGTCCAATTGGCATGCAACTAATGCCAAAATGTTCATAATTCAATGCCCAATCTTGTGATATGTGAAGGTATGCGCTCTACCGAGTGCCCGTTCTAGTTCTTATATGTTTTACACAGTGAAAAACAGTCTCGGGTCAAATTAACAAATTTATAAATTGTGTACAGGACATTGAAAACATATCATGTAAATTTTATGTTTTCCGAGTTGTCCCCAATAAATTAGGAAAAGTCATGAAATATGAAGCAAATGATGTCAATCATTTTTTTAAGAGCCGTTAAACATTGAATGGGGTCAAATTGACCCCAAAGGTAACAGGAGGGTTAAACTTCTTTAATCTGAGATTCTCGATGAGGACTTGTTGGAGGGAGCAGTGGCCTAATCCTAAACGGTCTGTATTTTTTCGGCAGGGAATAACAAGCTGGGAGGTCAAGACTTCAGCCAGAGGTTGCTCCAGTACACCATGGAGCGAGCCCGGCAGGAGTTTGGCGCCCCGCCCGCTCTCAAAGAGGACATCCACCGCCTCCGACAGGCCGTGGAAGCCGCTAAGCTCAACCTCACCCTCCACTCCAGCGTCACCGTCCGCGTGCCCTTGAGCCTCCGCGTCCGCTCGGAGTCGGCCGGAGGCGCCGCTCCCGCCCCGGTCCTCTTCCAGGCCGTGATCACCCGCGAGCTGTTCGAGCAGCTCAACGAGGACCTTTTCCAGAAGATCCTGGCTCCCGTGGAGACCGTGTTGGCCGAGGGCCGCCTGGACAAAGCGGACGTGGACGAGATCGTTCTGGTCGGAGGGTCCACCAGGATCCCGCGCATCAGGAGGCTGATCGGCGAGTACTTTGGGAAGGACCCGAACACGTCGGTAGACCCGGACCTGGCCGTGGTGACGGGTGTCGCCATCCAGGCCGGCATCATGGGCGGCTCCTGGCCTCTGCAAGTGAGCGCCATCGAAATCCCCAACAGACACCTGCGCAAGACGAACTTCAGCTAATCTTCACGAAGGCTATTTATTTAGATTAAATGGATGCCTTAACCATAGATTCTTCACATTTTCCTGCAAAAAAGAAAAGTCAAACAAAAGACAGCGTCACCAGAATGTAGACTTCCAAGACTCAGATTATACAACTCCTTTTGCTTTGTTGAGCGATGAAGGTTTCTGTTTTGAGTCTGAACGACATTCCTCCTGGACGGATCGCCGGCTGCAGGAGGGAGCGGCCCCGGTTCCCGGTTTCCTCGTCGAGTTGCTTTTGTTGCACGAGAAGCAAAATAAACTGATGAAATGTGAACGAGGAGCTTCTATCACCGATGGATACTTTAACGGCGTCTAGTTCAGGGAACGACCGTTCTTACAGGACTTTCCGAGTAGCCAGAACATCTTCAGCTATTTATTTATTTATTCCCATTCAGAGTGTATGTGTGTTTTCCAGGTATGTAATGTATTTTTGCACATTTCCCTCAAAGGTTGAGACAGTGTGAACTCTGAGTCTCAATGTAGAGGCGAACCGTTAAAAGCTCGTGTTTCCAATCCGAGGAAAGTAAAGATTTAATTATGCACAAAAGATAATGTCAAATATTCCCTCCATTATTGACTACTCGCCTCTTCAAAGAAAGATGAAGGCGTATGTTGGAGAAAGCCTTGATGTCTTAATTCATTAGTGCCCCCCCCCCTTTGAATTGAATGAAATACCGACTGAAATAATTGTCGGGAAAAGAGAAGTGTTGCTTTATTTTGTGCAATAGTCGTGTGCTTTATTTAAATGAAAGCGACTTAGACTCATTCATGCTGCAGCAACATCTCTGGTGGTCCTGCAGAAGGACCATTGCATCACGTTTAGCTGACGCTTTTATCCAAAGCGACTTCCAATCGTACACCGTAGACCGCTGCCTTGCTCAGGGACACACGGACTCGGGCGGGGATCGAGCCACCGGGCCTCTGATTGGAACACCTGCTGACCCACTGCCTCCCAGGTGGCCGCTTACTGCTGCTGCCCTCAAATGTAATTATTTTGTATTCATAACTTCTCCTGCTCTTGGTAGACGGTAAGCTGGTTGTTGTACATCCAGTATGAAAGGTGATTTCCATTTGTGTCTTTTGGGAAACAACCCAGAATAATGATCAGGTGGTCCAATAAAACCTTTTTTTTTCTCAACCAAGATCTCCAAGAAATCACCGGCCTTTTTTAATGAACGTAACATGATTATAAGTCGCTCTGGATAAAAGTCAGCTAAATGACATGTAATGAAACACCATCCTTCACGTCATGTAAAGTAACATAAAGACGTCTCCTCTTAAGGATATACATCACATTTCAGTGGCCTTACGACATCTAAAGACAGACTTCAACTGCCCCGACGGCTTAAACTCTCCCAGCAGGGGGGCCGGGGGTCACGTTGTCATTCAGAGTCCAGGCATGGTGCCACAGGCGTGAGCTCATACCAGAGAGGCCCAGCGGGGGTGCGAGCTATGCTTAGAGGTTTAACCCTTGTGTTGCCTTCGGGTCATTTTGACCCGATTCAATATT
Source organism: Pseudoliparis swirei (assembly GCF_029220125.1). Classification (NCBI taxonomy): domain Eukaryota; kingdom Metazoa; phylum Chordata; class Actinopteri; order Perciformes; family Liparidae; genus Pseudoliparis; species Pseudoliparis swirei. The sequence continues at coordinate 5,378,901 of NC_079407.1, forward strand.
TAAGGAGACTGAACTGAAGGAAAAGCACGAGTCGTGATACAGGATGCAGCACAGCGAGGATGCTCGTCTCTTTTGTGCCGGGACCTCGGATGAGCGATAGGAAAAAAAGAGGACGGCATGCTCGGTGCATGAGTTCAGTTGAAAGACGTTGCTCCTGTGTTGGCGTCACCGGTTAAATGTCGTGTAGTCATACAGCTGGAGGCAGGTTGTCATCTAATATCTACACATCAACCAGGGTAGGAAATGTACAGATTTTTTAGGGGGGCATTTTTTCCCCCCACTGACTGAAATCCAGGAACATACAAATAAATTGGGGGCACTTTTTGAAACTTGTGAAATATAACCTTTGCTCAAAACAATAAATATACTTATTTGCGTTAATTGTGGGACTGGTGGTCCAATCATTGGAGCATATGAAACGGACAAAAATACTCACGTATTAGAAGATTTATTAAATTTATTTTTTTCCTTCTGGAGGCACAATAATAATAATAACACCCAAATAAAGAAAATAAACACAAAAAGCAGTTCATTTCTTGACCCTGTGCTGCCTGTTGCGATACCTGGAGCTTGCAGCTTCATTTTCACATTTAGCACCCACTTCATTGTCCTACAGCAGTCCGTTTAACACAGCAACCAACATGAAGACGCATCGTCTGAACAACACCAACAACAACAACAGACTCCACGGCATCTCAGAGGCTGTGCAGGAAGTGTCGTGACTCCCACCGTGACCAGGATATTGCTAATTATTATCGTCACATTGTTCAAATGTTATGCTTAGTTGGCTGTAGCATCCCTCTCTCTCTCACACACACACACACACACACTTGCATTCTCCTTTTATGTACAATAATACACTGAACATAGCACTGCACACAGGGTAAAAAAGAATATATACCCGGCTACAACACAAAGACAAACACACACAATACACCGTTCACATCTTTAAAAAACAAATCCAAAACATTCACGTTAACCACAAAGACGGCACACATCTTTACCCCTCAAACCATTTACCAGTTGCACTGGGAGCACAGCTCACATGCGTCAGTTCATTACAGTTACAAGCACTGGTCAGAAGTAGGGCGGGGGGGCGGGGGGAGGGGCTTTCAGCCTCTATCAAAATGCTCATCCTACATACATCATGTGAATATTTCACCTGGAGGAGACGGCAGGACTTCTGTAAACAGCTTGTTCGTGTTTTCCTCGTTACTTATAAATATCAATGCGAGTGCTTCTGTGAAACGCGGCACGGTGGCGAGAAGACGAGCCCTTATAGCTTCGAGTCTCACGCTGCGATGAAGCCTCGTGAAAAGCCCCCCCGTTGTAAAGAAATCCATCCGCTGAGAGAAGAACGTCGTGAGCAGTGGTTTAAAAACAAAGACACCGCTTTGGAAAATGTGCTTAAAAAACAAAGAATCTGGAAACGCATCTTTAAAAGGAAGCTGGCGTCGGTAACTCATCGAGATGCGAGAGCGGTCGGCCACAGATTTGGCGATTCCCGTGAATAAAAAGTGCGTGTAGTCCCGTGTGATGTACAGCATGTCTGACAAGCAAGACACAAAACTATTTACACAATGTACACAGAGCTCCTTCTCCATCAGATACAGCAGTCTGTCAGTTCATCAGCAGGACAGGACGAGGAGCTCAGGGGGGTGTAAACACTGGGCGGGGGAGGGGGGCGGGGGGGCACTGACGCCCGCGCCTCACACAGGCCCGATCACTGGCTGATGCCCTGATTGGCGTAGTAGTCGTAGCTGTCGTCCGGGTAGTGCTCATCAGCACCGCCGACTCCATTCCCCACCTCTGGAGGGAGCCAAAGGAATACAAAACAGACATGTAAAAAGAACTCTGCTGTGTGTGTGTGTGTGATGACATGCACAAACCACAACAGTTTGCAAGGAGTCACTCAACTTGTCAAAAGAGATGACAAAACAAATACAACGAAAGAGTTGAATGAATTGAAATGAATGGGGAGGGGGGAGGGGGGTGTTGGGACGAGCGCTGGCACTGTTGTGACTCACCTTTGACCCCCAGCACCAGAGGCTCTCGAGACAGACTGGGGCGTCTATAAGCTCCCCCCCCCCCCTCCTACGCATGGCGTGGTCTCCAGTGGGGAGGTTTGGTGCATGGAGGGGTGGATGAAGGGGAGAAGGGCGGAGGAGTGGCAGAGCAACGAGGGATGCAATAAAGGAAGAGGTCACTGGTGGAGGAGGTGGAGGAGGAGGAGGTGGTGCACATCACACAGGCCGCTACTGGGCTTGACCTTCAACGGGGGGAAGAGAGGAGCGAGAACATTCACACTCAAGACAGATGCATGCTGGGATGCAGAGACATGCTATCTGGGCACCTGAAACTCGAAAAATGGCTCATTCCTCATCTTCAACTTCGGCGAATAAAAGGTAAAGACATTTTTATTTTGTTGTATTTAAAAAAGTTGCATTTATTAATTCGGAGTTCAGGAGCCCAAACGACAAAAACAACAACAGCGCTACAAAACATTGAGGAGTGACACACGCGTCCTCCTGGTCTCACCAGAGAAGATAAGTTTCTCCTTCATGACGTTGAGGTCTCTGCTGGACCTCCGGACCGCGGCGCTCAGCATGATCTGCTCGGGGTTGTAGCTCCGCATGCCGCTCATCCGATACCTGCGGGGTCACAGTCGTTAGCTCAGGGACGATGACGTCATCACCAAATACGGCTGCCTCCGGGTCAAGTTTTAATAACGTCTACATTTCTTTTAGAGGAGCGATGGACTTGGTGGACAGGCCTGACTCGGTGGAAAAGGGAATTTAAATGGTTTGTTTGACCTGAAGATTTGGACAATTACTCTCAGAATGTTTGTTTGTGTATTTTTGTTTGTTTGTGTATTTTATTCAGTCAATCAAATCAAATACAAGACAATATTATTCTATATAATATGCAAAAGAGAAAGACTGAAAAGGTATAGGTCGAAGCAAAAAATGCTTATAAATTCCTATCCTAAATTGAAATCAAAATAAATCAGAAAATTAATATAGAATAAAGAAAGAAAAAAAAAGAAAAAAAAACTAAATATATTTATATATACTACCACATCATCTTCCATATAAATACGTTTTTAATCACATTTATAACTCTCAAGAATTGTTTTATAAATAATTCCCTTGAAAACCAAAAAGGAGTCTTTCATTTGGATCATATAAATGCAGATACAAAACAATTTACTTGATTTTTATCATATGGAAGTGTATATTGCATAGTTGAAAGCCCCTACATATGAGAAACACTTCCTGATAAGACACCCTTTATTTAGAGTTTATGTTACAACTAACGGAGCCAAGTTGTGATCAATCCCACTGGAGGTAAACATTAAAATAATGCAGGTTAATCAGTGAATAAATGCAAAATAATTAGTTAATAAATGGATTCTGGTCCAGATCCTCCGCAGCCTTTTTCCAGAAGGTAAGTGGTCAAACCGAATAAGTTTCACAACCTTGATCTAATCTGTCTAGCGTGACCAAATGACACATTCCTATGAACACAACTAATGGCTACAACTGTTATTATAAAGTAGTGCCACATATGTCAGAATATCACAGCGTGTGCTGCAGTAACATATTTGCAGAAATGCAAAAAAGTCACAGAGTAGAGCCGTTTTAATTCCTCCCTGCAGCCATCGCATCGCTGCTGAATATATCTGAATTAAAACGACACAATTAAATTACTGAACATTTTGCTGCATTCGGTTTTCACTGAATCAACATTTGTGAGTTGTTGAGAACTGCATCCTCGCTTTAATGGAAGGTCTTTATTTCAATTACTTAACTGAAGAGCATTAGTCAAAATACACTGGGACTAATGCGCAGAGGACATCAGGAACAGAAATGCAAAGCAAGCTTAGTTCATCAGCATCAATAAGAGGCACTTCCCCTGATGAATTTAAATCCATACTTCATTTTGGACGTTGAGTCGTTTGGCTTGATGAGATGGATAATACATTTAAAAAGTCACTGGCGTCTTAATGCTGTGGATATTTTGTGCTGTCTGGGTGGAAAGCGTTAGTTGCATTGAGCCCACAGGGAGGAAGACGCGAGCTCGTCCCTCTAGAGCAGGGGTGGCCAACCCGCGGCTCGCGAGCAGCATGCGGCTCTTTGCCTGGTGTCATGCGGCTCTTACGTTCATATCTAAGTTTGTGTTTTTTTGTATGTGCGTGTTCGCTTCGCTATTTTTCGTCAAACGCGCATGCGTGAGATGAAAAAAACGCAAAGTTTCCCAGTAGGGCACGGGTCTCAAACTCGTGGGCCAAACGCGGAAAGACCACATCCGAATGTCGAGCGGGCCGTTCTACGGTGGGTTACGCGAATGAAAGTGTCCGAAAATCAAACACTGCACTTACGCCATGAACGCCGCATTATGGGCAGCTGGATGTCCCGCACTATGGCTAAAGTAGTTTACGGTGACGCTTTCTCCAGCCGCCCTCAATTCAGCGGACACGGTGTAAGAGCAGCGTTGCGGGAGAACCGCATCCGAATGTCGAACACTCTCTTCGGCTAAAGTGGTTTATTGGTGGGCGTTTGATTACTCCAGCCCCCCATAATGCGGCATTCATGGCGCAAGTGCACCGTTCGATTTTCGGACACCTGTTCTGATTGACACCATGTGAAGGAATTGCTTCGAGTGGCAACAACGGAATTAAGCCAGATTTGAAGAGGATTGTTCAAGGCAAGGAATCCCATAAATCCCACTAAGCAACACGCATAGTAAAAGAAAAACGCTATTGTAAATTATTCTATTTTTGTTTGTGGACTTGGTTGAACTGAGATAATGTGTGTTTGTGTGTGAGACAGTGTACACAATGTTCATTGTTGAACATGACAGACTTGTTGTCTTAGTACTGTAGGAGTCCATTTCTGTCATTATCATGTTGGTGTGTGACATTTACAACAAATCTGGTTGATCAGAGGTGTGTGTGTGCCACATATGTGTATGATGTGGCTCTTTGCGGTGACACAGTAAAAAATGTGGCTCTTAGTCTCTGACTGGTTGGCCACCCCTGCTCTAGAGGAATGCGGCAGCAGCGCAGTACAACGATTCAGGTGAGACAGAGAGAAGAGAAAGAGGAAATGATTATGGAAACAGTGGAGGGAAAAAAATCGGATGGAGTTTGATTAGATAATAAAGACGGCGGCAAACAAACAAAAACATAGAGGAACTAGAACGGGCACTCGGTAGAGCGCATACCTTCGCATATCACAAGATTGGGCATTGAATTATGAACATTTTGGCATTAGTTGCATGCCAATTGGATAAAAATTGACCGTGCTATGTTAAAAAGAAGATTTTGACCTTTTCATGACCTTGACCTTTGACCCGATCGATCCCAAAATCTAATCAAATGGTCCCCGGATAATAACCAATCATCCCACCAAATTTCATGCGATTCGGTTTAATACTTTTTGAGTTATGCGTGTAACACGCATACAAATAAATAAATAAATACACGGCGATCAAAACATAACCTTCCGCATTTTCAATGCGAAGGTAATAATGGAAAAACGAGAGAGGAGTCAAAAGAATGCTTGAACAAGAGAATGGTGGATGGAGGAAGACAGAAAGGAGAGAAGACTTTGGGTCGGAAGAAGTGACCCAGTTACCTGATCACGTGATAGCTGAGAGAGGAGGCCAGAGTGCAGCAGAGGAGGAGAAGAAGAGCATGCACATCGGGCAGAGGAGAGGGGACGAGGACGAGGCAGAAGGACAACAGAAGGACAAAAGAAGGCGGGGAGACAAGAGAGGTCAGTTTAGAAGCCAGCGGAAGCTACTGGAGCAAACCAGCACCAGAACCTTCAAAAAAGAGCACAGGAGGAGGAGGAAGAGGAGGAGGCCATCTGTCTCTAGAGGGTCCCAGAAACAAACAGAAGCACTCCCTCCTGCAGAAAGAGGAAACACTGGAGGAGTGTGACACGTTAGCAAGAGAAGACACGCTCATACAGAGGACATCTCACCTGGTGCAAGGAGAGAGACAATACAAAATAAAACGGGTTCCCTTGAGGCGGACGTTATGTCGCGTTCTCTCCGGCGAGGTCTGCACGAGCGACATCGTTTAGAAACACAAGCGAACAGTGTGAGTGTGTACGAGCTGTTGTTCTAACGATGTGTTCCAGACGGAGAGGTAAACGGCAAAGAGTTGTAATTACTGGTGTGTGTGCGCCGCATGTGGGAGAGGCACACACCCGAAGCAAAAAGACCAGTCTTCTCTTTTCTCTCCAAACACCAGCAGAAAGAAAGATGCAGGAACATCGAGCGTCTGCGTAAAGACTCACGATAATGACTCGACAGTTAAAACCCTCAAGCGGCTGTACTTACTTCTGGAAAATGAATATTCCTATGACTGCAGCAAAGGAGATGAGGTCCACAGACACCCACATCAGGCAGTATTCATGTGGTCTCTGGGAACACACACACACACACACACAGTTTCATAGCACAAGCCACGACTGGGAGGTGCTATACACCACCTTGTGTGAGCGGCAGCATCCACACCGTCTTGTATCAATACTTCTGCAAATGCATTTTTGAATACATCCACGATTAAAAAGGAATCAAAAAGGCCTTTTAGATGTGCATTCTTATGAAAATGCATTCAAAAAGACAACGCACTTGAACACTTTTTAAATTTCTTTATGTAAGAAATGAATTTCCTTTTTGTTCCTCTTTTATCTTATAACCTTGGCGATTCTCATATGCATCGGAGAATCGCCTTCCCACCCACCCTTTCTGTGATTCACGCACCGAGTGGCGAACACAAGTATCGCCCTGCAGCTGCTTCAGGTGAAAGCAGGTGAGTTTTAAGTTAACACAAAGTGTTTAAAATAATAATAACAAGAGAATAAGGATGATGGGGGGGAAGGTACTAACACAATACAATAACAATTCTGACAACAATATTTGCCCTTAAAATGTCCAGGGTGCCAGATATGTATATATATACTTATATGTGTGTGTGTATATATATATATATATATATGTATACATGTATGTGTATATATATATATATATATGTGAATACATGTATGTGTATGTATATATATATGTATGTGTATATATGTATGTGTATGTATATATATCTATATACCCCTTCTGTGTGTCAGTGGTTAGCAATCAATCAGGGGGTTGGTGGTTCAATCCCCGCCCTAGTCGATGTGCCCTTGAGCAAGACACTTAACCCTGAATTTCTCCCTGTAGCTGTGTCTACAGTCTTCCCCGGAGTCTTTGTGCCTCACAGGGTCCATTGGACCTGGTTGTGTCTGGAGCCGGTCCTGGCTCCTGGGCCCTGCCTCCTGCCCCAGGCCTGGCCTCATTGGCCTCACCTCCTTCGCGATGCCTCCTGCATAATGTTCCCGCCGCCATGGCACTGCCGATACTTCTCATTTCTTCCTCCTTCTGTTTACATGGATTGTGGTCCATGCCAACGACTCATTATTCATAATTTCATAGACCGCGTTGTAACTCTGTACCGCTGTTTTTTCTGATCCGTTGCGAGACATTTTCTGAACAACAGTGCGTGATTGCAGAGCGGTACCCGAGAAAGTTCCATACACAGAAGCTAAGCGGTCCTTACCATGAGCCAGATGGGGTAAGACACCTTTTTGAGGATATGTGAGGCCTCGGAGGAGACTGAAGACACCCCGCTGCACCAGAGCACCGAGTACAGCCAGGGCTCGTTGATGGTGTAAAGAGTGAGGTTGATGTTGCTCTGGGAGAAGTTTCTGAGAGCAATCACACACATTCAGGCATGTCTTTAAGTATACATGTGTCTGTTAACAGATAACAACTTCAGAGGTGTCTGTGTGTGTGTGTGTGTGTGTGTGTGTGTTCCTACCCGATCTCCTCTGTGCTGGCCTGGTTGTATCGGAGCAGCAGCCTGCTGATGCCGTACTGTTGGAGACTTTGAGGACTCCGTTTCTTCACTGAGGTCTGGATCAGAGCGGGAGCCAGCTGTCTCACCTGAGCTCTGTGTTCATCTGGAGTCCACATCACCTACACACATACACACACACACACACACACACACACACAGCACACAAGACCACAGTTATGCTCGTCTCAATAAAACATTTTGTCATCAACATTTATGTAGTGAAGGGTTACAAATCCACATTAATAGGTAACGTATCCTATTACAATGCTTCTCTGATATCTTATTTAAACATTACTTCTTTTTTTTTCATGTATTTTTTCTACGAAAGCCAGCAACGTGTCAATTTCTGCTCGTCACATTAAATATAAATGTTAAAAATAAACTTTTGTCTGGCCGTGAAACGACTTCATTAGGTCTGGGCAGCAAAACTACTGAGTTCGGCTTATTAAAAGATCTTTAATTGGGTGAAAGTAACTGTGGAAGTGCCGTTACTGAAGGATGCAAGTTGTGTGATAAATAAATCAACGGTAACTTCTGGTTCCACTTGGGGAACAAACTGCGGTCCTCTGGCGGAAAGATCAGTGTTTCGTGGACCCATCCGCCGCCCCGTGTGGACTATTGCGGTCTTTATACGTATTTGTTCATGATTAAAAGATAACAGGATTTTGATTTAAATCACATTTGAATAAAATATGTTCAGAATACACAGCCAGACATCATGCTGCGGGGAGGACTAAACACAATATGGACCGGGTGTGTCTATATTCAGGTACTGACCAGGCTCTGAGGAACCCCAGATTGCTGCACAGCCTGCAGCGTGTCGTTGATCCAGCTGTGGTAGCAGGGGTGCGTTGGAGGAGGTCTCCTCAGCCAGAAAACCACCGTGCTGTTATGATAGGAAGCCAGCTTCAGAAGCTGCTCCAGGCTGCACACACTCTGGTTGGCAATCAGACTCCTCTCCCGCGGTGACAGGCCGTGCACCGTCCAGAAAGGGTCCTCCTGCAGCACAGGGAGAGAGGATGGAGGTGTGTTTAATGTCACAGTAAATACAATTACAACATGGCAACGACACGAATGCTGCTATATATTCAATTGTGGTTTTGGGAAACCTGTGGAAGATATATACAGTTTTCTGATACTGGAGCTCTCATGAATAAAAGCATCAATGTAGAAAAATGCAAATAGTGGAATATTTTCCCTTGTTTCCTCCTCATCCGTTCTCGCTTCACTGCTCCCTGTCCAAGCGCACAGGAGGTCAGATGCTTCTTATTGAAGTCAACATTGATGTGCTTCGCTTCACCGTACTGACTCAAAGACACTTCAGTGTGGTTATTTTATTGACGCTACTATTACACAACCACGACACAGTAAAAACTAGAATGGGCACTCGGTAGAGCGCATACCTTCGCATATCACAAGATTGGGCATTGAATTATGAACATTTTGGCATTAGTTGCATGCCAATTGGATAGAAATGTATCGTGCTATGGTAAAAAAAAGATGTTGACCTTTCCATGACCTTGACCTTTGACCCAATTGATCCCAAAATCGAATCAAATGGTCCCCGGATAGTAACCAATCATCCCACCAAATTTCATGCGATTCAAGAAGATTTTGACCTGTTCATGACCTTTGACCTTGAACCCGATCAATCCCAAAATCTAATCAACTGGTCCCCGGATAATAACCAATCATCCCACCAAATGTCACGCGATTCGGTTTAATACTTTTTGAGTTTTGCGAATAACACGCATACAAATAAATAAATAAATAAATACACGGCAATCAAAACATAACCTTCCGCATTTTCAATGCGAAGGTAATCAGACTCCCGACAGCGAATCGGCATAATTACGCACAGAAGTCGTGATGCGATCCCCAGCCGCAATCACACGCAATGCAGATACACTGAGAAGTAGAGTGCGGAAAAACAACAACAACCAATACTGAGGTAGCAATCTGATCTCATAATACACGTCTGTATTTAGAAACAAAACCCACACAGTGAAGTGTATACAATTACAAATAGTTTTCGAGTCAGTAGACTGATATAGAAAACTACTTGACTGGAGGGTAGTGTGTAGAAGGATTAAAGTGGGGCACGGCGAAGTAGCACACTGCACAAAAAGCATCTACATCACTGGATCGTGCCCCAAATCCATACAAATGCTCTTCTTCAGGAACAGAATGCCACGGTAAATGCATTTACACAATCGAGCCGGTCATTCCTCCTTTTCTTGGAGTGTGCGATATCCCGTGTGGGAGGGAATCATTCGGTACCAGAGAAGGCAGCATTTCTAAACAGCTCTCACTCCTGTTCGGCCCACACGTACTTAGAGCAGGTTGAAGCACTCGATGACCCTGATCCACTCGGCATTCAGGAGAGGTCCTCTAAAGCATTAACGGAGCTCAGTAGTTTGATGACAGCAGGGGACGAGGACGCTCGTGTGATCAAGGTCATTATCCCCTCGAGTCACATCACTGTATTACATCACACTGTCAAACAAAAAGCTAAAAAATAGCTTCATGAGCAACATAGAACTACCTTCAGGAACCACTTTCCCGCGTTGAGTTGCTGGAGATCTGTCCAGTTAAAGAATGAGGCGTCTTGCATTTGCCTGTCCGGGAAAACGTTCTCTATGTCTGTGGTCCGCCGCAGGGTGTGGTCGTGCATCAGGAAAGGCACGCCATCCACACTGGTGGCGAGAGGTGGGAGCAGAGTGATGAGTCAGGCTGTTGATAATATTCAGCATTATATGGTAGTTCTGGAGAATCCTGGAGGCCGATTGGTCAGAGTACTGGGAGACTGAGTACTGCGTGTTCATTGTTGGGCAGCAGTGTTCATCTGTATCATTTTCTATAACCCTGCTGACATCAAAGACATTGGATCGCTCAGCTGCTGTCGCTCACATCTTAATAAGAATTCAAAACAGACTCAAAAAGGTATTGTTCTCTGTAGTTCATGTTCAGTTAAGACATAAAATATCTCAGAGAAAGGAAGAGGAGGCCGGATGAGAGTTCGGCCCAATTGTCAGGTTTGTTTCCTTGAAAAGCTGCTGCTCAATATTTGAATACCAAATACCAAGACCAAAAATCCCCCCATATTTTTCAATGTTTGCTATTCAAATTAAACTTTGCTTAAAAATAATGTAATTTCTGTCGTGTGTGTGTGCATGCTGCGTGTGTGTGTGTAAACCTGAAATGCAAACAATCAAGTTAATGAGATAAAATACTGAAATGATGAATGACAAACAGATGAAAACTGAAACCAGCACAGCATGAATAATATGTTGGTTTATTGTAAGCGTATGAGTGTGTGCATGTTTCTTGGGGGCCCTATAACGTAAATCATTAAACTTTTAGGGGAAAGACTTGGTTTAAATTGAGGTTAAGGGATAGGATTAGGATTAGGATGGTAGCGGTTATGAAAAGGGGGTAGGGTGAGTCCCGAGGAAACAATTCTAAGTCGATGTCATGTCCCCAAAAGTCATGGAAACAGTGATTCTGTTATAAAACCCTGTGAGATCTGTGATCTGCTGCAGGAGTGGAGTCTCACTGCAGCTCTGGCTGTCGTCAAGTCTAATTACTTGGCACAGTAAGGAGCTCACCTGTCAGCGGGCTGCAGCGAACACACACCCTTTCACCTCTCCTGGGACTGTAACCGTAAACACGCTACGCTATTAAATTAAGGCCGACCCACAAAAGCAACAAAGAAACACTCCTCCCCCTCTCTCCCTCCCTCTCCCTCCCTCCCTCCCCCCCCCTCCACATACACCCACTTACCATCTTAAACCATGGACACACAGTTTCCCCCCCCCCCACTTCCTCTCCTCTTCTTCTTCTTCCTCTAAGTGTGTCTCTTTGAGCGCAGCCTGTCACATCCAATTATGCAGGCGATGCCGCGCCTCCATCCACTGCTCCTCTGTAGCGGATCCTTGCTACGGTCGTACGTCAGTATCGCTAATCGCTTGTTTTTGTGCAAAGGACAATATTTATTTGCCCATTTCTCTTCGTCAACAATCATTTTTTTTGAAAGAGACTCCATATGTAAACGCTACTTTACGATAAACATTTGTTGAATCATGTGTTTGTGTGCGTGTGTGTGTGTGTACCTGATGGCAACGTCAGCTTCCAACCCAGTGACGTCCATCTGCAGAGCTCTCTGGAAGGACCACAGTGTGTTCTCTGGAGCAAGCTGGACACACACACACACACACACACACACACACACACACACACAGTAAGGACAAACACGATTATTACATGGAGTCCTTTAACAAAGAGCTATTGGGTGACTTTCTGGAAACCTTGCCACTGTTAAGGGAACTGTTTTTTATGCCAAGATACGAATCAATAATAATTTATCTCCGTCTATCAAGCAGGTTATGCTGCAAAGTCAAAAGACGAACATGGATGAGGCGTCTCACAGATGGTTGTGAAAATAGACGCTTTCCTGAACACACATTTCATGAGAGCAGCGTTGTGAATTGCTTTGCAAATCTTCAAGTCCAGGTTATGACCAATACCACGTCAATAGGTTAAGCATCACTTTCTAGAAAAGCACCTTCCTAACATCCCCTGTGAGTAAAGCTCATGACTGGGAAATGCAGGATAGGAATGATGCGGTCATCACTAGAGAGGAGTCCTTCTGGGAAACAAAGTCCAGTCACGTGGCAGAGTTTCTCACAGCCACTCCTAATTTTAGACCCCACTGTGCGGATCGATCGCTTTACACAAACACCAGTGTGAGTATCAGTCATGAATAACCAGAGATCTACCTTCATTTTCCTTCCATGTGTTGCATAATACCGAGTCAGACATTGTGCCAAGTGCATAAATCCTTCTTCGGGTAACGTTTAGAAGCATTAACTATCAAACATAAAGAGCAACAATGTGCTTGTGTGCGCATACGTCAGAGTTTAACGCAGACTTCGAATGCATACTTATCCAACACGCTCTAACAAGCTTTTAAATAATGTAGTGGGGTCTTAAATCAGATCTGGGAGAGAGAAGCTGTAACAGAAAACAGCAAAAAGAGGGCAGTAAATATGATCATAAGCAATCTATATGTTCAATAAAGAGATGCCAAGTCTCACACACACACACACACACACACACACACACACACACACACACACACACACACACACACACACACACACACACACACACACACACACACACACACACACACACACACACACACACACACACACACACACACACACACACACACACAGTTTTGCCAACCACGAGGTCATTCATAGACCAGAATGGACGGGGTAGAGAAAGTAATGAGAAACAAAAAGCTACACATATCTAGAAGGGCAGCACAGTTTTCCCCTCTGCCTTCACCAAATCAGACTCAAGACACTCTGGATTAAAGGGTTCATATCCGCAGCGGCTCAGTGTCATCAACATAGCTTGATGTTAGAGGTTTTTAACCACCTGTGAGGCTGGTATCAGGTCGCTGAAGGTGCCTGGCAAAGCATATGTAATATACATTGTTTCATATTCCAGCATTCAGATTGGACGATGCAGGTCAGCTGACTCACCATGGGAGCTCCCTGGTGGCCGATGACGTCAGGCCGTTGTTTGAGGGCGTTGGGGTCCATGATGCAGGGGGAGGTGATGTACAGGGGCACCATGTAGAGTCCCAGTAACACACTGAGATACAGCAGCACGACCGCCACCTGGAACACTGGGAGAAGACGGGTGATTAACTGTTATATTGTTCGTTTGACCTGCAGTAAAAAGAACATGTAAAAATAACAACAAAGAAAATTGATTAAAATAATTTCCATAGAGAAATAGTTTTGCTCCGATAACATCGTTAGCAGCTTCACCTGCGAGGCCAGTGACTAATGCAGTATATTCGCCAAGCTTGTTTCCAGTTTTCTCTTTCAACAATCATCCAAAACAAGAACAGAAATGAAAATAATTAAAACCACAGGTCTGAGAGTTTGTGTTTTGATTTGAACCCAGAGAAAAGTGTTATGCGATGGAGGCGTCTCGGGTTTCTGAGAGATGCCAGTGGTGGCTGTGAATGTCGGTGTTGTTCAGTTCGGTTCACAGCTTTGCACAGTATCCAACAATATTGTTATCAGGGGCCAAGAAGATCCACTTTCCACTGCATCCACCTCTGTTCAAGAGAGCGACTGAAGGCTGAGTGTCGGCACACACACACACACACACACACACACACACACACACACACACACACACACACACACACACACACACACACACACACACACACACACACACACACACACACACACACACACACACACACACACACACACACACACACACACACACACACACACACACACAGCACACAGCACAATGCATTCGTTTCAAGGTCAGCTCTGGGGTGAAGTTGAGAATATAACTCTTGTTACACACAGGGACTTTCATCTCCACACACAGACACTCTCACATGCACACACACACACACCCTCTTTGGTATTCAGACTCTCACTCTGCATTACAGCAGAGATGCTTCTCCACTGCCTCGACCTTTCCACCTCGTCACGCCTCTCCAAAAGCAGAACCTTAAATGCAGCTCAGGAATTTTAATTGCTTGAAATATCTCCCACAGTACAAAGTAAAAACTGCTTTGTCCAATTTGAGGTCATGAAAAAAAAAAAAGACGAAGTAAAATCCTCTTAAAGCTTAAAGTATCTTTAGATTAATTCAGTCTTAGTTCAGAAGAAATGTCATGCTATCTGGCTAAAATGTCTTCAGCAGACAATAAAACTAGCGCAGAAATAACAGACTTTCAGTTCTTAGCAGCGAGAGTCAGAATACACACTCGGAGCTACTTTATCCCTCGGACTCCCGATAAGAAAACAATCCAAGGTGTCCTGGCTTGAAAACATCACATGAGCCCGAAGGAATGTTCGTTATCTCCGACACCCTAGGTGGAGGTCCTGGCCTCTGTCTGCACAGTGTTAATCATTCACCACTCTTCCTTTGCGCGTGTGTGTGTGTGTGTGTGTGTGTGTGTGGCGGATGGGTACGGCAGGTAAGAATTACTTTTATGTTAGTGTGTAGTGTTTCAGAGGTAAGCGTACTTGTTTTCTCTGCTCGGGCGACCTGTACAGCCACGATCCAGGACAGAGCTGTGACCGCAGCGAGAGCCCCGATGTGCAGGAAGGGACCTGTGGCCTGGACAGAGGCGTGAGGCAGAGAGTGGATGTAGAGAAATGGAGATACAGGGGGAGAAAAAATCATTCAAAAAAAGGGAATCGGGGTTTAAGAGAGATGACGGTGAGCAGAAGAGAAACAAAGATAAAGAGAGACAGGCATTGAATTACAGACATTATCTGGGGTTAAGACACGGCTCACACTATTCAGAGATAATAGCTATAATTTGTAGAAGCATTCAATGGTAATGGCTTCGGTTTCAGTGGACTTGCGTGTCCACATCGAAAATCACACATTCGTGGTGGTGCAACGATCTCACAGGGACACACTAATTATAAGCTTCTCAAAACTCCTTGGATATCGTTGAGCTGTTAATTGTTCGTAGGGTAAATGGAGATCGATTGACTTGTCACCACAATGCATGCAATTTAAACCATTACCCTTTTTTCTTCTTCTTATACAGCGATATATGGAAATATAATCCCGGACAAACAGGAGTTGTAAATTATCCACACAGAGACTCTGCATGTTTACAAACAGTCGCTGCTGGACTTCCTCATCCAGGATAGAAGTTGTTACAGCCCGACAGTTTTATCTTGGACGGACAGTATTCTGAACGGACAGAGAAGCATCTTCAGTGGCAGACTCCTGTCACTGTCATGCTCATCGGACAGGCTGAGGAAGTCCTTTGTCCCCAGGGCAATACGACTGTACAACGCCACGCAGAGGGGGAGGAGGAGGGGCTTCTCTGCATGAGTCTACCTCGGTCTCCCCTCCTCTTCTCAGCTCTTTATTTTTCTATCCCACGGTCCATCTTTTAATCTTTTTACTCTTTTTACTAGCCCATTGCACAGATTGTACTATTTATATCACTTTGCACACTGTGAACATGTTCTCCCTATGTGTATTGTTTTTTAATACTATGATTCTACTGTGATTTGTGTATGTATGTTTGTGAGTTAAGTTAAGTGTATAAGCTACTGGATGACCTAAATTTCCCTCGGGATTAATAAAGTATCCATCTATCTATCTATCTATCTATCCAGTGCCCATAAAGCAATGGTCAAAGTCTAGTTTGTTGCGTAGGTCTATAGACAACACGCTCAGTTTAGTGCTCCGACTTCAGCCTCATCAGTGAGGTCAAGCTGTCACGCGTGGCCTCGGGGCGTCACTACTTTCAGTCTGCTGACCTGCAGTGAGATGGGGACGACGTCCCACTCCTGTCCCCATGTTTGATTGACAGATATTACCCCGACCGTGGTGGTGAGCAGCGCAGCCGTCACTCCAATCTGCGCAGACGGAGAGGGAGAGTTATGGAGAATCAGAGAGGCCGTCACTTCGGACGCATGCATGAACACCCCCGCCCGCAAATTAACCCCCGAGCCCTTTCACACCCCAAAGAGTGTTCGGTCCGTGGATTTGTTCTGCCGATAGCAATTTAGACCGGGCCATCGACTGGGCTTTCACACCCCGCCGGGGACAACACGATCCAAAACTGTAAGTTCAGGACGAGTTCAGCTGATCGGCAACGAATGAACACACGCATGTAAAAACAGCCCCATCACACGACACACCGCACAGCTTATCGAAAGATAGTTATGTGAACCTCACCCACCCGCTTCCACCTCACACCCACCAAGTTGCTCAACCTCACATTTGGCACATTACCTTATGGAGCCAGTGCAAATTCAACTGTTGCCCGAGTGCAACATGACAAAGTGCAAGAACCTGAAAATAGAAACACACACGTCACCGCGGTCAGGTTACCGCGCCCGATAAGTTGTTAACGCACATAATAAAACCTCTACAGTGAACACTTGATGTAGGACCGACCATTAAAAATGCAATGTAGGTGAAGCCGACAGCGGTGGCGGCCAGGATGGGAACAGTGCCATCGCTCCACTCCCCGGAGCAATTGTAGAGGAACCTGCAGGGAAGAAGAGAGTGAGTCCCGGATCAGTAACCCCCCTCGCATACTGAGAGGGCTCACCTGCATTTCATCATGACCAGCATGTGTGAAGGCTCGGGGAAATGCGTGTGCGCCTTTTTTGCACTTCAAATGATACCCAATGTCATATTGACAATAACACCCTGAACATTGTACGTGTGATGCTCAACAGAGTGACACTGGCTGCATCAATGCATTCACAGCCTGGCCCTATGGCATTAATTACTTGCAACGCCTTATCAGAGATTTAGTGGCACAGAGCCACAGCAGGGTCACTCAGCGCTGAAGCCCTTTGTGAAGAAATGTATCCTGCAGATGGACTGAGACACTGAAGTTAAATCACTCGAACACATAAGGGCAGCAGGGATGTCATCTCTATCGGAGGAAACCTCACTAAAGGCAGGAAGGAAATAACAGGAAATGTGAACACATTAGAAAGGAAAGGCAAACGTCTTCCCACCACAACTGACATCCAGAGCTACAGTGAGATTGATGATAAAAGTCAACTGGGGTGAAATATATACACGACCGTTCAAAAGTTTGGGGTCATCCAGACAATTTCGTGTCTTCCATGAAAACTCACTTTTATTTATCTAATGAATTGAAAATTGAATTGAAAATATAGTCAATACATTGACAAGGTTAGAAATAATGATTAATATTTGCAGTATTCATTTTGTTCTTCAAAGTTCAAGCTCAAAGGAAGGCCAGTTGTATAGCTTATATCACCAGCATAACTGTTTTCAGCTGTGCTAACATAATTGCACAAGGGTTTTCTAATCAGATATTAGTCTTCTAAGGCGATTATCAAACACAATGTACCATTAGAACACTGGAGTGATAGTTGATGGAAATGGGCCTCTATACACCTATGGAGATATTTCATTAGAAACCAGACATTTCCACCTAGAATAGTAATTTACCACATTAACAATGTATAGAGTGTATTTTTGATTAATGTTATCTTTATTGAAAAAACAGTGCTTTTCTTTGAAAAATAAAGACATTTCTAAGTGACCCCAAACTTTTGAACGGTAATGTATATATAGACAGAGTAAGAGCTATTAAGAAAAGGGTTATTACAAGATAAATGAGAAAAACAAACAAAAGGGATACATAAGAGAGAGGAAGGGAGAGTGGAGGATTGTGAGAAGAGGCAATAGAAGGTACCAGACGATTAGAGGAAACGGTGACACTGAAGAGGTGACAGAGCAGGAGGAGAGGGGGATGGGCAAGGTAGGAAAGACCAGTGCATGTGACTTTACGGGACATTTTGTGCTACAGCATTTACAGGGACACTTCAAACTCAGATTAAGTATGATATAAAACAACATGCTTCAAATGTGCCCATTAGATTGCAACGCTGAAACCGTGTCGACTACAATCTCAATCTTCTGATGGATGTTTGATTAATTATGTATACTCATGCTCTCACCTTGAGGACAGGAAGTCATTTTGCATGAGAACATGCAATCTGAAAACGGATGAATCCTGCCGACAGGTCTGGAATAAGTCTAACGTTTAGGTAGTTTATGATGTTATCGGTCACAAACTTGTGGCCACATGAAAGCACCACGGGGCAACGTCATTTACAGTCTGGGAAATGTGGGGCGGGGCCGTCTCTGTTCTGTAACGGGGTTAATCTGTGGAGGGGTGAGTGGTCTCCGCTCAGATTTTAAAAAGGCAGAGGACGGATTAAACAGGCGATTTAGGAAATCCACGAGCGTGGATAGAATTCATTCACGGCCGAAACAATACGGAGTCAGGCGTTTGACGGGAGCACTCCGTTTGGATGTGCACTCACCAGTTGAACTCATTGTAGTCGTTGTGCGCCTCCCACCAGAAGTAGAACCAGACCAGCAGCAGGGAGAAGGTAAAGAGGAGGATGAGGGACCACAGCAGCTCCCACTGCAACACACACACACAATCCATTAAAAGAAGCATGACTTAATGTAATTTATAAATTCTGCTGTTGCGGACATAAAGTTATTATGCTGGGATGAATTTGTATAACTTGCCTTGACCAGCGCAGCAGAGCTCATTAGAAGTTAACTTTCTACAAAATGACCTCCATGGAGCACGTGGTGCTAAGCTGGCTGCTGCTGACCTTTGGAGAGAGTATTCCCTTATACACCTCATAAAGGAATTAGTTTTAATAACTTCGCAAGCAAGCAGACCAATTACTGTCTTCAGCTCATATTAAATTGGCGACCTCTTTAGATAGAGACCGGCAGAAGCTCACCCCGAGGTCATGCTCAGGAGGATTTGTTCAAACGGCGACTTTAAAACACAGCTCAGGACTTAAAGTTTGTCTTATCTGGACAACATGCCCATTTCCCCTGAAAGTCTATTCTCCTTCTTTCTGGGGAAAGAAAGTCAAATTGCTGGAAGACGTCAAATGGAGCTCAAGCGGTAGTTCAGGAACGAAGACTGTCTTTACACGACGGGTCGTGCATAAGCGTCAGTCTATTCCTCCCAGTGATTACGCTATCAGCCCATCTGGATGGGGCGTCCACTTTTAAGCGACCAATTAGATGCGGCACGATGTCTCTAAGCCAATCAGATCGTTGCCGTCAAACTTCAAAGGAGTTCTCTACTCTGCTGTCGGTTGTCGTTTCAGCTGGAACCTGGAAGGCGACCCTCCTCCGCCCCAGTCACCTCCAGGCAGCAACTCCTTTCTTCACCAGCACCACCAGTGTCTGGACTCCACGGGGGATTCTGTCGGATCAGAACTCGGCGTCACTGCCCCTTGTTTATCCTGGTTCAGGATAGAGTCCGATCGCCAAAGACTATGCACGATTCCATTTTTGTTATACCGATGTAATAAAGATTATTGTTGAATCCCCTGATTGAACTGTAATTGTAGACATTACAGATTTTGCGTGTCTAGCATGAGAGGAAGGCAACGACTTTGGACTAATATATGCACACGTGGGATACAGTAAACATTGCATCAATACATTAGTCGTTATTTGATGTTTTGATGCATTTAGATTGTTGTTGGAGTTCATTAATCAAAGCAAAAATGGCAAACATTTACCGATTCCAGCTCCGTTCCATATCTCTGTAAAATAACTATCTTTGGGGTTTGGACTGATAATCGGACAACAAATTAAAAGAAGCACATTTAAAGTTGTCAGTTTGAGCTCCAAGTGACATGATGTGCAAATATTCAAATAAAATAATGACCAGAGAAAAACAGGCCGATGCATATTTGTTAGCTGCCATCTAAACGTCTTTGAAAAAACACAATGCGAGTGTAAATTGTGTGCACTGCAGTTAAGAGAACGACTTGGTGAAGTATCAGCTTTAAAGAATCGTTGTCGTGTGTGCCGAGGATCAGATTATCACCACGGCCGGCTGATGCGACACACAGGTAAGACAGTCCGCCTGACCTGTATATATCTGGCCTCATTGCCAGAGAGTTTTCTTTTTTTTCACAAATTCTACAAGCTCTTCAAAAAAGGTTAAATAGGGACGTCTCCACTCGTGAAACAATAAAATTATTTCAGTGCTGCGTTTGAAGGTCATGTTGTGGCTACACGCTTGTTTTAAGAGCTTTCATGACTGTATACAAAAAATCTTTAAATTAATTTCTGGCCATGTTTTGTTCTTTTGCACAACAGAGAGCAGTTGTTGAAAAAAGGGAAACAAACCCGAGGGGAAGCCGATTCGATCCCCGGCCTCTCATCTATGGACATGGCATCTGAATGAATTTCAGACGTGCAAGAAAAAAATCATAATGCAAGAAGGTCCACTTTCATCTAATAACATGGGGCACCGGATAATACAGGCAGGAAATGACCCTAATAAGTAAAACCTAGAAAAGCAGTTCCTGCTATTGTTTACTTAAGCAAATGCTGTTTGACTCTCCAAATGGTTTTATCTTTTTTATCAAACTAACTGCAAAAAAACAACAACACATTTGCCAACATTCAGATATATCTCATAACAAAAAGGAAACGGCAAATCAATTGCAGTCCTCAAAGAGGTCCCCGTGGTCTCGGTCTGAGAGTGCACGCCGTACGTCTGCGACAGACGACTCTGCTCGTTGATGAGAGAGCGGCGACCCTGGTTCCCATGGTCCTAAATGACTACCTGGAAACACCTTGGGGATACAACCTTGCTCGTGAAAGAGGACATTCCACCAGCCCTGTCATTACCTCTCCTCCCCCCTCCCCCCCCTCTCCAAATGATGTTGTAATGCGACCCGAGAAGCTAACAAATCGGCTTCAAAGAATAACTGATTTCTCACTCCTTGAAGATGTGGACCCCCTCGCCAGGGCTGATCTCCTGCTTCCTGTTTGTCAGCCATCTCGGCAGCGGAGCTCGTCCAGCCCGACGTGACTTTGGCCTTCCCCCGTGACAACGCATTACCATTCTGCACGGCTGGCATTTTATCCGGGCACGAGCGCCCCGTGGCACGAACAGGACGCCACCATCACGGGGAGCGTCTAAAGAGCAGTGTGTGCCGACAGTCATCGGTGGGCTGGTCTCATAATTAATAATTAATAATTTAATGGCTTTGAATCTTCCTTCGGAGGACAAATCCTCCGAAGGAAGATTCAAAGCCATTGAATTATTAATTCTAATCAAATTACGAGGTGTGCTGTAATTCAAAAACATTGCAATGACTTTTCCAAACCACCAGGGACCCTTTCTGTAGCTGCTGCGGTGGCGAAGACTACATTTACTTCGCAACCCAGAAATATTTTAAAAGCCGGAGAAAACAAACTCCACTGATACCAATGAAAGGATCTAATGGATCGAGGAAAATTCATTGCAAGTATAGGTTCATTAAAAATATTCCAACTGCTCATTAAATGATCCGTCCTCCTCATATATATTCCTTAAAGTCGTCTGTTTAAGCATTTAAGAAACATGCACACAGCGCAGGTGCTTATGAGTCCAGTAGTGTTTTGCTCTGCAAAATTATATTGAGGGACTGCGAAAAACACTAAAAATAGCGTGAAGCCGATCATTGCTGACTCACCTCTGCGCAGAGGAAACTGCATCGGAGATTTAACATCTGGGAATAGCAGGTGTGAAGAGAGAGACTCGACAAGTTTTACCGTGGTTCAGAAATATTGAAAGACTTATGTGACGGCGGCAAAGAATCATGTTGCATATTAAACTAGAATGGGCACTCGGTAGAGTGCATACCTTCGCATATCACAAGATTGGGCATTGAATTATGAACATTTTGGCATTAGTTGCATGCCAATTGGACAAAAATGTATCGTGCTATGGTAAAAAAAAGATTTTGACCTTTCCATGACCTTGACCTTTGACCCGATTGATCCCAAAATCTAATCAAATGGTCCCCGGATAATAACCAATCATCCCACCAAATTTCATGCGATTCAAGAAGATGTTGACCTTTTCGTGACCTTTGACCTTGACCTTTGACCCGATCGATCCCAAAATCTAATCAACTGGTCCCCGGATAATAATAACCAATCATCCCACCAAATTTCATGCGATTCGGTTCAATACTTTTTGAGTTCTGCGAATAACACGCATACAAATAAATAAATAAATACACGCCGATCAAAACATAACCTTCCGGATTTTTCAATGCGAAGGTAAAAAGGAGCATATAAGTTTTTTTTTTACAGGCGCCGTCTGCTCTGACAAGATAGCCTCGTTGCAATAACAGCCGACGCAGCTCTAGCTTTCTGTATCCCTCAGTGGCTTTCTGTCTGAACTCTGTATTTCTCTCAACGTTGTATGGCTCACAGCCAGTCCACCACAGAGGATTATGATCAAAGCAGCCAATTATTCATTTATTAAGGAGGTTTATTGGATTAAAATAAAAGTAATCTATTCAAAGCAGTACTGTTGTATTTTCCTGCTGAGCAACCAGCTATTTAACCCATGCGTCCTCACATTCCGAGACCAGTCTCGCAGTCAGGAGTTTACCTTACTGTAGTTATCATACAGTAATGGACAGAGATACGCAATAGATTGACTTCTAAAAACCACTTAACAGTTTTGTGTAGACTTTCTGGCGCTTTTAATGTGGTCCTCTGGGTCTCTCCCAATCAGATTCAAAGCCGGGAAAATGGGGCATTGATTTTGTAATGGTTGCTGGGATTTCTCCGATATTCATTTACCCTACTTTTCCATGCAAGAGCACAAAGGTAATGATAATGCCAACATGACCGAGTGATCGATGCACTCTTTCTTATCCCTCCAGGAATGCTCCAATTTGTCCAACAGGATCTCGTCTGCAATAATGAGTGCCATATAGGATGGATATTATTGATGCTCAGCAGCTTCTCAGGTTACACGTGCATGAACAAAACACGCTTGCATACTCGGATACGCGGAAGAAAACGCATGTGCACATGCTGTCGGATTATTCAAACAAAGCAAATGGTCAAACAATACATATGTTGATTTACATCCGATGTGCAAGTCAAATGTGCCAAATATGGAGCCAGGATGAAACGTTCTTCGGAAGTGATGAAACGAGAAAAACATTCGCACGCGAAAGAATCAACGTCATTCTGTCGAGTTGTGCGTCGCCATGTACAAACAAAATGTCAAACCTACAAATGCAGCGACGGTAGCTTTCTGTGCTTAACCACCGACCATGACACAACCCGGTCAGAGGGCCTTGCAATCCCACAGGGTTACTAGTTTATGATGACGACATGAAGAAGACGTCTGTAGTGGCCATTTGTCGTCCGAAATCAAACAAAAACATAAATCAAACCGCCACTGATGCGCCGTGGGTTTTGGTGTTGACGCATGCAAAAGAAAGTACTGTCCATTTCCGCCTGTTATTATTTTGATAATTTATTTCTTAAACCAAAAAATAAAGAACAAACAAAATATTGACACTTCCCTGTGCTGTGGTAAAAAACATTGGCCACCCTGGTGCATGCTGGTCCTGTGCCTACCCACCTCTAAATATAACCACAGGTGCCCAGTGTTACCCAAACAGTGAACCGAAAACTAAATATATTAAACTAAATTACAACTATCCGAAGAAACAACTAACATATCAAAACATAACCTAAACTAGAACGGGCACTCGGTAGAGCGCATACCTTCGCATACCACAAGATTGGGCATTGAATTATGAACATTTTGGCATTAGTTGCATGCCAATTGGATACAAATTGAAAACAAGATGTTGACCTTTTCATGACCTTGACCCGATCGATCCTAAAATCTAATCAAATGGTCCCCGGATAATAACCAATCATCCCACTGAATTTCATGCGATTCGGTTTAATACTTTTTTAGTTATGCGAGTAACACGCATACAAATAAATAAATAAATACACGGCGATCAAAACATAACCTTCCGCATTTTCAATGCGAAGGTAATAAACAATAAATAATCAATATTACTTTACAATAAAACCTAAATACAAAAGTCAAATTAAATAGCTCCGACAGCGTCCTTGTGTCATGTACAGTGTGTCACCAGCGACCACGCTGTGTGTTCTACCCACCGATATCACAAGACAACTTTCTCAACACTTGTTGTGCTCGGCTGCTTCTCTCTGGCTGCGACATAAACTCCATGTGGCTTACAGTTCATATCGACTATGTGACACGATTAGTCAGGAGGGGCGAGCAATAGTTACGACTGTATTGGAAATATACTCAGATGCTGAAAATGACAGAAGAAGCACAATACCCAAGCTCAGAGAACATGAAAATCAGACCTCTTTATGACTATTTACGAGTTTATTATCCATTTGCTCAATGTAATATGCTGACATGGCGCGTTTTAATAACAAGTGGATTTCTTATGTAGACGACAGACAATTAAATGATGCCTTCAATCAGATTGACGGCGTGACTCATGCCGCCATCTCGCATGAATACATGTGCTGACAAAACCCGACGGATACCAACAAACACAAGCACGTTGGAGTGTGTGACTAAACTTGACAACTCATGTGAATGTAGGAGAGATTATTTTCAGAAAACTCCCTTGGCCGTTATTCTTTTAGCCGACGGTGCTCTTTTCCCCGCGAGGGCCTCCGTCGTCACCGGATTGAACGCCTCAGTCCGTTGTCACATTCCCGAGCCTATCCAGATAAATCCCTGGCATTTCACAAAGGGTGTGTATTGCTTTATAATGCCGCCATACCACACCTTTATAATACTGACCCTCCATTATCTACATTCCTTTCAGCAGAAATTACAAATACAGAAATAACACTGGGTGACATATTTTACCAACATTTACTATAATTTAACGTGTAGATTTTTTTTAAATCTTAAAAATGGGATATCATGCTGCCATTGCCGCCAATAATATTAGAAGTCTGATATGGCTGGCTGACGCTGCATTGCGTCTCACTTTTAAACCTCCTTAAAATCGGACCACTGCTCTACTGGGAGAGGATCATATTCATTTCTGCAATATCTGTGGTTATTGTGTTTAACCCTCTTGCGAGATTATCAGTCTGGCTCTAAACTGAACTCGGTATGAGACGTCACAGGCAGTGCCAGACAGATAGAAGTCATCGTTCTATAGCTTTCACATCGAACATGTTTTTTTGATGGATGCTTCCTGATACTTCTTTAAAGAAAAAGAAAAAAAAGTAGACAACAAACTAGAAAATGTGGCCCAAGACACTTAATGTATCCATCACAGTCGCACAACAGGACGTATAGCTGGAGGATTTTCTAAAAACGGAGAAATAAAGTAAGTATGTTGTTCAGCGACTGTGTAACTTATCAGGGCGTTAACAGCTGGATATTTTAGATTCCACATAGTTTGCCTCGGTTTCTAAGCGACGGCTGCTTTGATTCTTCCCTAGTGTGTTACTTTTCCAAAGCGACCTTCTGCGCCGCGTTTCCACATTAAAAGTGACTGCCCTAAAACTAGAGGCTCTCGTGTAAAGTTCCACATAAATGTAGTGCAGCTGCACATGAATCCCTCTCCCTTCCAGGCTTCGTTTCATTATCTGAAACATTGGGAGAGAATGAATCTTTTCAGAGAAGTCGGGCAAAGCAGCCGATCCCCTGGCACGTCACCACATATTTAGTACATGTACATTCATACTGCCAAATAATCTCTATTATCAAAAATACTTCAATGAGTCATTATTATTTTTTGTTGTGTTACAGTAAGTCAGGTTGTATGGCTGGAACTAATTATTATTTTTGTCCATAAAGTGTCAAAATATTGCGAAAAACCTGATTCCAGTTTCCTAAACCTCAAGTTGACGTCATCCAACATCTCAAGTTATAAATTTGTAAAAAAATATAGAAATATTTTGCACCAAATGAGAATTAAAAGATGGCAGAAGAATATAAAAAAAGGTGGGCGTTTGAGAGAGCAGGTCTAGAGGACAAATATGATAATTTCTTTAACAATGTGTTGAAATAATTAAGCTTATCCCAGCAGGCTGACCCGGACTTCCCTCTCATCCGCAACATTCTCCAGCTCATTCTGGGGGAACCTGAGGCGTTCCCAGGCCAGCTTGGAGATATAATCCCTCCAGCGTGTCCTGGGTCTTCCCCGGGGTCTCCTCCCAGACCTCTAACGGGAGGCGTCCAGGAGTCATCCAGCTGACTCCTTTCGTCGCGTCATAAGGAGACAGCTGAGGTGTGACATACATGACAATACCAAAAAATGGATTTGAATTATACCACATCATTAAAACGGATATCAGACCACCCGTCACACCCGCGGCCTCATCAGCGAGTCAGCTCATGCGAGTTATTGAGGCGTATGACCTTTCAGCCAGACAGCCGGAGGGACAAGTACGTGATCAATTACA
The DNA here is from genome assembly GCF_029220125.1 of Pseudoliparis swirei. Lineage (NCBI taxonomy): Eukaryota > Metazoa > Chordata > Actinopteri > Perciformes > Liparidae > Pseudoliparis > Pseudoliparis swirei. Next base: position 5,405,665 of record NC_079407.1, read on the forward strand.
CAGAGTGAACATGATGTCCAGTCGAAATGAATACAGATCCAACGACTGAAATCATACCCCAAAAAAGAAAGAGAAAAAAGGGGGAACAATTTGATTTGACAACAATAATCGTATTTTTAGCCGGCTCCTTTGACATTGCCATGACATCAACAATATTCCACTTTGTGGCGTCACCGTCGGTGTAACTGCGTGTTCGAGGTAACTCTGTTGTCTCGTTTGTCCCATATTTCCCTGGCAAGAGATGAAGAAGACCACGAGATTATTGACAAAAGGAGGCGCGGCAGCGTTGCTTCTATTTTAGAAGCCTTTGTGTGACTGAATGGTAAAGAACGGCTAAATGGAAATACTTTCAATTATTACTGAGAGGCCAGATCGGCTTGCACCGCGTGACGTGGGCTGAGCTCCTACAAAAGCACCTTGAACGCAGACAGAAGCCACCGCGCTCAGACTCTTAGACCGTCAACCCAAATGGATCATTACAGGGAACAAAGATTAGGAAAAAAAGGGCGAGAAATAGCACGATCCACTTGTAGATTATGAATGAGTCGACAGCCGCCTCCACGGGAGATTCTCAGGTCTCACGCGCCTGTGATTCGATCGGGTCCGGTTACATGTAGCCGATGCCTGTCCTGGATTGGTCAGTTTGTGTACCGGAATCTTTAAAAGGTGCAGTCTTATATGACATCACCTTGCTTCACCTATGTTAGGAAGCACCGTTAAAAAAGAAAATGACAGCTCTCTAATAAATACACACGAATAACACAGGTCTTTTCTAATATATGTAAAATGATTGCAGGACACATCATTGTGGCTCAATCCTTCTTCATGTAAACAAATTGAAAGCCTGTTTGTGGGGTAAAATATCCTCGCTGTTCCACCGGAGGAGAAATTGACGGCCGCCTGCAGAGCGCATGTGCCCGGCTGTGTGCTTCTTGCACTCGGGTGAAGACGAGTGCTCTCCACCGCCACACGGTCAAAACAAAAAGGATGAGCTCCGTGAACAAAGAATGCTGACTCTGCGCTATCCTATCAGTTGGCCTGAAAGACAACCACTTGCAACAGGAAACAGAGCGACACGGTGTCCAGTTTCCTGCAAACAGGAATAAAATCTATATATTTTTTATTTAGTTCCGCAATGCTTTTTTTTTTTAGATGATCCAAGAGCTATCAAAATACAACCGCACGTCCCTTGTCCGTGTCATTTGGCTGCGTTTGTTTACACACAGAATGTAGGTTTAATGCACGCCATATATTTTCTTTGCCATCTGTGTGTGATCGTCGGTGTCCTAGGGTTCTGCTCGTCTACTGTGTGGTATGTGGGCATAAATAAATGATCCCACCTAGTGTGTGTGTCTGTGTGTGTGTGTGTGTGTGTGTGTTTGTTGCAGCAACATAACCTGTGTGTCCTTCCTAAATACAGAATAGAGATAAAAGGGAAAGGTCAGGACAAATTACTCATCTTGTAATACTTAAGCTGACATTGCAGGTTTAACAACAAATAAAAAATTTGAAATTATGAAACATTGATTGAGATTATTAGAGCGGAATTAAGAATTAAGAAATGCTTAAAAATGAAAAGAAAGCACAACACACTGGCTCGAAGTTCTGTACAACAATCCAGTAGAGAGAAAAAATAAAACATTTGATGGATAATGTTCCTAAAAAAAAAAATCTCATTATTCGAAGACAAAATGTGCAGAAAGCAGGAGATGACAGGCTATTGGAAACAGTGGAGCATTGCAAAATCAAATGAACCTCTATGTTGAAAGCTCAAGGTTATTGCGTGGCGGATAAGCCGGCAAGGACGTATTTGTTCAAAGATAATTGAACATTGTTATTCAAGGTTGAGAGACGAAGGTATCTGGGCACCATTAGGGACACAGATGGTTCTATGGGTTTTACATGTTGTTGTTAAAAAGGAATGTTATTAAGAGAGGTGAAAAGTGATATCATTCTCCATCGATCTCCCAGGACAGTACAGTTATCATTGAAATGACCGTGGCCAGATAAATTTCACAGAGAATGACATAATCAGGTCTCATTCACTGCCGGCCCGATGTGGACACGCGAGTGTGTGTACAGCTTATCTTGTGAGATAATCAATGACAGCAAAGGAAGCCTCAACTCCATTTCCTACTGCTTTGCTCCCCATTGTTGTTTTGACAATTCCTTGTAACCAAGCTTTATACTATTAACCGTTTGATTTATAAAAAAAGAGGGAAATATTAAACTATAAGTGAATACGTGAAGGCTTCACAGAGGGATTTACAGCATTTCCGATTGATCCGGTTCACCCACAAAAAAGGGGTTCCCTCCGTTTCTCACCTTGGTGGTGTCATCGTGGGAACGTTGATAGCGTTTCCAGCGGCAACCGTAGAGCCCAGTGATACATGACAAACACAGCTGGCGCTCATAGACCTGGAGGGGTTGGTGTTTCACCATGCTCCTTCAGTCAGTCCTGCTTCCAGAGCTCGAACATCCCACTGACTACGAAACAAGCCTGTTTTTACAAAAAGAAGAAGGAGGAGAAGAAGAAAAAAGAAATGTTAGCATTAACATTGATGCAGCATGATGAGACCAAAACAGACAATTAATAGTACAAACACTACAGTAGAGAAGCAAGTCTGGCACTTCGATATAAAACCTGAAAACCACCAAGCCTAAAATTAAGACCCCCCCCCCCAGCTCCTGTTTCCATGACAACTGAGACTGCTAGGAGCTTTCATCAATATGATCAAGGAGAAAAAGAAAAGGAAATCAAATTGAAATGGGTGAGCCCAGCATCTATTGAACATCACATTCAATCACAGTGGCCACGGACATATCACACAGCGCCCTACGTATCTGGGTCAAAAGACAGCATGCAGGCCTCCTCTCTCGCTTTTAAGTCAGGCCCGGAGAAGAAAGGCCAGCCAGAGAAAAGACCAACGAGTGTAACAATGGATGTTGCACAACTGTGACATTTGAGCAAATCCTGTCAACTTACAGTACAAAACAAGACAATGGCGGATGCTTTGTACAGCTGCAATGGTTAATGTAGCAACTAAAAACCAGAACATGTATTATGTGATGCACTGAACCCAAGAACAGGGTTCTTACACATTTTGAGCGATGGATTTCCAGGACTTTAAACCAAATTTCCATGACCAAACTGAAATCTCGGTATAAACATGAAAACTGTAGAACATGTTGCATATTGAGAGCTATCGCTGGCTTATAATTTGAGCATCTTTCTTTAAAAAAAAATATATTAATTATTTCAAACTCGGCGTAAATGAACATGTGATTTTAACAAATTTACATGACTTTTCCAAAACTTTTAGGATTTAAAATTTTTTCCATGACTTTTCCAGGCCTGGAAATGACCATTTTAAAATTCCATGACTTTTCCAGGTTTTCCATGACCGTTACGAACCCTGCAAGAAGAGCGCTATGTAAAGTTTTGTGTTTTATATTTATTTTCATTGATGCTCTGATGTGCACCGCTGCTGTGATTTTTGAAATTTCCCCACTGTGGGACGAATAAAGGAATATCATATCATGGCCCTTTAGAAAATACCCAGCACCCCTTGCATGCCCGTCTAATGCTGCGTTAGCGATGGAAGGAAGTAGCAGGCTGCGTATAATCAAGAGTTATAACTCGGTCCTCATTTGAGCACCTGCTGATTCAGCCCCGAGACTCTGCAATCAGCTATAATCACAATAATGACAGAACAGTGCTGGCTGTTATCACACGTTTAATTCACTCTCGGGGGGGACGTGGGAGAGCCTACTGCGGTGCCTCGGATCAATCCGTGCCTGAAATAGCATCATTTTGATGTGGAATTAACACAACTCTGCTGATGAGAGAGACGCGATTAAAGAGTACCCACAAACGCGGTTTTCCGAGATAATTTTCACTGGCGATATTCCTCTTTGCTCGCAGATTGTGAAGCGCAGATAGCATGTGGCTACATCTGAAGTTTCAGAGTATTTATGCATCTCAACTGCACTCTTCCTGCTATAATCAAGCTGTCTGACGCTGGAGGCAGCTGCTCATTAGCAGCTGCCGCAGTGGCCGTGTATCCTGTTATTAGTGAAACTGCTCCGAGGCAGACGGGCTTGACCCGAGGGTATCGCAAACATCGCCCACCCCGGCAGGATGACACAAGTTTTGACAGGCAATGCTACGCCTGAACATTTTAAAAAGTCTTACACTTCAAATAAATCACGCGGCGCAATATAACAAAAGAAACTAGAACGGGCACTCGGTAGAGCGCATACCTTCGCATATCACAAGATTGGGCATTGAATAATGAACATTTTGGCATTAGTTGCATGCCAATTGGATACAAATTGGTAGAAAGAAGAGTTTGACCTTTTCATGACCTTGACCCGATCGATCCCAAAATCTAATCAAATGGTCCCCGGATAATAACCAATCGTCCCTTCAAATTTCATGCGATTCGGTTTAATACTTTTTGAGTTATGCGAGGAACACGCATACAAATAAATAAATAAATAAATAAATACACGGCGAATGCAGAGAATCACTTTTTAAAATCAGACCACTGGTCAAAGACAATTTGTCTCTGTATTATCAATAATCACCGCATCCTACTTGGAGTCTGTATTATTGTCCGAGTAAAACGGTCATGAAGGCAGTGATCTCGATCAGATCAGGAACTATACAACCATGAGATGAACTGGTATTCTTGTCGGATGTTTCTTCTGAATAAGTCGTGTCTGTCGGATCGATGGAGATCACAGCTTTCTAAGCACAGGATTTTCACTCTTGAATCCTGCATCTCGGTCAACGCGTTTGCTCTCCGAACACAGACTGTTTACTCGCATTCGGCCAAAGACTGCTTACACACGATTGGTCAATACTTCTCAGACAACAAACGGAAACCAATATGCTTCCGAGTGGTCGGGGTCTAAATTTTTCATTCATTATAGACAATGATATATACTAAACTTTTACATGTTATGTTAAAATGTTGTCCTGCACACATAAATACCGTGTGACTGTCAACTGGATGAAATTATTTCACATTAGTATTGGCAGACTTGAGCCACCTGTCTATGAGTATTGTGTGTTGTGTGTGATGAACGGCTCACAACATCATGAACAACACAAATATGGATGTGTCTGGGCATGCAGACCAAGCCTTGGAGAAGGAAACGCTGACACGGCACGGCTTCATTGCTGTGTTCACCCAGGCAAAGTAACAACCACGTTCTGCACGCCATGTTGTCACTTGTTGGCAAATTATAACTTTCAAACCCGTCTCCGTAGCGATGGCTCCGTGTCGTTACGGCTAAACGGCGCCACGTGTTTACCTCTTGAAGCTCGATGCAGCCGCTTGAAGTCAAAGTCAAAAACACATCGCCGCTAATTGAGCTGAACATTAAGCAACTCTTTAATTCCAACAATGTGACGCGGATTATTATCATAATGGAGGCAGAGCATTAGAGATTGGTCACATTGAGATTGGAGGCTCATCCGTACGCCCCCCAAACCTCATCCGAGCTGGGCGAAGACGGAATGAAAAGCGCCGCAAATAATCCCTTTATCAGCCATGATGATTACCGCTGGAAACTCATCAGCTAAATGACAGTCAGTGGAGATAATTACATCTTGAACTAGAACGGGCACTCGGTAGAGCGCATACCTTCGCATATCACAAGATTGGGCATTGAATTATGAACATTTTGGCATCAGTTGCATGCCAATTGGACAAAAATGTATCGTGCTATGGTAAAAAAAAGATTTTGACCTTTCCATGACCTTGACCCCGATTGATCCCAAAATCTAATCAAATGGTCCCCGGATAATAACCAATCATCCCACTAAATTTAATGCGATTCGGTTTAATACTTTTTGAGTTATGCGAGTAACACTCATACAAATAAATAAATACACGGCGATCAAAACATAACCTTCCGCATTTTCAATGCGAAGGTAATAAACTGCTACGTATTGGCAAAGCCTAATTAAAAATAATTAATTTTAAAAAGCACGAGCAATTATGTTCTGCAGTTGAACCTCAGAAGGAAAATAATTATCACCCAAGAGTCTGCACTTGTGCTCAAATCACAGCGATCATATTTTGCCAACATGGATGTGACGCCACGGACCACAGTAGGTGTGACCACCATTTGGGCTGCACTGTCACAGTGACGCTTAAAAACAGATCCACAGATGTCGAGTACAAAATAAGAAAAGCCCCCTTTCTTCGTGCGTAGTTTCACATAAAAACTACTGAGCCAAGTCTTTATACACCATTTGATCTCGCCAGCTACGTTTCCCCCGTCATGACTGAACTGGATTTAACAGGTGAAGTCAACAAGTGAAGCAGCTTTTCCGACATTCGTGCGTCGGTCGCAAATTGTCCGAACGAGAAGAGAAGAGGCGGGGTTTTGCGCGAACACCCCCTGGAACGGCAGTTGTCGTCCCCTTTTTCTGCTGCCTCATTTCCTCCAATCAAAAGGCACAGTAAGGGAAAGCCGTCTGCGAGGGAGGAAATGCTTCAGCAGTTTCCCAGCAGAAAACTGGGTCTTCTCCCGACCAGGGAACTATGGTAGAGGCCACGCCGCAGACGGCGGTGAGATCCAAGGCTAACCCACTAAGAAGAAAGAAAAGCCCCCGGACAAAATAAATAAAAATCACCAAAAAGAGACAAGTTTATGTTTTTATAACCAGCGCAACACCACTGTATGTACAGAGGATTTTTACTAATGTTATGAAGCTTGAAAAGGTAATGTAGCGACCCATCAGAGAGACTAGTGTGTGTGTGTGTATTTTCTATATATATTATATATGTATATATACTTTAAAAAAATATATATATAATATAAATATATATATACACTTTTATATATACACTACCGTTCAAAAGTTTGGGGTCACCCAGACAATTTCGTGTCTTCCATGAAAAATCACACTTTTATTTATCAAATGAATATAAAATATAGTCAAGACATTGACAAGGTTAGAAATAATGATTAATATTTGAAGTATTAATTTTGTTCTACAAACTTCAAGCTCAAAGGAAGGCCAGTTGTATAGCTTATATCACCAGCATAACTGTTTTCAGCTGTACTAACATAATTGCACGGGTTTTCTAATCAGACATTAGTCTTCTAAGGCGATTAGCAAACACAATGTACCATTAGAACACTGGAGTGATAGTTGCTGTAAAAGGGCCTCTATACACCTATGGAGATATTTCATTAGAAACCAGACGTTTCCACCTAGAATAGTACCATTCAAAAGTTTGGGATCACTTAGAAATGTCCTTATTTTTCAAAGAAAAGCATTGCTTTTTTCAATGAAGATAACATTAGATCAATCAGAAATATACTCTATACATTGTTAATGTGGTAAATGACTATTCTAGGTGGAAACGTCTGGTTTCTAATGAAATATCTCCAGAGGTGTATCGAGGCCCATTTCCAGCAACTATCACTCCAGTGTTCTAATGGTACATTGTGTTTGCTAATCGCCTTAGAAGACTAATGGATGATTAGAAAACACTTGAAAACCCTTGTGCAATTATGTTAGCACAGCTGAAAACTGTTTTGCTGATGAGAGAAGCTATAAAACTGGCCTTCCTTTGAGCTAGTTGATTATCTGGAGCATCACATTTGTGGGTTCGATAAGACTCTCAAAATGGCCAGAAAAAAAAGAAGTTTCATGTGAAACTCGCCAGTCTATTCTTGTTCTTAGAAATGAAGGCTATTCCATGCGAGAAATTGCAAAGAAACTGAAAATTTCCTACAGCGGTGTGTACTACTCCCTTCAGAGAACAAACGGGCTCTAACCAGAGCAGAAAGAGAAGTGGGAGGCCCCGGTGCACAACTCAGCAAGAAGACAAGTACATTAGAGTCTCTCGTTTGAGAAATAGACGCCTCACAGGTCCTCAACTGGCAGCTTCTTTAAATGGTACCCGCAAAACGCCAGTGTCAACGTCGACAGTGAAGAGGCGACTCCGGGATGCTGGCCTTCTAGGCAGAGTGGCAAAGAAAAAGTCATATCTGAGACTGGCCAATAAAAAGAAAAGATTGGTATGGGCAAAAGAAAACAGGCATTGGACAGAGGAAGATTGGAAACAGGTGTTATGGACAGATGAATCCAAGTTTGAGGTGTTTGGATCACACAGAAGAACATTTGTGAGACGCAGAACAGGTGAAAAGATGCTGGAAGAGTGCCTGACACCATCTGTCAAGCATGGTGGAGGTCATGTGATGGTCTGGGGCTGCTTTGGTGCTGGTAAAGTGGGAGATTTGTACCAGGTAAAAGGGATTTTAAATAAGGAAGGCTATCACTCCATTTTGCAATGCCATGCCATACCCTGTGGGCAGCGCTTGATTGGAGCCAATTTCCTGCTCCAACAGGACAATGACCCAAAGCACACCTCCAAATTGTGCAAGAACTATTTAGGGAAGAAGCAGGCAGCTGGTATGCTGTCTGTAATGGAGTGGCCAGCACAGTCACCAGATCTCAACCCCATTGAGTTGTTGTGGGAGCAGCTTGACCGTATGGTCCGCAAGAAGTGCCCATCAAGCCAATCCAACTTGTGGCAGGTGCTTCAGGAAGCGTGGGGTGACATTTCAACAGATTATCTCAACAAATTAACAGCTAGAATGCCAAAGGTCTGCGATGCTGTAATTGCTGCAAAAGGAGCATTCTTTGACGAAAGCAAAGTTTGAAGAAAAAAATTAATACTTCAAATACAAATCATTATTTCTAACCTTGTCAATGTCTTGACTATATTTTCTATACATTTTGCAACTCATTTGATAAATAAAAGTGTGAGTTTTCATGGAAAACACGAAATTGTCTGGGTGATCCCAAACTTTTGAACGGTAGTGTATATATGAATAAACTTCACAGAGGTCATGCTTATTGTCAGTGGTTTCTGATATGTTATTGAGCGCTGTATGTTAGTACAACTATAGCTAGTAGCTGCTGCAGTTTCAATTCACCCTCGTCAGTATTTGTTCACAAAAATGGAAAAATAAAAACATCATCTTAAATGTTTGCGCTGAATGATTGCAATGTGGGTCCAAAACACACATCGAACTCATCATCGTGTCCTTCAGAGGATCGACACACATTTGAGATGTTTCACGCACAAGACAAATTCAACGCTGACGTCTCGGTGCCACTAGAGGACATTTCTACATTATAAAAAATCATAAACACGACACACGAGAATTTAAAATCAATCTTTTTCAGCTGCTTTTTTTTCGTCTACTGCTCCACTTAATCCTTCCTGATCCCCCCCCCCCCCCCCCCCCCCATTAGGTTCATATGATCCGAATCGCTTTTCGAGCATAAGCAACGGATATTGAGTTGTAAAGCACCCAGAGGACTTGGCTTAATCACGCGGCATCAGAAGATGCTTGTGAGGGAGTTAATTAGCGACACGTGGATGATGAAGCCCATTATAACAAGCAATGAGAGAGTCATTACACCAGCTGTTACTGCTGGCTCAGCACTGACAGTAGATGCATCTTGCTGTAGAAAAATATACTGGCATTATTTAAAAGTTCTTGATGAAATATCCTTTCCCTTCCAAGTTGTACTCTTGGCCCACGTTTGTTCATGTTGCCGACCTATTCCTCCGTTTAGGCTAAACAAACCAGCGTTTAGAACAGTAAACACACAGGCTTTTATAAACCCACCGTCGGTTCGATCGTTATTTTTGTTGTAACAGTCGGCAACTGTTTACCATTTGAGAATAAATCACGTGACAAGGACGTATGACTCTGTAGTTATCGCCAAAGGTCATCTCTGATTAAGTCATCTAAAAAAAATGGCACATTTTCCCTCGATCCATCCTGATTTAATCGGATAAATACAAGTTTTACAAACGGAGATGATCAACGCGGAAAATAAAGAAATGCACGATTGCAAAAGCTTCTCTGCTTTCTTTCATCCAACTTTCCATGATGTGACAAAGCCAGAAGAGTTTCCTGGGAAATCTGGTGAGGAGTAGACTACATGAATGTGTACGAGTGTTTACTCTGTGCATCATTGAACTACTTCAAGTGCTCAAGTAAAGCAAAGAGAAACTAGAATGGGCACTCGGTAGAGCGCATACCTTCGCATATCACAAGATTGGGCATTGAAGTATGAACATTTTGGCATTAGTTGCATGCCAATTGGATAAGAATTGACCGCGCTATGGTAAAAAGAAGATTTTGACCTTTCCATGACCTTGACCTTTGACCCGATTGATCCCAAAATCTAATCAAATGGTCCCCGGATAATATCCCACCAAATGTCATGCGATTCAAGAAGATGTTTACCTTTTCATGACCTTGACCTTTGACCCGATCGATCCCAAAATCTAATCAAATGGTCCCCGGATAATAACCAATCATCCCACCAAATTTCATGCGATTCAGTTTAAAACTTTTTTTGTTATGCGAGGAACACGCATACAAATAAATAAATAAATAAACGGCGATCAAAACATTACCTTCCGCATTTTCAATGTGAAGGTAACTACGGCCACTAACTAACTGTTAAACTATGTTGGTAAAGGAGAGCTACGGATCAAGAACAAGAGGAGATATACACGAGTTTAATCCCAGCAGGAGAGTCACAGGACAGATTACCATGTCAATCAGCTTATTCCCGCTGCATGACTTCCGAGGCCCTCAAAGCACTGGCTTTCCTTTAGCAGAGTTTCTTCGACAGCATGATGAAAATAATGAACTATATCCACCATCATGTGTCGAGAGTCTTAAATAACACCCCGAGATCACCATCAAGTTGATGAGCAGAGGATTTAACCTTAAAACACCAACCGAGTCAGTGAACACCAGAAGAGTATGCTCACTTAAAGACAACACTTGTAAAAAAACAAACACATGGGATAGCAGATTACAAGAACAACTTTGAGGGAATAAAATCCGTGCATGCTCTGGTTCAGGCCCGACCAGACTCAGCGGCGTCTGCTCATTTCTAAAACACACATTTGGCTCGCAAAGACTTTTTCATTTTTTTTTTTGTAAAACATATTGGAGGAACATTTACTTCTTCTATATCTCGAAAAGAACACGCATCTAGAAAACTTGTCCAAGTAATAGCGACATGTGAACCGCATAACATATGAACACAATGCACCGTAATTGGGGCTTTGTTGATAGTAGAAAGCGTCTGCATTACCCAACAAAGACAATGTGCGGCATGTTTCCTTCAAACCTCGAATGCAACCATCAATATTACCAGCTATACACAAGTTGTCAACATAATCCAAAACCTTACATAAATCACTCCCATAAGTCAGTGTGGTGGAGCGGAAATAATTAATGGCCACAGCCTGCAGACCACAGCTCCTGTTCATCACGAGGCCCACATCAAGTGCCACCACAAACCACTCGCAAATACCCCTGGACAGTTGTGCCAGTTAGCGACAACTAACACACACACACAAACACTCTCCTTTTATGTACAATAATACACTAAACATACACTGCACACAGGGTAAAAAAGAATATATACCCGGCTACAACACACACAGGGTAAAGAAAGAAAGAAAGAAAGAAAGCGCACACACACACACACACACACACACACCTTTGATTTCACTTGGTTAGAGCCACAAAGGGTGCACCTGCAAAGAGGAGGTTAATACTTTGCAGATTGCTCTCACACAATATTGGAAGAAGATTTTTTTTTTTTTTTTACCAGGTAGCTTTTGCTTCTTATCAATCAGAGTCCTAATTGTTGTTATTACTTCCTCTTGTGTAGGTGCAGCAGTCTAGCAGGCCAGAGCAGGCGCCTGTAGTTGTGGTGTAAAGTGCATATTTTAAGAGAAGACATGAGTCAATGTGAGGGCAACACCTCTCTTGGTCTTTGACAGCACGACTTCTATGAAGTCCTCGTGGAATATTTATGGCCTTCCCTTGAAGAATATTCATGAGAGTGAACTAAGCATACAAGAGCTGCGGCATGACTACTCTGTAACATCAATGTACAAGTTTCTCTCTCAGGTGTATGACATTGAGATGCAACAAAAAAGAATCAAGTATAAAACACAAACTTGTTGAGAGGCAACATTTCAAAATAACCAAAATACAGTCAACAGAGGGGACAGTTCAGCTCGATGGAGACACTGCTGGAGAATGATTTGTGGTTTTCTTCTGGCCGACTGAGCCGAGCGGTCTTCACGGCAGCTTACAATATCAAAAGTCGTTAAACCTGGGGTTTAAAAGACTCCGGGCTGTGCCATACAAGGCAGCGAGCAGCGCGACTGTAACTCAAAGCCAGCTGAGAAAAAGGAATTATTAAGAGGGGAGGTACTTTTCAAACCGACCCGACGGCAGGAAACGCAACCAAGAATCCGTCACATTATTAATAAGCAAAGAATAAACGGGCAAAATAATTAGTAACGATGGCAGGACTTGTATCGTCGAAGAAAAGACACATAATTTGACTCTCTGCTCATCCATCAGACAAAATAGGAGTCAGAGATAATCAGGCGGGAAATGTATTTAATAAATGCTCCATCGGTGGCTTGAAATTAAAAGATTGACAGCAGGAAGAGGAAGTGCCATTAATGTCAGTCGCTAGCGCGAAGGAAATGGAAGAAATGACTGGGATGAAAAAAGTTGAATCCACACACTTATTTTAAGGCAGACCAAACCAGATGGCCAGATGCAACAACGGGGATCACATCTGGTCTAAGTCAGTCGTACCTTGGCGTTCTAAGCCAGACCTAGCCGTTACACAAGTTGCACATTCTAGATTTAGGCCTTCTTCTCGCGAAGGGCACGCGTTACTCTTACAATCATTTATCATCCCACGGCTGTAGGCATCAAAAAGTGGCCGTGATCGGCTGCGGCGGCCAGAATGCAGTGCAGCTGCACCCCGTGGCATCTAACAAGCTGCCTGTGAACATAATATAGAATGTTTTCAGTTTTCAAAAAATAAAGGACTGAGAGGCACTGCATTAAGGTCTTGTTTTTGTGGTGATTCATTCTTGTATCTCCATTTCCGTGAGATTTCCTTTACTCCGATCCGACATAATAATGTTGCAGCAAATGAGAAAAAAAAAAGGATTAGCTATGCAGCGGGAGGTTGATAACATGAACGTACGTCGCTGAGCCCGGGCGAAGTTAAGACTAGGCTTAAGTTTGGCTGGAGGAACCAACGTAAAGTCCATTTTAAAGACTGGGCTTCAAGAAAAAAAATCATAAATAAAACCTGCAGTATAATTGGTTTAAAGGATATGAGGAGATACTGCTTCCATTGTTCATCTGGAGGTAAAAAAGCTTTCCAAAGAGTGGGCTTCCCCTTATCGTGTTACGTCTCCTCCATTAACTGAAGAAAGGCTTGGGGTCTCGGCCAACGGGACTTTACCTGATGCTGCGGGGACAACGGGGCTTGACGAAGCAGAGTAGGTGCAGAAACCAACTAGAACGGGCACTCGGTAGAGCGCATACCTTCACATGTCACAAGATTGGGCATTGAATTATGAACATTTTGGCATTAGTTGCATGCCAATTGGATACAAATTGACCGCGCTATGGTAAAAAGAAGATGTTGACCTTGACCTTTGACCCGATCTATCCCAACATCTAATCAAATGGTCCCCGGATAATAACCAATCATCCCACCAAATGTCATGCGATTCAAGAAGATTTTGACCTTTTCATGACCTTGACCCCGATCGATGACAAAATCTAATCAAATGGTCCCCGGATAATAACCAATCATCCCACCAAATTTCACGCGATTCGGTTTAATACTTTTTGAGTTATGAGAGTAACAAGCATACAAATAAATAAATAAACACACGGCGATCAAAACATAACCTTCCGCATTTTCAATGCGAAGGTAATAAAGCCATATTGTGGATTCAGAGGTCGCTCATTATTGATTTAGGTGCTTCAGGTGCGGGAAATGCTGTGCTTCTCCCTCGAGGCCTCCCCCGATGTACCATGAAAATATTAGCAAGCTACAGTCTGAGCAACACCTTTCAGAGTTCATCGAGTCAAGGCCACAGGCGGCCGGATCGGGTTGGCGTGTGCCCTTCAGGGAACCACCCAAACACAGGCTTTTGGAGAAGAAGGCGTGAAGGAAAACAAACAAAGAAATGCCAAAATCAACTTTGCAGTGTTTGAACCAGGCATGTTCCTGGTGGGAGGTGACGGCACGAAAACACCGGGCTCCTGTTAAGGCAGCTGACGGTGAGTGGGTTTGAATAATTATCACCTTAAAACGACCGGATGAAACCGACTCTTTGTCGGCTTAATGTACACGTGTGCCACATTTTCCTCATCAGCTTTAGCACGGCCGGTGATTTGGATGTCTGGAGGAGAAGCCATGCTGTGGAGAACTAGGGGAACCGATGCGTATTATCCACGCCGATACTCCCACAACCGGACACAGACGGAGCTGACAGCCTTGCAGCTAAACTAATTATTGCGGCGGTGAAGTGGCTGCATGTACATTTCTGTTTCTACGAAAACACGATGCATGTTAAGAAGAATACGACAGCCTGGTTGAAAGGGCATGAATAGTGTTATGTTATAACCACGAGATCTGCGACTTCTGCATCCTTTAGTCGAGCTTCATAGGAAGACTTTTTCTTCTTCTTCAAACCGCTTTATTGTCACACTTTCATCTGGATTCGATGTTCCTTCTCTCGGAGCTTCTGCGCTCGGCTCGTCTGCCAAATTAGCAGCTTTAATCTACAATAACAGCCTGTCCCACGTTAGCCACGCATATCATTGGAAATGTAGGAAAACTGTAAAAAAATAAAGAAAAAACGAGCATGAATTTGGTAATGACGGTGTAAAGAATAGCCAGATGATGTTTTCCACCGATTGCTCTTGATGAAGTTAGTTTTACTGATGCATTTTGTGTGAAAGAGTGGAGCTCCGACACGTGTCAGAGCTCTAAAGCCTATTTGAAATGCTTTTCAACCATGGCTCTCAATACCTTGTTTTTTTTAAACAGTTCCCCTATATAGTTGAACATAGTGTTTTATTCAACAAATGTTTCTGCTTTCACAGCTGCTTTTGCCATAAAATGCCAGTCAAAAGAGAGAAAAGGGGGGTGGGGGGGGCGCTGACCAGTCAAAATCCCTGTCGCAATCCGTAGCTTAGAATTGCTTTTCTTTCAACAGCGGTGGTGTGTAATCGCGTTTCATGGCGGCAGAGGACAGCCAGATCGGCATGGGGGATGAAGTGACTGCAGAGTTACATGGAGCAGACAAAATCAGGGGCCGTACCTTTCCGCGGGAAAAAAATGTCCGAAATACTTTCAACGAGTCACGGCTTCAACCGGGAGCAGCGCTTTCTAAGTTAATTCGCTACGCTAATTGTTTTTCCTGCCGTCTGCAGTGAGGATTAAAAGCAATGCACGGCAATGGCTGAGGCAGAGTGCCTGGACCCCGCCGAGCACGTCGCCCTGGTATGGGCGAGAGAAAGTATTCTGGGGTTGGTTCCTAATCGTAGGAGATACTGTGGTGCTGATACTGCGGCCTGGAAAACAAACAGCTGACAAAGACATCCGTGGCATGCGGAGACGTGGTGGGTGCCATTGTTGTACCGCGTGCGGCGAACGCCGTCGGCTTGGTTCGCTCGGGCCTCCTCGGGCCGACTCGTATGTCGCATCGAGGGACCATCTGTACGCCGACATGAGGGCTCTCCACCACCATCTGCTTGTTGACATCACACAGAGTTCTGTCCTCTACTCCGATGGCTGTCTGAGCCCCGGAGGCGGGGCCAGACGAGCAGGTGCCGATATGGTACCACGTGGCTTTCTGGGCAGAGAAACGGAGCGTTCTCCCTCAATAATCATTCGGCTTACTTAAGTCTATTACAGGGATCATGACACAAAAAAAGCAACAGCACTATATGAGTTCATACAAGAACAGTGTAAATTTGACATAACCTTTCCTTCTCCAGTTATGAGGAATAGAAAATAACCTCAAACACTTCTCAAAAGTAGTAAAACAAGGCGCTGATGATATGGAAAACTATGAAAAAGGGCAGATTCTCATTTTTACTACATTCGCATTTTCTCACTCGGTCAATGTTTGAACTCTGCGGCGGTGGGTCTCAAATGGTGGGAATATTCCCAAGAATGGAAGGAAAACAAGCAGACTTGTTATGCAGCCAAGTAGGTATTTATGCCTCTTTTCAAAGCAGCGCCTCAGCTTTGACAACATAACCGTGCACCTCCCAGTTCGTCTGAGCCTTGGACTTTGAAGAGAGCTCAAGTTGCAAACTAGAGCGACGACAGCGAACCCAAGCCTCCCGCGGTCCGACGAGGGTTGAATACTACCAATTATCCTCGGGAATGTTACCTGCACTAATGGGAAGAGGCGGAAAAAAAACAAGAGATTTTTCAAAAACGTACCTTTGCTTTTATTGTGGGCTCCCATTTGACAATAATGTCAGAACCCACCGTCCCCCGCCACCTCCTCGACCGACGTGTGTGTGTGTGTGTGTCTCGAGCAAGGTACTAAAATAACTGCAAACGCTTTGTCAATAGCGGCGAATACTTTCCGCTGCGGTTACACAACCTGGGGGTTTTGCATTGGCTGCATTCAAGTTTTTACAACAGGCTAACTAAAAAAGGTCCGGCTCCCGGAGCTGCCACCTGCTCCCTTGACAACAAGGAGAGGATTTAATCCGATAAGCAAACTATCAACACATTCACGGCCCGCAGTTCTGTGAATCTGAACTATGCTCTTCCTCGACGACAGGATGATTCCGTGATCGCCCTCGACGCTCGTCTACCTCACAAACTCCCGACCAATCGGACCAGCTTACAGGGTTCTTACACATGTTGACCGATGGATTTCCAGGACTTTAAACCAAATTTCCATGACCAAACTGAAATCTCGGTATAAACATGAACAATGTAGAACATGTAGCGTTTTGAGAGCGTACGCCGGCTTATATTTTTAGCGTCTTTCTTTGAAAAACATTACATATTTCAAACTCGGCGTAAATGAACATGTGATTATAACACATTTTCATGACTTTTCCAAAACTTTTATGATTTAAGTTTTTTTCCATGACTTTTCCAGGCCTGGAAATGACAATTTTAAAATTCCATGACTTCCAGGTTTTCCATGACCGTACGAACCCCGAGCTTACGGCAAAGTCCTCCACCCCTGAGCACCAGTTTGACCGTAATCGTTGCTGCGTGTTTGTAGCCCAGCCCTGTTAAAAAGGTGGCGAGAAATGTATTCTCAGAAAGATAAATGGAAATCATATCATAGTGCTGGACCGAGACAAGGCTGCGTACTATGATTTTTATTGTCATTTTCTCAAATCTATAGATTACATTTAGCTACACATTACTTCTGCATTAAACATTTGCCTCAGCGAGTGAAGCCACATTTTTCTTTTGGGGGCTACAAATTATTTTTTTCAGGTGAAGGTTCATTATTATTACTGGGGAAAGTGCATAGAGGAGAGAGAGAGAGAGAGAGAGAGAGAGACTTGACCTCACTGCATCATGTCAGCCAATAATAACAAGTCATTCTTTACAAGTCAGACTTGCACTCCCTCTGGATGTTTCTGCACAGCTTTGACCAATCCTTCAGAGGAGTTTTATTTTGGTGTACGAAGCTAACAAATATCCTATAGGATATTGCATCCATTGCAGGATGGGTATGTAACGCTTTGGAGCAGCTATTTAAGGATACAGTCCATAAACATAAAGTACACAGTGGCAGTTACATTAGCAGGGCAGAACGTCTGGAAACACAGAATCAATACACTCTGGAATGCACACCAGGGTCCGCTATTGTCTATACAGTGCAATTCTACAAGTTGAAAGCAGCAGCACAGCTGCTTTACAAATCAGACGCAACATGCATGAAAAAGCTAGATAAAGAAGAAATGAATTAAACGCGTTGCAAAACTGTGTGTGAAAGAGTCGGTGACCAGTAAGTGGATTACTGCTGTGAACACAGCGCACTGCATTCCTCCCCGTTCGGCCCGATCACATCTCCCTCCGTTCTCCAGTTATTCTCCTAAAATAACATTTCATGGGGAATATTTAAAGCATTTTTTTGAAAGAAGCCCAAGTCTTTTGGGCATTGCTGTACTTTGTTTCTGCTAATCCCACTCTAAAACAAGCACATTTGAAGAACTGAAGATACCAAAACGTCATGTCACTGTTTTTCCAGTTAACCTCTAAATGGCAAGTGTTTATTTTTATTACGTGGCACACAATATGAGATTCAATGTCATGTTCTGAAAACATTTTCAGAGTGCTGCCTGCCCTCAGGACAGGAGCCCTACTTGCAGAAACATGTTCCGTTCTACACTACAAGAAAAGAAAAATCGAAGTTCAAACCCATAATAGTACGCACCACTCTTCAATCTATTTATAGACATTGTTAAAAAAAAAATTTATTTCAAAAAAGCAAAAGAAACAGACTTGCAAACAGCCTTTCAAAGTTTCTATTGAAACAAAG
This sequence comes from Pseudoliparis swirei, assembly GCF_029220125.1. Classification (NCBI taxonomy): domain Eukaryota; kingdom Metazoa; phylum Chordata; class Actinopteri; order Perciformes; family Liparidae; genus Pseudoliparis; species Pseudoliparis swirei. The sequence goes on from NC_079407.1 coordinate 5,424,111, forward strand.
AGGTTGTAATCTGTATTGTTTGACGTGCTGAGAGGATGCAAATAAATGGCGTCAGTCAGCTGGAATCCTTACAAACACAAGCAAGTGTTGGGCGAGCTGTTTTCACTGGAGGTGTAGAAAGTGTCAGGTTTGGAGCTAACGGTCAGAGACGATGCACCAAGCGGATACTCTCCAATTGGATTCACTAGATTACAGTCTCTCTTATGAAGTGATACACCACATAAATATGCAGCACAGGACCCCGTGCAACCTTTCATGGAATAGCAAACATACCGGGAAACACCCCCATGACAATCCCTCATCTTCAAAAGGGAAATTGAATGCAATTATTATGCAATTCATGTGACAATAGTGCCGTGTAAGAGTAAACACAAATGGATGTGGATAAGAGAATTCACTACATAATTAACCTCTCGGGCTTTACTGGACAGAGGATGTGTATGCACAGATTGCAAAGCCAACAATGTAATTTGTGATTTTGGGAGAGAAAAAAAAATTACTGAATTGATTTTAATTACTTACATTATGCAAATTGCATTCATTCATGAATTTGTGATGGACAAACCGACGATGGGTAACTGATCGATCCATAGTTTCACTAACCGGAACCCTGACTTTCGTGGGACATCATGGGCGTGTCTCGCGTCTTTCCGCACACACGAGACCATGAGAGAAATGCTGAGTTTAAAGCCCGTGATGGGTAAAAAGCCATGCCTCTAATAATACATACACTGAATGTGCAAGTAAGTGCAAGTCAAACCCAAGCTGCAAATATTAAACGTGCACAACTTGTGAGGGGTACTAGCTTGTATTCTACTGTATCGGCACGTTACAGCAGTCTTAGCTCGTGATACCGGAGGAATGGGGGAATGGGACTCTAATTTACAAGAAAATGTTTTAACATTAATGAAGGTATGCAAATGCAAACATGTGGGGAAAGCATTGTTTTTAAACAGTTCAGAAATGTTGCAAGAAAGCAAGTTAAACGTGATAAACACCTCAAACAAACCGCATCACGCACTCACCTGCCTGCTGGGCTGCTAACCGTATCACTTCCCTCTGATTTCAGAGTTAGCTATGCGGCACACGGTGAAGTTGGGGGGGGCTTTTCTCTCCCTTCCTGCCCCCGGTGATGAGCCTCCTCCTGTCCCCCGGTAGTCAAACGGGCACAACTCCCCGGTGTCGAAAGTAACGTGCGAGGGGAAGAGGTGGGTGGTCAGCGACGCTGAATGCTGACAGCGCCGAAATTTTACACCGAAAACAAAAGAGGGAGAAATAAATACAAAGCCGGGTGTGCGCGGAGGGCGGCGGAGGCGTCGGTCCAACGTCCGCTAAAAGAAGTCCCGTTTCATATTCTCGGTTACTCCGTCCTGCGTGTTGTTCGGTCCTCTCTGCGGTTAAAGCGTGCCTCCTCGTCTCTGTGTGAGCACCGACACACACACACACTCACCGGCAGGGTAATTAAACGTACCGAATGGGTGGGAGGAGTGTGTGTGTGTTTGTGTGTGTGTGAGTTTGTGTGGGTGTGTGTGTGCGTGTGTCTGTGTTGTTATCTCCAGCCCTCCAACAGTGGGTGAGCGTCATCAAGCTGACTTTCAGGGCACACTGAAAGGAACCGTTGGTCCGGTTGACTGTCCTGTTGCGACGCCATAAAGCGGTCCGCGTCCTTTTAATTTATTGGAATTACCAACATTGAGATTAATGAAATAGAGTGCACTGGGTTTTTAATGAAGTTGTGTTAATTTACTGTCAGTCCGAACACCCTTAGACCACTAAAACTATTGTTATCGAGGTCCCTCGTCGACTGGTCGTTTGCAAGCAAAAATTCCGACGTAACTTGAACGTAACATTGTGTAAATACAATTGCAACCTGAGCATGAGCTTTAAAGCTTTTTTTATCAAGCTGTGTATTATCATAAAAGCAAATAACCCAATAGGTTTCACTTAACTGATAATGAGAGATAATGAAGAAAATGCTGTTCTGCTTGTTGACACGTAAAAAAAGGTTAAAGGTTATGAACAGAAACTGCTGGGAAGGTAGGTGTAAAAACAACAGGTTTATTTATATCAAACCAATCCTCTTCTTATCACTTCTGTGTTATAATCTTTTCATTCTGTATTTTTTTGTTAGATTACTCATATGCACGGCATGTTTTTGATATTATTTTCTGTGATTGTTGTCACAAGGGGTGAAGTCTACTTTCCAGTATCATTGTGGACCATTGCATCTGATAAAATTGGCCTCAGAGTGCTTTACAATCTGTACACGTAGACATCCCTGTCCCAAAACCTCACATCGGATCAGGAAAAACTCCCAAACAACCCTTTCACGAGAAAAAAAGGGAAGAAACCGGAAAAAAGGGAAGAAACCAAGGCAAATAAACATCGTATTGACCATTTGGTGGATTGATTGTGTGTTTTCCAGATTCAGACTTTCTCTCCTTTGATTATATTGACACGTAGCGAATGACTCATCCAACAAAAATGATTTAGTGATTTTTGTCAAGAGAACACCATCGGAATCATATTCAAAGGCAACATGTAATCTCACGACCGATCGGGACACACTGTGACACGTAGTATCCACCCTGATTTGTCCTGTCAGCTGGTGCCACAGTGACGGATGATGTCAGATGTTGACCTCTTGTAAGGTTTTCAGAAAATGAAACGTGTTTTCCACACAAAATATTCTTGTTTTTGGTATCAACATTGATGTCAAAAACTACATTCAACCACTCAATGTAACCTCATCACATTGACTGCATAGATACCATGTAATTCTTACATTGGCAATATAGACACTGCTGTTCTGTCCAGAAGTACACAACGTAAAACACATTGAATTACAAAGACTCTAGTTTGATTAGATGGAGTGATTTTTCTGTAGATATGTATTTAAAAGGGGAGAACCAAGGGAGAGTTGTCGACTAAATATGAAAGTGCATTATGTGAACTGTTTATTTATCGTGTTCCTATTATTCTTGTGTCATCAGGTCTGACGCAATGAGCAGGTCTCCATGGTGTGTGAAATGACTCATCAGCCAATACAGATGCAGTATTTGAAGCATCTATATCTAAACTGTCCATTAGTAAGATTTCTATTTATGTGTGAAGTTGAGGAGGAGTTGGGAGCATTAGATTCATCACCAAGGAAACATGCAGAGCAGTGATGTTGCCAGCTACATCAGCATCATATTGATGGAAATGTGTGTGTGTGTGTGTGTGTGTGTGTGTGTTTTCGTGTGCGTGCATGAATATTCTTAGCTTTTAGGATAACTTCCACGCAAATATCCAGATGTTGAGATTATATCAGCTCACATCTCCGCAACCACTCAAAGTGACACACACACACCACACACACACACACACACACACACGCACACACCGTGACATTGTCTCTCCAACATCTCTACAGGTGGGGAAGCAAGGGAAACGTTCCTCTCAGGACAATTTCCTGTGTGGCATATCCCCGTTTGATGTTTCAGATCCGGGCCTCCCTGCTCCTCTCTCCACAGGCAGGCGTTAGGCAGGCAGCTCCAGCTGTTGCACTTTGTTATGATCTCCACCCATTTTCAAAATGCCACCCAGAATCCACAGGGAAAGGTGGGGCTGCAGGTATGGGGTCTCCTGAGCAGGTGGTGTTGCAGCAGGGCGGAAGTTTTTGTGACTGCTACTGACCGAAAGGGCACAGAACGTGACTGGTGCTGAGAGAGGGGGGGGACCACGGACAAAATAATGAGAACACCAGCGCAGACATTGACGAATGCCAATTCAACAGCTTGTTATGATGTGGAAGGTCTGCTGGAATATTCACGGCGAGGGTGAAATTATTCAGAGGCCTCACTGCACTGGAACAGCAACATATTATAAGACTCTTCAGATCTCTGGAGGGAGTCAGGATGAAATTAATTACTTTAATCTGAAACCGTTATTCCAATATATGTGACACGCTGATTTTCACATATTTAACAACATCTTTCTCGGAACATTTTGATTTAAAATGTCTTTAACTTTGACACACTGGACATATGAAATCAGAGACGTGTGTCAGTCATTGGCCACGAAACAGAAAGTGGAAGTCACTGTGACTATAACCCTTTTATTGAATATCAACAGATACTTCATTTGGTTTTCTTTGCACCCCATCTAGTGGTTGTTTGTCCACAATGCAATGTAGTGGTAACTAAAACATGTATAAAGTGCCTAGAAAAATAGTTTGGGAATATTTCCACTGGTTCTTATAATTCTTTAGACATTCGGGATGTATAACATCAGAGCCAAATGCTTGGTTCATTGTCTTTATTTTTTTCTGTTAAACATCTTTTTCTCAAGCACATAGTGGCAGATAAAAACAAAAGTTAATCAAACAAAGTGCAAATTAAAAACAGCTCTCGCCTGAATGAAGAATACAGGCCTGAATATAACCTTAATTAAGACATTAATGACTACAAAGCAAACTTTGATGGCTTTGGAGGAAGTTTTCAAACCTTTGCCCACTAGGGGGCGTGTTTAGTCACTATTACAACTATTAGAAAGATGAACCTGAGCGGCCTTGACATTATGAAGATAGATCCAATACAAACTGTTACTCGAAAAAGAAGAACAACAAAAAGATATGTATATATATATATATTTTTTTTAATAAAGATTTTAAACATTTGACACTTGGCTATTTTAATTATATGATGTAATAATAATTTGACCCCCGCCAAAAATGTATTTCCTATTTTGAATATATGTTCAATCAGACATAAACACCACTGCCAGTTTAACTTAATATATTATTAATTAACTTAAACATGAACTGTTTAGTGACAGAATACAGACAGTTGTATGATAATAATATGACCTAAACTGTCTTAAAACGGAGTGTACAATAAATGTAATATTGACTGACAACATTGGAGAAGTGTTTTTTTTACATTTTTATTTTTGTGTTTCCTTCCAGCCCTTCTGAGCCAGATGCATGGTTCATTTTTACTTCATTTTTATTTATTTGTATGTTTTATTATTATTATGCATTCTTACTTTTGAAGGTTGTATTTCTGTAAAAATACCTATATAAAATATCAAGTATATAAAAAAAAGGAGTGTAAAATATTGTTTTTAGGGAGCAGTAATTGAACTCTTTTAAATGTTTAAAGACAATACTCCTTGTAAAGCAGCAGTTGACACAAAGTTTATGCCAGCACACTACAGCCTCCAGTCTGGTTTAGATTGACCGAGAACATAAACAGATTACAGACTGCATCCCGCAGCTTTCTGCACTCAAAACTTCAGAAAGTTACATCATGCAGCAAAGCTGAAACTGTTCCGGGGTGTTGCGTCATGGTCCTCTTGGCAGCTGTGCTCTGCTTCCTTCACTGGAGTCTTTGTGTCCAGATGTATGACATATATATATCTATATATATAGATATATATATCTATATATATATTAAAACTTGGCAACTTTTGGTCTTTTGGAAACTTTTAGTGATGAGAACTCCTCCCTCTCCCCCCTCGAGGATGATACATTTAGTTTTCTGTGAGAATAATATAAACTGTCTCCTTGACACCGGATGAGACCCTGGCTTTGGAATCAGCAAACAACAATATTGCAGCCCATCTGGAAAGTATATTAGAGAGGAAACCAAGCACTGATCCGTCTAGAGAGAAGCAGAATGAACCGTTACAACAGGCTTTTACTTTGAAGGATATACTAAAATGAAAACAATTTTAAAAAACAGCAAGCACAAAACCTTATTCATCAATTCTATTTCAGCAGCACTGAGAGAGCCACAGCTAAAGTAAAAAAGACCTGTGCTGAAGTTGTACCGATGTCCACAAGTTGAGTGGCCTATTCTGTCCTCAAATAGCAATTAATTGCTGCAGTCGTGTTCCCACCGAGGTTTGTTAATCCTGCTCTTGCTTCATGACTTTATTAGCTTCTTATTAAAAGCAGTCTTGATTGGTGGTGAAATATTGCATCATTCAATGTTCTCATTAGTCTGCTTTGAGATTATGCACTATTACAACATGACTATCTCCTTATTGTACAAAAACACAATATGTTTTAATGACATTTTATGTACTTTAATGGCTTGGACCTTCCATGCCTTTTAGTCAAGAGGAACCAAGAAAGGAATCCTATTTTAAGATGGAATGTGTGCATTAGATAGAAGATCCGTCCAGACTTGTTGGATACCGTCACTCTGCACATGCTGCTGAGGAATTTCCGTGTAAACTGTTGATCCAGAAGCTTCTTCCGAATGACAAACACCCCTTGAAGGGTGGGGTGTGTGTGTGTGTGTGTGTTTGTGTGTGGGGGGGGGGGCTGCTTTCTCAAACCTTTCAAATGGGACATTGTAGAGTGGGTTCACTGGCCCCCAAAATGTGAATAATAAGGGTTGTGATGGGAGGATTTGTGGAGAATTTGTTTTTTCTTTTTACCTCAAACTTTCATCGAACTTTCTGGTTGCTTGCCCCCAACAAGTCACACAAAAGGAGACGAGCCACTCATCAGTCAGCACCAGTGGCGGCTCCTGAAAAAATTCTCAGGGGGGGCAATTTTTTTGATAATGATTAACCCTCCCAAAACCACAGACCTTCAGACAGCTGTCTATGTGTAGCTTTCTCACAATGCCATCAAGTCATGTGACTCCAGTCAGTGTGACGGCTGTGACTGAACTCTGTCTGTGAGCTTGTAGTTAGTTCATAAGCAGACAGACAGTCTGAGGCCGTCTGTGAGCTGTCTGTCAGTAATCCAGCTCCTGGTCTTTGATTTGGTGATTTTTTTCAACAAGATTTAAATAATTATAATAATAATAAATATGAGATCCCCATTTGTGATTCCTGCATCTGTGCTTTTCAAATAATAGAAGAAATACAATTGCAATCACTTTCAAGTAAACCAGATTGCTCCACCAGACAAGAAAAAGCTAAATGTTGAGCTTTTGTTTTGAAGGGCAACAGCAGAAAAGCCAAACTCACGGAGGTAAGACCTGGCAAGTCGCCAAGAATCTCGGCTGTCGCGCATGCGCAGGCGCAACTTGTAAATACCGTAACGTAAACATTTACATTAAGGTACAGGCATTTCAACATTTATTTATTCATGACTTAGTTTTATGTCGGTGTACTTTGACCGTGTGTAATATGTGGAGTTGTCAATAAAGGTCTTTCTGCATTTCCCCTGCGCCTCACCTGTAGTCCTACGTTCCTCTTTCAGGAGCACAGCTGACAACACGGCTGTCAGAGAACCCGTTTACAGGCGTTCTTTAACATCAGGCGGAGATCTTTTCTGACGCCCATCTTCCAGTCAGGAAGAAAACGTTTCAGAAGACACCTCAGAAAATGTTCGAGAATGAGGAACAATGTGTTTCTGATTTTATTTTCATTTTATTTTGGAGAGCGACAGGGAACGTCTCCGAGGTCGACCGATGTTACGCCGACCGAAAGGAGTCTCTTTTAAAGAAAGAATTGAATCGCTGCTGTTGCCCTGAGCACTGGCCGACTGAATACGCCTCTGTCGAAGCTGTATGACGTACTGAGACGCTTTTACGTCGATTAATTATGACAAGACCTGGAGGGGCGACTCCTCCCGGAAGCCATAGAGAATGCATTGAGAGCTCTGTTTTGTGAAAAAAATGGGTTTAACATTGGAGTCAATGGGAGAGGTCTGGGGCGATTTTCCAAAATCGCCCCAGAAGGGGCGGGGCCATTTTAAGCACGACTTTAGGCTGACTGAATGACTGTTACCTGATTGGACAATGACATACTGAGGCAGAGCAGACGTCCAGTGGTAGAATGCGACTTTTTTCTTTTCTTTTTTTCTTCTTTTTTCTTTCTTTTTTCTTTTCCCCGGAGGCAGTGCGTCGCCCCAATCGCCCTTATGGACAAGCCGCCCCTGGTCAGCACGGAAGTACAATGTGTCCTGTACGTACTGTGTGGACTACCGCATGTCTTGAATAGGATTGGGGCAAATTTGTCATTGTCTGTAGATTCTTTACACACGTTACACAGGAAAATAAGGTAGTGTTATGGTCCTTGTTCAACTTTTGATGTGATAATGCAAAAATGAAGATGAATCCGCTGTGTGTGACTGAACAGGTTTACACGAGCACTTGTAACTTATTCTATTTTGTCATTTTTTGGTCGGGACATGACCGTTTTTACGACAGTGTTTCTCCTTAAACCCCCCACTCTACCACCACCCTGCTATATGCTGCAGAGTGGGACATGACGTGGCGCTGTGGAGGTGGGAGGCAGGGCTGGAGATCTGCTGGGAGGCAGGAATACCACCAAGTGAAGCTTTTTAAAGTTCTGGACATTTCCATCTGTAGTTTGACACGAGCTCAATGTAAAATGAGTGCTCTTCTTTTGTGGACATTTGGGAACAACGTGCTCATTCACTGACGTCCCGCCCTCGGGAGAGTCGTGCTCCAAAGAGGCTCATGCACTCGAATGAACTGCAAAATCAGTGTTTCTATGTTTTCATGGCCGCCCCTCTGCCAGAATCATTCAGTTAAAAGTAAAAAAACACATCTTATACATGTGATGAAACCAGTGTTGGAGATTGAGTCAGCAAGCAGCATCAGCACCTATAGAGGCTGAGGAGGAGTTCTGGTTGTAACTGACCCAGAATCAGTTTCTCTCTGAGTTTCTGTCTGCAGACGCAGGACGGAAAGTTTCCAAACTGAGCCCAGACCAGTGCGACAGAGCTAACCTCAGCCGACCCCTTCTCATTCCTGTGGTTTCAAGGGGGGAGGTCCCAGCTCCCAGTTTCCTGAGGAAAGACATACAGCCTCATTTGAATATCCCATTCCCCCTTTCTGGAAAGTTCCCTCTCAGGGGTATAAAGAGCAGGAGGATGTCTCACAGACACACTATCCGCAGGACACAAATCCGAAGAGAAGCTCTGTGAATCTGTGCCAGGTAAGGGTGAGAAGATAACCATCGTTATTTTCAAGGAGGAATGCAAAGGGTGAATGGGGGGCTTTGTTTCGTGACTCGTGAGAGTTTTATTGCAACTTTGTGTTATTTAAAAAAATCAATTTGAACCTCTCTTCTCTTCAAATCTCTTCTATATCTCTCTGGCTGTTTGACATGATATGACAGTTTATATATTTTTGTGAGAGAAAAACAACAACTTTGGTCTTCATACAAACTTATTCCAGCATGATGTGTGCCTCTAGCATGTCCGTTATATGCACTTTATCTCAATGCATTGAGCGCAATCAGAGGAAGGGAACTCAATCTGTGTTTTTTTATTTGAATCCATCAGGTTCCAGAAGTTCTCTAGAAGTTAGTGCCGCTCATTTGAGGCACAGTCGACGTGACACATGTTTTTTCTTCTTCTGAGTCACAAACAGACAATCAAAAAAGTGATAAATAACCTGTATAACAAGCCAAACTTAAACGTGTTTCGTGTAAAAGTTGTAAACTAGGATATAAAATGTAGAAAGTATTCAACACAGAATAAGCCTCCATCAGAGCCTGTATAATGTTTCCCTGCCTGCTCTGTGGAGATTATTTTACACTTCTTGTCTTTCAGAATGAAAATTGCAGACATCAAAGCATCTCAAGGTATCCAAACATGATGCAAAGTCATTTCTGCCGTCTCACAAAAATACAAATACAGAGATGCAGACAAAACCTTAAATCAATCAGAAGGGTGGAGGAGGAGTTCAGAGCTGCCGCTGTCGTGGCGTCATTTCATTACTTATTTATTTATTTATTTATTTATTTGTATGCGTGTTCCTCACATAACAAACAAAGTTTTAAACCGAATTGCATGAAATTTGGTGGGATGATTGGTTATTATCTGGGGACCATTTGATTAGATTTTGGGATTGATCGGGTCAAAGGTCAAGGTCAAGGTCACGAAAAGGTCAACATCTTCTTGAATCGAATGAAATTTGGTGGGATGATTGGTTATTATCCGGGGACCATTTGATTAGATTTTGGGATCAATCGGGTCAAAGGTCAAGGTCATGGAAAGGTCAACATCTTCTTTTTACCATAGCGCGGTCAATTTTTATCCAATTGGCGTGCAACTAATGCCAACATGTTCATAATTCAATGCCCACTCTTGTGATATGCGAAGATATGCGCTCTACCGAGTGCCCGTTCTAGTTCCCTTTTGTATTTAATCCGTGGTTTGGGACGAATTTAATCTAACCTTCAGGCTCACACAGTGTCTCTGAGACAAAAGTTGGTTAAAGTAAAAGTATCCTGATTATTCTGGCTCAGGATGAAGTCATTAAAATCGTCCAAGTGCAGACTTGCATTAACATCCTTTACAATGAGTGCAGAGCACAGAGAGGCATCGAATTTCAGCGTCGAGTCAGAGCTGCACTCCAGCTGTACAGCTATAAGACTCGAGCTGCTGCTGCCGACGTGGCAAGGAACATGTCTGCCTGAAACTGGAGGCGTTCCCAAGCCTCCGTGTGGGCCGAGCCAACCCTGCCCAACGAGCAGCTGCCCACAAACATAGTCTCCAATCCTGCTATTTTCTTCCTGATACATATAATTTGATGAAATCAAAGCTGTTTCTCAAATCTCATACTCAATACAGACTAATTAGAGTTCATGAAAGCAGCCCTGGTGAAGAGATGTTAACCCCCGTCTCTGTCTTTTGTTCCTTCTGCACAGGCTGCCGCAGCTGCTTTCCGAGACTGACAGGATGTGGATGACTAGCATCGTAGCTTTTTGTCTGCTGGCCCTCGCGGCCTCTGCAGAGGAAAAGAAGCTGAGCAGCCACGCCGCCACGCTGGCCGACAGCAGCGCCAGTCTGGCCTTCAGGTCTGACGTGCACACATGACTCTGATTACCTTCGCATTGAAGATGCGGAAGGTTATGTTTTGATCGCCGTGTATTTATTTATTTGTGTGCGTGTTATTCGGAGAACTCAAAAAGTATTGAACCGAATCGCATGAAATTTGGTGGGATGATTGGTTATTATCCGGGGACCATTTGATTAGATTTTGGGATCGATCGGGTCAAAGGTCAAGGTCAAGGTCATGGAAAGGTCAACATCTTTTCTTTTACCATAGCGCGATACATTTTTGTCCAATTGGCATGCAACTAATGCCAAAATGTTCATAATTCAATGCTCAATCTTGTGATATGCGAAGGTATGCGCTCTACCGAGTGCCCGTTCTAGTTTTTTTAATGTTTCTATTGTAACGTTTCAAGTTTGTTTCCTGTTATAAACACAAGTAAATAATCTTTCTTGTTGATTTTTTTTTTTTAAATTCAGGCTCTACCACAGCATGGCAAAGGAGAAAGACACAGAGAACATCCTCATCTCCCCCGTGGTGGTGGCCTCCTCTCTGGGCATGGTGGCTCTCGGGGGCAAGTCCTCCACCGCCTCCCAGGTCAAAACCGTCCTCGGCGTTGACAAACTGAAGGACGAGCATCTGCACGCAGGCCTCTCCGAGCTGCTCTCCGAAGTACGTCGAACAATATGAAATAGTGGATATGAGACCCAGCATCAAACTAGTGCTCACATTGTGCCCGTGTATTCGTTGCCCCCCCTTCCTAGGTGAGCGACGCCAAGACACGCAACACCACCTGGAAGATCAGCAGCCGCCTCTACGGCCCCAGCTCCGTCTCCTTCGCTGATGATTTTGTGAAAAACAGCAAGAAGCACTACAACTACGACCATTCCAAGATAAACTTCCTCGACAAGAGGAGCGCAGTGAACTCCATCAACGAGTGGGCGGCCAAGGCCACGGACGGCAAGCTGCCGGAGATCATCAAGGACGTGCAGAACCCGGACGGAGTCATAATCGTCAACGCCATGTACTGGAAGCGTGAGTATTAATTAGTGTGTTGTATTTATAACTGGAAGGCATGGTGACGTCAATAGGGCTGTGCGGATGTTTAACCGAGGTTTTTCTTCCCGTGTGTCCCACAGCTCACTGGGCTGAGACGTTCAACGATAAAATGGTGGACGACCGTTCCTTCCTGGTTACTCGCTCTTTCTCCGTCGGAATTCCCATGATGCATCGCACAGGTGAGTTTCCCGAACGTCTCTCTCTGCTTCTGTGCTACAAAGATTTCAAAGACAAGACAAAATATCGGATCTGCGTTCTCTCCGCAGGCCTGTACGACTTCCACGATGACACGGAGAACCGTATCCTCGTGCTGAATATGCCTCTGGGCCAGAAGCAGGCGTCTCTGATCGTTATCATGCCCTACTTCCTGGAGCCCCTGGCACGCCTCGAGAAACTCCTGAGCAGGAAGCAGGTGGACACCTGGATCAGCAAGATGGAAAACAAGGCTGTGTCCATTTCCCTTCCCAAAATTGCAATTGAAGTCAGCCACAACCTGCAGGTAAATAGTGGATTTGATATACACGAGGGCAAAGGGCAAAACTGCCCCGAAGAAATATAATGTTGCCCTTGATATCACTAGGAGAGGAGCACAAAAAGCCCCCATAATTTTTGATAATTTAATAGCGTTGTTGTGTGTGTCCTATCTGTATTACCTGCACTAGGCAACAAAAATCAATATATATAATTTTGAATTATTAAAAAATTAAATAAATGAGGAATAAGAATAAATAACCACGAAGAAATAAGAATTACATTGAATATGATTGTCTGATTTATGTTTTCTGTTTTGTTTTTTTGTTCCAAAAATCTAAAAAAACACTTTGAATCTGTAGACTTCTGCCTAATAGTCTTATTATTGTCATTTTTTATGACAATTGCTCATTAATTGTGAGCTTAAATAAGTATATTTATTATTTTTTCACAACGGTTAAATGTTATTTCACAAGTTTCCTACCCTGGATTTGTAGAACATTTAAGAGTCAACCCACAGCCCTTTTGACTTGCCACCCTCTTTTCTAGAAACATCTGGCTGAGCTCGGCCTGACCGAGGCCGTGGACAAATCCAAGGCTGATTTGTCCAACATCTCCGGAAAGAAGGACCTCTACCTGTCCAACGTCTTCCACGCGTCCGCCCTGGAGCTGGACGTGCAGGGGAACCCGTTCGACAACAGCATCTACGGCTCCGGCAAGCTCAGTAACCCCAAAACTTTCTACGCAGATCACCCCTTCATCTTCCTGGTGAAGGACAACAAGACCGACTCCATCCTGTACATCGGCAGAGTGGTGAAACCAAAAGGAGAGAAGATGCGCGATGAGCTATAATGTTAGTGTTTTGAATTGTGAAGGGCGGCTTTTGTTATTTCTTAAAAACGGTGGCTGGAAATTATTATGGTATATGACCTTTACCTCCAATAGGCGACCTGTGGACTGAGCACCTGAACTTACTGTGTCAGGACGCACTCAACCTTCCCAGGTTATTAGGTCTCAGCCTCAAGACCCCTTGCATTGAATAATGTTCCAAATATGTCCAACTATTTGCCTTATTTACGATCTCTGTAAACAAAACGACAGACAACGCGCTTATATTAAGTCGGTTTTCTTAACACTCTGTTTTTGTCACTATTGCAAACCAATGCGCGTTTTCTTGTATCCTCTTTAATGTTTAAAGAAGAAAGAAATGTCTCTTTCCCTTCACCATTCCAGTTTTCTTTCTTTATTTCTTTTTGTGGGCCTTCGGCCTGCACTGAATTGTTTCCCTGGTGCTTCATTCACATCCACTCTCTCACCAGGTGGTGCCATGTTGTCACTGTGTTCCACAATGAAGCTGTTGAAATTGTGTGTCATGTAATAAAGTTGTGATTTTTTTCAATAAATAATAACAAAGACAATCTGTGTGTGTGTGTTGCACATCATGTCTGAGTACCATCCGAGCTGAGTTGAGTCTTCTGGAGTGTTGAACAGAGGAATGTGAAAAGGACAAAAATCTTTCCAGTTGGCTGGAGGTCAACTAATCCTCCCAGATCTGGAATGTCGGAGGAATGTGGGGGTTATTGCTAATCTGACAAATGTGTGTGGTTCATTTCCCACAACACAACTGACCTGAATAATAAAACCAGCGGGATCTTTGTTGGGACGGCCCAAACGGAGAAAACAGCAGCTCTGGGGTGCAGGGTCATCATGGTGAGTGGGAATCTTCCATCATATTAGCAAATAAAAGAGTTGTGTGTGTGTTGAATAAAAATAATCAAATTTATCTTAAGACTTTTCATGTATCGTCCATTTCATCGCAAATAAAAACAATAAAAAAAACAATCAGTCTTCTCTCTTACAAACTGATGTAACCCCTGAAATATGAACTCATCCCTTCTGGGTTTCCGTAGCTGTAGCGCCCCCCTGTGGTTGCAAAGAGGACAACGACGTGTTACACTGAAAGGAAGAGGCCAGCTGATGAAGAGGTTACAAATTAATGTTGTATTACTTATTGACGTATTTTTTACATACACTTTATACTTTGCAGTGCAGTAATACAGTACAAGACAAATACCAACATATCAATTCCACAATATACATGTTTCTGACTCGCTGCTGTTGTTCTGCACACCAAGCATGAATTAAGTCGCTCCTATAGTCAACATTCAGATGATGAGATGAAGGGGAATATGTTCAAATGTTATAGAAAGAAAAGAAAAAAAGGTTGGTTAAATAACTGACACATTTTGGGTTTGTGAGTATTTTTACTCAGATGCTTATCTTAATTTGAAAACTAACTTATTCTTTTTAGCAGGCGCTCAGCTCTCAAACACATTATGCATTTCCAACTTTTTGGATTTGTGTACAAAAGTTAATCTGATATTACAGAGGGATATTTCATTTAGAGTGCATTTTGGTTGATGTAATACATCAAATATCTGCGTGAGCATCAGCATCGAGCTCGTGCTCTCACATTGACGCGCTAAAGAGTTTATAAACTTGTTATAGTGGAAAAGAATTCTTTAAATGTTGAAAAGATTGCCTAACAAATCATGTGCATCACTGAGCACCTTGGAAACAGCAGCGCGTTTCCCTAAAGGCCCGTAAAACTGTATTGACTATAACAGAAAGAAGAATATATCATAATCTTGATTACTTTTGTTGCATTGTCATGACCCCTTTCATTAGTGTAAATAAAAAGGTGACAGCACCAAAAAACAAAACAAAAACACTAATATTAATGAATATGATTTAATTATTATAATATTTCTTTCTTTTGTTATTTTATATAATAGCAGCCTTTGCCCCCCCCCCCCCCCCCCGACTTCGAAGGGGATTAATAACAATTAATATTCAGCCATAACTAAGTAAAATCCTCGGCCTCCACGACTCAATCATGAGCAAACTAAAAACAAATTTTTTTTCCAGAAAGTGTAACATTTCATTTTGAAATAGGCGTTTTTGAGGGCGTTCGATCTTCCGGTGGGTGAACCTCTGGTTGCCCTGAAATAGGTGACCACTCAGTGGCCGGTGAGTGCGCACAGGAGTGGAATGAGTGCATCCCTTCGTCGAGGAGCGGTGCACCTTCCCCGCGCTGCTGCCAGCGGCTACGTGGGCAGGTAATGCGACAACTCTCATCACATTTGCACCGCCGCGTTCTGCTGCGCTGGCCGCAGGCAGATTAGCCCGTCGATGGACAATCCTCTTAAACAAGTCTACATTAAGCCGCAGAGAGTATGGGCGGTGCTCTCTGTCCCATGCCTGCACCCAGCTCTTTGTTTGCCTCTTCCTCTGGACGCGTCCTCCCCTCTTCCTCTCCTCCGGTGTTGCTTCTTTCGCATCTCGTCTTCTCGTCCTCCCGTTCAGATCTTTTTGTCCACCTGCCGGTTGGCCTTGCGAAAAAGGGTCTTGATCTCCTCTGTTACCATCTCCTGCCAGTTGTCACTGGTAAATGCAGAGGATGGAGGTCAGACCGATATTGTGTTCTTCAATGACATTTGTTTTTAAGGCAAAGCACTGGCGGGGAAAAATACAAATCACCATGACAACATGCCACAAAGCAGAAAAAGAGTGAGCGACAAAGAGCCAGCCACAATAAAAGTGAATTTAACAAAGTGGGCTTTCCCCAATCTGCTTAAGAAGATGTAGAAGGTGATAAAATCAAGAGATTAATGAGGCGAGTAGATCACAGGTCGGACTCAGAGATTGCGCTTGATCACATTTAACTTTGGCGGCCCACGGTGACATCGGCACAACACAACACAACACCGGCTGGCATGCAGGTCTCTACCTCCCAAGTTTGGACTAAGAAGGTCAAGCTTTTTTCTCAGCTTTCTTTCTCCTGTACTCGGCTATGTCCTCAGGTCTCAGCCCGTGATTGTCTTCCCTGAAGTAGCATTCAGATGAGAACATGTGATCGGGTCCAACTCATACCAAGTGGTGGATGTTGTCATCCCGATATAATGAAACAATTTGTACACATCTTGTTATTATTTTAGGATTCATCTTACCCTGGTTTGATCTCCGGCGGCTTTGGCAAAGGCTTTGCAAAGTTTGTTTTCCCTACAAGCCAGTATGTCTCTTCAATACCTTTACCCTGAAACCCCCAAAAAAGGCATTTTTAAATAGAACCAGAGACTCGCGTAATATATTTGTCTAAAAAACAAACAAATACTGAGCTTATATGACGGTAGACGTTACCTTCAGCTCTGTCTTGCCTCTGACATCTATTTTGTAGCCCTCATTGAGAGAATGGAGGATCTTCACAGTGCTCATATTTACATGGATCCTATAAGCTGATTGGACAAAGAGAAGAGATTCTACCAGATACAAAACACTGAGGCCACGTCACGACGTGGTGTGTGTAGGCGTACGGGGGAAACTCACGCAGCCCTGTGGATTCCATACGAGAGGCAGTGTTGACGGTGTCGCCGAAAAGGCAGTACCGGGGCATCGTCAGACCGACCACCCCGGCGACGCAGGGCCCTGGAAACACAACACGGACCTGGATGAATTGATCTGACGTATGTTCGGACAAAGTGATCGATCAGCTGAGTTGGCTTCGCTTTGTTGACGCTGTGCGTGGAGGCAATATCTCGGCCCGTGCTCTGAATTTCATCTTGAGCGCGAGATGGATTCAACAGTCGGACTCTGAATGGAGTGACACTGAAAACAGTTCAAACTAGAACGGGCACTCGGTCGAGCGCATACCTTCGCATATCACAAGATTGGGCATTGAATTATGAACATGTTGGCATTAGTTGCATGCCAATTGGATAAAAATGTACCGCGCTATGGTAAAAAGAAGATGTTGACCTTTTCATGACCTTGACCATGACCTTCGACCCGATCGATCCCAAAATCTAACCAAATGGTCCCCAGATAATAACCAATCATCCCACCAAATTGCATGCGATTCAAGAAGATTTTGACCTTTTTCATGACCTTGACCTTTGACCCGATCGATCCCAAAATTTAATCAAATGGTCCCCGGATAATAACCAATCATCCCACCAAATTTCATGCGTTTCGGTTTAATACTTTTTTAGTTATGCGAATAACACGCATACAAATAAATAAATAAATAAACTAGAATGGGAACTCAGTAGAGCGCATACCTTCGCATATCACAAAATTGGCCATTGAATTATGAACATTTTGGCATTAGTTGCATGCCAATCGGATAAAAATTGACCGTGCTATGGTAAAAAGAAGATTTTGACCTTTCCATGACATTGACCTTGACCTTTGACCCGATTGATCCCAAAATCTAATCAAATGGTCCCCGGATAATAACCAATCATCCCACCAAATGTCATGCGATTCAAGAAGATTTTGACCTTTTCATGACCTTGACCTTTGACCCGATCGATCCCAAAATCTAATCAAATAGTCCCCGGATAATAACCAATCATCCCACCAAATTTCATGCGATTCGGTTTAAAACTTTTTTTGTTATGCGAATAACACGCATACAAATAAATAAATAAATAAATAAATACACGGCGATCAAAACAGAACCTTCCGCATTTTCAATGCGAAGGTAATAAATAAATAAATAAATAAATAATAAATAAATACACGGCGATCAAAATATTACCTTCCGTATTTTCAATGCGAAGGTAATGACAGTTTATTAACATGTAAATAATGTCGACATGGCATTCAGCTGAAATGAGCCCCTCATATTCACTGCGGTGGAAAACACTCATGAAGACGTTGTACTTTCTCACCTGAATGGATTCCTATGCGTATCCTGACGGGAACGTCTGGCATGTGCCGCATATGGAAGGTTCCTACTGAGCTGAGGATGTTCAGAGACATGTTGGCAATCTCGGCAGCGTGCTTGTTGCCGTTTTTCTTTGGCAGACCCGATGCCACCATGTATGCATCGCCAATGGTCTCCACCTAGATAGCGGTACGGGGACATCAGCGCGTGTCCTACGTTCACTGGTTGTGTGCCGCGGACATCGAGCGTGTTCCCTGACCTTGTAGACGTCGTGGTTGCTGAGCACGGCGTCAAACAGAGTGTAGAGGTCGTTGAGGAGGTCGACCACCTCGATGGGATCGCTGAGCGAGGAGATGGTCGTGAAACCTACGATGTCGCTGAAGTAGATCGTCACCTGGTCGAAGTACTCTGGCTCCACGGTGGCACCGGTTTTCAGGGCCTCGGCCACAGAACTGAAGACGGGCAGAACCGTTACAATTACCCCATGATCAGGGATTTCGGGAAGATAAATACAATCTCCTGCGTGTACAAACTCACGGCGGTAGCATCTCTGACAGCAGTTTTTCTGTCCTCTGTTTTTCCACCTCCAGCTCCTCTGTTCTCTCTCTTATGAGGTCCTCCAGGTTGGAGCTGTACTGCTCCAGCATCCTCAGCATGGAGTCAATGATGTTCGTCTTCTTACCCTTGTTGATTAGCTTGAACTGCTCGAGCAAACACACAGAGAATCTCGTTAAACCATCGAGTGGTTTATTTGAGAAGGATAACAATTGTAAGCTTGGAGATGAAATATAGCCACGTGTCTCGTACCCTGTCAAAGATCTCATCAAACGTCGGTCTGCGCTCAGGCATTTCGCTCCAGCACTGCTTCATCAGCTGGATACACTCCATCGGAGCCTGATCCGGAGCCACGGTGGGGCGGCACATCGGAGGAGGCTTCTTCACCTTCCGGATGATTTCTGGCCAGCGGACAGAAGAGATTGCGCAATCACGTTTAAAAAAAATCAGAACGTGGTAAATGTCGGTGACATCTTCTTGAGATCTACACACGCTCTGGGATACGCACCCTCGGGCAGTAGACCCAGCATGCAATATGGCGACCCTCTGACCACCACCTCTTGAAGGATGATAGCAAAGCTGTACACGTCTCCCTTGGAGGTGCCTTTGCGTGAGTTCGCTAGGTCTCTTAAGAACTCTGGAGCTGTCCAAAATAATTCTGAGTGAAAAAGAAAAACGTCACTCAAAACTGTAATAAAGACTAATGAAACGTTTCTTTTTTAGAGCAAATGTACCTTCAGCTGGAGGTTCTTTGATAGCAGCTTTCTGAGACTCCAGCAGCTCGTTGAAGCCATAGTCGGTAATCTTGAGGACAAAACGCCCGTCGACCACACAGTTACGAGATTTTAGTCTGCCGTGGGCGAAGTCTCTGTGGTGAAGGTATTTTACACCCTGGAAGCACAATATGTTCAACAGTGGAGTTAATCCAAAAGGAACTAGAACGGGCACTCGGTAGAGCGCATACCTTCGCATATCACAAGATTGGGCATTGAATTATGAACATTTTGGCATTAGTTGCATGCCAATTGGATATTTGACCGTGCTATGGTAAAAAGAAGATTTTGACCTTTCCATGACCTTGACCTTTGACCCGATCGATCCCAAAATCTAATCAAATGGTCCCCGGATAATAACCAATCATCCCACCCAATACGATTCGGTTTTAAACTTTTTGTGTGACGCGAATAACACGCATACAAATAAATAAATAAATAAATAAACACACGACGATCAAAACATAACCTTCCGCATTTTCAATGCGAAGGTAAATATCAACAAGCCCACGGGGATGATGGCCACAGCGGGCGCATAGTTGTAATATCGTGCATATGTCGGCGCTTACCTTGATGAGGTCGAGCAAAAGCGAGGACTTGAACATCCAGTCCAATTTGACGTCCTCGTTCCTCAGCAGGTCCTGCAGGCTGCCCCGTGAGCAGTGCTCCGTCACCACTGCAAACATGGAGCAGTCCACGAAGAAGCCGAGGAACGGATTCACGTTCTCGTTTCTCAGGTCTCTCATCTGCGAAAAGCGGATACACACGTTGATGGAAAGATGGGATGAAATAAGTTGTGTTTCGAATTAAATTAAATGAGAGCAACGGAGGAGGATCCCTCTCCAGGATGGACAGAAGAATAGATGTCATGTGTACAGAAGGAGTCATTACAGAGTTATAACACATTCAATGAGTATGACAGAGTGTATGAATAGTTGGTAGTAGGCATGGCCCACGATCCAGACCTCCGTGATCCATCAGGCAGATGGAGGTAGAGAGGAGGAGTGGGCGGGGCATCAGCAGCTCCATGGCATCAGACCCAGCCAGGTCCGATGGACCCTATGAGACGTGATCGATCCTCATAACACCATACTAGCTTTTAACGGTTTAACATGTTGCTCTACCTTTGTGAACATTTTGGTGGTGCTTTGCTTCACTTCTTTGAACTGCCCCTCTTCAAATTTCTTCAGCCACACCCAGTCGCCCTGCAAGGGAAGCCATGTTGTTACAAACCTTTGTGTTGCTGTCCACCTATTTATATATTAAACTAGAATGGGCACTCGGTAGAGCGCATACCTTCGCATATCACAAGATTGGGTATTGAATTATGTACATTTTGGTGTTAGTTGCATGCCAATTGGATAAAAATTGACCGTGCTATGGTAAAAAGAAGATGTTGACCTTTTCATGACCTTGACCTTTGACCCGATTGATCCCAAAATCTAATCAAATGGTCCCCGGATAATAACCAATCATCCCACCGAATTTCATGCGATTCGGTTTAATACTTTTTGTGTTATGCGAATAACACGCATACAAATAAATAAATAAATAATAAATAAATAAATAAATACACGGCGATCAAAACATAACCTTCCGCATTTTCAATGCGAAGGTAACCAATATAGATCATGCGTTTCTTCCAAACTTTTAATAACCATTTTGCCGCTGCCTGTTCATCCATCCGACCCCAAATCTGGGAGGTTTCGTTATGGTTCCTGAGTAAAAACAAACCTTTTTGCTTGACAAGGACACCCGTTACTCCCTCACTCACTGTATTTTTTAATATTGCATTCACACGCAGGCCAAAGCAGCGGGTGCAATGCCTTCCTTAGTGTTAAGTACCTCGTACACAGCTACATTGGTGGTCTCTTGAGTTGTGGTCTGCATGCTGTTCACGGAGCGCGAGCGCTCTGCAGACTTCTCCCCCAGAGTGCTCTTCGACCCGTTCAGATCCTCTAAAGTGATTTTCTGTGGGACGTCAAATAGCAGGGGAAAGGTTTGATAGAAAGGAGTGCCATCGAGAGAAAAAAACGTTTTACCTTGTAAATGTGCACAATTTCTCATATTCTGAATTAACATTCAATGCTTTATGTCCAAGAGGTTCGAGAAAGACACAACAGTTGTATGTGCTACAGGTTGTTTTGTGTCGACGGCTGAGAGGTGGTGACGCTGCTTACCTTTTTGCTAAGCTGAGGATTGATAAAAGTGAGATCCTCTAAGGTCAGGAGGATCCGATTAGGACCTTTGACCAGCTGGATTTGTTGGAGTCTCCTCCTGCCAATGAGATTTAGATAAGAAAGTCTGCTCCACCGATGCCAGAGGGTTTCCTAAAACCATCTCTAAGATCATTTTGGGGCCAAAGACACATGAACAATAAAAGCTTTTTTCTTTTATGAGAGCAACTCCTCGTCTCCCATCAGCTTAAAGTCAGACGGGAAGATAATGAATGAGGGTCAGGACGTGACTTTTGATATCAGTTAACAAGTGTGTATTTTTGGAGAATATAGTATTGCTAAAAGGACTTTCAAAGAGAATGTTGTCTGTGCTGACTCATGCTTTTTGGGACTTCTTTCAACTGTTATTGTGCACACCACACCATAGAGTGTGTGAAGGCATCTTCTTTGTTACCTGCATCATGGAAAAGACAGAGTAAAGTACAGTAGAGAAACACAAGGTTACATTTGTTTGACTTGAAAGAGAACTGTACCTGATATAAAGACTTATAACGAGCCCGACTATCGCCAGAGTGAAGATGACGGCGAACACCACTATGATGTAGGTAACCTCCACACCTGAAGATGACAACAGGTAACTTGATGTTGAGAGGAAAGGTATGGAGAACATGCCAAATAACTGTGAGGACTTGCATCCATACACCTCTATGTTCACCGATATTCATGCGAAAGCGAAGCCTCTTACCTCCCGTGCACACGGCATCCTTGTCAAACCAGCAACTGGAGTCGGACGGCGGAGGATATCCTCCAGGAAATTGAATTGACCTCCCGGCAAAACTAAGCTTCCCGGACATTAGGTCCACCAGGTAGGTCTGGTACAGTTTGCTCCCGCTGTTGTCCGAGTCCAGGATGACGTAGCTGGTCTTAACGTCCCCGCCGGTGTCCACCTTGACCTTCTGGTTGAAGCCGGTGAACGTGATGTTCTTTGTGAAGTACGCCAGGTTAGAGCCGGACAGCCGCATGCCTCCTCTCCTGGTATTGTGGATGGAGTTGGCCAGCAGGTAGATGCTGTTATAGATGGTCCCAAAGAGTGGGTTAACCTGCAGAAAGCACAGGGGAAAAAACAAGAAGTTCACTCGTATTTTTCCAATTTGTACTTTAAATCATCCTCTCTCGATATGCTGAGCAAGAAGTGGTCAGAGCCGTACATTTAGATACAATGCACAAAGTAACTAGAATGGGCACTGGGTAGAGCGCATACCTTCGCATATCACAAGATTGGGCATTGAATTATGAACATCTTGGGATTAGTTGCATGCCAATTGGATAAAAATTGACCGCGCTATGGTAAAAAGAAGATGTTGACCTTTCCATGACCTTGACCTTTGACTCAATTGATCCCAAAATCTAATCAAATGGTCCCCGGATAATAACCAATCATCCCACCAAATTTCATGCGATTAGGTTTAATACTTTTTTAGTTATGCGAGTAACATGCATACAAATAAATAAATAAATAAATACACGGCGATCAAAACATAACCTTCCGCAGCTTCAATGAGAAGGTAATAAGCATCTATTTGAGTTTTTTTTCCTTGAGGATCTGTGGTGGAAGGATAGAAACGGAATGATTGAGCTAATAACTTTGTCAATGTCCTCGCGAGTTTGAAGACTACCTGCTCTGGCTCCACCGCGACCGTTATTTCCTCACTCCTCTGGGCCGACGCGAACGCCTCGTTGAAGGACAGAGGCTCAGAGGCCATGGTGACGGTGAGCACGGCGTCATAGGCCTCCCGCAGCCTGCTGCTGTTTTGCAGCGGGAAGTAGGAGACGTTGGTGTAGGGCACGCTGTAGAGGAGGGTGTCGTAGGGAACAAACACATACTGCCCAGATGTCAGACCCATTTTCTGTGCTTTGAGAAGAAAAGTGCCCTGCTGCTCCCCTCCAAACAGGATGGAGTGCATGCACATGATGATGACTGAGACAGAGAAGGAAAAACACACAATATTTTGTTTGATGGACATATAAAGAGTGATAATGCGACTGAACTTGGTATCGTGATGATTTAGCGTGTCAGTAGGTGTAAATTGTGAAAAATGCAGCATTGTACTCCTCGAATTTGCTCCTCAAGAGGACGTAATATTCTCCAAGAGTTAACAACAGACCTACTTCACTGAGTGAGAGCAGTAATTGCACTTTGTTTTTAACTCTTTGATTCATGGACAAATAATTGAGAGGTGACAACCCCAAATATCATAACGCCCTATTTCACATGTTTCCAATAATTCAGTTCAAAGTTCAAAGTGCTCTGTCATGAAACCTCTTATCAACAGTTATTGATTAAAACAAACTAATTAAGTTGTTGACCCAGTTCACCTCAAGTCCAAGGTGAAACCTGCAATGTCAAAATGGCGGGACGGTGACGTAATGGTGCCCATATGACAGGTGTTATAAGTATATTGTTTTACAAAATTACTATTTAGGATTATTAATTCGCTGTACCTGCTCTGGTATCACTTTACAGTGCCATAACCTTATATTTCATAACGCCGACGCGGACTCACCCCGGACCTCTCCCGCAGCCTGGATCCTCTGCAGCGTGCGCTCCACTTCCGTCTCATCCAGACCGACAGCCGTCACCAGGCCGACCGGAAGCCCCCTGTCCCTGAGCGCGAGGGCCACTCTCCCGGCAGTGTCCCTCCAGATGTCCTCATTGGACGAGACCACCGCGACGCTGGCCCACCGGAAGTGTCTCAAGACGGTGAACAACACCTCGGTGGGAATAGGCACGGTCCTGGCGAAAGTCGGGTACCCGATGACCCGGTCCAGCTCGTAGTTGACGCAGCCGTGGGAGAAGATGGCCTTCTCCCAGTTCTTGGCCAGCAGCGAGGCCGCAACGCAGTATCCCGGGTTGTTGGGGCCCACGAACGCATCCGCCATCTTCTCGTAGTAAATGAACGCCGTGAGCGCCTTGGAGGTTTCGCAAGGCTCCTGCAGGATGATGAAGTCCATCGTCAGGCCCAGATCCAGATCGGGGTCTCCGTTGATCCTGTTTACGGCGAGCCTGGCGGCCGCGGCGGGCAGAGCCCTGTAGTACACGGGGTCGCAGTTCCAAGGCCCCAGGACCCCCACTTTGAATATTAAACAGCGGACACAGCAAGGGAACGTGAACACTCCGACGAGGACCCATAGCAGGGAGTTGTAAAAGGGCAGTGTCGTTGGATTTGGTCTGCTTCTAATTATGGGCAAACATGGATGGTGTGACTCCCATAGCGCCCCTCTGAAATGCGGATGAATATGTTGCATTGTCCTCCCAGGGCGTCCAAGGCGGCGGATAGTTGTGTTCCCTATTGAACTATCAATCAGACCCCTGGCACCTGCGAAACAGGCACGAATAACATTTGTTATTATTATTTCAAGAAATATATTTCCCGAGTCACAAAGAGTTTTAAACACATACATTACTTGCCGTTTATTCGGTGCCATGTCAGGACAGCTTCGGGGTCCGATGAGACAATCTCACACGAGTCCTCTCGGATCCACTTTTTTTTCTGTATCCCAACATGAACCGTCGCCTGCACCATGTCCCGAGAACCGTCGCTCTTCACCCCCGAGGATCAGCGGTGTCGCCCCGGCGCAGACGCAGCCAAGTCATCGTGTTTGGATTACCGGGCTGAAAGTGACAAGGCTGGAGAGAGAGAGAGAGAGCTCGTGCGCTGCTGCTGCGTCGGTCGTGTTTTTGGAGAGGACTTCAGCACCCTGGAGAGCTACTTACGTCCCGCAGTCAGCGCCTCTGAAGGCTCCCGTGCGTTTCCACAAACACACTTGTGTTCACGGGATGCATGTCCGGAGAAAGGATCGAGGAAAATTACGCCTGGCCTCAATGTAGTCCAAATAAATAGTTTTTTAAAAATACAAAAATGTGAGCAACCCTTCTTCAAAAATGAAAATTGGAAGAGTGTTTGATTGATGTATTATGAATATAGGAGGCCAGTGTCAGCTACAGGCCCATTCAATCAAATCCCTCCAAAGTGACCCGGGGCACAACGTATAGGTGTTACCGTCTAATCCATTTTCAGAGAGGCACAAATAAGAGGATTGACAGGCGGCCTTAGTCTACTCTAAAAGCATCCACTGGAGAGGCTACAGGACCTCTCGCCCACCAGTTACTGTATAAGTATAGTCACAAAATACCAAGTATTAATAAAGTTTATGATGGTTTCCAAAAGTCAATGTCATGAAAAATATAGAAAGAAAAAATCCTCCCATAGCCTCGACCTGAAATACAACTTTGTGATTCGTCAACAAACATGTTCCGATGTGCAGAGTGGGGTTATGTGTCTCGCCCTGGAGACGCCTCAGCCGCATTGCATGAAGACACCTGACCCGTGCTTTAATTGGTCTAATGTGCCTGCAGATGATGAAGTGAATTTGAACCCTGGTGGTGGGTAATTAACGATAACGAAGGGCTCTCCCTGTGGGTCCCCTGAGTTCTGCTGCCCTGTTTTGCCTGCGTCAGTCTTTTCAGCTTTTTTATTTATTTTGAAGAAGCATGCCTTGCCTGGCAAATTAGTCCAAGAACAGCCGGTTGCTACAACACCAACCGTGGATGAGAGCGTTGAAGGCCCACTATGGGCCGGGAGGATGACTTAACAGAACCATATCATGCCATGCAGGAGATGGGAGTAAACCAGTGATCACTAGCAAGCAAACAGCCACCAAAACAAATTAAAGAGGTAGGAAAGCAATCATCGAAGTGATAAACACATCCCAAATCATTAGCATATTACCGTATAAATAATAACCGTAGGATAAACTGACTCTAGTTTCTCCCTCCCTTACTAGTTTGAAATATCTGTATTACTAAAGGGAAGTGCAAAGAGTTTGACCTTTTATACTGAACCAGTAATGTTATCAATAAAACTGCAGGGAAAAGAATCTCAATACAATGTAGGGTGGAATAATAAAAGCTTCTTAAAGGGACAGTACATGTAAACTAATTATAAAGAGAAAAGAAAAACACAAATACAAATTCAACAATTTTATTTCAACCACATGTTTCCACATGAAAGTGCTCACAACAAGGTATGTGGATTATCTTGATCTTAACCGGGTCATGATTTCAAACAGAGACATTGCAGTTTTTCCAATCTTTTTGAGGATCTGTTTGATCTCCTCAAACCCAAAATGGTGAACAATCTAGAAACCAGCACCAGGCTGCAGTTGCCTGCTGTTCCTGCTGTTGTGTGTGTGTGTGTGTGTGTGTGTGTGTGTGTGTTTTGAGGACATGACGTGTCAAAAACTCCCTTCAAACCTAATCCCAGCAAGCCAGTAAATAAACATTAAGCTGCAGGAATATTGTTTGATATTGTGCACATGCATGGAGCCGGTAAGTGATTCCACCTTTGTTGACCTATATCCCACATAAGCTGATGAGCCTCTTAAACGTAACACCTTGACGCCGCTGTCCTGCATCCAGGAATAGAGGACAGAAATGACGACTCGGCACAATACGTCCGCCCAGTGACCAGTGACCACAACACATCTGATGCTGCTCCTGAGACCAGCTCTGTGCTTTGTCTCAGAGACTGTGGAATGGAACATAAGTCTCACGCAAACACATATAACATGAAATTAATGTTCAATACAGCCACCCACAACATGTCAGTGAGGATAAGTAAATGCATCATGGGTAAAAATAGATAGATTATTTAAATAAATGTATATTATATGATAACAAATAAATGTATAACATGAGGATGGTGCAGAAAAAACACAGAGGAAAGACACAAATAAGTCACTTAGGCTTTGCATATTGATAATATATTGAAGTATCCTCAAAAGGCCTTTCTTGAATGTTGCTTAAGGATTGAGAAGATTTAACCAGTAACGTTGAGATAATCAAATGGGATATGTCGTATTCTCACAAAATATGATATAGTTGATTCTATTCAACAAATTAAGTTATAAAATAATATTTTTAATTAGGAAGAATAAAGCACAGTATCTCTTTGTGGGCTTAGTCACTTTTGAGACTATACATATTCACCATAATGTGTGCTTGATCATAGCAAATATCAGACCTATCTATGATGAGTATACATGACATGGAGATTTGTGAAAAGATGACCACAACAACCAAAAAACATGCTCGGACTACTGGGCAGGTCACGAGTGAGCACAGTTTGCTGTGACGCAATTAACTCTTGTCATATGGCCCCTGCACTGACCTCTTGTGCCTGCCAACAGTCGTTTCTCTGAATGGCTTCTCCAGCCTCATTGTGCAGACGGTGACTTCTTTCGAGAATGGCTTTAGCTCTGGCGCCATCTAGCGGGCGGAAAGCCTTACTGCATGTTACACTGCATGGGATAAAGAGAGTGGATTTATAGCTCTCGGAAAATGAACCTTTATGGATGCATATAAAAACTAACAATAACTTTTTCTTTTTTCTCAATGCTATTTAATATATAAATAAAATACTCAGTAACAGAAAGAACCAGATGAGAAGAGATGAGAAGATCTGAAATGACTTAAATGACCTTAAATCTCTTCAGTTACTATTATTCATCCCTCTAGGATCCATGAAATAGCTATGGTAATGTTCACTATATTTAGTAGGCCTTTGGGACTTTATAGCTTTTATCGTCGCTTGATATGTGCAGAGTACGGTACTGTGTCAAACTACTTGAGGGATAACAACTATTCAAGCTACATTCTGGAAGAATTTAACGGGAGTTATACACTCATGTATTAATGTCTTTGTAATGTCCACTTTGGTCTTGTTTGCTTTGAGAGGCTCATCATCATATATCATGTTTTTCCTACACAGGTCTTGAGGCTTTTTGCTCCTTTCTTCATACTGAGCTCTGCATTCTGTCCGCCTGTGACCCAATCTTATCTTTACAGCCTTGAAGGATCCCAGACACCACAACATGGAAATGTGTACGTGTGTGCGTGGGTGTATACACGTAGCTACTTGTGAAACACCAAATGACAAGTCAAAATAGCTTCTCCTTTCTATCACAGCTAGTAAAACATGTATTTTTATTAGGCATTTTAAATTCTTTTAATCTGTTTTTCTCTTCCTTTTAAAAGAAAATATGCATGAGAGAGAGAGAGAGAGAGAGAGAGAGAGAGAGAGAGAGAGAGTGCACGAATGAATGTAGAACTGGTTGAACACTGATATGCTCTCATAAGGAAAGCGATGTGTGAGGGAGCGAACATCTGTTGCAACTCATCCGACACTCGAGTGTCGTGTGAGTTGCAACAGATGTTCGCCATCGGACTCTTGACCTCTGTCTCTAAGAGAACTTGTTATAATAACGTACGAAACAGGTTGTAGCCTAGGTTATCCATGAATTTACCATGGCCCATGACAATAAATGCACACCTTGGACTTGTATAGGTTGTGTTTGACTCTACTGAAGCCTAATATTAGTCCGACTGTCTGATAATATTATTATAGTATTTAATGTGTTATTTATATTTATGAAAGGACCTGTGAAACTTTATTTTAAAAAGCCGATAGTTTTAAATGATCTATTTAAGATAACCCTGCAGGATTTATCTTTTCAAAAGTTTCCAACCACACCAACAGCTCGTCTTTGTATAGAACCAGGCCAGAAACGCTGCGTGCGCAGCAACAGGAAAGGTCCGGGTTTCCGTTCACACAATGTTTTTCATCAGTTTCATCAAAATATGCTTTTTCGGCCAAATGAAACAAACCACCGAGTTGCGCAATGCTCTACTTCAACTTTTCTTTTTCACGCGGATTTGTTTTCGGTGTCCCCACTAGAGTGCGCACCGACAGGCAGCGCCAAAGCTACCTCAAACAGTTGTTCCGAGACCGGATGTTACACGCGCCGGCCTTCAAAAATAAAAGCGTAAATCGGAGGAGCACTATCGGGACAATGTGGTCCAAGAAATGTGTACGCGTGTGAGAAATGTACACGTGACGTACAATATGTGGGGTTCTTTCTGTACCAACGTCAACAGTTGTACCTCCAAATGAACGAAAGGTATCTAAACAGAGATATTTGCGAACAGGAGCTAAACAAAGTACACATGCTGGTTTAGTTTATTGACGAATTAAGGGAAACATATCTAAAGTCGTAAGATACTAGTAGCTTTATAAAGCCGACACCGTTTGTATACACATGTGGAGTGAGTTTAGGGACGTAATGACCCTTCCTTCTTTTCTAGGTTATTTGCTGCAGTATTTTAAAATCATCATTAGCAACCCAACGAAATCCCAAACTGACACGAACAGTTAGCTTCATTATCTATAGCGCAAACATTCGCCAGAGGTGCATTTTATTTTGAAAAGCTACCGGCAGGAAGTGCTTTTTTTCCAACGCTGGCGGATTTGATGGTGGTAAAAAAAAAAAAAACGAGCCGAAGGAAGGCAGGACTTTATGGGATGGGAACAGACTTGTGTCCCAGTGTTTCCAGGCTCCTGGCAGTTATTTATTGCGCAGACACGCAGAGGGATCCAGCAGAGCTCATGTAGACCAGCAGCACCGATCGACCACCGGGACACGGCGACGCTGCGGGGGTCCGGAAAATGGGAGCGGTGAAGTGAAGGGGAAAAAAGGAAAAACGGCCAAAAAAAGCTGTCTGGAGGAAAGGCACCAGAGTAACTTACTCAAACTGGTGAGAAAAATTCTAAAAGTGTGACCATTTATCGTTAACTTAAAAAAAAAAATCCTACTTTATCACAAAGTGTCCGTTAAATCCTCCGTCTCTCCGCAGCGAAGTTTCGGACACAGACACGCCGCAGAGCGACGGACCGCTGTGGTCAGATCAAATTTCACGTGCTTTTAAGAAACCGCCCCTGGTGTCTCGTCTGCGCTGACCAGGCGCCCGCGTGTGCATCGTTACCGCAAATCGTTCGGACGCAGAAAGTAACTTTTACGGGGTGCGCAAACTCTCTCGAACGATGATCCACGCGCTCTCCGTTGACATGTGGAGCTGTGATTGACAGCTGAAAGGGGCGGGGTTGACGTCGCAAGTTAGTTTTTGGAGATACTTTAGAGGCGCACATGTGGTAGCCTACTTGTTGTGTTTTTTTCCTGGAGGTGGGGGGGTATTTTAATTCGATGGGGGCTTCAGTAGAGCCCTCGGCTGCCTCCGTGGTTTGCCACGTTACGGCTGCAAGAAACGTGATCTGCGGAGGTGGCTGTGCGGGGCATGGCGGTGTTTCCCCGGGGCATGGCGGTGGTTCCCCGGGGTAACGCAGACAGACACGCATGCCCCAGATGGGACGAATTTTGTGATGTAGGAGGAGAAAAGCTTCTGGATTTGATGGGATGGTGTTTGTTTGAGAGAAACAGTGGTTGGAAGAAGGATTCAAGTACAATAAAAGCAATACTGTGATTGAATTTATAAAAATATATATATATATATGTGTGTGTATTTCAAACAAATATTTGTTTTATCACACTTTGTTAGCCAATCACAGTTTTATTTAAATGTAGAATCTTAATCTGAAATGAATTGGAGAAGAACTATAAAGTAGCATGCAATGGAAATACTTAAAACTATTCTGAAGTACAGTACTAGAAAAACATGAGACCATGTCTAATTGTAATAATATACACTTTCTGTGTTTTGTTGTGTCAAATGATAGGAACTCATTGATAACTGGTATTGACTGGCTTATCTTAACCACACAGCATAACAAGTACCTTTTTCTTGCCAAAGCCCAGCCTTCGGTTAAACTATTATATTACACTGTCTCATTGACATAAGTGGTCATTATATTGCAGCCATGCGGTTAGCTACACCTATTGGAACTTTTTATCTCCCTTGTTCTCTAATACGGTCTCTTCTTGCTTTGCAAAATGTATTTAAGTTTATTTATTTCCTCGCTGTAAGCGCACTGGTGTTGCCTAAATGTTTTATATCGCTTAAGCAACATCAATTTAATTCAAACTCGCTGCCTCCACCTCAGTGTTGTACATTCATTTGGCTTAAATGGATTATTGTGGCATTTATCTTTTAATTGCACCATTTTCAGGCTTCATCTAGAAGAATAAATTGAGACACGAAGAATAAATCCGAACGAATTTAGGGCTAAAGGTGATGTTTGAAAAAGATGCAATTATATGTCTATGAATGGGAGAACTAAGTAGACATTAGCTATGGTGGGTTATCTCTGTCTTTTTTTAAATGTGCATTTATTTAGATAAAGAAAAGCCTGCTGGAGGAAAAACAAATCTAACTTATCTGTGAAATGAATTTAGATAAGTGTATTGCTTGCGGGCAATAAAAGTGGTGGTTTTATTACAGATTCTGACACATTGGATGGTTGTGTTTACACCGATAACACGCATACGGCGTGAGAGTGGGGCAAAAGTCTGCATGTAGTTCAGTACAAAATGGTGCCATGAAAGGCGATCTCTGCTCCGCATCAGCTGCAGGAGGGCCGGGAAACAAAGGAAACGACTTAATGGCTGACGGCGCTCGGAGCACAGCAGGATCCCAGGATGAAAAGCTGTGAGAAGTCCTTCAGAAAGTGAGAAGGTGTTTTTGAGGGCGGGATTTCACAGGCCTTTGCCGATTGTCCACTCAGAAAAGGGGTTTGCAGCTCTCACTGCAGTCTCCCTTTTGGTAAACGCAGTCGTCACAAGGCGTCTGATTGGAAGGCAGCGCCGGCAGCCGTTTGCTGTTGGCCCCGTTCGATTTACTGCCGAGAGGTCGAGAGGAACACCTGGTGCAGAAAGTTCCTCGCGTGAAGCAACAGATGGAGCAGGGAAAGAGGGACGGCAGAAAACCGCACCGAGGTGACGAGCTGCCGAATACCAGCGCGGTAGACGTGAAAACATCTTTATTTTGATATAACCACTTGGTTTTACTGGCAGTTTCCCGTGTTTAGTCTGCTAAACGGCTGCCCTGTGGTCTCCCAGCGAGGCGGCTCCTTTTGAGGACGGTGTTCGCCCGAGGTGTAATTGCAGAGTGGGCCGAAAGGGACCAGACTTTAATTGTTTTTTATGACAGCTAATGATGTGATATGTACACACAGAATTAGAGTTTAAGAGTAGAAATAAGTGGAAGAGTAACTTCCCCAAACACATCATGTGTGCGATATCTGTAAATCATCAAGTTTTCCCCTCTGTCCTTTTTGTACATGTGGTTTGTCCCCTGAGTGGACCGTTTAGCTTCTGAAGCGCTCAACCGGAAACTAAAATCCTGTTAAATTGTGTTCAGCGAGTGAAATATTTGTCAGCTCGGCTCAATTTTGACTCGAGTCTTAACCCTCCTGTTACCTTTCGGGTCAATTTGACCCCATTCAATGTTTAATGTCGGTGTTCCTTGGGGTCAATTTGACTCCAGGCTGTTTTTCACTGTGTCAAACATATAAGAAATATCAACTTTTTTATATATTTAAAGGGCTATTTAGGTAGTCAACAAACAAACATAAAGTACCTCACACTTAAACTTGGGAATCAATATTAATTCTAATAATTTTCTGGAGGTTTTAATTGCTGGGGTCAAATTGACCCCGAGGGTAAAATATGTCAGTAAATGTGAAGGTAACAGGACGGTTAAAACTCGGCCGTTCCTGATTGGTCAAAACCTGCAGCGAAGGACTCGGTCGCTGAGGCCAGACTCAAAACATTAGATATTAATTAGAAAAAAAAATTCAAATGTATCCTCAATAAAGTGAACTCATAACAAAGTTGACAAAAACTCATATATTAACCGTAGATTAAAAAAAAGTGCAACATGTTGTCACAATTGCAGGCGACTCATTGACTGTCGGCATTACGAACCGTCGTTGTCGTCGAGGAGTTCAGGGCTCAAAACCAGAGGAACTCTGCACAGAGGTGATCGGCTCTCGGTAGACTTTGAGCCACGATAATCAGTCTGCATATGTTCGCCCATAAGCACCATGCAGCGACGTAACCTCATCCTCTTGCATAAGGAAAGATACATAACTGTAACCCCTGTCCGATATACCCGATAGCGGCGTGTTCCCAAAAGGAATTTAAACATCATCGGAGGATCAGTGAGGATTATTATTCAACTTTTTTCTTGCAAGAATGTACCGACGCGTTTCGCTGAGATCTGCCGACCCTTTTTGCGCATTTTGGGTGAATCATGGAGCGAAAGTGCTCGCAGACGTGTCTCGTTTATGTCATAAAGAAACATGCGCTGTAAAGCTGTGTCTTTAACGCACACTTTGCCTTGTCATGCCAGGGTCACTCGGGGTTGATTTCTACCTGTTGCATAACTCATGCCAATGATATGTGTTTTTGTGACGTACTGCTTGCGTCGCTCAAGTTCCCGGGTGAGCTCCGTTCAGCGTTCACACACAGACGAGCAACAGCCGCGGCAACACCTGAAAGAAGAGCGAGAGGTTTTTCTCTCGTTTGAAGTAAGACATGCTGCATTTTTATCATTTCTTTGACTTTTGACTCCAAAGTACTGACTGGTATATTATTTTTTTTTAATAGAAATAAAAAAAAAATGAAATTTTGAAGCTCTCCCATCTGTTATTGTTTCAGATGCGGTTTATTTATTCAAAGAAGAGGGGCGCGTCTTATATTTTCTTCTTTTCAGGACGGGACACATATTACGGCAATTGTTTTTTCCACGCATGCTCAATTCTAGTGAGTAAACTAAGAAAGGGCAAATTAACTCTTCGATCAAAGAAATTGGGTCACACCCTTTGGGAAGCCAAGAGGGAGGGACATTGGGGCTGCCCAAGTAGCTCAAATAAAAGCTTAAAGTCTTTCCATAAAGCTTAACAAATACCTTGAAGATGGCATTTGAGCAGGAACTGTTTGTCTTAATTTATAAAACCAGAAACAAGCAGTTTTTGAAAGAAATTATATCTGATCTGATAATTGAGGTTGTCTGTGTTTTTGTTTTGAGAGCGTGATAAAGAGACGTGCTTTTCTAACTTCCACGGGAAAGGCTCCAAATGTAAACAATAGTTTTTTCTTCCCCCTCTCCAGAGCACAATGGCGCTCCTCCTGTGCCTCGGCCTGTGGCTGCTGGCCTCGGTCCAGTCCAGCGCCGTCAAGAACTGCCACCGCGGCTGCCACTGCGAGGTGGAAAACTTTGGCCTCTTCGACAGCTTCAGCCTGACCAGGGTGGACTGCCGAGGGTTGGGACCCGACGCCTCCATGCCCATCCCCATCCCGCTGGACACCGCCCACCTCGACCTGTCCTCCAACGCCATGGGCCCGCTCAGCGACGCCATGCTCGCCGGCCCGGGCTACACCACTCTCGTCGGCTTGGACCTGAGCGACAACCTGATCACCGAGGTCGGTGTTCGAAATGAGCTCCAGCGAAGACCGCTCGGTCTGGAGCGAAGCTGCTTAACCTTTTGATGTTCGTAGATGTCGAAAGAGCTTCTGTTTTGTTAACCCTCCTGTTACCTTCGGGTCAATTTGACCCCATTCAATGTTTAACCCTCCTGTTACCTTTATATTTACTGACATATTTTACCCGTGGGGTTAATTTGACCCCAGCAATTAAAACCTCCAGAAAATTATTATAATTAATATTTTTTTAAAATATGTTTTCCTTTCTTTACGTTACTGTTCCTGTTTGTTCGTCTTGTCTGCTATCTTTTTGTTTGTTCTGTCTGTCTCTTGTTCCCTGTAAAGCGTCTTTGGGTATTTAGAAAAGCGCGATAGAAGTCCGAATTATTATTATTATTATTATATTGTTTTCCAAGTTTAAGTGTGAGGTACTTTATGTTTGTTTGTTGACGACCTAAATAGCCCTTTAAATATATAAAAAAGTTGATATTTCTTATATGTTTGACACAGTGAAAAACAGCCTGGGGTCAAATTGACCCCAAAGAACACCGACGTTAAACATTGAATGGGGTCAAATTGACCCGAAAGGTAACAGGAGGGTTAAACAAATATTTTTGACACGTGAACACTCAAAGTCTGGTGTTATTTCCGTAACTTTATACAACCTAACCACTGCATACCTCTTAAAATTCTTTGTCTCTCCCATTTCCAGGTGACACCCAATGCTTTGTCTAAGCTGCGTTACCTAGAGACTCTCGATCTGAGCCACAACCGCCTGGAGAGCCTCTCCCCGAGCTGCTTCTCGGGCCTGCCTCTGGTGGAAATCGACCTCAGCCACAACCGCTTCCAAGAGTTCGACATGGACGTGTTCGCGGCGAAAGTCAACGGCGAACCCGTCAGCGTGGATCTGTCTCACAACCAGCTGGTGTCGGTCTCCGCGATCCTGCACGTACGCCTTTTACACATCCAGAGCTTGAATCTGTCGTCGAACCGGCTGTCGCGCGTACCGAGGCTGGCGGGACTCTCGCTGCGGTACCTCAATCTCGACGGCAACCCCATCGCCGGGATTAAGGAGGGAGCGTTTGCTCAGCTGAAGGATCTGGTCTATTTGTCCGTCGGCGGCATCCGGGAGCTCCAGGAGATCGCGCCGTCCAGCTTCAAGGGCCTCCAGAGCCTGCAAGTTCTTGATCTCTCAAATAACCCGGAGCTTAAGACTCTGAGCCCGGCGGTCTTCACCGGACTGGACTCCCTGCAGGAGCTGATTTTGTCTGGCTCCGGCGTGGCGTCTTTGCCCAGTAACATGCTGACCCATCTGCCCAGCGTGAAGAGTATTACACTGGGACAAAGCATCCAGTGCTGGAGGACCCAGAAACAGGGACAGTTCCACCGACAACTGGGCCAGGCCCGACACGACGAGGTGCTGAACTGTAACGTGGAGGGCATCGTGTTGTGAAACGGCGGCTTTATTTTTGGAAATGGACCGCTCCATCAGAACATACTCCATCAGAAGTGCTTGTCGGATTGGTTAGATAGTTTCTGGAAACCCCAACAATGCACAAACACACGTTTGATTTCCAGCGTGGTCGCACAAGCAAGTTCTTAAAAGAGCATACGAGATTCCAGAGATGTGCCTTATCCGCTTTTGATATGCAAAATCCTCTTTTTGTTGTATTTTTGTGTTACTTTCACTCACTGACCTCTCTGCCAAGGTGTGCCTTTTTGGAGTGTATCGGCAAATAATACAGCATTCCACACGCAGCACGGATCCATGTCGTTCTTGTCTCCTCAGGCTGCTAGAGAACCGATCGGCAATCCAAAACGATGACGTCGGCGCGTCGTGCACGTCGTTTAAAGCGGGACCGCATTGAGAGATTTTTGCACTTCTTCCAGTCGCGATGTTCCGTTTCTTCGACACGCGACCCAAACGTCACCCGGCGCGATACAAAAACCTCCTGTGCTTTGCTCATAAATATATCCACGCGGACGTTGACCACTATGATTTATGATTTGACTTGAATGTGACGCCTTATTGAAACGATCAAAGGGACAGGGAGACATTTTGGGAGGAGGAGGAGGAGGAGGAGGAGGCGGCTCTATTTCTCGCTGAGAGTTAAAA
This sequence comes from Pseudoliparis swirei, assembly GCF_029220125.1. Classification (NCBI taxonomy): domain Eukaryota; kingdom Metazoa; phylum Chordata; class Actinopteri; order Perciformes; family Liparidae; genus Pseudoliparis; species Pseudoliparis swirei. The sequence goes on from NC_079407.1 coordinate 5,461,022, forward strand.
CGAGAGGAGTTTCGTTTGTTCGATGTGACGCTACAACCTGTTGGCACGGAGACCGGAGACGGGGGTCTCGTGGCCCCTGCAGAGACCTCCTGGATGCCCCCCCCCCCGCTGTACTTATCTACTGGCTGTAGCTTTATACTTACACACAGACATGAGAGCGGTATCAATCTTCTTATTTAACTCTCACCCAAGGAAACTAATGTGCGTATTCTATATTATTGTATTGCACACGTGTATAGAAATAAATATATCCCGAAAATGTTGATCCATCCGATCCAAGAACCAGAGATCTAACTCACAGTTACGTCTGCAAAGGTTTTTATTCTCGTTACACTCTCAAAAGGACCGTTTCCTTTCCTCGAATGTTGTTCTCTCTGACCGGCCCTCTTGTCCACAGTTAACCTTCATACTCCGTTAAGCGTCCTCAAAACCCCCTCCGACGCGGTGCTCGCTGATCCGTGTCCTGTTCGTCTTTTGTACATTGCCCGACGGGAGTAAACACGCCGGGGCCACGTTGACCGGGGGTTTGTTTTGACCCGCTGTCGAATCGACTTTGAACAGGACGGCGTTCTCGTATCTGGGAGCTCGGCGATGCCAGCGTCCGTTGGCGTGTCAACACCGAGCGGCACTGTGCTGCCGTGTGCAGCGCCACCGGTCCCGCATTCCTGTGGTGTCGCTGTGGACCGGCCTCCGGACGGCGTGTTCGGGTTTTTGTGAACGTCGGCAATCTGTGAAGGCCTTTAGTGTTTTCTGGTCGTGCGGTTTTAAAGAAAATCCACCTATTCAGCTGGTCAATTGCCCAGTCTTTATATTTATATGTATGTAACTATATAGTGTGTGTGTATATATATGTGTGTATACATGTGTGTGTATATATATACGTGTATACATGTGTGTGTGTATATATATATATACGTGTATACATATATAAATCATGTGTAATAAATGGACTCTCGTGGTTTGAATGACGTATGTTTTTGTTCTGTGTGACGTGTCGACAGAGGAGCACAAATTCCAAAAAGGAATATTGCATCGACACGATTTAACATTTGGCCATGAAACTGGTTTAACCTGTGTGTGTGTGTGTGTGTGTGTGTGTGTGTGTGTGTGATTTGGCTCTACGCTGACTCAGAGCAGGGCATGACGCTCTCCAGGACGAGAGCAACGTTTCAGATCTCGGTGGTTTGCCCTCGCAGCACTTTCTTAACTTTTGATTGCTCAGCTGCTTTTTTTTACGATTGAAACTAACTCCCATTGCTTTATTCACTTTATAAGTGTCCAGACACACACACACACACACACGTCATCTTGAATGGTCCATAATAACACTGAATCGGACAGACGTGCCAAGGCTAGAAAATGGTGCGACACTGGGCTGGTAACCTGCCAAGGAGGTGACTGAAGGAGGCGAGTGGAGAAAGGAGAGGGAGTTTTCTCCTGTGAGACAGAGGAGACATTATTCCTTCCTTTCTGTGACACATCTTTTAAACTCCCAAGACACCTAGAAACACCCCCCCCCTCCCCCCTCTCTCAAAGAAAAGTGTGTCTCATGTTTTTTTGTTCACGGATTGCTCCGTAGTTGTCCCGTACATGTTATATCCCGAACATGAGTTTTCACACCGAGGTCTCATCCTCCCAGTCGTCTTACAGATCTGAGTTTAACGAGGCTTACGTGTGCGTGTCGAGTCTGAGGCCGCCTCAGGGCCCTTCGCGGATTGACCCCGTTGCCCCAAAACACTTCCAGATGTTTGTGTTTTCGCGTCCATCTGAACGCCTGGCGCGTTGACACCCGAAGGAACCGAGCCGTCTCTCCATATAGAGATATACACGCTCGCTACAACGCTGTGAAATCGCAAAGACACTCGGGGAATGCGACGGCGAAACAAATCGGGTTACAGATAAAAGCAACTTCTTCCCCTTTGGTCCCACTTTTGCAGACCTTCATGTGTGACGAAAAGAGTTTGAACTAGAACGGGCACTCGGTAGAGCGCATACCTTCGCATATCACAAGATTGGGCATTGAATTATGAACATTTTGGCATTAGTTGCCTGCCAATTGGATAGAAATTGACCGCGCTGTGGTAATTTTTTTGGGACCTTTTCTTGACCTTTGACCCGATTCATCCCCAAATCTAATCAAATGGTCCCCGGATAATAACCAAACATCCCACCAAATTTCAAGCGATTCAAGAAGATTTTGACCTTTTCATGACCTTGACCTTTGACCCAATCGATCCCAAAATCTAATCAAATGGTCCCCGGATAATAACCAACTATCCCACCAAATTTCATGCGATCCGGTTTAATACTTTTTGAGTTATGCGAGTAACACGCATACAAATAAATAAATAAATACACGGCGATTAAAACATAACCTTCCGCATTTTCAATGCGAAGGTAATCATGAAACCTCAGTGGCCAAGAACGCTGCGCTGAGTGAACATCAGGCCCGGTCGCCCCTCTCTCTACTCCGGGCCATGCACAGATGTGTTGGCATGCAAACTGCATTGTGCAGTACAGGATAAACAGGAAGTTCTACATGACTAATCACAATTTATCAGAGCTTATGATGTTTCACAATTGGAATATGCCCGTCTGACTGTTGACGCCGCTCTGACACAAAGATAATTTCCTCTGAACGTGAAGAAAAGGACGCGTTCAAGTACATCCGTGGAGAAGCGTGGCGTTCTTTATCTTCCTGTGACATCTCGCTCTCGTGTTTTCGAAGTAACTTCATTACGAAAACGTACGGTGCAGTCACAGGAGGACAAGAGATCCTCATAGTGCCTCGAGTTGACCCTGAGACCCTGAGTGAGTGAGCCATGTTTTCAGTCAGCTGAAGTCTGAAAAAAACACTATCGGCGTGTATATCTCATGTGCACGTACGTATCTTTGCTGTTATCTGCACTTCGCTTTGATGCAGGCCGGAACGAGATTACACAAGATGAATATCTGGCCTTTTTTCTGAATAAAACAACTTCATTTACCTGTTTCTTCTTGTTCTTGTGTTGTTGTTTTTCAAAGCACACCAACAGCGACAAAAGATTGTGTTAAACGTCGTAATATATCATTAAAAAATATCCAGAAACGACTTCATGTGGCCGTGCTGTTTGCATTGTGGCAGCGTGTAGATGTGGGAGTGAACAAATCAAAAGGTAATCACCCTCCTCTCTGCAGTGGTCTGGCTCTAAGATGTAATTACTTCCAAAGCAGAGGGGAGCTTTGGACTGTATAATTAATTCAGACAAGCAGAACCAGAATTAAGTGTTCCTGTTCTTGCATGAACAACTATGAAACAAATGTGATTTGACCTTCCCCGGATGAATCCTCTGGAGGATATCGGGCTATCCAAGCAGCTGATTCAATTGGAGAGCGAGTCCACGCTGCTCTGACCTCTGCTTCACTTTTCAAATCCCGCAGGAGGCCGACACCCAGGCGTGTTTTTTGACAGGCCGGTTTATTAATCTGTTTGGAATGTAAGAGGGAATAATTGTTCCTTAAATTGAACACGACCTGTGTTTTTGTCACGTACTTCCAGTGACACTTGTAGCAGCGATATTGAGGTATTGATGCTCCGCATGCCCTCTGGCTCGTCGTGCCGCCGTGACACCGGACACCGAGGCGCCCTGTGTCAGCGGACCGCAGCTCACAGGGTTTTTTTTTTTCAAGACAAACAAAGGATCAGCTCAACTTGTCACAGGCAACAAAGATGTGCTTGTTTTATTTAAAAGCTACTTAAGCTGTTAAGGTTTGTACCATTGTATTGCACTACGCTGTTGGTAAATCCTAAAGACAATGGGGCTTAAACGATGACAATGCAACACATTCCTTTAGGGTTAAACAATATTTGGGTGTGACGGATTGCATTTGATGCTCATGTAAAAACAACTGATGCCACGTTGTGGTTAAAGGCACTATAGTTCTCAACTTCGGGGGGGGGGGCTCACAAGGGGCCGCTAGATGATTAAAAGCAGGCAGCAGGGGAAAAAAACATGTTCAGACATATCTCTAAGCCTCTAAGATGAAATGAAAATAGATTTTTTTTAATCACTCTTTGTCACAATTAAACATGTGCAACCTTGGACAATCGCCTCTCAAAACTTTGTTTTAAGGGGTCGTGATTTAAAAAAAAGGATATAATGATTTTACCGATGACCTTAAATCGAGCAAAATAAGTCATATTTTTAAGGAATAAACATATTTTTCAGTGGAAGTCTATTGATTTGCAATTTGAAAAGCATCCAAAGCACTGACTAAGTTTTTAATCTCTGGATAACCAACGTCTTCCCACCCAACGAGTCTTCATCAAGGTGAACACTGCAATCATTGAAAATCACACAAAAGGTCATGTGACATGTGACACATTTCTAAGACGTGACAGTTCAAATAACAACACCATATGCAACTGGAATTAACGCTGTGTGCTGGCTAAAAACATGTCTGTTTGTTAAAGGAGGTCTTGAGACGGTTCCGGCTTATCTCTTATGAATCTACGGCGTGTGACGGGAGGAATGTGAGAGAACAGCATGACTTAGCTTGATCAAACAAATCCTGGATCGTGTTTCTCATTTTAGCCGACGCTGTGTTTTCTGACACAGAGTAAAGAAAATATATTCATATATAATTATAGTTGGTCACGGAAACACCAACATGGGCTACTGGTAAAATGAGTGTTCGCTAGTTAGCAGTTATTTGACTATTCATTGATACAGTTGATTTATTTTTAGCATTCCAGTTGTAATTTTTTAAAACTGAAATGGCGTAAAATGTCCTTGAATACTTTAAGATATGCAAAACGAATTACCAACTATTCATACACTCTGTTATCCTCATTGAATGTGTTATAACTCTGTAATGATTCCTTCTGGTCACATGACATCTATTTTTCTGTCCATCCTGCAGAGGGATCCTCCTCTGTTGCTCTCCTGAAGGTTTCTTCCCTTTTTATTTTTTTCCTGTGAAAGAGTTTTTTCTATTTCTTGGGAGTTTTTCCTGATCCGATGTGAGAGGTCAAAGGTCAGGGATGTCGTATGTGTACAGATTGGAAAGCCCTCTGAGGCTAATTTGTAATTTGTGATATTGGGCTATATAAAATATACTGAATTGAATTGAAAAGCGTTTTGCTTCCTACACTATATAAATAAAAAAAGATGCATGATGTCTTTTAAGAGTTCCTCTACCTTTTGTCTATACTATGTTTTAAAGCAAAGACGTCCGTGTTCTTGACGAAGGCCTTGCCTGCACTTCTTAACAAATTACCAATTATTAATAATGTGGAGTGAACACCTAAAATTGTAGGTTTAAAAAATAAATACTCTTAAAAGCCTGCAGAAAGGTCTGTTGTCGACCCAAAGAGAGGAATTCTTTGACTCAACTTCCTGGTCACTTTTACGACACGGCTGTATCTGCCCCCGGGTCGTATCTGGTCAGGATGACCTACTTATGGGTCAGCTCAGAACCGAGTCGGACTTTATCCCAATTCCTGCAAATATAGGAGGAAGAAACTCAGACTGACGCAGACTTTTAGCTGCTTTCGAAACACTTTTTTTTCTCCTCCTTCTTTTCTAGTCGGGGGGGAAAAGGAAGATTAACGGGCAGACGAGACAAAAAGCCCAAAGACAACGGAAAATAAACGCCCAGAAGGATGATTGATATCAGCTGTCAACACAAACAAAAAAGCCACATTCGTCTGAACTGTTCCTAAACTGAGTTGAACCACGTCACACTACCTGTCCGGCACCGACGGCTCACCCACGCTCTGACGTGCACCTTGTAAAATGTGTAGGAACGTGTTTGTCAAGGCTTTTTAAAGAACACAAGTTATAACAAAAGAAGATGTATGTCCCCAAAAACCATGTTGCTTGCTCGAGCTCACACATTAAAACGATTATAGTAGGAGTCACAGGAGTTTTGCATCAGCCTTTTCTTATTAGTAGTCCGAGGAGGGAGTTTCCTAGAAGAAAAGGGAGACATCCTGAGACCCTCTCCGTCATCCTCCTCCATCTGGTTTCCATCTAGGAGCTGCTGGGCAGGACGAGGCTTTCTCAAAGGATCCTACATCTGTATTTACACCAAAGCGCTGTAGCGCTTGAACGGGAGGCAAACCTAAAAAAAAGTGATGAAGTAGTGTAAAGTAACATTTAGGGCAAAGAAAAAGGTGAATGAGATCATCACTAACTTCAGGGAGATCATTCCAGTCCAGGAGCACAGATGCTCGGACCCTTACCCGCCTTGTTTTGAGTCTCGGCTACAGGGCAGCAGACGCTCTGCAATGCATTGACCTCGCTGAACCTGTAACCAACGGATACGTATACAAATTAAAAGTTTTATGGTCTTTTTTTGCGCTGCTCCAGTTTGCTGCATTTTGGAAAAAAAGGAATGAAAGAGTCAGATATGGTAATGACCTTTGACACAGGGAACAGGGAGAGGTGCCCGAATGTGACTGGAATGAAAAAAACCTCATTAAATGACCTCTAAATCCACACGGGGCTAAAAGTGTCTCTCTTTTTGACGCCTCTCTGTTGCACTGCGTTTTAAAAAAAAAGCCCAACGTTAAGTCGATACCAGGAGTCGCCCAATTCCTGCAAACCGCCGAGGAGCGAGAGCGTGTCACTGGCGAATACTCAGAGACAAGAGAACGTCTTGTTCCCCTTCCACGAAGAGTGAACACTCCTCCTCTAGGTGAAAAAGGTGATCCGCTCACTGGAATAAACATACACTAGAGAGAGAGAGAGAGAGAGAGAGCTATAAATGTGACATCAGCTGTATCTGAATGTCTATGGGTGCTTCTTCCATCTCTGCAAAAGTGGATCGGCTTTCTCTGCCGGGGCCACAAATCTCTATAAGCGTTATAAACATCAAGGTAAAGTTACAGGAAGAGGGAGGATGTTAGACCAAAGACAGCTGCATCAGTGGTCACTGAGCCCCCCCCACCCCCTCAGCCTCGGGTGTTTGCACAAGAGCTCTCTTGTTTGAATGTTTCCTTTGTCACGTCCGTTCCCCTTGTTGGGAATCACAGACTTCTCTGTTCAGAACACGTGAACTCTTATAAGTGGCATCCTGGAAGGGGGGAGGTATCAATTCGGACACATGACGTTAGCATGTGTCAGAATCGATACGTCACGCGAGTCTTCATATTTGCTTTCAGATAAACCATCTGGGAACTCTCAGAGCCGACATCGGGGATGCACACGTGGGATTTGCGAAGCGGTGACGCGTAATACCTCCAAAAAGGAGCAAATGAGGCGACTGCTTCGCTGCACTGCAATTACCTCCACACGGTCGGGCCTGTGGATTACGCCGCTCGGCTCGGGCGTCACTCTTTCCTTAACTTCAGCGATAGAGAAGCTGACCATTGTTAGGTTGTAATAGTTTATTTTGATAACATCTGCAGAGGTCTTATGTTTTAAATGAATACATATAGAAAGATATTATAATCGAAAATATTCGGGAGAATATTGATATTGTTATTAATGTATTATGAAGCATAGGGGTAATGTTTACTCTATGCAAATGTAAATGGCAAGAATGAATGTATGTTGCATGAGAGTGACTGTATGTTAGTATTATAGATTGACGAGGCCGGTTGAAGTTAGGGTTAGGGTTTCAGAACAGACCTTACACCTTCCAGTAGACCGCTCACACACAAAAAACGTCACGCATGCTCCCCAAATGTTCTGTTCAGAGAATTGGATAATTGTTATATTAATCATGGAGGATGACGATACTGTGTGTAATGACCCTTTACCAGGGGCGTTTGTAGGATTCAAAGAAAGGGGGGCTAAGCCCCAAGAGGAGAGTTATGACTGCTTATGTTTGCGCGCGTGGCAATTTTATTTGGGGGGGGGGGGGGTGGGGTATCCATTGTTAGAGACAGAATTTCAGGGTCATAGTGATATTTTATGCTCATTTGGATACTTATCAGTGAGATACAGGTGAACTAGTTCAGTGTCAAATATACCATTCAATGGAAAACAATATTATAATAATATATATATTTTTGCAAAGAATAGACATGTCAATAGATATTTCTTGTATTTCAAACCTCGCGCAATGGAGACATGTTAACAATCGTTAACACCTACCGATATTCTGTAACTACACCTGGACTTACAGGTCTCTCCGTGCATCATTTCCTTTGAGCTAAACTCATCGGCTGTAGGCTACTAACTTTTAAAGCCAATAATGCCAGAACTTTTTAGGGGGACTGAAGCCCCCCTAAAATAGGCCTAACGACGCTCCTGCCCTTTACTAATACTGTTAGTCTGAATCTGCGGCTTTGCGGATCTAATGAGGCCAGAGCCAAAGTTTTTCCCTAACATTTGTTGTGCTTATGAAGCAGAAACTGATTGTTTTCTTTAGGAACGGGCTGAGACACTTGGTGGGGGAAGAGACCTGACACCTCAGCAGTGGAATATTGTGCTGATGTTGCATATATCCTGTGTATTCTTACATTTTTCTCTATCTCACTGTCCCAGAACTGCCAGGTTAAAGCAGGACGTCACGTACTCAAACTGTTGATAAGAGCGCCCTCTAGTGGAGAAGGTGGAGAACCACATGGACATGACCCAATTTCTTTCCAGTGTTGGTCCCAGGATAGTGTCCGACTGAGATGAGGTGGATGTGGTATTTTAAAAAAATACATTTTAAAAAGCTATTAATGATTTTGTGTGGCAGAGTCCAGTTGCTTTAAGATTATTTCATCTGATAGACAGCTTCATTTGTCCTGATCAAAGACCGTACCGGTTGCTTTAGTTTCCTCACATTTTATTTAACACGTTTTAAACGTGTCAGAAATACGACACGTGATGACGTCTGTGTTAAAACATATGGTTTGAGTAGATATTTCATACAGAGTCCCATTCATGTGATGTGTTAAACCTCATATTTAACTTACTCAATATACAATTCTTTAAATGAAATATTGTGCCTCAACATATCACTAAATGGTACATTATCACTTTAAGTTCAGTTTTTCAGCACACAATCATCAATTCAACTTTATTTCACTGCTTTTTATTGTAATTCACAACACTTTAAAAAAGAACAATATATTAAACTGCCAACTATTAAAGTTAGTGAAACATTTACACTATAGTCAAATGCAGAGCTCACAAAATCAGACAAACTGATATTGACAAGAAACTTAACCTGCTAAGGATCTTGCTGTTTGTAGAGAAACTAGTAGTACAAATATAGAGATGTGAAATAAATATAGATAAAATAATCGAAGAAAAAATAAATTTCTGAGGAATTTTCCAGCATTCGGTGTATGACAAATGATCCTGTATGACTAACAGGTGTCCAGCACGAGTACAAATAAGCTTTAACAGGTCAACCCTGCATGGCTCCACTTCAATGAACTGCATCGTTTTTTAACGCGCATGTTATTTTGCATTTAGGTTACATATATTATAAAGTCCTCGTTGGCATTCCTCAGCAGTTGAGGATGGAGTTGGTCCTCATGATGCGAATGACCCTCCTTGAGGTGTAACTGTACTCGTACCGGAGGTGTTCGTGGAAGAAATTCAAGTATCCTGAAAGACAACAGAGTGAGATATCAGTCAGGAAAAAAAGTTGCACGTTTGAACTATATGCAGAAAATATGACAATCGAGGCATCACCATAGCGATACGCGGCCGCGTCAACCTCGTCGTGCATCCCGGGAAAATCCACCTCGATGGACCGCGGGGAGCCGCTGTCCATGGTGCCGGTCGCTTCATCGTAGCTTTGTGGGACAAATAGAGACGACACTATTTTGGTGACACGTCATGATAGAAGGTCGTGCGCTCGTTCAACGACTTTAAACTCGACTCTCACGGAGAAATCATCACCGCACACCTCCAATACTTCTCCTCGGTGAAGAGCAGAGTTTTCCCGGTGTCGCCGATGTGCACGGCCGCATCTATTTTCCTCACTGTCTTGGGAAGACCCAGTTTGTGGATGTACTTTGGGTAACCGTGCACGAGGTTGTATCCACTCAAAGCCCACATTCGGATCCCTGTTGAAACACAGAGCTGTTGGTCCATATCTGGTGTCGTATGACCCAACACAATGACACAATACAATACGTATGTACAACCCACCGCTGAATATGATGACTTGATCCTTCTCGGGGTACTCGTATGCCGCGTCCACCTTGTTGGGGAGGGAGGGCCACGTGTACTTGATCAGTGTCTGCTCAGGCTCCGGCATCTGAGAATGGAGACGCCAGTAGAATCTGCAACAGAGTACGACGTGTTGACAAAACATCGCGTACAATACTGATCCACAATATGCACATTTCAGTACTTTAGACAAAGTTGTTTGAGTCACAAAATAATCAACTGGTGGTGATACGTCTAGTCAATGAGGATGAAGATGGGTTCATGTCAATCTAAATAAACGTGTATTGTAACACACAATCACACAGCATTGTGTCCGTATTTAACCCATTCGAGCATAAGGAGCAGGTTGGGGTTTCGATGCCTTGCTCAAGGGCACCTCTGACCAGCCGCCGATCCACGCTCCGTGCTTGGCTCGTTCGGGAGCTTGAACTAAACCAAGTCACCACAGATGGAGCAACCCCAAACATGTCTTATTTATTGTTACCTTCGTATTGAAAATGCGGAAGGTTATGTTTTGATCGCTGTGTATTTATTTATTTATTAGTATGCGTGTTACTCGCATAACTCAAAAAGTATTAAACCGAATCGCATGAAATTTGGGTGGGATGATTGGTTATTATCCGGGGACCATTTGATTAGATTTAGGGATCGATCGGGTCAAAGGTCAAGGTCAAGGTCACGAAAACGTCAACTTCTTCTTGAATCGCATGCAATTTGGTGGAATGATTGGTTATTATCCGGGGACCATTTGATTAGATTTTGGGATCGATCGGGTCAAAGGTCAAGGTCACGAAAAGGTCAACTTCTTCTTGAATCGCATGCAATTTGGTGGAATGATTGGTTATTATCCGGGGACCATTTGATTAGATTTTGGGATCGATCGGGTCAAAGGTCAAGGTCACGAAAAGGTCAAAATCTTCTTTTTACCATAGCCCAATTTCACCCAATTCATATCCAATTGGCATGCAACTAATGCCAAAATGTTCATAATTCAATTCCTAATCTTGTGATATGCGAAGGTATGCGCTCTACCGAGTGCCCATTCTAGTTTTATGTGTTTTGGTGTTTGCATGAAAAAAGATGGTTCTTCCTGTACCTGTCTTTGAAGATGATGGTTTCCCCTCTGAGCTCTGTGACGGCATCAAAGCTCAACATGGGGTCACATTTGTTGGGCGCGACAGGCTTTGGCTTCACTTTCCTTGAGCTTGGATTTGGGCCTGTGACAGGACATCTGGCATTAACGCACATGTTCTCATCATATTCCCCCCCAGCGGCGTATCTCTTATAATTTGACTTGTGATCTTGTATTCTCCCAACCGTAGAGAGCTTGAATGCCTTCAATGTCATCCTCGGACAGCGGGAAGCCTGTCGTGTACGAGTAGACGGGGTACATCAGGGCGCCCGGGTCTCTGGAATGGGACATGCCGAGGGCGTGGCCCAACTCGTGGGTCGCCACGATGAACAGGTTGTAAGCTGCGGACGCAAACACATTCGCTTGGAATCATCGGGAGACAGGTCAGGGACTCGTGCTGCACATTTGTGCACGGCGCTGACCTGATGAATCTTTGGTCCACTGTTCATCCTCATCAAAGTGGGTGTCTCCTCCGATGCCTTGGCCCGGCGGGTAGGCATGAGCGAGCAATCCATCAGGCCCATCAAAGGGGTTAAAGTCTCCGTGCTCTACACAATAAAGCAGAGGCAATTTAGTTCAAAAAATATGCTGCTGAATGTGGACGAGTGAAATTCAGAGCATGTGATTAGCAGGTTCAGTGTATAAACACCCACATCCGTGTCTGTCAGAATTACCTTTACTTCCAAAACTGATCATGATGTCGGCGTTGCCGTCGCGCAGCTTCTTAAAGGTCAACGGGGTCACGTCAGACCAAATGTTCAGAGCGTTGCGGATGGCTCTGTCGACGTCAGACTTCTGCAGATCCGGTGTATAATTCACTATCCTGCAACATCAGGGGATTTACGAGAAGGAAAAAGACTGAATAAATGACACTGGCGTTCACCGTATTATATTCTTTATTATCGTGATGCTCGTACCTGAACGTGACGTTGTTGTTCTGCCACTTGAGTTGTCGAGGGAAGTGGTTGTACTCCCCGACGTCAGGGACGCCACATCTGGGCTGTTTCATCACCGCCAAAGTGTTGTCGTCCAGATTCCCCGTCACCTTCAGGAGGCAGGTTTAGGTGGAAGGAAAATATCTTTACACGGATAACTGGAAAACCCAATTCAACCTCCCTCCACCCCCCCCAAAAAAAAGCTTCCAAAATAATTTCTTTTTTTATGTAAACCAAAATGTTCTCGACATCTCCACATGTTCACAAGAGGAGCATCACATAAAATGCTCCTCAAGCTAAAATTTGTGTTTTGTATTTTATATTTTACTTGTATACATCTTTATCTTTCATCCCTGTTTTTCATATTTTATATTTTATAATATTTATTCTCGTGTGTTTCGTTTATTGGTGCTGCTACTGTGACGACAAATTTCCCCTTGGGGATTAATAAAGTATATATCTATCTATCTCTATCTATCGATCTCCCATTAAAAAGATCTCACGGTGAACCACCAATATTATGTCGAAGCTCAAAAATGTTGTGTACAAAACAGCTGCTCACTGACTTTACCAGGATAGGATTAATAATAATACGCTCACCTTGATTTTGAAGAAGCTCTGCATCTCCCTGATCTTGGTCTGAAAGGCACCTGAGGACCTGTGTCTCCCCTGGAGACCAACTGGGAGGTCATAGAAGCGACGGAGGTACTTCTGTGTGTTGAAAAGACAACAGAAGCAGTGATGACATCCATAACAAACAGACTTCCTAAGAACACTGTCTGGACTCTTTTTTTATATGGCAAAGAAAAGAAGAAAAAAAACACACTTGGAACCAGTTCACAGGATTTGTGTCTGAATTAGAGAGCTCAGGTCTCACCTCCGCTAAAAGCCAGCTGTCTTTGTCCCAGGACGGCAGAGGCAGAGCAAAGGAGTGGGCGACCAGCGCCAGCAGCAGAAAAGCTCTCGTTGTTGTTGCCTCCATGTTGTCCCAACCAGTCATTGGGATCAAGAAGCTCTGAGCGGTATTTATAGTGTTTTGGGTCCACTTTTTTCAAAGGGTCCCGGTGATTCATGTAAAAGCACCTCGCCACTTCCTCTTTTCTGAGGAATGTGCCTGTATCTGTAAAACTGCCCTCAGTCACTGAGGTTGGAGTGCACTCCTTTGAACCCACCGAAAAAGTGTTTTTCCCTCAAATGATCAAACGATTTTGGCCATAGATGAGGCAAAATGCTGACCAATAATAACATGACTGTCTTGAGATTTGGTCCTTTTTTTCAGATACACACCGAGGGATTTTTCCTGCATAAGGATGTCACATTATTGGTTATTATCTGAACATCCTGCACAGTTGAAATATAGGAATTAACGAAGACTGTCAAAAAAGTTGCACATTTTGTGGATTTCTTTCACGCTGGTCTCATGATAGCCATTCCGTGTCTTGTTATTTTAGGTGAGGACATTTTAGGATATGTGACTAACAAATGCACATGAGAATAAAGAGAGAGAGAGAGAGATGATGATAATGTAAATGTTCCTTTGGATATCGTGGTTTTATCCAACATGATGTGAGCGCTCTCATACTCACAAACAATGACACACACACATGATCTGCATGGTTTTCTGTCTGGTATTCATTTAAATCAGCTCTTCTTGATTTAGGTGTTTTCCAGTGTTGCTCTGTACAGTTGTAACTGATTCAGAGTCACCAGGATAACACAGAGCATAAATGACCAATGTATTATGTAAATGATCTCATTTCTCTCAGTTATGGGGCACTGCAGTCTGCAAGAGGCTCTGTGGACGTCAGTCTACGTTGAATAAAATATCTCAACTATTAGATGGATTGTCATGCCAACTTAGTCATACGGTTTAGGTTTAAAATAAGTACGTAAACTCAGCAAAATACGTCAACATATTCCAAACGTAACTTCACAATAACCCAACGACACTCTGGTTCCCCTCCGGTCCACCATACATAGTGGTTCTCCCTGTGCATATTCATGTGGCTGCATTACGGCTGTATATCAAACACATACAAAGGATTGACTTTATATTCACATTGTAGTTTTAACCCATTACGTGCCACCACCAGGTTACGCGTTCGGACATTGTGGTCATTTCACGTATTTCTGTTTTTTACTTTAAGTACATACTGCAGCTGCCCTTACAAAGAACCTACTGTTGCATGTAGTATGCATACGATTGACACCCACTACTCTGTCATAACATTACACCTTGAACTTTAACCTGGTTGCTCGTATATATCCGCTGTGCAGAGGATTACGGGTCAGAAGAGTCCGAAAAGCTTACGAGGTACATCCTGGTATTTTTAACGTATTGCAATTTACATATTATTATTGGGACATGATGAATCTTTTTTAATGGTAAATAAATGGTAGTATGGGCATTATGTACGGGTAGTATGGGTCACACTGGGGACGGTAAATGGAAGTGTACACCTGTATGGATTTAATAAAACAAAACTATGGTTCTCTTGGAGACATATTTTAATAATGTAAAGGAAAACAAGCCACTCTTCTGTTTGGCATTGCAGTAGTGATGATGCCAACGATTGGCATTTGGCTTTTGAAGACCTTGAGAGGATTGTTCCAGACAATAGGTAAACTGCAGGTCTCGTGAGTCAAGACAGGCTAAGACATGCTGCCCATTAGTGCGTCGACGACATCAGCGACATATATAACTAGAACGGGCACTCGGTAGAGCGCATACCTTCGCATATCACAAGATTGGGCATTGAATTATGAACATTTTGGCATTAGTTGCATGCCAATTGGATAAAAATTGACCATGCTATGGTAAAAAGAAGATGTTGACCTTTCCATGACCTTGACCTTTCACCCGATTAATCCCAAAATCTAATCAAATGGTCCCCGGATAATAACCAATCATCCCACCAAATTGCATGCGATTCGGTTTAAAACTTTTTTTGTTATGCGAATAACACGCATACAAATAAATAAATAAATATATAAAAATAAAAATAAATAAATAAATACACGGCGATCAAAACATAACCTTGTGCTTCGGCCACAACAATGGCATTCCTTAACTTCTAAAATAACAAATAGTTAGTAATGACCACTAGAATTGGACATTTTAGAAATAGTTTTCCACTCTCCCAAATCAATGAATTCATACGGTCACATCGCCTGCCGTGTGAACAATACAAATGTGGATACTTTAATTTAAACTGCTGCTCTGACAACAATAGGGAGACGTCGAACTTCCCGCAGAAGTATTTGTCACTGTCTCAGCTCCAGGTACTTTTGTAACATGTCTCGTAATGACAATGTTCTGCTAAGTACGAGACTGTACGTCAGGTGGAGGTGTGCAGCGGCTGCAGAGGAACTCAAAACCTCGTACTGCATCCCAACCTCACACAGAATACATTGGTGTCATTCTAAAGGAGCCAGAGTACCATACACACCTCAGATAGCATGTGTAAAGTGTAGCACACATTGTGTCTGTCTAAACACTTATATAGACAAATATTTTGGGACTAGCATCATTGCTTAGACGGTGGTTAACAGAGTGCTCCTGACTCATGCCAGGGGAAGTGAGCAGCTAAGGGGATTTTTAATGTTATTTTGAAATGTATCCGAGAAATACACACACACACACACACACACACACACACACACACACACACACACACACACACACACACACGAACATCTGACCTTGTGGCCCCATGGTTGTATTTAAAAGATAAAAAGTTGTGTCGTATGACCTATATTGAAGTGAGAGGTTTTAAGTTTTTTCACCTGTGAACCAAAAATAACACACTGTATGAAACACTAAATAATATTCCTGTTCCAGAAACAAGGAAAAAAATGATCTCAGGTTTTGTAAGTTAGTCTCATTTTCAGTCTGTTTTTTTTTCTCTTCTCCTAATTATGAAATCTTAAAAATAGTCTCCAACCATGCCGGTAGTCCCACGAGGCTTTAATACTGATAAAAGAAGCCGCATTAATCATTCTGAAAAGTAAAAGAGCAGCAAAAAAATGTTGTATCGCAAATGTTTTGGAACAGTTCAGACTCAGCTTTTTGTTATCAGGCTATACTCAACATATCAACCTCCACATATCTCAGCATGCCTTTTAACTATGCTCTTATACCTAGAAATAATGTGTTCTGATATCCAGCTGTTGAATATTAAATGAATCACATACAAACCCAATGTGATGCTATAGCTTTAAATAGCTAGTTCCATGTTGGATGTGCCAGATCATGTGTTTCTGCCTTTATATGTACTTATTACAGAAAGTTTAGGAAATAAAACCGAGTATAAAATGAATGTAACTGTATTGACGTCATCTGTGAGAGAGGAATCCAGATATGAAGATTACGAGCTGCTGTTCCTTCCCGAGAATTATAGAATTAAAGTTCATTCATCCTAATTCACAGGTATTGGTCGTATGTTTGGTGGTTTTGTTGCTTTCATTGCATTTTGAGATCTTCTTCGCTGCCTCCCAGGATAGAGCAGCACTTTGCTGACATCCAACCCAAAGCATTTCAGTCTGTGTTGTTGTTGTTTCCACTGCCTGGAAACGGGCCTCTACTTGGTCATGATATTTTGGCATTTGCAAGATGCAAAAGGTTTGTCCATGGATGACTCGAGGTGTGATGTAATCCACTACTTCCCTGGTGTGTATACGAGGAAAGCCGGTGCACTAGCTCCAGCGGACAGATAAACAGTGGTGATCTGCACACTTACTGCCGGTTTGAATTCAAGTGATTGCTTCCATGGTTTCATCATGCAAATACGTTAATTGTTATGACAGAATCCTTTTTTACTATTGTTTAATTGTTTTGTTTTTTGGTGGAAAACTGCAGTATTTTACAGTAAAAGAAGAAAAAAGAAACATTATTTATAGCAGTTAGTGAATCAGTTGCCTCCACTTTGTTCAGAAAGTGATTCATGGAGCTGCGTTTGCATTCAGCCGATTATAAATTCATGTAAATATTAACTTAGTGAACAACTGAATGTTTGCTTTGTGGCTGTAGCTCCTTCAAACAAGCCTCAGAATAACCGTACTTTGAGAATCTGTATGTTTATTTTGTCATAAATGTTCTCATTTTGTGATCTATTTAAATTAAGCATGGTTAATTTGTTTGGGAACATGTTTGCCTTTAACTTAGAATGACAACTTAAAGACTGACATGCGATGAGTCACAATACGCGTTGACGTGTTACACCTTTTTAAAGTAAAAGTACAGAACATTTAATGTACAGGTCTCTTTGGTAAAAAGCCTAAACCTAACCCTGCCAAACAAATCCAAAATAATATAACAACAATGGTCAGTGGGCCACAATATGAATCACCAAGTTTACAGTAAGGGGATGGTTTAGATAAGTGGTTCTCAAACTTTTTTTTCAGGGATGTGTATTTTATGAACTTACACTTATATTGTATTGAATATGTATTGAATAACTATTTTTTAAAGGATGTTTAATGGATGCTCATTTTTAATATATATATATATTTTAATTCTCACGTACCCCAGTACACCTCTACCCCCTTTTGAGAACCACTGATTTAGATCACACGGATGCTAAAGATGATATCGGAAATAATATTTAATATTTAATCCCCGCAAGTCGACAACAAATCAAACACCGAAAAGAGCCTTGAATTAAAGTGCTGAGTAACTGCAGTTGCCGAACCACCGCAGAGATTCAACCCGCAGTGACGGCTGTGGCGTAAGGCCACGCCCACTCAGCAACATGTATCAACTGCGTTGTGGGAGAGGAACCACCAGAGGGCAGCAGAGGCTATTTTGGAGGGAGGGGGGGGTATCCGTCCACTAGGATCCGTATCACTAGAATGCTCCTGTTATTTGGTCTCTTATCTGTTTCTTTTAGTTTTTTTAGTTACATTTAGTTTTGATAGGAAGCACATGTATGTGTTTGCTTTATCAAAGGCTGTGCAATGAGTTAGCCGTACGGGCAAATTAAACACATCGTGGCCCTAACTGTAGGCTACCATCTTTTGTTATATTTAGAGACAATGAGACCATAACAGAAAGCAGAAGGAAGCTTTTTGAAAAACTATTTGAGCTTTTTCAGAACTTCGTTGGGAAAAAAAAAAGAAAATCAGAAACAAATTCAAGGAATTCTCAGGTTGGATGAGTGTCGGCCGGGATTTACTTTTCCATGAAGTGAAGGAAAATGAACCGTGAAATGAAACGGTTGCTTTTAACTGGGGTCTGAGGAGGCTCAAGGTCATGAGAAACACACGGATTAACAAAGTAACTCGTTCTTCTGACGTGTAACATCTTGTTAGCGTGTATCACAATTGGATGCCTGGTAAAGGAATAATTCAGCCAACGAACTTCTCTCATTCTCTCCTCTTTTCGGAAATTTTTTAATCTCTGATCACACATAAAATACATGCTTGTATACTATTGCAATCACAGTGGGAGTCCTCTCCAGTCAACACATGTTGAAACCCCCCAAACGACTCTCCCTCCCAAGTCAAGTCCGGCCCTCTAAATGCTCAAATGTCGTGACGTCATCGTGACTTCGGACCGGCGCTCGTCTGCTCCATCTGCCAACCCCTTGTCACGGGAGGCGGCCCTCATCCCCCTCTCTCATTGTAACAACATGGTAACGAGTGTGTGTTGCGTTTGTGTGAGGCGAGTACCTCACTGGGACAAGCAGTCATAATGTTTCTTATCACACACATATTCCATCTGCTATGTGATGTTATTCTGAATTTGCAGGAGCTTGAACACAACAGTTCCTTCAATAATTCAGTGTTATATCACCAATCTCTGCTGTGTCAGTGTGAAAGTGGATGTTTGGGGCAACACAGAGACGTCTCTGCAGCTTTAATATATGACAGCGGTTTCTCCCAGCTTGTGTCTCTGCAGCTCAAACATACACGCTGAGTCATCACGACGGCTTCAAATGCCTTCATTACCTCGTCTGTACTCGGACCATAAAAACCAGAGCCGCACGTCGGTAAAACTTGGCCCACGTTGCCCTGCAGAGGATTCCTGTTGCACCCGTGAAGCTCCACTTTAATTGTAGCCTGAATGCACCGCGGCACCACCCTCGCCAGTCTTGGCGACTTTGCGAGCCACTTTTTTTCTTTTTAGTAGGCCTTAAATCCACCCCTGCAATTGTAGCTCCCTCCCAGCCAAGTCTCTCATTGAAATGTACAATTCTTTGCTGCTTAGACGGGACACAATTGGGTTATTTCATGAGCCTTTGTTTAATCCGTGGGCGGGACAGAGCAGTGCCACCCAGCTCATTGTGTTGCATCAGAGAATTAACTTGAGGTTCCCCTCCAGGACTGAGGAAACCATTTACTCAATATCAGAGCTGCTTGTTTTTTGATGTTGGTAACATCAACATGTTTATGCCGAACATGGTCATAGTTTCAGCAATGAGCACATCTTGCATAAAAAAATCTATTTCTGTGCTGTGCGTTGCCTCACGTTGTAGGTTCACCACATTATCTGTCAATCAGCCCAAAGCACTCACACTCCCAGTGTAAGTTGTATGCCTTTTTATCAATAATGAGACCATATCAGTCCTAAATGTGAAATAAATACGATGTTGAGATAGAAAACCACCCACGGAATACGTTATCCATTTGCATCATCAATGGGAAAAACTTGTCACGTGACCAAAAACTGTCCAGATGTCACGTCTTTCCTCTCTCGCCTTGCTGCCCATGGCTCTCTGCTAACCCCTCCCTGATTCCATGGCACTGCCTGAGACTTGTTACTTGGATTTGCAAGTGGTATGAGTCACAATAACCATTTAAAAGGCTTTCCCCATTAACCAGAACTTCCATCTCCATGTGTTTATACTAGGCCGCGACAATTCATGTGTTATTAAGTCGGTGAAATGCCCGTCATGCTGCTCTCTCGCTGTTTCTTGGTCTTGCTTATGCCCGGTCCGTGTTTTACGGCGCCCACATTTACGACGGCGGGAGACAGCTCTCCTTCCACTGAACCACAGGTTGACTTGAAGCTGGCCACAGTAAGTGCATAATTGGATGAGCTGCATTACAACAGTTTGAGATTGGACTGCATGTGACTTAATCTCTTGTACGATGCCAAAAGCATCTCAATCTGGAGGTATTTCTATGGAAGGAAGGCCAGAGCAAGGACCTGCTCTCCTATGTGTGTGGGGATGTAGAGATAACATGTTGTCTTCTTTTGTTTTTGTGTGGATGGAGGAGCGGAGGTGAGTAGCTGCACTGCCATCGGAGTCCTTGTAGTTTGTTGAATTGCATTCTTAAACCGATTTTTTCTCTCTCCCCCTAATTTCCTTTCATACATGTATTCTTGTTTTTCTGTGGATGCAATTGTTGGGAAAGACTCCATGGGAAGTGTTTATTCAGTTTATTGCTTTTAAGGATTGAGTTGTAATTGGAGATGGTGTAATTGACATTTAATGCTGTAAATCGGATCACCTAAGGGTGCAAATTCATACCAGATGTAATGAATAACCGTGATATGCAATGTGATGGATGCTACGAAGTATGGCAATAATGTTTCGTCGACTTTAATGCATGCTGCAAAAAAAAAAGGATCCACAAAAGGGAATACAACCATCTCATTTGGCATCCATTGAGTTGTGCAGGACCAGTTGATTTACCTGATGGTATCTGAGCTTGATTCTACTCGTAGGGATACCTCCGACAGTTCTACAACCTGCATGAGGAGCCTGCGGGGCGCATGAAGCGGAGCGGGCCCTCCTTCACCTCCAAGGTGAAAGACATGCAGATATTCTTTGGTCTCAATGTGTCAGGCGCGCTGGACTCAAACACACTGGAGGTGATGAGTCGCCCTCGATGTGGCGTTCCAGATGTGGAGGAGTACAGCCACAACCAGGGGACACGGTGGAACAAGAACGTCATCACCTACAGGTATGTATGAGGTCTTTATTGATTGTTAAAGTGGAGTCAGATTACAGCCAGAAACATATGCCTGTAAATTAATAATGGGAGGCATGTCTGACCCAGACTGATTAGATATTCCTTTATTAGTCCCACAGTGGGGAAATCTCAGGATCACAGCAGCGGGTGCACATTAGAGCATCAATAAAATAAATAAAACACAATAACAATACTAAATACTAATACTAAAATACTAAATATACAGAGGAAACACAATCTACACGGGCCCATGTATACATTATGTGAAGTTCCCTCGTACATGCTTGAACTTATGTTCCACTGTTTGGAACATCCATATGCATTTCTTCATTAGTCCTGTCTGACACCTGCTGGGTTACATACATAGTTAGTTTAGTTAGTTTGTTAGTTTAGTTTATTTCGATCAGCAAAATATACAAAAATCAAAATTCAACAAAAGAAGAAAGTGGCTGACCGAAAGGGTCGAGGCTGAAGCTATCAAGCTTAGAAGTGCCCTAACCTATGATTTCACGAAAAAACTTATTTCAGAAAACCATATACACTACCGTTCAAAAGTTTGGGGTCACTTAGAAATCTCTTTATTTTTCAAAGAAAAGCACTGTTTTTTCAATAAAGATAACATTAATCAAAAATACACTCTATACATTGTTAATGTGGTAAATGACTATTCTAGGTGGAAACGTCTGGTTTCTAATGAAATATCTCCAGAGGTGTATAGAGGCCCATTTCCATCAACTATCACTCCAGTGTTCTAATGGTACATTGTGTTTGCTAATCGCCTTAGAAGACTAATGTCTGATTAGAAAACCCTTGTGCAATTATGTTAGCACAGCTGAAAACAGTTATGCTGGTGATATAAGCTATACAACTGGCCTTCCTTTGAGCTTGAAGTTTGAAGAACAAAATCAATACTTCAAATATTAATCATTATTTCTAACCTTGTCAATGTCTTGACTATATTTTCTATTCAATTTTCAATTCATTTGATAAATAAAAGTGAGTTTTCATGGAAGACACGAAATTGTCTGGATGACCCCAAACTTTTGAACGGTAGTGTACATATACCTATATATGTATACATAACAGAAGCATCAATAAAGAGAGACTATACAGGCAGCTATTGTCAAAGTGTGTCTTTAAATCACATCGTTTCACCATCTATGGAGCTATTATTCTCCCATATGTCTTGAGGGGACACTGTAGGGGACACCGTGTCGTGACGTGTTCTCATTGCTGTTGCAGCATCGGCAGGTACACCAGAGACTTGCCCCGCGGCACCGTGGACTCTCTGGTTCAAGCGGCCTTCGGCGTCTGGGCCCGAGCCAGCGGTCTGACGTTCGTCAGGTTGCACACGCGCAACGCTGACATCGTGGTGGAGTTTGTGACCGATGGTGGGTTTTGTCTTTTTTTCCCCTGCTTCACACGGGTCAGCTGTAGATTGGAAGTGCGTCACTTTTCAGCGATGTAACAAGCATGATGTAAAACGGCGTCGCGTTCGGACGGACAGAAAGACGTAATTTTATTTTGGCTCGGAAAAAATATCTTATTTCTGTTCCATGATTAGCACACGGTGACTTGTATCCATTCGACGGACCCAGAGGCACGCTGGCTCATGCTTTCGGGCCCGGGCTGGGCGTCGGAGGCGACGCGCACTTTGACGACGATGAGCACTGGACAGCAGGAGGAACAGGTGCTGAACTGAGTGACAATCACTCCACTGTGACACTGAAGAGTATCACTTATTTAATGCACTTTTCTTTTGCGCTATTGCAGGTTTTAATCTGTTTGTAGTAGCTGCCCATGAATTTGGCCATGCTTTGGGCCTGAAGCACTCCAGAAGCCCAAAGTCACTGATGTACCCGACCTACACACCCTCCCGCTCCGGCAACCTGTTATCCAGAGAAGATGTATCGAATATCAACGCACTTTACAGTAAACAAGCTCTACAATTATACATCTATTGTACTTGAATTACATTAATATTGCATTTTTTCAATGCGGAGTGTTAACTCAAGTGGATGTGTCTTTTAGGGCCGGTGAGAGGTTATCCAAATTACTTTTCGAGGTTCGGCTGGAGCTCTCGGCAAAGTCAGGATCTGTCAGGATCTCTGTTCCCTCAACTCATGCACAACAAATGTGCCTCGGACCTGACCTTTGACGCGGTGACGACCCTCGGGGACGCCACCTTCTTTTTCAGAGAAAAGTCTGTCGATGAAAATACTCCAAATTATTTGTGCACCTTTTTTTTCTTCATTATATATAAATATGTATATTGTTTCAACTTAAGCAACAATGTTTTTCCCACAAGATACCTCTGGATTAAACATAATGAGCATCACGACATCAAAGAAGGTCCCATCGGCAACTTTATGCCCAAGATTGAAACTGGCATCGATGCGGCCTTCTGGGTGCCCCGCAGATCCACTGCTTACCTCATTCACCGTAACTCATTTGAATAATTCAGTTCCTGAAAGTAAATCGTTTTACATTTCCATGAAGAAGAAGAAAACAATTGTATTTCTTTGTTTTGACAGAGTCTATGTTCTGGACCGTGAGAGGCTCTCTTGTGAAGGGGAAGCCGCGAGCACTCCGGCATTTTGGTTTTCCAGCCTGGGTCCAGGGCGTAGACGCAGCGGTGCACATCGCGGGAACAGGACGCACCCTTTTCTTTATGCATGATATTTACTGGAGGTAAGGCAACAGTATTAATAAGTGAGTTATATTTTTTACTTTTGTTATATATCAGTTCTGGGTAATGTTCCAGTCTTATACACATGTGACCAGTGGCCACATGCAGCTGGTGACACAATTAGAATAAGCCATGACAGTATACGTGCACCCCCTCGTTTAAGGACCGCTTTACTTTACATGCACTTACCTTCAGAGTATTTTATTTTTGATCATTTGAGGTTATTTTAGAAAACAGTATAAGCCGTGCACTGCAGGTCTGAGAATACTTTGCACTGTGGGATCTTCTTATTTCTGAAATTGTCCAAATTGCATGAAAATTTACCAAATTATACTGTTGGAATACTTTTGTGGGGCCTAAATTAACTACTTTTTAAAAATCATGTTCTATTATATGGAAGAGTTGCGGCAGAACCGAGACAAATGACAGAGCGCCGGTAGGTAAGGGCCCAGATCTGACAGAAAAGATATATGTGTTCGTCGTGTTGACCTCACACAGAGAGCAAAGGGCTCAAATTGGATTTTCATGATGTGACCAAATGACCGAATGTTTTGACCCAGCAGAGGATCATGAGACTTCTGACCCACGTTGCTTGCATCGTGTCTTTTCCAGTTACAATGAAAACCGAAGGGTTATGGATTTTGGCTACCCGAAGTCCATCAGCGAGGACTTTCCTGGAGTCAACACAACAATAAATGCTGCTGTTTATAAAGAAGGTGAGCCAGAGCAATTATTATTATCCACTTTAATATATTTTTTAAGTTGTTTGATCACTTAAATGTTACTCTAATGTAAAAAAAAAAAGTGCCACTTAAGTACAGACGGCATACTGGGTGATGTTCTTATTTGAAAGAGGAGTGACCTTGTCGGGTTAGGAGGTTGTATACTGCTGTCTGCAGCCTGAGGGGCCTTTTGCAAGTTTTATTGTTTATTAGTAGCACATGAATGTTTATTTACATCAGCCGAGTGTACATGTGGTTCCCCTCTATGATTCAAACTATATAATTTACCACTCAAAGGCCTTCATTTGATATACTGTCATTTCAGCCGGGAGCAAAAGTGGATACTTAAGTTCAGAAAGATGCTCATCATCACCGACATCATGACGATTATCAATAACAAACACATTCCAGATGACACAACATGATACAGGTTACATCTTTGGTTTGTCCCTCGTCTCAGGTTTCATCTACTTCTTCGTCGGACCACAAGTCTACCAGTACGACTCCACCCAGAAACACGTTGTCGGAGTTGTGAAAGCAAATTCCTGGATCGGATGTTGAAATATTGTGAATCCGTGAGGAAATGTCCTGATTAAATTAAGTAACGAGAGGGGAAATAAAACACTCTGCTTCTTCACTTTCGAGTAGAGTTTTATTTATCAGTCGATGTTGGTCGAAATAAAAGTTTTACTATTCAAACCAGATGACACACGCGTGGGTTTTATATGCATCCCCTTGTAAAATGCTCCCAGCATCAGCTCTTGTGGTAAGCGCCAATATTTGTTGATGGTGAAGACATACACAGATATGAGTGTTTGCTCCACTGATTCCTGCAGGTTTTGACTTGTGAGTAGAATGTTGCAGAATTCACAAATTACACTTTCGGGTTCTGGATTATGTACGATAAAACACACTGTAGCCTACACATGTGTCTTTCCCCATAACAGAAAGCCTAGATGTTTTATGGAGACTTTTCATTGGATTGTTTTAACCACACAACTTCCAGAAGATTGGGGAAGGTAGACTCAACTGTAACTAGCAGGATGATGTGCTTTTGTGCCATGTCATTGTCCAACAACCCCCAGAGAATACCCCGATATAAAAAAGTAAAGGTGAAATGCACCTTTAATACATGGCGTTGCTCCGGCTGTGGATACCTGTTCTGGGCTCTCTGGTGTTAGCAGACGACTTGTGGACTCTACCCATCGATCAGGATCCGGATCCGGGGCCGAAGCCTGAGGATGTGGAGCTGGCTGAGGTTTGTAGGTGGACGAATATGTGTACTTCTACATAAAAAGGAAATGTGCAACATTTGATGTTGATGTCCAGTCACTGTTGACGTGCACTCACACGTTGGGAGGCCATATTCGCTGTTAGGACGTTTTTGAGTCCCATTGTGGCTCACAGCTACCAAAGCTGATAGTAGCCCTCTTCTTCCTCATATCAAGTGATTCACTGGGAGGAAGAACAACACATTTTGCAGGAGAATATCAGTAACAGCTGAGGCTGTTTTTTTAAATACATTATCTACCAAACTCGGCTGCAGATATGATTTAAAATCAGCCAATTTTCCTTTGAAGTAAAGAATCTACATACTTCTTTTCACAATTTAAATTCTAATCCAAAATGGGCAGTAAACAGCTGCTGTGTGTTGAAACTTTAAAATCAGCTTCACAGCAGCAGTTGCTCGTGCCTTGGTCAGCTGACAGAAAACACCTGATATCACGTCATTGCTCAGGCGTGATGAAAAGGGAAAACATACCTGAACGTTTCCTACTCACAGACGGACGTTGTCTGCATAATTCTGTGTGGATTTACCAGACAACTGTCCTAACAGACTCTTCTGTTGCAGTATTTCAGGTTACAGTCTGTTCGCCGTTGCGGCTCATGAGCTCGGCCGCTCACTTGCGGCTGACACACTCAAAAAAAACCTCTGCAATCATGTACCCCAACTACAGGTATCAGAGCAGTGCACAGTATGCATTATCCAAAGATCATGTGCTTGGGACTCAAACACTGTATGGTGAGGAGCAAATTATGCAGCGACTGTTTGGGCAAAATGGAAATAAAATGATCAGAGAGGAGTGAACCGCATCTCATATATTCTCCTCCAACGTTTCTTCGGGAAAAAAACGAGAAAAGTTGAAACACAACCAGCTCCCAAAAAGTGTGACCCCAACTTTTCTTTCAACGCAGCAGTTATGATTGAAAATGAGATCGTTTTCTTTAAGAATAGGTACAAAAATATGTCAAATATGTTTTATATAATGATTGCAAAAAATCTTCAAAGATTCAACCAAGTCGGATTATTGTTTCAACCCAGGGACATGTGGATGAGAACAACAGGGAGGACTTACAGCAGCACATATTTACCCCGACATCAGCTCTTACGTATTCACTGGTAGAGTAATGGACAGTCTGCAAAGCATCCCTTAGGACTCGTCAGCATGACATCGCTGAATTCCAGGGGGGGGGGGGAGACACACACACAAAATGCAGCCAAATTACAGCCTTGTGCAACTTAAGTGTTGCAGTCCATGCAAGTGGCTAATTGAGTTTGGCAGGGCTTGTGGTATGTTGCGGTTTTTCATAGTTTGCCAAAAATGCAGTGACACGGCCGTGTTGTTCCAGGTCATAAGTACCGGGTGGTTCGAGGGCTCGGGATGAAAAGTCACGCTGGCTCCATCTACTAGGACGGCTTCTCCTCCCAGGTCAGGCAGGTCGACGCTGCCGCGCATATCACATCTTCGACATGGGAGAGGGTTCCTACGGGTGACGTGTTCGAATGCCAAACAGGAAAAGGAAAACGTCCCTATCAAACTGAATAGATGAATACACTATCAATATCTACACGGCACCCATCAACAAACACACTATTTAAAGCTGGAAAAACAAACTAAACAAGACACAAATAATCAATGTAGTTGAATAATCCCTTTCAATAGCCAGAATACATGGCGATAAAGAAAGAACTATCGTATCCTGGCCCACGGCTTGAAGCACAATTCAACAATATATATAATTGTGAAATAATATAAGACATTCCTGTATATAATTTCTGGAGATGTATGAGGGGGGTGGGGGGTGGGCAGGCATGTGCACAGATAGAGCCCTAGTGGTGCTCAAGCACCAGCCCTTTTGCCCTGGATGAGAAAAGGGCCCTTTCTGCTGGAGCCCCTTTTTTTCCCATTCATCAGCATTTAAGAATAAAAATGACTGTCATCAAGTCCCCCCAAATGTGTTTCGATATCCGACGGGGCATTTATTTGAGTTCTTGTGAGAATTTCGCCCCGATATGCTTGTACCACATTGTTTTTTGTGGTATGTTTCTTTGTTTTGTCTGTTCCAGTTTTACAAAGATCAATCTTGTATGAGCATTGCAGAGGGTGAAAAGAGTAAGCGCAAGAAAAAACAACACTTGTAATAACTAACCCAGAGTGAGGTCATGCCGGGAAATATCAGACTGAGGCTTTGTAACTTTTTTACAGAGGTTTGATATTTCACGGCATGACCGAGCGGTCGAGGTCAGTAAGTTGTTTATTATATGGCATTTTTCGCTCCTATCATTTTGTAAATAAAAACTAATTGTAATTGTTAAAAGAAAACATTTCATTTTGTTTAGCTCTCATGTCTTCTCACGACACAATGTGTTTCAATTACTTGCTAACTTCAAGTTACAGCGATCAATATAAAAATCATTTGGCCGATGGGTGCCTGCCTGTCATCATGAAATGCCTAAAAAAAGATTAGGTGGAGCAACAGTCGACCGCACAAGGTCTCAGCATCATGATCAGCTGACGTGTTAGAAAGACGGCTTCTATCAACCTCACCTTGTTATTAATGTGAAATAATAATATAAATGTACGTATAATAAATGAGCTTCTGATGAGACACGCGCCATGCAGCTTTTACACCATTCACTTCAAATATACAAGTCGATTATATTGAACTTCTGGTATAATACCTGTTAGAGCACAGTGAGACATCACTATGGAGGTTGTCTTCAGCAGACTCATATAAAGGTCACCTGAGGTCAAACGCTGCTCATCCTTAAGCAGAAGGCTGGGTCTTTCTTTTTCTCCAGAGTGGTCTTTTTGATGGTGTGGATGCTTTGACACACTCAAAACAAAGTACCTTTTCCAATGTAGGGCTGCAGTGCAGCCACAGATACTGACTGTACCACTTTGCCTGAAAGCGTAACTTCTTGTGCTGAAGTTGCTGGACTCGGATGAACTTCGGATCAGGCTGGTACTGGTCACTCCCCACGTCCAGGACACTGCTGCACTCACTTCATGACAGTCACTCTGTGGCTTAAACTGACTGTTCCCTAAAGAGCAAAGAGAACTTAACCTCGTCTGCACATGCATGTTTTAACATCATAATAATTCACATTAAGCAGGTAGACAATGATGACACCGTCAGACATGATGATACACGTCAACACAATCAGTTTAAGTTCTGATGGTCCAGCTGCTGCTTCCTCAGCCTGCACTACATCTGCTCTGGATTTATGAGTTTCCTGAATGCATTTCAAAATGACGCCGGTACTCACTGTGCGGGTAGTTAGCCGTCTGACGTTACTAGCTAATGTTAACTAACGACCTGGGCTACTTGATAGCTATACGTAGCCTCTCCTCTGGGTGGTGAAGACACTTTGGATATCGCTTTTCTTTTTTGGTGGCATTAATCTAAATTTGCCTCAGAGGGCCTTTACAGTCTGTTCACAGACGACATCCCTGACCTTTGACCTCTCACATCGGATCAGGAAAAACCGTTTGTTGACTCTGTACACCCATCCCCCCTTTTCCCTCTCCGTTTTATTAAAGGTCACTTTATGTTACTCTACCACTGTCTCTGGATCTCTTGATTTTCTTCAAAATCTTGCCTCCAAGTCCCCCGTGTTGCCACAATATTTTAACATCAAATTGATTGTGTTGACTTAAAAAAGTGAAATATAATGCAGCATGTTCCACCAGACACACAAACACAAGCTGAATAACAACAGTATGAGCACCACACAATTAAGCATTGTATTAAGCAGTCCTGCTTAGGAGGCTGATTCATTTTATTTTATCAGCCCGGCTGTATTACAGTTATAAATAAATCAACCCTTTTTTTGCACAAAATCACATTTTTGGGGGAAACTTTATAAAGTGTGAACAAGTGGTGTCTTGATATTTCATACAATCCTGCTCAGGTATGTTCACGAAAGACAATTTGTGTCTGAAGGTTGTATGTAGATTATTTGTGTTATTGTTTTTTCTCCAATTGAATATTAGGAGAAGTTGTAGAAACAAGTCACTGAGTCCCACAGGTGATGCTTTTCAATTCAATTCAGTTTATTTCGTACAGCCAATTCTCACAAATTAGCCTCAGACGGCTTTACAATATGTACACATAGACATCCCTGTCCCAGAGCCTTGTGATGTCATCATGTTGCCATAGACATCCCTGTCCCAGAACCTTGTGATGTCATCATGTTCCATCAAACTCCTTCAAGTAAACCTCTTTACATTTAACTTCACTTTGACCTTGACACCAGCCAAGACAGTCACAACACGTCTTCAGACCGCTATTCTGAATAAAGATGCTGAACGTGAAGAAGTTAAGAGCCCAAATGGTATGTTGATTAATGTGTGGATGTATTTGTTGTCGAAGGACAAACTCATTGAAATAGTTTCTAAAATGTCATGGTCAAACTGCTGCTCACAATGTACATTTAAAATCATTTTAATGTTTACTTACGGTTAATTTCACATATAAATTAGAGTCAGTTGATACTTGTTTCTGATACCGGTGCTAAACCGGTACTTTTAAAACATACAGGTGCGTAAACCGGCCCTGAACCGATGTTTATTTAAAAAATGCAAACCCTGATTGTCATCCATCTCTCGGCCTTTTTTCTCAGCCTCTCCATAACTGTAAAAGCTAACAATGTAACTATTCAGTATGCTAGCAGCACAATGTACATAATGTACAATGGTAGGAATTTGATCAGGTATTTCACAAAATGTTGCAAGATGTCCCTTAATTTAAAATCAGTGGCAGTAACATATACATTATTTAACTATGTGTATTCATTCCACACATGGGCATTTGAATATCATTTGATTCAACTAAATAGTACATTTAATTTGAGTGTTATTAGACTGTATGTTTTGTGTTTGGCAGTTGTTAAATAAAAGATGGTCTACAAATGTATTAAAAAATGTCCTCTTTCAGGCGACAATCACTGGTGCGGCTGGCCCCGGCCTTGGTGGTCCAAGCCCCACTACAGCCAGACCCCCTCTTGCACCTGCACCACACACACCTGGGTGCAAGAGGACCTATGATGACGTCAATCCCCAGAGTATTTGCCGGTAAGTGGTGCATCACTTTCCTGTATTGAAGATTTACTTTCATGGTCTGGAGATTTAAACAACTTTTTGTTTCATGCAACAGTCCAAACAACCCCGGACCAGCCAACAAGCGGACGAGAACAGAGGAACACGTGGGACAAGTGGTGAGTCTATACTTATATCAATGTAGTTGTCATCATCGGTCTCAGCCTCTGCATAACTGTAAAAGGTATCAATGCAGTCGGCTAACAGACAAAATGTACAACGGTAGAAATGTGTTCAGGTGTTCCACAAAAACAAGATAAATGCCACTTCATTTGAAATCAGGGGCAGTAACAACATACATTATTTAACTAAGTGTTTATCATTCTCCACATGGGGATTTGAATATCCTTTGATTCAACTAAGTAATACATTTAATGTACGTGTTATTTGACAGTTGTTTATGGTTAAATAAAAGACAGTATAAAAATGTTGGAAAAATGTCCTCTTTCAGACTCGTGTTGCGGCTCGCTTCAACTTCCAGACGACAGCCAGACCCCCTCTTGCACCACAACCACAACCACGTGGGTGCAAGAGGACCGATGATGACGTCAATCCACCGGGTATTCGCCGGTAAGTGGTGCATCACTTCCTGTATTGATGATTTACTTTGATGGTCTGGAGATTTAACCCTCCTGTTACCTTCACATTTACTAACATATTTTACCCTCAGGGTCAATTTGACCCCAGCAATTAAAACCTCCAGAAAATTATTAGAATTAATATTGTTTCCCAAGTTTACGTCTGAGGTACTTTGTGTTTGTTTGTTGACTACCTAAATAGCCCTTTAAATATATAAAAAAGTTGATATTTCTTATATGTTTGACACAGTGAAAAACAGCCTGGGGTCAAATTGACCCCAAAGAACACCGACATTAAACATTGAATGGGGTCAAATTGACCCTAAAGGTAACAGGAGGGTTAAACAACTTTTTGTTTCATGCAACAGCCCAAACAACCCCGGACCAGCCAGCAAGCGGAGAGCAGTGGAACACGTGGGACAAGTGGTGAGTCTATACTTATATCAATGTAGTTGTCATCATCTGTCTCAGCCTCTACATAACTGTAAAAGGTATCAATGCAGTCGGCTAACAGACACAATGTACAACGGTAGAAATGTGTTCAGGTGTTCCACAAAAACAAGATAAATGCCACTTCATTTGAAATCAGGGGCAGTAACAACATACATTATTTAACTAAGTGTTTATCATTCTCCACATGGGGATTTGAATATCCTTTGATTCAACTAAGTAATACATTTAATGTATGTGTTATTTGACAGTTGTTTACGGTTAAATAAAAGACAGTATAAAAATGTTGGAAAAATTTCCTCTTTCAGACTCCTATTGGTGTTGCAGCTCGCTTCAACTTCCAGACTACAGCCAGACCCCCTCTTGCACCTACACCTGGGTGCAAGAGGACCTATGATGACGTCAATCCCCAGGGTATTTGCCGGTAAGTGGTGCATCACTTTCCTGTGTTGATGATTTACTTTGATGGTCTGGAGATTTAAACAACTTTTTGTT
This sequence comes from Pseudoliparis swirei, assembly GCF_029220125.1. Taxonomy (NCBI): domain Eukaryota; kingdom Metazoa; phylum Chordata; class Actinopteri; order Perciformes; family Liparidae; genus Pseudoliparis; species Pseudoliparis swirei. The sequence goes on from NC_079407.1 coordinate 5,493,431, forward strand.
TTATGCAACAGCCCAAACAACCCCGGACCAGCCAACAAGCGGAAAACAGAGGAACACGTGGGACAAGTGGTGAGTCTATACTTATATCAATGTAGTTGTCATCATCGGTCTCAGCCTCTTCATAACTGTAAAAGGTATCAATGCAGTCGGCTAACAGACAAAATGTACAATGGTAGCAATGTGTTCAGGTGTTCCACAAAAACAAGATAAATGCCACTTCATTTGAAATCAGGGGCAGTAATAACATACATTATTTAACAAAGTGTTTATCATTCTACACATGGGGATTTGAATATCCTTTGATTCAACTAAGTAATACATTGAATGTACGTGTTATTTAGCTTTATGTAAGTGTATCAACAAATTCCCTCTTTCAGACTCATTCTGCACATTAGCCACGACGTGAGACGAAGAGGGCTTTGGAGGATATCTCATATAAGGTAGGTGGTGCATCACTTCCCTGTATGAATGATTTACTGTGGTAGTCTCAAGATTCAAAGATTCAAACTATTTTTTGTTTCATGCAACAGCCCGAACAGCCCAGGACCTGACAGGAGAGCCCCAAGAAGGAACATCGACTCCCAGGATGGACCGGATGTTTCTATTTTAATGTTTTGTATTTGTATTGTATTGTATTGTATTTTTTGTTTAATCTTGTACTGTGATGCATTTGAAATACATCTTCCATTTTATTGTATTATGAAACGATCTTCCACTGTATTGTATTTCATTTTCATTGCCATTGTATGTTCTTGCAATTACATCAGCCAGTGTATTTGCAATAGATCTTACATGGCATGGAATTTGAAATGCATCTTCCATTTTCTGTATTATAAAAAGATCTTTCACTGTATTGTATTTCAAATGCATCTTCTATTGTATTGTATTTTATTGTTTTGTATTGTTTTCATCTGTCATTGTATTGTATTGTATTGTATTGTATTGTTTTCTTCTGTCATTGTATTGTATTGTATTGTATTTTTTTCATCTGTCATTGTATTGTATTGTATTGTTTTCTTCTGTCATTGTATTGTATTGTTTTCTTCTGTCATTGTATTGTATTGTATTTACCTGTTATTGTATTTTTTGGTCCCCGCGACCCTAATGGATGGATGGATGGATGTATTTTATTGGAAGAACATCAGCCATTGGCTGTCCAATAAATCTTAAATTGTTCCCTGCACTAAAGTGTCTTCCTGTCTCTTGATTATTTTGTTTAAAAACACGTGTATTAAACTTAAAGATATGCACAACATACATGACGGTAAAATCAAACCCTTATTGGAAATATATTAACATTTGTGTAACTGATTTAAACAATAACCGTAATACAAACTTAGTTTTAATACAAAACAGTATTCTGCACCAAATAAATAATAATATTAAATAAATAAATAAGACATTTTGTGCTAAAATGCCAATATACAGTAACATCATAAAATATATATCCAATATATATATATATAAAAACAACTTTTACCAGTTTTTAAATAAAAATCTGAATTTTAATTAGACAGTGCCTTGCCTGCTGACTGGCGTTTTCTCCAATGCATTTGTTGTTACAGCATAATGCTGTGCTGTACTCGCTTGATGGCGATTAACGCTTTCAATGGCATGTTTCCAATGACTAAAAACACCGAAGCTACAGTATGACTCTGTGAAGTAAAAGCTGACGTGATGGAAATGTTCAGGTAAAACCTGCATGTGGAACTGAACCACGGGAACATTATACAAATCATTTCAAAGAAGTGGTTGGTAAAGGTACTCTCTGTGATGATGGTAATACAAGTTCAGGAACATATAATAATACTGATGAATCAGCAGCCTCGGGGATAAAGGGAAGTGAGGCTGCGCTGCTGGAAAGAAGTAAAGACAAATGTTGGCGTTCATCTTTTTGCTGCAGACAATCGAGTTAAAACACATTTGTCTGAGGTCAAAGGTCATTCTGCAGAGCACCAGTCCCTTTGCATGAGATATATTCTGCACCGCCTTGAACTCAACCAGCGCTCACTGCATTTTAACACTCTCCAATATAATCACAGCTCTCACATAAGCACCTGTATTATTAATCATTGTCGAAGTAATCAATATCTCATCACAATGTCAACACTATATCAACACCATATCATCACAATATAAACACTATATTAACACTATATCAACACTATATCAACACTATATCATCACAATATAAACATTATATTAACACAATATCATCACAATATCAACACTATATCAGAATCAGAATCAGAAACAGTTTTATTGCCAGGAATGTTTACACAAACGAGGAATTTTTTTGGCGGAAGGTGCAACATTTAGACATGACAAACAACAATCAACGCGACAGCAACAGTGAACTTAAGTATAAGATAAGATAAAGATTACATTACATTACATTACATGTCATTTAGCAGACGCTTTTATCCAAAGCGACTTACAATAAGTGCATTCAACCTAGAGTACAAACCAAGAACTACAAGAACACAGGAAGCAACACTTCCTCAACTCAGTCGAACCACAAGCACCACAATAAGTGCCATCCCAGTGCCACTGAAATGCAAATCTGTGTTTTAATCCAGATATAGTCGGAAAAGATGTGTTTTCAGTCTCAGGCGGAAGATGTAGAGACTTTCTGCTGTCCTGATGTCAGTGGGGAGCTCGTTCCACCACTGAGGAGCCAGGACAGCAAACAGTCTGGATTTCGAGTGATTAGCTCGAGGTGCAGGAGTCACAAGTCGGTTGGCTGTTTAAAGATAAAGATAAAGTGCTCGGACAACAAATAATGTTAAAGTGTTTAGGTGTGTGTTTCAAGTGATGTGTGTTTAAGTTAAAAGTGTATGTTACATGTGACGTGTGTTTAAGTTAAAGTGCATGTTAAAGTGACATGTGTGTGGAGGAGGCCTCCAGGAGGGAAGAAGAAGGAGGAGGGAGGAGGAGTAGGAGGAAGAAGAAGAAGGAGGAGGAGGAGAAGGAAGAGGAAGGAGGGGGAAGAAGGAGGAGAGAGGAAGGAGGAAGAAGAAGAGGAGGTAGTCCTGGGGGTGACAGAGTCAGTCAGTGGGGCTCCATTGATGAGCCCGACTGCCGACGGGAAAAAGCTTTTGGTGTGGCGGGAGGTCTTTGTCCTGATGGACCGCAGCCTCCTACCAGAGGGGAGGGACTCAAACAGGGTGTGACCAGGGTGGGAGGGGTCAGTGACAATCTTGTTGGCCCGCTTCAGTGACCTGGAGTTGAACAGGACCTGGAGGGAAGGCAGATTGCAGCCGATAACCCTCTCGGCCGAGCGGATGATGCTCTGCAGCCTGCACTTGTCTTTGGCTGTGGCTGCAGGGTGCCAGACGGTGATGGAGGAGCAGATGATGGACTCAACGATGGCCGTGTAGAATTGTACCATCATTTTCGCTGGCAGGTTGAATTTTCTCAGCTGCCTCAGGAAGAACATCCTCTGCTGGGCCTTCTTGGTGATGGAGCCGATGTTCAGCTCCCACTTGAGGTCCTGGGTGATGATGGAGCCCAGGAAGCGGAAGGACTCCACAGCGTCGACGGGGGAGTCACACAGGATGAGGGGGCGGGTGGGGCTGCATTCCTCCTGAAATCCACAACCATCTCCACTGTCTTCAGAGCGTTGAGCTCCAGGTTGTTCTGGCTGCACCAGGTCACCAGGTGGTCAGTCTCCCACCTGTAGGCGGTCTCGTCACCACCAGAGATGAGTCCAATGAGGGTGGTGTCATCCGCGAACTTCAGGAGCTTGACGGACTGGTGACTGGAGGTGCAGCTGTTGGTGTACAGGGAGAACAGCAGAGGGGAAAGAACGCAGCCTTGGGGGGAACCTGTGCTGGTGGTCCGGGAGCCTGAGACGTGTTTCCCCAGCCTCACGTGCTGCTTCCTGTGGGTCAGGAAGTCTGTGATCCACCTGCAGGTGGAGTCGGGCACGTGCAGCTGGGAGAGCTTGTCCTGCAGCAGGGACGGGATGATGGTGTTGAAAGCAGAGCTGAAGTCCACAAACAGGATCCTGGCGTAGGTTCCTGGGGAGTCCAGATGCTGGAGGATATCAACACTATATTAACACTATATTAACAAAATAGCATCACTATATCAACACTATATCAACACTATATTAACACTATATCATCACAATATCAACACTATATCAACACTATATCATCACAATATCAATGCTATATCAACACTATATCAATACTATATCAACACTATATCATCACAATATAAACACTATATTAACACTATATCATCACAATATAAACACTATATTAACACTATATTAACACTATATCATCACAATATAAACACTATATCATCACAATATAAACACTATATTAACACTATATCAACACTATATCATCACAATATAAACACTATATTAACACTATATCAACACTATATTAACACTATATCATCACAATATAAACACTATATAAACACTATATTAACACTATATCATCACAATATAAACACTATATTAAGACTATATCAACACTATATCATCACAATATAAACACTATATCAACACTATATCAACACTATATCATCACAATATAAACACTATATTAACACTATATAAACACTATATTAACACTATATTAACACTATATCATCACTATATAAACACTATATTAACACTATATTAACACTATATCATCACAATATAAACACTATATTAAGACTATATCAACACTATATCATCACAATATAAACACTATATTAACACTATATCAACACTATATCATCACAATATAAACACTATATTAAGACTATATCAACACTACATCATCACAATATAAACACTATATCAACACTATATCATCACAATATAAACACTCTATAAACACTATATTAACACTATATCATCACAATATAAACACTATATTAACACTATATCAACACTATATCAACACTATATTAACACTATATCATCACAATATCAATAATAATAATAATAATAATCATTTATTTTATATAGCGCTTCTCAAGGCACCCAAAGTCGCTTTACAGAGTACAGAGTCCAGTAGTCACACACACACACAGTCATCCCTGTGGTGGTAAGCTACATCAGTAGCCACAGCTGCCCTGGGGCAGACTGACGGAAGCGTGGCTGCCAATCAGCGCCTACGGCCCCTCCGACCACCACAGACATTCATTCACATCCATACGAACCGGGGTGAGGCTGCGGTGCATGTCTTTATGATGGTGGGGGAAACCGGAGTACCCGGAGGAAACCCACGCAGGCACGAGGAGAACATGCAAACTCCACACAGAAAGGACCTGGAAAGACCGGGATTCGAACCCAGGGCCTTCTTGCTGTGAGGCGACAGTGCTACCCACTGAGCCACTGTGCTGCCCAACATACCACATACCACATTTCATCAACACTATATTAACACTATATTAACACTATATCAACATAATTTTAGCACTATATTAACACTATATCATCACAATATCAACACTATATTAACACAATACCATCACAATATCAACACTATATTAACACTATATTGACACTATATCATCACAATATCAACACTATATTAACACTATACCATCACAATATCAACACTATATCAACACTATATTAACACTATACCATCACAATATCAACACTATATTAACACTATATATTGTACTTTGATCAAGTCTTTTTCCAGCATAGCTGTGATTTTCTGTTTTTCTAAACCCCATCTTAGTTTCCTGCTCAGCAGCAACTTTAAGTTGTACTTTGTTTCTTTGGAATTTTTGGGGACTTCCTATGTTTAAATAAACCCCTTTGATTGCCCTGAATTTTGGAGTCGTGCTCTTGGGTCCTGTATTTGGGTCGTGACACAATGTCAACGCAGCTCCTCACAGCCTCTCAGCTATCAGCCAACAATATTTAAAATAGTGTCACAATAGCATCCTGTCGTCTGTAGCCTAATTATTAGAAGGAGAGCATGGAAAGGAAACCGGTAAAGCTCTGGGTTTCAACTGAGACTCAAATCCCACTTCAACTCAGATGCAATGCCACCGATCTCAGGGATCATAAGAACATGTGGTTGAATAAATCCAGGAACATATGGCAGTATCCCTCCCAAATAGGATGCAGTCTAGTCTACAGTGGATGTTGTTGCTTTTTTTTGTGTCATCTCTCCATCCAAATAAAACCAATTCAAAGCTTGTGACTGCCATATTAAATGTTGTGATGCCAGTCAGGCACGTGCACAGATAGAGCCCTAGTGGTGCTCAAGCACCAGCCCTTTTGCCCTGGATGAGAAAAGGGCCCTTTCTGCTGGAGCCCATTTTTTTTCATTCATCAGCATTTAGGAATAAAAATGACTCAATGTCATCAAGTCCCCCCAAATGTGTTTCGATATCCGACGGGGCATTTATTTGAGTTCTTGTGGGAATTTTGCCCCGACATGCTTGTACCACATTGTTTTATGTGGTATGTTTCTCTTTGTTTTGTCTGTTCCAGTTTTACAAAGATCAATCTTGTATGAGCATTGCAGAGGGTGAAAAGAGTAAATGCAAGAAAAAACAACACTTGTAATAACTAACCCAGAGTGAGGTCATGCCGGGAAATATCAGACTGAGGCTTTGTAACTTTTTTACAAAGGTTTGATATTTCAGGGCATGACCGAGCGGTCGAGGTCAGTAAGTTGTTTATTTTATGGCATTTTTCGCTCCTATCATTTTGAAATAAAAACTAATTGTAATTGTTAATAGAAAACATTTCATTTTGTTTAGCTCTCATGTCTTCTCACGACACAATGTGTTTTCATTACTTGCTAATTTCAAGTTACAGCGATCAATATAAAAATCATTTGGCTGATGGGTGCCCTTTTTTTTGGTTTGAGCACCTGCCCCCCAAAATGTCTGTGCATGTGCCTCACCTGTCATCATGAAATGTCTAAAAAAAGATTAGGTGGAGCAACAGTCGACCGCACAAGGTCTCAGCATCATGATCAGCTTTGGACACTAAACTGACACACACAGATAATTACACATAAATAAGAAAGGGCCACTTTGTCCTTTTGTGTATTTTCATTAAATAACACAGCGTCATGTGACGTGTTAGTAAGACGGCTACTATTAACCTCACCTTGTTATTAATGTGAAATAATAATATAAATGTACGTATAATAAATGAGCTTCTGATGAGACACGCGCCATGCAGCTTTTACACCATTCACTTCAAATATACAAGTCAATTATATTGAACTGCTGGTATAATACCTGTGAGAGCACAGTGAGACATCACTATGGAGGTTGTCTTCAGCAGACTCATATAAAGGTCACCTGAGGTCAAACGCTGCTCATCCTTAAGCAGAAGGCTGGGTCTTTCTTTTTCTCCAGAGTGGTCTTTTTGATGGTGTGTATGCTTTGACACACTCAAAACAAAGTACCTTTTCCAATGTAGGGCTGGAGTGCAGCCACAGATACTGACTGAACCACTTTGCCTGAAAGCGTAACTTCTTGTGCTGAAGTCGCTGGACTCGGATGAACTTCGGATCAGGCTGGTACTGGTCACTCCCCACGTCCAGGACACTGCTGCACTCACTTCATGACAGTCACTCTGTGGCTCAAACTGACTGTTCCCGAAAGAGCAAAGAGAACTTAACCTCGTCTGCACATGTTTTAACATCATAATAATTCACATTAAGCAGGTAGACAATGATGACACCGTCAGACATGATGATGCACGTCAACACAATCAGTTTAAGTTCTGATGGTCCAGCTGCTGCTTCCTCAGCCTGCACTACATCTGCTCTGGATTTATGAGTTTCCTGAATGCATTTCAAAATGACGCCGGTACGCACTGTGTGGGTAGTTAGCCGTCTGACGTTACTAGCTAATGTGAACTAACGACCTGGGCTACTTGATAGCTATACGTAGCCTCTCCTCTGGGTGGTGAAGACACTTTGGATATCGCTTTTCTTTTTTGGTGGCATTAATCTAAATTTGCCTCAGAGGGCCTTTACAGTCTGTTCACATACGACATCCCTGACCTTTGACCTCTCACATTGGATCAGGAAAAAAAATAGAAAAACAATTTCACAGGGAAAAAAGGGAAGGGACCTTCAGGAGAGCAACAGAGGAGGATCCCTCTCCAGGATGGACACTCTCCTCTGCTCGGCCCACACAGGAGAAAGGAGCCGTGTCACGCCAGGCGTGAGACCGAAGGCCAAAGACCCCGACCAGGAGGAACCGTTTGTTGACTCTGTACACCCATCCCCCCTTTTCCCTCTCCGTTTTATTAAAGGTCACTTCATGTTACTCTACCACTGTCTCTGGATCTCTTGATTTTGTTCAAAATCTTGCCTCCAAGTCCCCCGTGTTGCCACAATATTTTAACATAAAATTGATTGTGTTGACTTAATAAAGTGAAATATAATGCAGCATGTTCCACCAGACACACAAACACTAGCTGAATAACAACAGTATGAGCACCACACAATTAAGAATTGTATTAAGCAGTCCTGCTTAGGAGGCTGATTCATTTTATTTTATCAGCCCGGCTGAGAGGTGCAATCAGAATACACCAAATATGAGGAAGTATTACAGTTATAATTAAATCAAACAAGTGGTGTCTTGATATTTAATACAATCCTGCTCAGGTATGTTCACGAAAGACAATTTGTGTCTTTGAAGGTTGTATGTAGATTATGTGTTTTATTGTTTTTTCTCCAATTGAATATAAGGAGAAGTTGTAGAAACAAGTCACTGAGTCCCACAGGTGATGCTTTTCAATTTAATTCAGTTTATTTCGTACAGCCCAATCTCACAAATTAGCCTCAGACGGCTTTACAATATGTACACATAGACATCCCTGTCCCAGAACCTTGTGATGTCATCATGTTGCCATAGACATCCCTGTCCCAGAACCTTGTGATGTCATCATGTTCCATCAAACTCCTTCATGTAAACCGCTTTACATTTAACTTCACTTTGACCTTGACACCAGCCAAGACAGTCACAACACGTCTTCAGACCGCTATTCTGAATAAATATGCTGAACGTGAAGAAGTTAAGAGCCCAAATGGTATGTTGATTAATGTGTGGATGTATTTGTTGTCGAAGGACAAACTCATTGAAATAGTTTCTAAAATGTCATGGTCAAACTGCTGCTCACAATGTACATTTAAAGTCATTTTAATGTTTCCTTACGGTTAATTTCACATATAAATTAGAGTCAGTTGATACTTGTTTCCGATACCGGTGCTAAACCGGTACTTTTAAAACATACAGGTGCGTAAACCGGCCCTGAACCGATGTTTATTTTTAAAAATGCAAACCCTGATTGTCATCCATCTCTCGGCCTTTTCTCTCAGCCTCTCCATAACTGTAAAAGCTAACAATGTAACTATTCAGTATGCTAGCAGCACAATGTACATAATGTACAATGGTAGGAATCTGATCAGGTATTTCACAAAATGTTGCAAGATGTCCCTTAATTTAAAATCAGTGGCAGTAACATATACATTATTTAACTATGTGTATTCATTCCACACATGGGCATTTGAATATCATTTGATTCAACTAAATAGTACATTTAATTTGAGTGTTATTAGACTGTATGTTTTGTGTTTGGCAGTTGTTAAATAAAAGATGGTCTACAAATGTATTAAAAAATGTCCTCTTTCAGGCGACAATCACTGGTGCGGCTGGCCCCGGCCTTGGTGGTCCAAGCCCCACTACAGCCAGACCCCCTCTTGCACCTGCACCACACACACCTGGGTGCAAGAGGACCTATGATGACGTCAATCCCCAGAGTATTTGCCGGTAAGTGGTGCATCACTTTCCTGTATTGATGATTTACTTTGATGGTCTGGAGATTTAAACAACTTTTTGTTTCATGCAACAGTCCAAACAACCCCGGACCAGCCAGCAAGCGGAGAGCAGAGGAACACGTGGGACAAGTGGTGAGTCTATACTTATATCAATGTAGTTGTCATCATCTGTCTCAGCCTCTACATAACTGTAAAAGGTATCAATGCAGTCGGCTAACAGACAAAATGTACAACGGTAGAAATGTGTTCAGGTGTTCCACAAAAACAAGATAAATGCCACTTCATTTGAAATCAGGGGCAGTAACAACATACATTATTTAACTAAGTGTTTATCATTCTCCACATGGGGATTTGAATATCCTTTGATTCAACTAAGTAATACATTTAATGTACGTGTTATTTGACAGTTGTTTATGGTTAAATAAAAGACAGTATAAAAATGTTGGAAAAATGTCCTCTTTCAGACTCGTGTTGCGGCTCGCTTCAACTTCCAGACGACAGCCAGACCCCCTCTTGCACCACAACCACAACCACGTGGGTGCAAGAGGACCGATGATGACGTCAATCCGCCGGGTATTCGCCGGTAAGTGGTGCATCACTTCCTGTATTGATGATTTACTTTGATGGTCTGGAGATTTAACCCTCCTGTTACCTTCACATTTACTAACATATTTTACCCTCAGGGTCAATTTGACCCCAGCAATTAAAACCTCCAGAAAATTATTAGAATTAATATTGTTTCCCAAGTTTACGTCTGAGGTACTTTGTGTTTGTTTGTTGACTACCTAAATAGCCCTTTAAATATATAAAAAAGTTGATATTTCTTATATGTTTGACACAGTGAAAAACAGCCTGGGGTCAAATTGACCCCAAAGAACACCGACATTAAACATTGAATGGGGTCAAATTGACCCTAAAGGTAACAGGAGGGTTAAACAACTTTTTGTTTCATGCAACAGCCCAAACAACCCCGGACCAGCCAGCAAGCGGAGAGCAGTGGAACACGTGGGACAAGTGGTGAGTCTATACTTATATCAATGTAGTTGTCATCATCTGTCTCAGCCTCTACATAACTGTAAAAGGTATCAATGCAGTCGGCTAACAGACAAAATGTACAATGGTAGAAATGTGTTCAGGTGTTCCACAAAAACAAGATAAATGCCACTTCATTTGAAATCAGGGGCAGTAACAACATACATTATTTAACTAAGTGTTTATCATTCTCCACATGGGGATTTGAATATCCTTTGATTCAACTAAGTAATACATTTAATGTACGTGTTATTTGACAGTTGTTTACGGTTAAATAAAAGACAGTATAAAAATGTTGGAAAAATTTCCTCTTTCAGACTCCTATTGGTGTTGCAGCTCGCTTCAACTTCCAGACTACAGCCAGACCCCCTCTTGCACCTGCACCACAACCACGTGGGTGCAAGAGGACCTATGATGACGTCAATCCCCAGGGTATTTGCCGGTAAGTGGTGCATCACTTTCCTGTGTTGATGATTTACTTTGATGGTCTGGAGATTTAAACAACTTTTTGTTTTATGCAACAGCCCAAACAACCCCGGACCAGCAAACAAGCGGAAAACAGTGGGACACGTGGGACAAGTGGTGAGTCTATACTTATATCAATGTAGTTGTCATCATCGGTCTCAGCCTCTTCATAACTGTAAAAGGTATCAATGCAGTCGGCTAACAGACAAAATGTACAATGGTAGCAATGTGTTCAGGTGTTCCACAAAAACAAGATAAATGCCACTTCATTTGAAATCAGGGGCAGTAATAACATACATTATTTAACAAAGTGTTTATCATTCTACACATGGGGATTTGAATATCCTTTGATTCAACTAAGTAATACATTGAATGTACGTGTTATTTAGCTTTATGTAAGTGTATCAACAAATTCCCTCTTTCAGACTCATTCTGCACATTAGCCACGACGTGAGACGAAGAGGGCTTTGGAGGATATCTCATATAAGGTAGGTGGTGCATCACTTCCCTGTATGAATGATTTACTGTGGTAGTCTCAAGATTCAAAGATTCAAACTATTTTTTGTTTCATGCAACAGCCCGAACAGCCCAGGACCTGACAGGAGAGCCCCAAGAAGGAACATCGACTCCCAGGATGGACCGGATGTTTCTATTTTAATGTTTTGTATTTGTATTGTATTGTATTGTATTTTTTGTTTAATCTTGTACTGTGATGCATTTGAAATACATCTTCCATTTTATTGTATTATGAAATGATCTTCCACTGTATTGTATTTCATTTTCATTGCCATTGTATGTTCTTGCAATTACATCAGCCAGTGTATTTGCAATAGATCTTACATGGCATGGAATTTGAAATGCATCTTCCATTTTCTGTATTATAAAAAGATCTTTCACTGTATTGTATTTCAAATGCATCTTCTATTGTATTGTATTTTATTGTTTTGTATTGTTTTCATCTGTCATTGTATTGTATTGTATTGTATTGTATTGTTTTCTTCTGTCATTGTATTGTATTGTATTGTATTTACTTGTAATTGTATTTTTTGGTCCCCGCGACCCTAATGGATGGATGGATGGATGTATTTTATTGGAAGAACATCAGCCATTGGCTGTCCAATAAATCTTAAATTGTTCCCTGCACTAAAGTCTTTTCCTGTCTCTTGATTATTTTGTTTAAAAACACGTGTATTAAACTTAAAGATATGCACAAGATACATGACGGTAAAATCAAACCCTTATTGGAAATATATTAACATTTGTGTAACTGATTTAAACAATAACTGTAATACAAACTTAGTTTGAATACAAAACAGTATTCTGCACCAAATATATAATAATATTAAATAAATAAATAAGACATTTTGTGCTAAAATGCCAATATACAGTAACATCATAAAATATATATCCAATATATATATATATATAAAAACAACTTTGACCAGTTTTTAAATAAAAATCTGAATTTTAATTAGACAGTGCCTTGCCTGCTGACTGGCGTTTTCTCCAATGCATTTGTTGTTACAGCATAATGCTGTGCTGTACTCGCTTGATGGCGATTAACGCTTTCAATGGCATGTTTCCAATGACTAAAAACACCTATGCTACAGTATGACTCAGTGAATTAAAAGCTGACGTGATGGAAATGTTCAGGTAAAACCTGCATGTGGAACTGAACCACGGGAACATTTACAAATCATATACAAATCATTTCAAAGAAGTGGTTGGTAAAGGTACTCTCTGTGATGACGGTAATACAAGTTCAGGAACATATAATAATACTGATGAATCAGAAGCCTTTGCATGAGATATATTCTGCACCGCCTTGAACTCAACCAGCGCTCACTGCATTTTAACACTCTCCAATATAATCACAGCTCTCACATAAGCACCTGTATTATTAATCATTGTCTAAGTAATCAATATCTCATCACAATGTCAACACTATATTAACACTATATCAACACTATATCATCACAATATAAACACTATATTAACACTATATCAACACTATATCAACACTATATTAACACAATATCAACACTATATCATCACAATATAAACACTATATTAACACTATATCAACACTATATCAACACTATATCAACACTATACTAACACTATATCAACACTATATCAACACTATATCATCACAATATAAACACTATATCAACACTATATCAACACTATACTAACACTATATCAACACTATATCATCACAATATAAACACTATATTAACACTATATCAACACTATATCAACACTATATTAACACTATATCATCACAATATCAACACTATATCAACACTATATTAACACGATATATTGTACTTTGATCAAGTCTTTTTCCAGCATAGCTGTGATTTTCTGTTTTTCTAAACCCCATCTTAGTTTCCTGCTCAGCAGCAACTTTAAGTTGTACTTTGTTTCTTTGGAATTTTTGGGGTGTTTAAATAAACCCTTTTGATTGCCCTGAATTTTGGAGTCGTGCTCTTGGGTCCTGTATTTGGGTCGTGAGACAATGTCAACGCAGCTCCTCACAGCCTCTCAGTTATCAGCCAACAATATTTAAAATAGTGTCACAATAGCATCCTGTCGTCTGTAGCCTAATTATTAGAAGGAGAGCATGGAAAGGAAACCGGTAAAGCTCTGGGTTTCAACTGAGACTCAAATCCCACTTCAACTCAGATGCAATGCCACCGATCTCAGGGATCATAAGAACATGTGGTTGAATAAATCCAGGAACATATGGCAGTATCCCTCCCAAATAGGATGCAGTCCTTTCCAGTCTAGTCTACAGTGGATGTTGTTGCTTTTTTTTGTGTCATCTCTCCATCCAAATAAAAACAATTCAAAGCTTGTGGCTGCCATATTAAATCGTGTGATGCCAGTCAGGCACGTGCACAGATAGAGCCCTAGTGGTGCTCAAGCACCAGCCCTTTTGCCCTGGATGAGAAAAGGGCCCTTTCTGCTGGAGCCTCTTTTTTTTCATTCATCAGCATTTAGGAATAAAAATGACTCTCTGTCATCAAGTCCCCCCAAATGTGTTTTGATATCCGACGGGGCATTTATTTGAGTTCTTGTGAGAATTTCGCCCCGACATGCTTGTAGCACATTGTTTTATGTGGTATGTTTCTCTTTGTTTTGTCTGTTCCAGTTTTACAAAGATCAATCTTGTATGAGCATTGCCGAGGGTGAAAAGAGTAAACGCAAGAAAAAACAACACTTGTATTAACTAACCCAGAGTGAGGTCATGCCGGGAAATATCAGACTGAGGCTTGTTACTTTTTTACAGAGGTTTGATATTTCACGGCATGACCGAGCGGTCGAGGTCAGTAAGTTGTTTATTTTATGGCATTTTTCGCTCCTATCATTTTGAAATAAAAACTAATTGTAATTGTTAATAGAAAACATTTCATTTTGTTTAGCTCTCATGTCTTCTCACGACATAATGTGTTTTAATTACTTGCTAACTTCAGGTTAGAGCGATCAATCTAAAAATCATTTTGCCGATGGGTGCCCTTTTTTTGGTTTGAGCACCTGCCCCCCAAAATGTCTGTGCACGTGCCTGGGGGTGGGCATCGCCAACAGTGGGAGGGGGGTATATTAACAGTATTAATGTGTGTGTATGGATGAGGGTATGCAGGTATGTACATATATATATATATATGTTAATATGTGTGCAGGTCTTTGCATGTCTACCCATATTTATATAGATATTCTTTTTTATTTATATATATTTAATTTTTTTCATGGTACCTTTGTATACGTACAATGTGTACATATTTGCCTTTGCATGTGCATTATCACAAAAAAATAAGCCAATCTCAGATATGATGAGCGCCGGCTTCCCCAGACTCAGGCAAACAGACTGGCCTGGAATACAGAGACGGGTCGACACTGCCTTTCAATCAGGGGGTTGGCGGTTCGATCCCCGCCCTAGTCGATGCATCCTTGAGCAAGGCTTAGATATGTTACTCGACAAAACAGCGATACAAGAAGTCAAGAAGGAGCAAATGAGCCGTTTCTGTCCATGCAGTTAGTTAAATGCACTCGGTCACGTTGACCCACCACACTGGACTATGGTCACTGTGCATCAAAGGTTATCAGAAAGTACATAACACTGAAAACAACATGTTGCCAGTTTGTATTTCCACCAAACACCAGATTTAAGATAGATGAACAAATCAAATCAGTGGCATTTAATTGGGCGCTCAGTGTTTGACTTTGGCTCTTATATTACTGTAAACTATATATCAGTCTTGACTAGTTTAGTGCCCTGTGCTTAGGTCACAGATTATACAGACGCATCGGGAGGTGGATCATAAAGGTGGGATGAAACAAGGCTCATGGAGGCATCTCATTAAAGGAAATGGTGACAACAGAAGAACACAATTAAAACTCCTTTGCAGATGTTTCATGAGTGAAGTTAAAGTGCTCATATAGTCTCCTCCCACATGTTATCAGAGGGGCCAATATTTACTCCCCCCCTTCTGGGACAGGGGTTTGTGGTCACACTTATTCAGCTCATATCAGAACAAAAAACACATCAGCCTGTCCAGGCTGTCTGTATAAGAGGAGAGTGGACTAAGAGAATAATATATTTTTTCTAAATATGTCTCTGACTGATTTTTGGATTGTGCTGCTGGGTTGTTTAGCCCTTAGTCATGCAGCACCGACTATCGCGCCAACAGTTTCACCAGAGGACGAAAACTTTGCGGAGGTAATGCAATATATACCATGCATGAATATTAGTAATAAGAAGTGTCTGGACTGAGCAGGTGAGAAGTCTTTCGAGTTGTGTATAGATAGGAAATAAGCGTTGCCATACTCAGATGAAATGAACTATGAAATCCCTTTTCTTCTGTTATCAGGGATACCTCTCTCAGTTCTACACCGATGTTGGGGTGACAAACACCTCAGTGCAAAGAATCGTGAAGAGCTCCTTCAGAGAGGATCTGCAGACCATGCAGGCTTTCTTTGGGCTCGAGGTAATTCAAATGAATGAAGGCGTTGAAGTCCTGACCCGGTGCCAAATGGCCAAATGTTCCCTGTTTTTCAAACCTCACTTTCACAATGTCTACCATGTTGTCGCCTCATATCCTCCTCTGACTATCAGGTGACGGGTGTGTTGGATAATGAGACTGTGGAGGTGATGAAGGCCCCGAGGTGCGGCGTGTCAGACATCAGCCGATATGGACACTTCGATGGGAAACCCAGATGGGAGAAAAGGCAGCTTACATACAGGTAGCTGGGGCATGCTGTTGTTGTCAATACGTATGTCACTCAGTTCCTATATTTAGTGGTGCATATACAGATGATGATGATGAAAACAACATGCTGATATGGTTTCAACAGGATCACTCAGTACACTAAAGATCTCACCCAGAGTCAGGTGGATGCTGTTATTGCTGAGGCCTTCCAGCTCTACAGCGACGTCATCCCTCTGGATTTCAAACAGATCAACAGCGGTACTGCGGACATCATTATCCTCTTCAAGGGTGGATGTGAGTCTGGATCGAATAAGACATTCAATAACGGCCTGCTGAAACCTTTTCTCTGAATGGAATGACAGACAGATGACTTGGTCTTCTTCATGCTATTGCAGATCACGGGGACTTTTACCCTTTTGACGGGGCGGGTGGAGTCTTGGCTCACGCTAACTCTCCTGGACAGCGTCAGGGAGGGGACACACACTTTGATGATGATGAAAGGTGGACTTTAACCCAAAGTGGTAAATCATCTCTCTCATTATACATCCCCGTCTACCAGTTTAGTTCTCTATAAACGGTTTGGTGTCTGGAAAAATTATATAAAACGACATATTCCACAACATTTCCACACAAATTTGATTTTTACATTAGTAAATGTGTATAAAATGACATTGTAATTTGCTGTCTTGAGGTGTGAATCTGCTGCTGGTGGCGGCCCATGAGTTTGGCCACGCTTTGGGCCTGGACCACTCCAGGGACAGAGGAGCACTGATGTATCCCACTTATCAATATGTCAACACAAACGGATACAGGCTGCCAGAGGACGACACGCGTGGGGTTCAAGCCCTTTATGGTGAGCAAACACATCAGATACCCCACATTCTTTGACTTTAAAATTGGATTACATTAAGATGAGGCAATCTTCTTTTAAATATTTTGCCAAATTAAGGCCAAGCCAAATATACTTTATGTAAGCATCACTACAAAATCTTCTATTCGACCAGTAAACAACTGACATACATGTACCAAAGACAATGTCTTGTGCTTTAATTTGAAAGGAATAAACCGCATTAAAATGAAACTGAATCTTTTTGATATTTATTGTGGTTTGTGTGCATAAGAGTCAGAAGATCTTTAAACATGAGATTAAAGCCTGAGAATAATTACATGTTACTAAAAGTGCATCATTTTCTTATCTATGTTGATCGTCATTTGATGACTGAAGATTATAGATTTCTGAATTGTGATGTTGATAATCCATCTCTCAGGCAGCCGTACAACAGTGCCCACTACAGCACCAAAACCTAAACCACCTCCTGGCCCGGACCCTGGACCAGAACCAGAAGAGTCAGCGGAGGATCCAAACCCAGACCCGCTGCCCAACCCACGAAATGAGCAGTGCAGCCGGGGACTGGTGTTTGACGCCGCTACCTCCATCAGGGGAGACCTGTTCTTCTTCAAAAACGGGTACATTTAGATTTTTATAACAATCATCATGTTTGAGCGGGACATTTATGTAATTACATCTTTTCCCCATTTTAATAACAAAATCCTTACTAGATACTATTGGAGGAAGAGTAGAGCTGCCATAGGAATCCGTTTCACGAAAGTGAAAACAAAATGGTCACAAATCAACTATGTCGATGCTGCCTTTGAAGTCCCATCCAAGGATGTGGTGTATCTTTTTGAAGGTAATATTCATAATGGTTCTGTTAGGTTTTAATACACTCAATTTAACTAGAATGGGCACTCGGTAGAGCGCATACCTTCGCATATCACAAGATTGGGCATTGAATTATGAACATGTTGGCATTAGTTGCATGCCAATTGGACAAAAATGAATCGTGCTATGGTAAAAAAAGATTGTGACCTTTCCATGATTTTGACCTTTCCATGACCTTGACCTTTGACCCAATTGATCCCAAAATCTAATCAAATGGTCCCCGGATAATAACCAATCATCCCACCAAATTTAATGCGATTCAAGAAGATTTTGACCTGTTCATGACCTTTGACCTTGACCTTTGACCCGATCGATCCCAAAATCTAATCAACTGATCCCCGGATAATAACCAATCATGCCACCAAATTTCATGCAATTCGGTTCAATACTTTTTGAGTTTTGCGAATAACACGCATACAAATAAATAAATAAATAAATAAATACACGGCGATCAAAACATAACCTTCTGCATTTTCAATGCGAAGGTAATTAGGACTGTAAAGATGTAGGTAACGACGCGATATAATAACCTCCAAATGTTTCTCTACAGGTGGTCAATACTGGGGCATAAGGGCTTATGCAAAAACAGTCATTCCAGGTTTTCCAAAGTCTCTCACCAACCTCGGCCTCCCCTCTTCAGTCAGTAAGGTGGATGCAGCCGTCTATGTGCCAACTACCAGAAAAACACTCATTTTCGTGAACAACCAATATTGGAGGCGAGTGTCATAATCAAGTCTTTGTTTTATTGTCAACGTTGCATGTGGTCTGTAGTAGATCAAATGAATCCAAAGATCATTTAGATATTTCTTGAGTACAGCAACATACCTTCAAAGCATTTTTTAACTGTCACATTTGTTCTCTCTCGCAGCTATAATCAGGGCAGAAACCAAATGGACATTGGATACCCACGATACATCACTCAGGACTTCCCTGGCATCGGCTCCAAAGTAGATGCAGCCTTTGAGAACTATGGTGAGGAATGTCATGCACGTGACTCATTAACCCCATTCCAGAAAACAGAAAACGATCATCATCGTCGTCATATTCAGTATTTTATATCAGAAGAATAGTTTGAATGTTTTGCTTATTTGCTTAGACATGAAGAGTGTTACCACCTATCTGACAAACAGGATGTTTGTTACCCATTAGACATGAAGCTCCAGCCAGGAGGTTAGCTTAGCCTAGCATACATACTGGAAGCTGCTAGCCCGGTTCTGTTCAAGTCATAAGGGAGTTATGTGGTTGACTATTCCTTGGCCGGTCATCTAATTATTCCTATAGTAACTGATCAAACTAGAATGGGCACTCGGTAGAGCGCATACCTTCGCATATCACAAGATTGGGCATTGAATTATGAACATTTTGGCATTAGTTGCATGCCAATTGGACAAAAATATATCGTGCTATGGTAAAAAAAAGATGTTGACCTTTCCATGACCTTGACCTTGACCTTTGACCCGATTGATCCCAAAATCTAATCAAATGGTCCCTGGATAATAACCAATCATCCCACCAAATTTCATGCGATTCAAGAAGATTTTGACCTGTTCATGACCTTTGACCTTGACCTTTGACCCGATCGATCCCAAAATCTAATCAACTGGTCCCCGGATAATAACCAATCATCCCACCAAATTTCATGCGATTCGGTTCAATACTTTTTGAGTTCTGCGAATAACACGCATACAAATAAATAAATAAATACACGGCGATCAAAACATAACCTTCCGCATTTTCAATGCGAAGGTAATTAAAAATGCGCGATATAGAAAAAGTCTCAGTCACAAACACGAAGGATATTTCCAAATGCAGATATTCTTCTCAGGAGCTAACGGAAACCAAAACAGAGCTTAAAGAGCCTACTAATGCTGATGTGACTGTGTATCTACTGGATGTGTTCATAGGTAATCACAATAACATCAATACTTGCATATAACTTCAATCTTCCCTCCCACAGGGTACCTATATTTCTCAAATGGCCCCAGACAGAGTGAGTACTACCTGCCGTACAGGAGAGTGATGCGTGTGTTGCTCAACTACGGCTGGCTCAACTGTTACTGAGAACTCACGGACACGACTATTCAACTCTCTCTGTCCAACATGTCTCTGCAGTCTAAAAGAAATGTAATAAATAAAAGTATTATCTTCTGCTTCGATGTGTGACGGCAGTTTTCAGAGACAGTAGGCCTATCAGAGACAGCCGCACAGGCGTATATTAAATAACAGGCTCACAACATGGAAAACGTTTAGCGAGTGATAACCAGTCGATTGGATTCTGTAAATAATGTTGTTTACTTGTTTCGGTAATTCTAAATTGCATAACTTTGGATGTAAACTAAATGGGTTTCAAGTTACTCTTTGAACAAATCCAGTGGTTAGATTCTACTGTACACATTTCCATAAAAGGACCCAGGAAATATATTTGGATACAACATTTAATAAAGTCAGAGGATAAAGCCACATAAAATAAAAAATACCCAAGTACAGTAAGCACAGTATTTACAAAGGTAAACAACGCATATTCAATTCAATTTTCAAGCAATAAGGTGTAGATTGTTGACTCTATAAAACACATACAAGTAGTTAGGAAGGTGCACATTGTCAGTTTCTGTCCACGCAGTCAGTTGCAACATGAACTCAAGTCTTCCTGTGATGTTGAAGTCTGTGCAGAGCAACTTTAGCAACATCGGCGTCATCAAATGTCAGAGAGAACTAGTTCCAGCCTCAACCAGTGGACCTCAGTGCCTTGAAAGAATGTCATGTGATGTGAGTTGACTGCACTGGGTTGACCCAGCACACTGGACTATGGTCTATGTACGTCAAACGTTATCAGAAAGTACATAAGAACACTGAGAACGACACCATGGTGCCAGTTTGTAGGTGTGTTCCTGTTTTCCACCAAACACCAGATTAAAGATGCATGAACCAAGCAAATCAGTTTCATTTCCCTATTTACTTCCCCCCCACATGAGCTTTGCATATTTTATTCAGCTTAAATCGGAATAATATGCACCTCAGCTCTGCCTTTATAAGAGGAGAGTGGAATAAGAGAAGAATACGTTTTTAAAAATATGTCTCTTGCGTATTATTGGATTGTGCAGCTGGGTTATTTAGCCTTTAGTCATGCAGCACCTACCATCGCTCCAAAAGTTTCATCAGAGGACCAAAACCTGGCGGAGGTAATGCAATATATATATACCCTGCATAAATATTAGCAATAAGAAGTGTCTGGACTGAGCAGGTGATCACAGGGTAACATCTTGCATTTGAAGACGCTGGTGAGGAGAGAGACGAGACAAGTCTTTCGATTTCTGTCGTTCTTCCGAGTCCACCCAAAGATTCTTGAACACAAAACTTTTCACTTTTACCGAACTTCGAAATGTCCAAAATAAAAGACACGAAAAAGACACGCGACAATTCTTCCGCTTCAGTTCAACTGCAGTCCACCGTCTGTGTTTCTACACGTGTCATTAACGATTCACAAGAACATTCACCACTTGACGTATTCTATTGCTTTTTAGTCATCTGATTTTCTTTTTCTTTGTATGAATTAAGTTGAATTGCATAACATATATCTTATCCTTCAACTGTAGGCTACTGAGCATCTGACTGCACTATTTTTTTACTTTGTTGTACTATTTTTAACTGTTGGTTTCACGATATGTTTTGTATGTATTGTATTTTGTCCTTTCTGTGGACCCCAGGAAGATTAGCGGTCGCTAAGGCGTCAGCTAATGGGGATCCAATAAATAAACAAATAAACAAATAAACATTTTGAATAAACAGAAGGCAAAGGCGATGGAAAAAAAGAGACGAGAAGAATCAAAGCTAGGATTTAAATTTCCTTCAAGGTCACTCCTCTCTTCTCTGAATTTGCCTCTAAGGAAAATAGTATTTTACCTCATTATTCAAAAATGAATGAAATGAAATTCTCTTTTGATTGGGCTGAAAAGTGCAAAGTCATTTAAATGTGGGCTTTATCGCTCTACGTTTACAAAACCTCACTCCCAGAAAGTGCTGCTGAATGTAGACATTTGATGAATTCCCTCTATGTAACCACGAGGACTGATTAGAAGTGACCTGTAGGTTCTCTTGTTGCATCGGGCATGAGAGAAGGCGAGGCGGCCGCCCTATGCAAAACACAAAGGCTTCCAGACTGCAGCTTATCTGTCCTCGACGCCGCTTTGCGTCTTCATTGCGCTGCAGGACTCCCTCCCTCCATCTTCGAACACAAAGACAGCGATGGAGCAAACCTTCGCCCGTGTCCAGCTCCTCCTGAGCTTGTCTGCAGCTTTTGCCAAGTACGTCCACATCCCGGAGACGAAGTACTGGCAGGAGGCTCAGGAGTACTGTCGGCGGTATTACACCGACCTGGCTCCCATCAGTAATAGATATGACATGCGGCATCTTCGGCGGCTGACCAACGACACTCATTTAATGTGGATCGGAATGCAAAGGAATTTAACAAACAGAAATGAATGGATGTGGTCAGGAGGTGGAGTGGTGTCCACATCTTTGTGGGCACCGGGTCAGCCCAGTAATGGAGGACTTGAAAACCACGGGGCAATTATTGACTATATGTTGCACGATGCAGACACAACGCATTACAAAATAACATTCTTCTGCTACAGTGCGGTCGTGGTGAGGGAGAGAAAGACTTGGGAGGAAGCCTTGGAGTACTGCAGGGAGCATCACCACGACCTGGCCAGCGTGGCCTCGGACACCGAGATGTTGCTCATCCAGAAAGAGTTGAACGAAAGCGAGACCACGGCACACGTCTGGATCGGTTTGCGTTTCCTTCCCGGAGGCTGGCTGTGGGTGGACGGGCAGCCGCTGGCTTACGAGGCCTGGGGAGGGGAGGGGAAGGCCGAGTGTCCCGATGTCAAGCTGAGGTGTGCGGCACTTCAGGTTACGGGTGGGATGCGGAGTGCTGCCAGATCGGAGACAATAACACATCAGGTTTATGGAACAGGGAATGATTCACAAAATCGGCTCGGTATCCCAGGTGTAAGAGTTGCGACTGCAGATGTTAAAGTAAAGGAATGGGAGGCTTATGACTGTGTGGAGAGACTCCATTTCGTCTGTTACTGAGAGATTAACTGGTGTCATGTATTTCTATCGTTACTGTACTCGATCATAGGTTTTAGTTTCACTGAGAGTGCATTTTTGACTGTTAATGTTAAGCAGTTTGCTCTCACAGGTACATATTTACTTGGTTTATCGCAGTTTGTTTGCACTTTTTTGGGGGCTTGTATTCCCTCATTTTGTTTCTGTGTTAAAACATTGTGTCACCAAATTAAGGGTTGGATAAAAAATAAAATGTTATAATAAATTCAAATCAAAAATATGAAAACTTGTCTCATGTGATTCTTTCTTTGGTAGATATGAAGGTTTGTGCCACAGAGCGGATTCTGACTGCAACAGCCGTGTGAGAGGAGGCGGGCTTGTTTACCGACCTCACTGTCTACACACCCTGTCAATCAACCCGGTTGATCACGGTGGTTGGTGTGTGGAAATATAATAAGATAGGCCTACGTCCCACAGGGGTTTGGTCAAAGGATGAAATATATTAGATTTGGCCTCTCCTTTCACTTATCCTGAACTTCAAAATGTAAAAAATAACATTTGAACTCGACAGAAGGTAAAGGCGATGAAAGAGAAGAGACAAGATCAAAGCTAGGATATAATCTTCCTTCATGGTCAGTCCAGAAAAGATACATTTTTTCTGAATTTGCCTGTAGGCCTAAGGAAAACCTTACATGCCGCTTCAAAAACAACATGTGCACACGCCTGCTGTAAGGAAAACACTACATGCTGTATTATTCAAAAACAACATTTACACACGCCTGCTTGGTTGTGGGATTAGTTGACGAGTCATGAAACACGTTATCCATCCATCCATTTAATCCGGGCGGGCCCAGAAGGCTGACCCAGACATACAAATACCAGAGCTACCAACTCTCACGGTTTCGCCGTGTGACACGCTTTTGCATGTTTTCACACGCTCTCACGCCACACAACCAATTTCTCACGGCAAAAGAAATTCTGATTTTGGGCCGAGGCGAGTTGGTTTCTTTTCAAACTCCGCGACGATAGATGGCGCTAAGGAAGAAAAAACAACACTTGTATTAACTAACCCAGAGTGAGGTCATGCCGGGAAATATCAGACTGAGGCTTTGTAACTTTTTTACAGAGGTTTGATATTTCACGGCATGACCGAGCGGTCGAGGTTAGTAAGTTGTTTATTATATGGGATTTTTCGCTCCTATCATTTTGTAAATAAAAACTAATTGTAATTGTTAATAGAAAACATTTCATTTTGTTTAGCTCTCATGTCTTCTCACGACACAATGTGTTTCAATTACTTGCTAACTTCAAGTTAGAGCGATCAATCTAAAAATCATTTGGCCGATGGGTGCCTGCCTGTCATCATGAAATGCCTAAAAAAAGATGAGGTGGAGCAACAGTCGACCGCACAAGGTCTCAGCATCATGATCAGCTTTGGACACTAAACTGACACACACAGATAATTACACATAAATAAGAAAGGGCCTCTTTGTCCTTTTGTGTATTTTCATTAAATAACACAGCGTCATGTGACGTGTTAGTAAGACGGCGACTATTAACCTCACCTTGTTATTAATGTGAAATAATAATATAAATGTACGTATAATAAATGAGCTTCTGATGAGACACGCGCCATGCAGCTTTTACACCATTCACTTCAAATATACAAGTCAATTATATTGAACTGCTGGTATAATACCTGTGAGAGCACAGTGAGACATCACGATGGAGGTTGTCTTCAGCAGACTCATATAAAGGTCACCTGAGGTCAAACGCTGCTCATCCTTAAGCAGAAGGCTGGGTCTTTCTTTTTTTCCAGAGTGGTCTTTTTGATGGTGTGTATGCTTTGACACACTCAAAACAAAGTACCTTTTCCAATGTAGGGCTGGAGTGCAGCCACAGATACTGACTGTACCACTTTGCCTGAAAGCGTAACTTCTTGTGCTGAAGTCGCTGGACTCGGATGAACTTCGGATCAGGCTGGTACTGGTCAGTCCCCACGTCCAGGACACTGCTGCACTCACTTCATGACAGTCACTCTGTGGCTTAAACTGACTGTTCCCTAAAGAGCAAAGAGAACTTAACCTCGTCTGCACATGCATGTTTTAACATCATAATAATTCACATTAAGCAGGTAGACAATGATGACACCGTCAGACATGATGATACACGTCAACACAATCAGTTTAAGTTCTGATGGTCCAGCTGCTGCTTCCTCAGCTTCCACTACATCTGCTCTGGATTTATGAGTTTCCTGAATGCATTTCAAAATGATGCCGGTCCGCACTGTGCGGGTAGTTAGCCGTCTGACGTTACTAGCTAATGTTAACTAACGACCTGGGCTACTTGATAGCTATATGTAGCCTCTCCTCTGGGTGGTGAAGACACTTTGGATATCGCTTTTCTTTTTTGGTGGCATTAATCTAAATTTGCCTCAGAGGGCCTTTAGCCTACAGTCTGTTCACATACGACATCCCTGACCTTTGACCTCTCACATTGGATCAGGAAAAAAAAAAGAACAAACATTTCACAGGGAAAAAAGGGAAGGGACCTTCAGCAGAGCAACAGAGGAGGATCTCTCTCCAGGATGGACACTCTCCTCTGCTCGGCCCACACAGGAGAAAGGAGCCGTGTCACGACAGGCGTGAGACCAAAGGCCAAAGACCCCGACCAGGAGGAACCGTTTGTTGACTCTGTACACCCATCCCCCCTTTTCCCTCTCCGTTTGATTAAAGGTCACTTTATGTTACTCCACCACTGTCTCTGGATCTCTTGATTTTCTTCAAAATCTTGCCTCCAAGTCCCCCGTGTTGCCACAATATTTTAACATCAAATTGATTGTGTTGACTTAATAAAGTGAAATATAATGCAGCATGTTCCACCAGACACACAAACACTAGCTGAATAACAACAGTATGAGCACCACACAATTAAGCAATGTATTAAGCAGTCCTGCTTAGGAGGCTGATTCATTTTATTTTATCAGCCCGGCTGTATTACAGTTATAAATAAATCAACCCTTTTTTTGCACAAAATCACATTTTTGGGGGAAACTTTATAAAGTGTGAACAAGTGGTGTCTTGATATTTCATACAATCCTGCTCAGGTATGTTTATGAAAGACAATTTGTGTCTGAAGGTTGTATGTAGATTATTTGTGTTATTGTTTTTTCTCCAATTGAATATGAGGAGAAGTTGTAGAAACAAGTCACTGAGTCCCACAGGTGATGCTTTTCAATTCAATTCAGTTTATTTCGTACAGCCCATTCTCACAAATTAGCCTCAGACGGCTTTACAATATGTACACATAGACATCCCTGTCCCAGAGCCTTGTGATGTCATCATGTTGCCATAGACATCCCTGTCCCAGAGCCTTGTGATGTCATCATGTTGCCATAGACATCCCTGTCCCAGAACCTTGTGATGTCATCATGTTCCATCAAACTCCTTCATGTAAACCGCTTTACATTTAACTTCACTTTGACCTTGACACCAGCCGAGACAGTCACAACACGTCTTCAGACCGCTATTCTGAATAAAGATGCTGAACGTGAAGAAGTTAAGAGCCCAAATGGTATGTTGATTAATGTGTGGATGTATTTGTTGTCGAAGGACAAACTCATTGAAATAGTTTCTAAAATGTCATGGTCAAACTGCTGCTCACAATGTACATTTAAAGTAATTTTAATGTTTCCTTACGGTTAATTTCACATATAAATTAGAGTCAGTTGATACTTGTTTCCGATACCGGTGCTAAACCGGTACTTTTAAAACATACAGGTGCGTAAACCGGCCCTGAACCAATGTTTATTTAAAAAATGCAAACCCTGATTGTCATCCATCTCTCGGCCTTTTTTCTCGGCCTCTCCATAACTGTAAAAGCTAACAATGTAACTATTCAGTATGCTAGCAGCACAATGTACATAATGTACAATGGTAGGAATTTGATCAGGTATTTCACAACATGTTGCAAGATGTCCCTTAATTTAAAATCAGTGGCAGTAACATATACATTATTTAACTAAGTGTATTCATTCCACACATGGGCATTTGAATATCATTTGATTCAACTAAATAGTACATTTAATTTGAGTGTTATTAGACTGTATGTTTTGTGTTTGGCAGTTGTTAAATAAAAGATGGTCTACAAATGTATTAAAAAATGTCCTCTTTCAGGCGACAATCAATGGTGCGGCTGGCCCCGGCCTTGGTGGCCCAAGCCCCACTACAGCCAGACCCCCTCTTGCACCTACACCACACACACCTGGGTGCAAGAGGACCTATGATGACGTCAATCCCCAGGGTATTCGCCGGTAAGTGGTGCATCACTTTCCTGTATTGATGATTTACTTTGATGGTCTGGAGATTTAAACAACTTTTTGTTTCATGCAACAGCCCAAACAACCCCAGACCAGCCAACAAGCGCACGAGAACAGAGGAACACGTGGGCCAAGTGGTGAGTCTATACTTTTATCAATGTAGTTGTCATCATTGGTCTCAGCCTCTACATAACTGTAAAAGGTATCAATGCAGTCGGCTAACAGACACAATGTACAATGGTAGCAATGTGTTCAGGTGTTCCACAAAAACAAGATAAATGCCACTTCATTTGAAATCAGGGGCAGTAATAACATACATTATTTAACTAAGTGTTTATCATTCTACACATGGGGATTTGAATATCCTTTGATTCAACTAAGTAATACATTTAATGTACGTGTTATTTGACAGTTGTTTACGGTTAAATAAAAGACAGTTGGAAAAATGTCCTCTTTCAGACTCCTATTAGTGTTGCGGCTCGCTTCAACTTCCAGACGACAGCCAGACCCCCTCTTGCACCTGCACCACAACCACGTGGGTGCAAGAGGACATATGATGACGTCAATCCCCAGAGTATTCGCCGGTAAGTGGTGCATCACTTTCCTGTATTGATGATTTACTTTGATGGTCTGGAGATTTAAACAACTTTTTGTTTTATGCAACAGCCCAAACAACCCCGGACCAGCAAACAAGCGGAAAACAGTGGGACACGTGGGACAAGTGGTGAGTCTACACTTATATCAATGTAGTTGTCATCATCTGTCTCAGCCTCTACATAACTGTAAAAGGTATCAATGCAGTCGGCTAACAGACACAATGTACAATGGTAGCAATGTGTTCAGGTGTTCCACAAAAACAAGATAAATGCCACTTCATTTGAAATCAGGGGCAGTAATAACATACATTATTTAACTAAGTGTTTATCATTCCACACATGGGGATTTGAATATCCTTTGATTCAACTACATGATACATTTAATGTATGTGTTATTTAGCTTTATGTAAGTGTATCAACAAATTCCCTCTTTCAGACTCATTCTGCACATTAGCCACGACGTGAGACCAAGAGGGCTTTGGAGGATGTCTCAGATAAGGTAGGTGGTGCATCACTTCCCTGTATGAATGATTTACTGTGGTAGTCTCAAGATTCAAAGATTCAAACTATTTTTTGTTTCATGCAACAGCCAGAACAGCCCAGGACCTGACAGGAGAGCCCCAAGAAGGAACATCGACTCCCAGGATGGACCGGATGTTTCTATTTTAATGTTTTGTATTTGTATTGTATTTGTATTGTATTGTATTTTTTGTTTAATCTTGTACTGTGATGCATTTGAAATACATCTTCCATTTTATTGTATTATGAAACGATCTTCCACTGTATTGTATTTCATATTCATTGCCATTGTATGTTCTTGCAATTACATCAGCCAGTATATTTGCAATAGATCTTACATGGCATTGGATTTGAAATACATCTTCCATTTTCTGTATTATAAAAGATCTTTCACTGTATTGTATTTCAAATGCATCTTCTATTGTATTGTATTTTTTTGTTTAATCTTGTACTGTGATGCATTTGAAATACATATTCCATTTGATTGTATTATGAAACGATATTCCACTGTATTGTATTTCATTTTCATTGCCATTGTATGTTCTTGCAATTACATCAGCCAGTGTATTTGCAATAGATCTTACATGGCATTGAATTTGAAATGCATCTTCCATTTTCTGTATTATAAAAAGATCTTTCACTGTATTGTATTTCAAATGCATCTTCTATTGTATTGTATTTTATTGTTTTGTATTGTTTTCATCTGTCATTGTATTGTATTGTATTGTATTGTTTTCTTCTGTCATTGTATTGTATTGTATTGTATTTACCTGTAATTGTATTTTTTGGTCCCCGCGACCCTAATGGATGGATGGATGGATGGATTTTATTGGAAGAACATCAGCCATTGGCTGTCCAATAAATCTTAAATTTTTCCCTGCACTAAAGTCTTTTCCTGTCTCTTGATTATTTTGTTTAAAAACACGTGTATTAAACTTAAAGATATGCACAAGATACATGACGGTAAAATCAAACCCTTATTGGAAATATATTAACATTTGTGTAACTGATTTAAACAATAACCGTAATACAAACTTAGTTTGAATACAAAACAGTATTCTGCACCAAATATATAATAATATTAAATAAATAAATAAGACATTTTGTGCTAAAATGCCAATATACAGTAACATCATAAAATATATATCCAATATATATATATATATAAAAACAACTTTTACCAGTTTTTAAATAAAAATCTGAATTTTAATTAGACAGTGCCTTGCCTGCTGACTGGCGTTTTCCTTAATGCATTTGTTGTTACAGCATAATGCTGTGCTGTACTCGCTTGATGGTGATTAACGCTTTCAATGGCATGTTTCCAATGACTAAAAACACCTATGCTACAGTATGACTCAGTGAATTAAAAGCTGACGTGATGGAAATGTTCAGGTAAAACCTGCATATGGAACTGAACCACGGGAACATTATACAAATCATTTCAAAGAAGTGGTTGGTAAAGGTACTCTCTGTGATGATGGTAATACAAGTTCAGGAACATATAATAATACTGATGAATCAGCAGCCTTGTGGATAAAGGTAAGTGAGGCTGCGCTGCTGGAAAGAAGTAAAGACAAATGTTGGCGTTCAGCTTTTTGCTGCAGACAATCGAGTTAAAACACATTTGCCTGAGGTCAAAGGTCATTCTGCAGAGCACCAGTCCCTTTGCATGAGATATATTCTGCACCGCCTTGAACTCAACCAGCGCTCACTGCATTTTAACACTCTCCGATGTAATCACAGCTCTCGCATAAGCACCTGTATTATTAATCATTGTCTAAGTAATCAATATCTCATCACAATGTCAACACTATATTAACACTATATCAATGCTATATCAACACTATATTAACACTATATCATCACAATATAAACACTATATTAACACTATATCAACAATATATTAACACTATATCAACACTATATTAGCACTATATCATCACAATATAAACACTATATTAACACTATATCCACACTATATCAACACTATATTAACACAATAACAACACTATATCATCACAATATAAACACTATATTAACACTATATCAACACTATATCAACACTATATTAACACTATATCAACACTATATCATCACAATATAAACACTATATTAACACTATATCAACACTATATTAACACTATATCAACACTATATCAACACTATATTAACACAATATCAACACTATATCATCACAATATAAACACTATATTAACACTATATCAACACTATATTAACACTATATCAACACTATATCAACACTATATCAACACTATACTAACACTCTATCAACACTATATCAACACTATATCAACACTATATCAACACTATATCAACACTATATATTGTATTTTGATCAAGTCTTTTTCCAGCATAGCTGTGATTTTCTGTTTTTCTAAACTCCATCTTAGTTTCCTGCTCAGCAGCAACTTTAAGTTGTACTTTGTTTCTTTGAAATTTTTGGGGACTTCCTATGTTTAAACTAGAATGGGCACTCGGTAGAGCGCATACCTTCGCATATCACAAGATTGGGCATTGAATTATGAACATTTTGGCATTAGTTGCATGCCAATTGGACAAAAATGTATCGTGCTATGGTAAAAAAAAGAGTTTGACCTTTCCATGACCTTGACCTTGACCTTTGACCCGATTGATCCCAAAATCTAATCAAATGGTCCCCGGATAATAACCAATCATCCCACCAAATTTCATGCGATTCAAGAACATTTTGACCTGTTCATGACCTTTGACCTTGACCTTTGACCCGATCGATCCCAAAATCTAGTCAACTGGTCCCCGGATAATAAACAATCATCCCACCAAATTTCATGCGATTCGGTTCAATACTTTTTGAATTCTGCGAAAGATTTTGACCTGTTCATGACCTTTGACCTTTGACCCGATCGATCCCAAAATCTAATCAACTGGTCCCCGGATAATAAACAATCATCCCCCCAAATTTCATGCGATTCGGTTCAATACTTTTTGAGTTCTGCGAAAGATTTTGAACTGTTCATGACCTTTGACCTTTGACCTTTGACCCGATCGATCCCAAAATCTAATCAACTGGTCCCCGGATAATAAACAATCATCCCACCAAATTTCATGCGATTCGGTTCAATACCTTTTGAGTTTTGCGAATAACACGCATACAAATAAATAAATAAATAAATACACGGCGATCAAAACATAACCTTCCGGCATTTTCAATGCGAAGGTAATAAACCCTTTTGATTGCCCTGAATTTTGGAGTCGTGCTCTTGGGTCCTGTATTTGGGTCGTGAGACAATGTCAACGCAGCTCCTCACAGCCTCTCAGCTATCAGCCAACAATATTTAAAATAGTGTCACAATAGCATCCTGTCGTCTGTAGCCTAATTATTAGAAGGAGAGCATGGAAAGGAAACCGGTAAAGCTCTGGGTTTCAACTGAGACTCAAATCCCACTTCACCTCAGATGCAATGCCACCGATCTCAGGGATCATAAGAACATGTGGTTGAATAAATCCAGGAACATATGGGAGTATCCCTCCCAAATAGGATGCAGTCCTTTCCAGCCTAGTCTACAGTGGATGTTGTTGCTTTTTTTTGTGTCATCTCTCCATCCAAATAAAAACAATTCAAAGCTTGTGGCTGCCATATTAAATCGTGTGATGCCAGTCAGGCACGTGCACAGATAGAGCCCTAGTGGTGCTCAAGGACCAGCCCTTTTGCCCTGGATGAGAAAAGGGCCCTTTCTGCTGAAGCCCATTTTTTTTCATTCATCAGCATTTAGGAATAAAAATGACTCTCTGTCATCAAGTCCCCCCAAATGTGTTTTGATATCCGACGGGGCATTTATTTGAGTTCTTGTGAGAATTTTGCCCCGACATGCTTGTACCACATTGTTTTATGTGGTATGTTTCTCTTTGTTTTGTCTGTTCCAGTTTTACAAAGATCAATCTTGTATGAGCATTGCAGAGGGTGAAAAGAGTAAACGCAAGAAAAACTAGAACGGGTACTCGGTAGAGCGCATACCTTCGCATATCACAAGATTGGGCATTGAATTATGAACATTTTGGCATTAGTTGCATGCCAATTGGACAAAAATGTATCGTGCTATGGTAAAAAAAAAGATGTTTGACCTTTCCATGACCTTGACCTTGATTAATTCGTTGTGTTTGTGTGTGTGATTTTGTGTGGTGATGTAAACTCAGCTGTCATAACAAGCAGCAGGAGAGCACCTTGTTAACCTTGTCATGGTGAGTCCGGGTTGTCGCAGCGAGAGAGGACCCAAACGCCGACATTACTGCACAAACTATTTAATTACAAAAATCACAGACCAGACCAGACAGGAACGACAAAAACGCAGACCAAACAGTACGAAGCCACCCTGGGAATGAGACGAACAGGGTTTACATACACAGGCAAGGTGAGAGGATTGGACAACGAGACACAGGTGGACACAATGAGGGCGGGACCAGCAATCACACAGAAGGAAACAATCAGGACCAGGGCAGACAATCACAGGGAGACAGACGACACAAGGACTTCAAAACAAGACACAAAACAAGACACAAACTCCAGATCATGACAAACCTCTTGGTAGACTGCATGCTCAACACATCAGAGCATTGTTTGTTAAGGCTGCCCACATAGCATTTATCTTTTTATTTGCAGGCCTAGGAAAAGGACCCTCTCAAAACTTCTGACGGAAATGTCACGCTTGCCTGTCTTCAAAACTTGAGAGCCCTGCAAACAGCACTTTGAACAAGTAGCCTAAGATGTATTATAAAGAATTTAACATAAAGACAGGACATTTGTGCAATAGAATTAGGCATGTTTTTGTAAATGAGAGTAGTTATGAAAAAACATTTAAATTATTTAAGGTAGCAAAGATGCCTCGTAAAAGACCTTCGCCAGGCCAGAATGCAGGGTACAACATGGGTACAACGCCACGTTAATTCAAATTTCCTGATATTTGAGCCACCAACGTGTGTGGCTGCATGCGCGGCAACATTTTGGTCACCCCCGACAAAATCTCACTCCAAGGTTTTTTGAAAAGTTGGCAGCTCTGCAATATACGTAATTATAAATGTAAAACGTACAATAATAATTGGCATTATTATTATTGTTCAATTATAATAATAACAATTATTTTTAATATTATTTTGTCTATTTAAAACGTCTCATAACCAGAACGGTATAAATACGGCTATGTTCAAAACAAACTAAACCGGATATCCTGTACAAATGCTCCCAGGAATACTGTCCGGTGTGAGCCACGGATTTACGTTCCTGTACGTGCTACGTCGATATTCTCGCGGTTTTTTTATTAGTTATTTTCGAACCATGTTATTAATAACTTTTTGTTTATACTGCTCCAGTTTGTAGTTTTATTGCAATCACAGAAGCTGCTGCTAAGCGGCAGAAGGTAGCTTTTACCCTATCTAAACACATGTAAACAATGCAATGACGGAAGGTTCCGGTTTACACGGAAACAAACACACGGGAGCACGAACAGACATTAGTGGATTTGCTGGTTTGCTACAGTTTCACTGAGGTGTGTGCTCGCTTCTAGCTCACTTACACTCTTTTATACAACGTTAGTTTTATATTTTATTTGCAGCCGTGAGCTGTGAGCTAATCTTAGCTACACATACCATATAGCTTGTTCTCTGTGTGTCCCCTTGCTTGCAGTCGCAGTGTTGCCGACGTTTATGTTATCCTCGCTGAATATATGAGGTGCCTCCAGACAGAAAGAGATAACAAACGCATTTTGAAATGTTTCTTCTCTGTAACGTGACAGGTCCCCGTCTCCTATGGATTCACTCAACACTTTTGAATCTGAGATGGAGGCTGACGGTCAGGGAAACTACTCTCTGTTTCCTGCTCTGGACAGCATCGCGAGTCTCTCTGGGACCGCCGAGGCTCTGGAGAGGTTGTTGAACAATACTGTGGTCTAAAACATGTCATTACAGCGTCAGACGTAGACTCACTGCTGCGTCTAGATGTAGAGAATACCGTCTGCAAGATTGGCTAATCTGGATAACGACCAATAATACAAATCAGATTTGAGGCCATAAATTGCGATAAGGATTTTACTTTCTTTTTCTCCACATAATTTGGTGTCAAGTGATCCTAATCACACATGTTGTAGGGTTCAAAATATATCATTTTCTTTTTGCAGTCGCCACATGATCAGTTCTGTTATTTATTGAAACATGAATGAGAATATGCACTCAAATATATTTTACAAGTAATAATTTTCAGTGTGCCACTAAAATCAAAGAAGAATGTTACACTGGATGATAGCACATATGTTTTCCCCATTTGCAGCGAACCACCGAGTGAAATAGCAGAGAAGCCAAACCTCACATGGCTCGACGCGGCACAGGTATATTTCCGTGTGGCGTTATCAGAAACATTTGCCACAATCGATACTGTGATGTTTTTTTGATCAATATTGATCCTTTCTCTCATGTAGATTGTCTTGGAAGACGCTGGCCGTTCCATGCACATAAAGGAGATTAAACAGAGAATCATCGACAGGGGACTCGTTCAATCCAAGTACAGAAATCCTATCCATTTTCTAAATGTATTGTTGCCCGTGTCTACATTTAAACTCTGCTTAATTAGTTTTTTTTTTCTCCTTTGCAGTGCGAAATCAAGCCTGGAGGCTGTCATGTACCGTGAGGTGAGGAGGATGTTGAACACGCAGTCTGACAGCAACCTCTGCTGTCCAGTATAACAACTCGCACCCCCACTTAACACCTGTTAGCTCAGTTGATGCATCGTATGTACAAATAGTTTTTTTCTTTCTCCATGTTTTTCCATCTTGCTTCTTTGACCTTATTTCACGACTTTAAAAAGAGGCAGACGTTTCTGCACTGTCATCAGAACAAATGGAGCTCTGTGCTCTGGTGCAGACGCCTTTTTATAACCGCAGTATCTAATGGTGGAACTAATCTAAATCGAAAGTGATTCAGCTTTTTTGGGAATCAAATGAGGCTTTTCAGCCCCGTGCATTGGCCTCAGTCTCGCATTGTGTTTCAGACACAAAAAGGCAGCAGGAGATTCAAGAGGATTGAGAACAGAAACGGAGTCTTTGCCCTGCTGGTGAGTTAAATGGGACACTAATGCCAATTTCACACAAAAAGAACGCATTGGCGATATTGAACATGCAGATGACCTTTAATGCCTTTTGGTCATTGATAAATACTGAGGTATTACTGCTCACACAAGATATGTTTTCATTAACATGTGTAGGTGCAGGTTGTTTTACATTACATTTTACCCGGCACTCAAATAAACTGGTGGCATGTCAAAAGTGTCGGGCCGTATCTGCTGTGAATTTCCTTACTTTATAATCTGATTAAAGGTAATGCAGCGGCATAATCCAAAAGTACACAATTTGTACACAAAGTTGCATTACTAATACATTCCTAATAATCCTTCAACCACCATATCGTCCGTACTTACAATGGAGAAGTTGAGCTCCAAAGCTAAACGGCGTTGGTCCAGTGATGAACAATCGAGCGAGAGAGAAAGTATATTGCTGTGAAATATAATAAGAGTAAAACATAATATCTTTATACTTTCAAATATCTCACACACACTTTGTCATACAGCGGTTACAAGTTTTAAGCCCCATCTGTGTTATTTTATCGTTTACATTTGATTTATGTATTTTCATCCATCACCCTGAAGGCCACACGCGCATTACCTTCTCCGGCGGTCGTGGTCCACGTGAAGATCAGATCTCCGTCTCTGTTCCCTCGCAGACCGACGAGGAGCGGCAGCAGGCCCTGCAGGCCTTCACCGCCCAGTCTTTCCTCGGCTCTCCGCAGCACAATACCGTCTCCAGTTCGGGCTCGGGTACCTCGGCGCACGCCTTCCCCTCCCCCACCAGTTCCTCGGAGCATAGGACCAAGATGAAGAGGGGCCCACGAAAAAAACAAAACGAAAAGTACCAACTCAAGTACCTTAGACTTCGCAAAGCTGCCCGCGCCATGATATTTGTGAGTAAACTACTGACTCTTGAAAAGCTTTGACTAGTTTTATTTATTGTTATTACAGGCAACGAGGATATGGCAGTGTTAGAATTTGTCATTCCATCTCACGGTAATGGTCAGTGTTGTTCTACGGTTTTCCCTGCAGGAGAATGCAGCTCTCTGTGATGAAGTTGCCCACTTAGAAGAGAAGTTTCTGAGAGCGAAGGAGGAGCGGAGGTGAGTGGACACGGCTCAGATGGTGTGTTTAGACCTTCTTATTCGTCGCACTTTATCCGGGTTTTTCACTCTTGTACATAATTGATGGGATGTAGGGATTCTAAAAATAGTCACGTGTCGTGAAACGTTTTAAACTTAAATAAAAAGAAATGATGATTTCTTCACGTTCATATTGTTTCTCATTTGCAGGTTTTTACTGAAGTCCTTGTTGCAGTACCAGTCGTTTTCCGAGGGGGAGATGTTGCCAACAGCCAGCGCCAGCTCTCATCCAGCGGGACCGCCTGCAGCAATGACCTCAGGTGCCGCGGGGGCCTCAGGCTTGTCCGGGGGGCATAACCTGGCGTCGACGGGGGAAGAGGGGCCGCTTAAAAAACCCAAGAAGGAAAGGAAAGAGCGAGGCCGGGAAAATGGAAAGGACGAGTGTGAGTGCTGGATTGGTGCCGATTTTGGTCGCTTCACGTTCACCTTTCCGGACATTCGGCCCATTGTTTTGTTTCCTCGTGTTTCCTCAGTTCCAAAGAAGATGTCCAAGAAGAGGAAGCTAGCAGACGGGTCTCGGAAGCTGGTGCAGCCCATCGCTCTGGACTCGTCTGGTCGGCCGGTCTTTCCCATCGCGCTGGGAGGTTTAACGGTCTACAGCCTGGGAGAGGTCAGCGTCTGGCTTTTCGCGCATAGCTTTATAACGACCACGGTAACCCTCTGGACGCGCATGTTGTATCCGAACAAGCAAAGTGTCCATCAGATGGTAGTTCAGTAGATGAAGACTCTCACGGCCTCTATGAAACCTGAGAAAGCTTCGCCGACTGCAAGCTTCCCATTTGCTCCGCAGATCATCACCGACAGGATGTTTTTCCATGATGAGTGCGCCATCTACCCGGCGGGCTTCTGCAGCACTCGAGTCTTTGCCAGCATGAAATGCGCCGACCAGCAGTGCCTCTACACCTGCCAGATCAAGGATATGGGAGCAGGTCCGCAGGTACAGCCCCCGTTGTTATTCCCAGGACCCTCGTTTATATATATATACAGGACTGTCTCAGAAAATTAGAATATTGTGATGAAGTTCTTTATTTTCTGTAATGCAATTAAAAAAACAAAAATGTCATGCATTCTGGATTCATTACAAATCAACTGAAATATTGCAAGCCTTTTATTCTTTTAATATTGCTGATTATGGCTTACAGCTTAAGAAAACTCTAAAATCCTATCTCATAAAATTTTAATATTTCCTCAGACCAAGTAAAAAAAAAGATTTATAACAGCTGAGTGTTTGTCAAGGCTCAGGAAACCCTTGCAGGTGTTTCGAGTTAATTAGACAATTCAAGTGATTTGTTTAATACCCTACTAGTATACTTTTTCCTGATATTCTAATATTTAGAGATAGGATATTTGAGTTTTCTTAAGCTGTAAGCCATAATCAGCAATATTAAAGAATAAAAGGCTTGCAATATTTCAGTTGATTTGTAATGAATCCAGAATGCATGACATTTTTGTTTTTTTAATTGCATTGCAGAAAATAAAGAACTTCATCACAATATTCTAATTTTCTGAGACAGTCCTGTATTCGATAAATCAATGTCTTCTTTTACATCGAAGTAAACGCGACCAATATGACGTACCACGTCGTTGATCAAGTTGTGTTCAGTTTAGTTTTAAACGTCGTGAGTTAGGGCCGCGACTAATCGTTTAATCCGTCCGTCATTTTTTTTCTTCGATTAATCGATGTATCGGATAAAAAATAAACAAACATTAATATGCAATCCTTTATTCCAAAACAGAGCTGACGACGCTTTGCTCGCGTGAGTTTTCTCGCCCGACTTTTTGTGGTTCATTCACGTCGGCGAGGTGGCGTGGCTTATCTTCGTTGCTTTGCGCCGTGAAAAGTTAGCTTTTCCGCCATTCACCATGGAATAAATAACCACGATTTCTGCTTTATGCATAAACATATAATAATAGCAATAATAATAATAATTCAAACTTATATAGCGCTTCTCTAAATACATAAAGATGCTTCAATAATGATATTTCAGTGATGAAATTTGTTGCCAACTATTTTAATAATTCATTTTTTAAAACATTTTATAGATTTGTTATTGCAGCCCTAGCGCGAATGATATTTAATTGTTGACTTGACACGTGTAATATTATGCCACCAGTTTGAGATCGTGCCTGAGGAAGATCCTCAGAATGCCATCGTGGCCTCCTCCGCCCTGATGTGCCACGGCAATCTACTGAAGGCCATCGCGTCCGTCAGGTAAACGAGTTCACCACAAAGGCTCGGCTTGGGTTTTCCGGTTGATTGTCGTCGGGCAACAATAAGTCCAAGATGAATATCTTCAGAAGTCCGGGTGAACTTTACTTTGTGTCCTTTTCTTAGTTCCAAGTCTGTGGCGCCCATCGTGCCATCGGGGGCCGACTTCTTTGGCTTCTCACACCCCACGATCCAGAATCTCATCCAGAGTTGTCCCGGAGCGCGCAAATGTAGCAAGTAAATTCCCCCTCACTACAATATGGATTAGCAACTACAAGATTTTGATTAGGATTTTTAAGAATGCGACTGAGATTTGATTTCATGTTTTTTGTTTCAGTTTTCCTTTGTAAAATCAGAACGTTGTTGGTTGTGTGTTAACTTTTGGAAACCCAGGAAATGGAGGAGGGCCTATGAGGTCTATTACCATCAATATTATAGAGTGAAACATATTTCCTAATCTGCTTTACCAGATGCAAAGCATTAATATGATGCTCCTTCTTAATATCATTTTAAAACTTCACTCAGAAGGAAGACTCGTCAGGTGTAACATTTTAAGTCATGGAAACGTGCTGATTCAGTTCTCCACGGTGAATGTTTTTTGATGGGACCTGATTTATTGAGTATCTACTTATCCAGCATTAAACTTTCCAACTGAAGCTCAGCGATATAAAGGAAACATTGTTTAACATTACAATGTTTTTTTGTTGTCGTTTACTTTGAATTAGCTACCGATGGATACGCTTTGAGGTGTGTCGCAGCGGCGACGTTCAGGTCCCTCACAGCCTGTCGGAGGACGACGCCTCGGTGAACTTTGAGGCCTACCAGAGACATCGGGGCTTCGGCGACATCAAGACGGAGCACGTGACAGGTCGCTTGAACATCAGTTTTTCACATTGCAGTTGTTTTTTACACTCGGCTGGAGCAGAGATGACCTCAGGTCTCGTTACATTGACGCGTGGACTGTACACTCGGCACAGGCCATCCTGGTCAGACATGCGTGAACCGGGTCGTCTTCGGGTTTGACAGCACGACGATACCAATCTCTTGCATAGGCATTTAAAGTGTGTGAGAGTTTGAGTGAATAACCCACCGGCTGCTCCTCCAGGTCTTTGCTGTGAGTAGCAGGTCATGAAGGTTTGTGGCTTGGCGAGCTGAAAGCCAAGTGTCCTCCCTCAAAAGGGGTCAGTGTGTAATTATTAGGATTTCAAAGTAAAAGTATGCCGTATATTTCACTGCACTAATGTTGACATGATCGACTCTTTATTTGATCCCTTTTGTCTCCTCAGGACAGACGCCGCAGTCCCCTAGCTCCTCTCATCAGCACCACCTGACCTCCCCCACTATGAAGCCCTCTACCTCGTATTTCAACTCCTGATCAAAAATCCCCCTGGTTTAGTGTTGCTTGAAACTGAAGCAGACGGTAACTCCTAGGTCCTGGGGATGTGTGCTAATCTAGCGGATGCAAACATACTGAAAGCGGCAGCCGAGTCAGCTTTCTGCTTAATGTAACACTCTATTGACGGTTGCATTTCTGTGTGTATATAAACCGGCTGGATTTTAGAAATTGAATTCCACAATGCTTTATTTGGTATTTTACCATTTGTACACGACTTAAAGTTGCATTATATATTTTTTCCAGTCGAAACGAATTTAGATTAATAAATAATTTTATTGTATTGCCACCTTGTTTTACTTCGAAGTTCAAAGCTTTGGCTTGAAATGAAACACGCCCACAAACGTAGTTTTATCATTTATTTGTGCAAATGACTCCAAAATCTAGAGTTGTTCAAACAAAACATCCATCATGTTTTCTACACAGTCCAGCAATTGGCATAGGTTGTCTACAGGACAAACAATGTCATATATACACAAGCATTTTATAAAATCAGACTGGAGAACTTTCCACTAAAGACATGCATAGCAGCTACTCTATAGGTATTCTTCCTATTCTGAAACAGGACAATTAACTGGTAAATACGCGGTACTTTTTGCTTAATCTGTGGGATCTGGCACTGCCCCACACTGACTTATCACATACCCAAATTGATTGTTGAATCAAGGAAGAAGAAAAATCGATATATATTCTTCCTTTAGCTTTTCTCTCGGTAACCGTGTCATCATATTATCACTTTTACAGTGTCGATTATCTTGTTGAACAATCTGGTCGATCTGACAACACATTTGTCCCATCGTCTCATTTTGGCTTAAAGAAACAGACACGTTTTTCCATCACTTCGTCCTCCTCAAGTTCCTGGTTTCCTTCGGCTGGAGAGCGGCAGGTCAAAAGGAGGCGCGGGTAAAACCCCACTGGCGCTGTAGATCGCACAGGCCTTAAAGCTACAGGGCCAGTCTCTCCACGCATAGCGGACGGCAGCTACTGCATGAGGAAGTGGACAGGAGCTGGTAGATAACTGGACGGTGGCCGGGCCCCAGTGCATGATGGGAGCTGCGACCCAGCGAGGCTCAGGCCCATATGGAGTCTGAACCCCTGAGCAAAAGATCTAGATAAAAGAAATAAAGACAAATCATTGATTGAAGCTCATTTCATTTTTAATAAAGAATTGTTTTAAGAAATATCTTAAATATAAAAAAATTCTAATTATATATAAATATACAATTAAATATAAAAATACATTAATTAATATATTTTGTATTTCTTATAGTTTCATGTTAAAATCCAGCAGGTGAATACGGGACATCACACGTGGTGCAACGCTGCCAGCCGTACCTCAAAGATGCTTCTGGATGGCGTGACGGACACCTTCTGGTCGTAGGTGATGTTGACCGACATGGGCGCCGACACACTGAGTTCCTTGGGGAAAGGACCTTCGAAGGACACGCGCTTCTCATTATAAGCCACCGCCCGAGCTCCCAGGGTCAGTCTGCGGGCCACATCCTGCTTGTCCCGCGGGTGGATCCTGAAAGAAAACGCACAAATAAACCCATCACGGACCAGATAGGGAGGTCGATGGGTCAATACAGGACACATAACAGCAGGTCCCATCATCGGCAGCATATCCGAGGCCATGAGAAGTTGTGTAGATGTTTAGAACAATCTTAAAAACACGAACTGTGTAATTTGAGCTCTCTGCTCCAATGAAAACTCTTGCAGCAGCATTTTGTTTTTTAGTAAACTCAAAAGGAAAAAGATGTCATACAACAGCAAATAAAAACACAATCCTTACGAGCCATAGGGTGACGCTGCATCTGGTAAATCCAAAGCCACGGCCATGAAGGTTTTCCACATCCGGGAATTGGGCACAAAGCCGTTGTCGGCCGTCTGGTGCCAGCGGATGTTCGGAAAAGCGTCATTCTTGGAGCCTTTTTGGTAGGTGGACAGCTGCCGGAACAAAGACATTTACAAATACTGCACATAGTTACAAGAGCTTTCCGTGGGTTATTTTACCGACACATTGGCCAAATACAACCACAAGGGGCGGTAAAGTCCATATATTGCTTTGTCTACAGAACCTTTTTCTTTTTAACTGCAGACCTCCACTGTTTTGATTGTTACCTTAGATGTCTTGCTAGCCACACTCATTTCTATTGGGGGGGAAAACATTTACTAAATGCTAATAGTAATTTGAAAAGGGATTTTGCCGTTTTATTAAGGCCTTCTCCATCTTCTTTTTGCAACTAATGAACGGAAGTTATTATGACGTAGAGACGCAGTAAATCATTCTCTGCTTTATGGTCCGTTTGACCGTAATTTACTAAATGAACATCATGTTGAATTAAAGAAGACTTGGAACATGCGTTCGATGTTCATCAGTGAATAAATCAAGTTTTCATAGACCTGTATACAATCGGAATTATTTTTGCAAGAGTGGCCCCCTGGTGGTGAGTAGAGAGAAAGCACATTTTAATTACACACTTTGCAGAACCGGACGTTGCTGCCCAATAGTAACACACACGCACACACCTGGACAAATCCAAAAGGGAAGTCGGGCGCCGTCTGCCCCCCCGAGCCCTGGTGAAACGCCAGCCTCCAGTCA
The DNA here is from genome assembly GCF_029220125.1 of Pseudoliparis swirei. Lineage (NCBI taxonomy): Eukaryota > Metazoa > Chordata > Actinopteri > Perciformes > Liparidae > Pseudoliparis > Pseudoliparis swirei. The sequence continues at coordinate 5,536,597 of NC_079407.1, forward strand.
TCGATCATCGCTGGGAAGGAACAGTTGTAATTCTCTTGGTGATATCCAGAATTCGCCTCGCCTGAAAACAACAAAAAGGTTTACAGATGCATGTCACGCATACGTGTGTGTGTGTATGTGTGTGTACTGAGTATCTGAAACCCGGGCGGGTCGGCTTACCTTGGTACCAGATGGCTCCTTTGACGGTCATGTTGAGCAGCGGGTGAATCATCGCATTCCACAAGACCGAATTCTCTTTAGGACCGGAAGAAAATAACGAGCAATCTTTGCAGTAAGTGTAAGGAAAGCTTTGGTGGACCTTACTGGAAAGAAAACATTCCAATTGTTACACTGGCTTGAGAACAGTCAAGCATGTCAAACAGGAGCATTCTAACACGAGTTACCACCCATAACAATTTGTGCGTCTGCTTTTTTGTTCTCACTTTACCTGTTCGTGTGATACAGTCCGCACCGCTGCAGTGCTCTTGAGGAGGACCAGACTTCGACGGGTGTGCCCCCCCAACAGGACTCCACCAGGCCTATGGGGTACTGCAGCCTCTTATACAAGTAGCGTCCAAAGAGCCAGCACACTGCAGAGAACTGTGCCACATCTGGAAATACACCCGCCTGTTAGACCTCATACAGCACGATACTGCAAACAACAAAACAACAACGGCTTGTTCTTCTTTTTTATTTATGACACTGCAACTGGCTCAGTTCAAGAAAACCAACGTGAACCTCTGGCTGCAAACGCATCTTTAAACAATTGCGTGAATAAATAAAACAGATCCGGGACTCACTCGCTGGCGGCACAGACCAGGGAATTTCCACTTGAATCAAATCAGTCCGCTCAGTTTCACTCAGGTTCAAGGCCGCCATGAAGATCCTCACGTGAGGATACTTCGCTGAACGTTTCAGCTCCTTCGACGCGTTGAAAATCTAATGGGAGAATTGATACATAAAAGAGTTCAGTCAACAATCAAACATAAATACGTACGTATTAAATAAAAAGTTATGTACGTCTGGGATGCTTCAACCTCGCTGCCCATTGCAGCAGATATGTTGCCGTTGGGCTCGGCCTACCTTAGACAGCTGTAGCCACATGTTGCTCTGCCCTCCACACAGCCAGATGTCTCCAAACAGCACATCTGTCAGAGTGGCCGCGCCGCTCGGAGCGGCTGCCGTCACATTGTAGGGGCCGCCGGCTTCAACCGGGTCAAGGGCGACGCGCCAGATACCTGCAAGAGAAACGACAACAACACATCACTGAACATCCACTATGTTCAGAAAAAAGTGAATTCAGAAAGAAAAAAAAGGTCCCACTCTTATGAGAGTCCGGCCCACACCGGCAGTCAGGACAGTATGTGTAGAGGGTCAGGAAAAGCACAGGTGCAATAGTTCCCTTGATGTTAGGGTCCTGGTCGGGTCCTATTGTACGAGTTGGCTCAGTGGAACTCTTAACCCTCCTGTTACCTTTCGGGTCAATTTGACCCCATTCAATGTTTAATGTCGGTGTTCTTTGGGGTCAATTTGACCCCAGGCTGTTTTTCACTGTGTCAAACATATAAGAAATATCAACTTTTTAAATATATTTAAAGGGCTATTTAGGTAGTCAACAAACAAACATAAAGTACCTCACACTTAAACTTGGAAAACAATATTAATTCTAATAATTTTCTGGAGGTTTTAATTGCTGGGGTCAAATTGACCCCGAGGGTAAAATATGTTAGTAAATGTGAAGGTAACAGGAGGGTCAAATACAAGCCGTCCTCAGGGTTATTAGAAAGGAAAGCACGTGCTTGGCCTAGGATAGAGGACGGCAACCCAGCGACTCTGGAGCCTCTTTAGAGTCTCTGGAGCCTCCTTAGAGTCTCTGGAGCCTCCTTAGCCTCCTCTGTTGCGGCTCCCTGGGGCTACGACAACATTTTTTATATCATCATTAGTTATTTGTTGTTGCCCAGTGGACAATCTTTAAAAAAGGTAACATCTTTCATCTTGGAGTGATACAGGGTCACAGAGTTTTTTTAAAATAAATGTAAAAATCTTTTCTAACGGCAGCTCATCATTATTTGCAGAGCCTCACCCTCAGTAAACCGTCAACGGATAAATGAACAAAGCCAAAAGAAAGTCATGAAGAAGAAGAAGAGCGTCATTCCGTGTGGAAGTATTCATTTGCTTTCACTGCCAACGATGCCGACTGACCCGTGTGCTTGATGCGTGGCGAGAAATTGGCAAACATAATATTTTATGTTGAAAGACACAATTCCAGAACAAGCTCACAGCATTTGCTGAAAAGTATCCAGCTGCAGATGAGCGAAGTAGAAACTTTCACAAAGTCTCCAAACTCCACGACCGCCGATAGTTCTGTGGCAGCTTGTGAGACATTAAGGCGTCCATTAAAAAAAAACGTACAAGTCCTCGAGAACGTTTCCAAACTATAGTCTAAAAGTGGAAATGTAGCAAAATATATGATTTTTATATCGGAAACATAAGTGTGAAAATGGCCTATTTATTTCAGATGTATTTTATTTAATTAAGTTATTGCATTTAAACCATTCTTGGCAATCTAGGTGCAGTGGAATGCCGTGTAGCAACTGGGGCTTCAGAGTCTTGCTAAAGGACACTTTGACAAGGAAAGAGGAAAGGTATCGAACCTGCTACCTTGTGGATACAGGACAAGCGCTCTACCTTATGAGCCACAGATGTGGGGAGGGGTCAACATCTGCATAGTTGTGTGATTAATTGACCTCAATGTAGGCCGACACGTGACAGTGTATTTCTTGTTCTCCTCTTCATAATAGTTTGATATTGTTGTCACATGTAAAATAGCACCACAGCCGTCAGCTGAATGTCATCTGTACAAACTGGTCCTTCTGCATTTCCCTCAGGCCGGCATCAACCACACCTTCAACCCCGCAGCACAACTCCGCCATGATTCGTGAGACTGTAAAGCATCTTGATGAATGCAACAGACCCATTTTACTTACACTCTGGACGTATATGGATTAAAGTGAAGAAACAGGATAAAGAAACATTCCCACCCTTTAGACACCCGACTGAGACATGTGTTGGAGTCCATACATGTGACCAGGAAAAATAAAAAGAAATTACACAACCTTAAATGGACTCTTCAAGACTTCCACTTCCCCAAAAAGGAACTAGTTGGCCAACAAAAGCTGCGATTGAGAAATGTCTTCCCTGTGGCGTCGGAACACCAGCACGTGACCACAAAGTGACTGTAAAGCGACTTCGGGTATCTTGAGAATCCTCAATCGCTATAAAAGATGAATGATGATTATTATTATTATTAAAGTGGGTGCACTCACCGTTCTTCACGGTGCAGACTGAGACGTTCTGTGTCGATGGTCCTGACAAGGTGAGGGTCACCTGGGCCCCCTCGGGGCCGCGGCCCCACAGCACGGCGCGCTCTGGAGACTTCTGCAGCACCATGTGGTCTCCATAGTAGGAGGCGAAGCGCAGGTCCCCCTCTACACACACATGCATGCGCACACACACACACACACACACACACACACACACACACACACACACACATATATATATATACTTTTAACACGCATAATGAAGAGGCTGGTATAGTCATGGCATGCTGGGTAACGCAGCTCGTCGCAGGTAACGCTGCCGCACGTTTTGACGGACAGTACTCACCGCCGGCGTGAAGAGACGCAACAAGCATGAAGACAACACACAGAGTTGTCGCCATGACGAGGAAACAACCGACGTCAAGAACAAAGTTGTAACACCTGGTCGGATAGAGTCGCGCGAGTTAGCTTTAATGCTAAGTGACGCGCAACCTAACCGGGGCACTGGCAGGGAGCCTCGTTTATAACCAACTGAATCAAATCTTCATCAGTCAGCTGACATCACTAGCTGACTGCGGATTTTCAAAATAAAAGCACGAAAGCACCAACAACTTGTTATACACCATTGATATAACCAACTTCAACTTGTACTGTATTTAGGTATCTAACCCAATAGTTCAACATTTTACTAATGATATTGAGAAAGAAACACGTAATAATAATTTTAATTTAAGCAGAGCACGCACAGTTGTTTCAAGTCTGGCAACAATACAGCCCATGTGTACATTTCAAGAGTGCTCGCTGTAATTGTTAATTGAGTCTTCTTAAAGCACTTCTACTTGAACAGGTTGGGGACGAAATTCAAAGTTGTCCTCCTGTATTAAAATGTCTTCAAATGTCAAACCGAAGGCACTTGCGCATGTCGACCCCCCGGTGGCGCTCAAGCACCTGTCATTGTGTTATCTGATGTGATACATGCCTTTATACTAGATACACACTTTGTGTTTCTATCTTTTTCTAATTTTGTATGTTAGTTTTTCAAAAACACTTTATAAACCCATACGTATCATATATAGACAAATACATGTTGACATAAATAAAATGGCAACACTTGATTACTAACTCCAACAAATGTAAACACATGTATTGTGAAGTAAAATCATAACAGTCAAGATATCTAATGTTGCATTTTCAATATCAGACTCCATTGTTTTGAATAGTCTTCTAAGGTTTAACAATTAGGCAAAAGGCTTTCAGACATTTGGGCTTTTTCAAAAAGTTTCCGAATAATATCCCAAATAGCATTTAGTGATGCAGTCAATATTAATATACGATAAATGCCTCAGCTATTACAATAATATATTAATAATCTCTCTCTCTCTCTAGTTTTCTATTTCTGTTCTATACAATGTATAAAAGCATAGGCGATAGATAACTCATAATGTATGTAGTTGGGTAGAAACATGTGACTACATATTAACACCACTAGATGGCGCTGTGTCAATTCACGTGGTGTCGAGCAGTTTTCCGGGTGTTTTTCTAACATACAGCAGATATGCAAACTGTCCCCATTAATTTCTAATTCACTTACAAATACAGAATTGTTGGTGTGTATTGATTACTGGAGTAAACACAAGTGTACAGATGTTGTTCTCTTCTGAATTCACTAACAGCACACTTGTGCCTACATTATCAGAGTGCAAGTTGCCTTATTGGCCTAAGAAGTACATAACAGATAACGGAGGTCACATTTTAAATTGCCCAAATCTGGGGATGCATAGGCTACTGTTGCCCTTCAAGAATTTTCTTTTGAGCTGGAATCAGTGAAAAAAATGCCCATAGAGCTAAATTGCCCACAAACCCAAAGTAGAATTAACTCTTGCAAAGCTTTGTGAAGATTCAGTTTGATCCTGGACCAGTTTGGTTGCTGTGGCAACAGCTATTCAAGAGTTTACACATCCTCTGTTGTTAAACAACGTGGGCTGTTTCTTTTTTATTTCTGTGTCCATCTTTTTTTTTAGTGAGCCATCTTCTCAAACATGGACAGCTTGAGATGTTTACACACGTTCCCAAATGTTTTCCGAATAAATTCAAGTCCCAGTAGACACATCTATTACAATATAAAAAAACAGAGCCCTTCTCAGGTCATGATTTCACTTAGATAATGAATCAAACTTGAGTAACTGCATTTCCAAATAGCCTAAATTTAGTTCATACAACCCAAACATGGGAAATCAACTAATTAGATTTAAAGGGCTTTACAATCTACATATCATACAACCACATCCTCTCTATCCTTATTGTACCCTCTGAACTGAGTACTTGTTACATTGGACCTGTCTTTCTCAAAGCGGCCCCTCAGATGGCCAACGCCTTATAAAGGCTAAAGTAATTAACATCTATAGACTAAAGCAACAGCATGAAAAATGAGAAGCTGGTGAAACATTAATTACACAACAGTTTACCAGCCAGTGTGTGTCTTTACCGTATAGCGTTTTACGAGTTGGCCTTTAGAAAAGACTAATGCACAGGCCGGGTTCTGTTGGCATTCAATTTAACACAAAACTTCAACACTCACACAGAGATAAGTGATGAACACATGTAGGCCGGAGACGGGAAAACTGTTGGTTGGAGCATAACGTATTGAGAACAGTGTAAATCTGGAACAGAAGTGTTATCATGGAGTGTATTTATAGTGAGATGTAGTGTAACTATACATGAGTGTGACATAAAATAATTTCCTTTTACCTTGCAGCTTTCCGTGTGCAGCGACTGTGTCCATTACATACCTCTACAAAGGCCGGTGATTACATTGGAAATGGCACATGGTCCAGGGTGTATACATTGTATGTATATTCAGCCTCTTTGTGTGCCAGAGAGGATCCACCAGGGCCTTCTAAGATATTCTAAAGAATAATATTTAAAAATGGTCATCAGTTCGAGTTTGATTTGATCAATTCATATCAGGGGGAAATAAACCCTTAAAAACTGCCTATTTGGTTTGTGTTGGAATTGTGAGAAAGCTGCTGCCTCTGTTGCTGTGAATAACACGTTATGCCTTTAGCTCTGTGATTGATGGTCCAGCTATAAATATACAGAGGTCTGAGATGGATAAGGAGAACTTAGAACAGCGTTGGAGGCGTTGCCCCATGGCGCATGAAGCCAAACAAGTACCAATGCTTTATATCAATCATTAAGACTTTTATTTTTTGTCTTATTATAAGACAAACTTGTGGATCTAATGGTCATTGTTTTACTATTTTAAGTCACGTTTATATATTTATAAAGACCCTACCCATCACGGCATGTGTTAGTATGATGAAACTTAACTTAATGTTAATTCTATGAATTTAATGCAATACAAATGTGCCAAAGATCTCTACATGGTAAATAAGCAATGACACATTTAATGTCCTTATTATTATATGTATACATCTAAATATCTAAATATCTATATAAATATATTTATATCTAAATATATATATATATATATATATATACACACACACCCACACATGCATACACACCGTGGTTGCTATAGTCACTAACATAAAAAACAAAGTCTTGTTATCACTTCTAAGATTTCATAGGTTTCTGACTGCATACTGGAGGTAAGAAAGTGTGTTTCTTTGACGAATGCTATTTTCTGTATAAAGTAGTTTGTTTTTGCTCATAGTGCTGAACTGCGATGACATAAATAATAATAGTAAGCAAGCGTTAGACCTTGAATGATTTATTTCCTTTTTCAAAATGAAAGATGAAGATCCATAAAAGCATAATTTCCAACCTCTAAAACCCAGTTTTGAATATACTTTGAACTATGCAGGTCGAAAAACAAGCGTCGCTCTGAGAGCAGTTGAGATCATTCGCAATAGATGCTGAGAACAATGCAGATGACGTCGCCCTGACCTGAAGTTATTTCCTGAAAACAACAACAATATTAGCAACATACACGCTGTTCTCCAGCTTGAATCATTTCAAAATGAGCTCCTTGTAGAAGCAAAATTATTTAAAAAAAATAAAAGATGTGACTCATGCATTGATGACGCAATTTGTAAATGCACAAAGGCATCAGAAGTGAAATCGTTCTGGAAATCTTTTTAGGCAATTATAAATGATGGCGAATGTCCCATTCGGTTTAATACTACTTTGCCAATTCACTGTAATTATTTCTCCCAGTCGTGTGCTTAATAGAATTTAAAAATAATAGTCAAAGGAAGTCTGTGAAAGTCTATATAATTTTAAAAAATCAAATTAAACATTCCCTTTATAAAAAAAAAACAATTTTCAGTCACTTTTATTAAAGTGTCTGAGCAAGCAATTAGAAAAATTGTTGTTTTGAGTGTCGACATCACTGTTTAGCATAAAAGGAAAAGACTTGTTTTTCAGAACATTAAATATATTTTATACATAAACAGTAACTTAAACTAGCAGTTCATTTCACGTAAAATGTCAAACGCATGCAAAAGCATCACAATTAGGAGAGATTTAAGAACAAGTAAAAGATGGAGTTTTGTGTCTGTTTTCGCATGAAATCAATCACACAATCGGCCACATACAACACAATCGCACTATAATAAACAACCTGTAGCACCAATACCACAACAACAGGGTTTCCAAGCAATATCACAGCTCAAGAAGACAAATGGCATGAAGGATGCAGTATTGAGTATTTTCTCTCCATATAGGCCTTCAGCTTCAGTGTTTACTGATCGAGAGAAAACAATACCATCACCAATTACAGTAGCCTGCACACATTCGACCAGGCAGCCAATTAACTCATTTCCACACACACACACACACACACACACACACACACACACACACACACACACACACACACACACACACACACACACACACACACACACACACACACACACACACACACACACACACACACACACACACACACACACACACACTGTTTGGGGACAGGGATGTCTATGTGTACAGATTGTAAAGCCCTCTGAGGCAAATTTGTAATTTGTGATAATGGGCTATACAAAATAAACTGAATTGAAAAGAACACACACAAACACACAAACACACACAACACATTGGGTTGTAGTTTAAAAAAAATAAAAAGGTAAAATGTACCTGTCGTGTTTCCGGACCGAGATGGCGCCATGCAGACGTGGCGGTGCAAGGCCTCAACGTTATGACTCAGCATTCGAGCCAGCGGTAAATTAGATTGCAGAAAAAAGCAAGTGAAAATGGCCAACTCTCCTCGAGTGATCCGTGGAATGGGCTCCACTCTGCTCCATCACATTTTACAGCTAATTTCACGTGGGGAAATGAGAGATGCAAATATGTTTGTGGTTTCATGCGTGAACCAAGATTTATGGGCCGCTGTCTCGGGGGCCCTCATAGGTCTCTTAAGACATCAGCTCCCATCCATCTTGTGATAAATCCCTCAAATTAGCGCCTCCCTTTAGCGTCGCTGCGCAGCTATTAGTTGCATGAGAGGAGCCCCGAGCATCACCTCCCGTAGCCTGCGTTGCGTCTCGCTTTTACACTTTTCTCACTCGCCAACCAGCCCATCTACGCCCCCCCCCCCCCAACAAAAATAATACAAGCTGCTGAACAATCGATTTTCCAGGCGACTGTAAAGACTCCAGTGCAAGTCGAGTCAAGAAAATCTCAACTCATTCCAACCGAAAGCGATAGGATTGTTGACATTATGGGAAATACTATCCGTTGCTTTCTCAGAGATTATAAAATTCATTGTTTATGAATCTAACACCCGCAGTCCGTTAGTTTCGCTGATGCTGCGTTCACACCAAACGCGTTGCGAATATTCGCAACGCTTTTGGTGTGAACGCAGCATCAGTGCGATGACTAAAAACAGTGAAAACTAGAATGGGCACTCGGTGGAGTGCATACCTTCGCATATCACAAGATTGGGCATTGAATTATGAACATTTTGGCATTAGTTGCATGCCAATTGGACAAAAATGTATCGTGCTATGGTAAAAAAAGAGTTTGACCTTTCCATGACCTTGACCTTTGACCCGATTGATCCCAAAATCTAATCAAATGGTCCCCGGATAATAACCAATCATCTCACCAAAGTTCATGCGATTCAAGAACATTTTGACCTGTTCATGACCTTTGACCTTGACCTTTGACCCGATCGATCCCAAAATCTAATCAACTGGTCCCCGGATAATAAACAATCATCCCACCAAATTTCATGCGATTCGGTTCAATACTTTTTGAGTTCTGCGAAAGATTTTGACCTGTTCATGACCTTTGACCTTTGACCCGATCGATCCCAAAATCTAATCAACTGGTCCCCGGATAATAAACAATCATCCCACCAAATTTCATGCGATTCGGTTCAATACTTTTTGAGTTCTGCGAAAGATTTTGCCCTGTTCATGACCTTTGACCTTTGACCTTTGACCCAATCGATCCCAAAATCTAATCAACTGGTCCCCGGATAATAAACAATCATCCCACCAAATTTCATGCGATTCGGTTCAATACTTTTTGAGTTTTGCGAATAACACGCATACAAATAAATAAATAAATAAATAAATAAATACACGGCGATCAAAACATAACCTTCCGGCATTTTCAATGCGAAGGTAACAAACAGCCAGCCTGACTCCATCCAAATGTAACAACATCTACCTGCCAGCACCTTTAAAAAGGTCAATCCTTCATATTATTTATACACATATTATTTTCGCGATAGATACGTTTAAGATGAATTCTTTGATCGGGTGCACTATGCTCCTGAACTCATCAGTCAAAGAAATGACTCATTGGATGAACTCAATTAAAGTGTTGGCAGGTTTTCCATCCAATAATGAAATGCAACTCCAACTCAAATTAAGCACATCAGTGCAATAAAATGTAATTAAGTTAGTCCAACTCATTTGTATCAAATACATCTAAAATAAAATAACGATATTCATTAAATTAAATTAATTTGTGTTTGTCCAACTCAAAATATAAATTGGAAATTAAATATTCTATACCATTAGGGTCACGGTGCACCGGAGCCGACCCCAGCTGACATTGGGCGAAGGCAGGGTCACCTGGACAGGCCACTAGTCCATCCAGGGCACATATAGAGACAGACTACCATTCACACTCACATTCACACCTATGGGCAATTTAGACACCAATTAAACTGACTGCATGTCTTTGGACTGTGGGAGGAAGCTGGAGAACCCAGAGGGAACCCACACTGCCATTGGGAGAACATGGAAACTCCACACAGAAGGACCGCCCAGACCGGGAATTGAACCCTCGGCCCTCTTGCTGTGAGGCGACAGTGCTAACCACTACACCAGCCCTGAAAGTATGTTCACCTCATGCAAACAACTGATTTTCAGCTGGCGCATGCGCAAATGGGAGTCCCCAATTAAAAACATTTATTTTGCATTGATATGCACACCATCGAACCTAAATAAATCAAAGTATTGCTACATTTTGTGTTACACCCATTAAATATAAATATCTATTTTTGTAATTGATTTATTTAAATGTATCAAACAATATTTAAATGTGTCTCCTCTATGAAGGCCTTGAATCGTTTTTTTGAGTGTAGGGAGGTTGCCTGGCAATGAGAAGAGACTACTGTAGTAGCATACATATATATATATATATATATATATATATATATATACAGTCCTGCTCCCGCCAGTGAATACAAACAGTGGGATATTTAGTTTAGTAAGGCCGCTGCACTGTTGACCAATCAAAAGCCGCCTTGACTCGCCGACTTCCGAGGAAACGGAGAACTCGATAGTAGAAAACAGAAATCAGCTCACTTCTTATCAGTGAACCTTTTTTTAAATACGGTTCATGTTTAGACTCTCGGGGTATTCCAGCCCTGCACTGTAACGTATCTAGAAAATCAAACGTCTCCGGCAAAGGTCACAGACGTTTTTCGCCGTTATTGCCGCGTGAGTTTACAGAAAAGTAACAAAGCAAATACTTTCCAAGTCCCATCCAGCCTCAGATCCTGCTCCAGCTCTCAGCCTCCTGCTCCAAATCTAAATTGGTTTCCCGGCATCGCGATGGGTTCGGGTGTTGCAGCAATACTTAATAGTGCCGCTGTTTGTAGGAGGAAATGTTGCCGCTTACCGATTGGGAGATGAGTGCACCCGCGTGAGTTTAAGTCACCGAAGATGCCGTCTCACGTTCAACTTAGCTTTGTGAGAAACAGCTGGAGCTATAGATGATGAAGAAGATCCAACTCATGGACGGCGTATAATGGTAAAAGACCGTCTCCCATCGCACCGTGATTTCAAATCACATCGCAAACAAGGCCTTTCCATGAACAGAAGTGGACTCCTCAGTATCGTAAACAGTGTGAATAACCAGAGGGCCAAAAGGAAAATGACAACAAAGCAAAATGTAAATACTGCCACATTATTAATGACCTTTTATATTTCAGTGACAAGCCATTAGATCATAAACCAAAGCCCACATTGATACAAGCCTGGGAGGAACAATCCTGGTTGAGTGTCACTTTAATAAATGGGTTCATCAGATATTGTGATTTTAGCTTTGAAGCAAAATGGCACAATTCAATATGCCACGCTCATTTTTCAAAGGAGCAGTGCAAGTTGACAGTATCGCTATATCTTCACGTGTATTACTCTCACGCCTTTTAATGCAAATATCAAATAATCAGCGAATCAGTTTATATGAAATTCGGAGAAATGGGACATATCATTTCTGTATTTGGCGGCAAAATTTATGAGGCATAACAAGTACGCCGATAGGAAGGAGAGAAAAAAATCACGACATTTTATTGACTTGAATTGATGGTTATTTTGATTATTATTGGTTTGTTTTGTTTGTTAACTTTCTATGCATGCTGTGTTGCCAAGCAACTAGACCTCCTCTCCCGATGAAAACAAAAGACTATAGCTCTTTTATTACACCAGCAGAAACATAGCACGCATGGGGCAGTACACACAAAAACAATTATTTAATCACACCCCATGCAATTAGCTGCACATCGACATTCAGCGTAAATCATTATTTAATCTTACATAGCCACTGTTTCTACGCTCCGCGGCCGAGAATACCACGATGGGTATTGAGTAATACATTTAAAGAGGTACATCGTAAAAAATGCACATAAGTGTATGTGTCGGGTTGTGTTTCTCGAGGAGGATACAGACTTCAAGAATGATCATTATTTTATGAGCATCAAGATTAACAAGATTATTAAAGCATCCCAGGGTGTGATTCTTATAGCTGCCTGTGGTGTGAAATATGTCCAGCGTAAACATCGAAAAGAACCAACCAATCTTTTCAAATAAAAAATTAAAAAATCCTTTATCGCTCCTTAATTTTTAAGACCGTAATACATGTGTGTGAAATTGATGATTTGAGATATTGGGCTCTATAAAATAAACTGAATTGAATTGAAAGAAAGAGTCATTTTGGCTTCTTGTTCTTGTTCTTGTTCTTGTTCTTCCAGGTATGTTTATTCATAGCTTTCCATTCATGACCTCTGTAACCCTTTCCTTTATGAAAATGGAACATACACCTCAGGTCCTTCATCATTAAAAGGGTGTTTGGAAGACACACGATGCATTCAGGGTCTTTCGCCTTTAATATCATACTTTCCCTTCCCCGGAGAGCTTTAGAATGAACAGTGAACTGTACATTAATGTAAAAGCTGCTGAAGCTGCTCTTCACCTACAACACGACAGACAGGCGATGTTTTCACCAGGGCCATTATTCTAGTGAAGAGGTCAGAGGGATGCTGGGTATGCTTCACATCAGCAGGTGGCACTCTCACGTCAGTGAAATACGCACGAGTACTTTGACGAGAGGGAGCCGACGTGTTTTTTCCTTTTAGTTTATCTTTAAGCTTTTCAGAGAAAACAACTTCCGCCATCTGGATTCAGATAACTGGCTTTCAAAGATAAGTCCCGTCAAACATGTTACGGCTCGCTTCATGTTATAGACACATTTAACGTGAATATTGCTTCATATTCAAAACAATAGGAGTGGATCCAATGCTTTATCCCACTTTCATTGCTTGGAATTCCTAACAGTGTGAAACCACTTTAAAATGAGCGTTAGATATGGCGGCGGGAGCTCAGCTATTGATGCATTGTACAATAAACACCTTTTATAGTTTATTTCCTTTCTGCTGTCCTACGATGAGGTGTATTCATAAAAGGAATGGAGACAGAAATCGATATATTTCCTTGTAATAATATAAAGTCACTTAATGGGGACGTCTATACGTGTGACACAGACACATGCAGCTTGTATCTTCATAATGTTTTGTTCCACAACAATACTCTGTACACTGTTTATTAATTACCAGGATTACAAACCTGTATTCTTAATCAATTTTGCATGTAAACACACCCGCTGTTTGTTCTCATCAAATAAAGGAGTCATTCCACATCCCGGTTCATGAGATTGCCTCGTAATTAACTTCATATTTATTAAGAAAATGAATGCTGCCGTTTTGACAGTTACTTTTCTCTACGTTTACACGAATATTAACAATGACGGAATCAGCTGTGGCCCACCTGAATGCATCACACAATCACAGCCGGCTCATAGCAGAATGACACATACGAAATCTATTTGTACAAATTCTCAGTCTCTCCGTGTGGCGCAGGTGGAGTCGCGTATATTCGGGGTTATTAACTTGTCAAGTGAGCAGAGTTTGCGGTTTACAGTGACAATTTATTCACGTCACCATTCCCAACATGCTGCTGTATGCCAACAGCAGGAATGAGGACCTCCAAATCAAACCCTTGACGAGTTAAAAGGCAATACAGTCGGAGAACGGCAAAGGTCGTGCACTGGATGAAATTAGCCTATAGTGTTTCCAATTTTACCCGCGACCTAAACTCCCTCTATTAAGACTCAGGGTCATATATACTCCTGCCCACTTTGCAGTTCCCTCTTGGTTGAATGCTCAAGAGGCTGCCGCTGCAATTTTCCGATATTTAATCGAACGTGACTGAGGTGTTAACAGCGTATAGCGGGAAAAGAAAAACACGCTCCGACTGTCTCGCCCAGACACCTCTCGAGATTAACAGTCAGTGAGCGTGGAGCTCTTCTATGAGAAGAAATGCATTTCCTAAATCCCGGTCAAACTCCTTTCAGCCTCGCTGAAAACGTCATCGAGGAATGAATGCTTTCCGGAGTCATTCAAATTGACGCACGTTTTTAAGGCAGAGTAGTGTACGCCTGTCTCCTTTAATTTACAAAGTGGAGGATTCGCTCCGTGCACACGCACGCATTTCCTACTGCACGGACTCACTTTTTGGCGAGATGAGTCGGGAGTGCGATGCAGAGCGGGAGAGGAAGCAGCTATGCCGATAGCTCCAAACTAAAGATTGACTCTCCAACCACATCTTACCGCTCACACACACACCGTCAGATCAGAATCAGCTCCCAGCAAGCTCCAATTCACATGCCATTGCCATTTCTTAATAGAACTCGACATTTATGGATGTGCGTTCATCATGCTGTTTACATGTTGGCTCATTATCCGTTTGGCTGATGGAGCATGCCGCTTGTGATAATCAGTTGATTGCTGCGTCTTTAGCTGTACTGAAGAGCAGCCTCAAGACCACACGGGAAAACATCTTCTCATGTTAACGTGGGAGCAGAACCTTCACCCTGATGTCCTTTTAGAAGGTGGTATACATATCAGAAAGAAATGGCATGAGAGGGCCGATACAAAAATGTAGTACGTTTTGAGAGAACAGTTGAAGGCAGTTGGACTGACGAGGTGGGAAGCAGGATCAGGAATGACGTGATAGTTCGTGAAACATGCAAACAGGATGAAAAAACAACAAATTCAAGGAAGATGTGGAGCAAAACTGTTACACTTAGTGGTATCTGACAGCACTATCATGTTGGCACATTCCCAAATCAAATGAAGGGGAATAAGCTGGTTTATCCTCATCTAAAGAGTCCTATCCAACTCTGACACCTGAGGAATTTAGAGTATTTCCTTTTTTCTCAGAAAATAAACACGGCCAGCTCTGCATTAGTTACAGCTTCCCATGCCCCCCTTACATTGACTGTATTTGTGCATCATGGTATTATTGGTGCTCTTGCACCAGACGCCATTTTTGAAATAAAACCATTTCAACAAATCATTCTATAACTGTCCATGTGAATTTTAAAAACTTACCCTGACTGTATTCAACAGAAAGTGAGGGTCATGCTAAAGCTCCAATTAGAAACAGGTGAACACTAGATAAATGCGGGTTTTGCGTGCCAGCTGCGAAGTCAAAGAATATTCATTTTGACTCATGACTATTAATGTTACAGTGAGTATGCAACAATATGTCAAAGGATGTCACATTACCACATCAACCTAGCAATTATGTGTCAGGCTTCTGTCTGCCGTCAACTCTGTACGGTGGAACTTCCTGATGGTTAACATTGAACCACATTTATTGATTTTGGCATACCAGTTATATTACTATGAATGTTTTCTTAATGAAACTTTTTTTTGGTTTCCAGATGGAGGTTGGTTCTTTTACGAGACTATGCTCTGTTGCACCGCCCAGAAAATAAAATCCAAACATTGGCCCACGACATATGGCCGCTCGCCTTTTCAGTTGGTTGCAATCTTTAATCTCACCACTAGATGCCCCCAAATCCTTCACTATGGATGAGGCTGGAAATATGCAAAGTTTTGTTACTGTCAGCAAATCTCATGAATGGACCAGAACCAACAATGTCCAAGGCCACCTCAACACCTCCTGACTTCACCAGCCTGTCTGTGGCACCCAGGTCACAAATAAATATATATATTTATTTCGTAATTAATTAATACACACGCTAGTGGGTTTGTGGCAGCAGGACGGTGTACGTGGACTTTATTAAAAAATAAACTACAGTGCCCTTCCTCATCATAATGTATTTATATGCTACCCAGTCCATTAGTGTGTTACATTGTTGTGTTTTAAGTTTTTGGATAAAAATGGAGTCATATGGTCACGGAGGAGAAATATCTGACTTTGGATACAAAGAAAATAGAAAATATTTTTGTAGAATGTATTGACAATAACAACATTTTGATTATAACTGCACACTTTTCGCATTTACTGTACCTCTCTGTAGATTTTCTATTACAGGACACTTATTAAATCATAGATTAAACAAGACTGACTGTCTCTGTGATTTAAACGAAACACTTACTGGAGTTGACTGCTTGGCTGTCATGCTTGCCATATGGTGTACTATTTTGAGATGGAAGCATGTGTATTTTATTGTACGCTCAATTATTATTCAAGAAATAACCCTGGCATTTACTACCAGACAAGTGTAGCCAACAAGAAATATGTTGGCCAATCTAGACAGCATCTTATCTCGGGTAACAAAAGTGTCAGATATTATACTCACATTGACGTGTTATTGATATCTTGAAATAGTCAGAACACACCTTCCTAACTCGTCTTTAATTTGACACAACAGGGACCATCAAATCAAATTTTAGTTTTTCAAAAGGACTATTTATAAAACAATTTTTGAGGAGTGTGATTGAAACGTATGTATATGGAAGATGGATGTGGATGTATATATGTATATATATGTATATATATATTTTATTTTTTATTTTCTATTAATTTTCTGATTTATTTGATTATAATAATTTAGGATAGAAATATATAAGCAATTTTAGCTTCTACCTTAGCTTCTATACCTTTTTAGTCCTACTGTTTTTGTATATTATATAGAATAATATTGTATTGCAATGATTGACTGAATAAAATACACAACAACAACAACAACAAATCAACACGTTGTCACAGAACAATGCTCTTGCACCTAAATGTTGTCATATTTGATTGTGTGTGTCTGATTTTATTTTTCTTATAATCGGCACAGTGAGAAATGTCTATTCTGGGCTCCGATGTTCAAGTATTATTCCTGGCTGCTGGTTCAGGAAGAGGCACACTGACACAAGAAAGCCCACACATTGATATTTGTCTTTGTGTGCTTTTGCCTCCCACTGATCAAATCAAATTCACTGTGCACCTCATAAAAGGGCACGGTTTATTGTACTGGCCCAATACTGAAAATACATACTCTGTAATATGTTTATTATCACATTATTAAAACGTAAGGCGCAGCATATAAATGGAATCAATCGAAATGAATGAGATTGGAAATCTGAATCTCTAAAGGCAGATGCGTAAACAGCACACACTTCATTTAGTGCAACACATTTCTTAATGTTACCGTTTGGAAAAGTCCATTATTCCGGAAGCCGCCATTAGTGGAGGCCATTCAAGCTCACGCTATCAGTGTCTGATAAGCTGCTTAGCGGAGGGGGGTGGGGGGGGGGGGGTTATGAGTGGGCGCTTGCTTAGATAATGTGCCAGCGTCTCTCAACGCCGAGCCCGATAATGACCAGCAGCTACTAACCTAAAGATTCCAAATCAATTTACAGATATGGCCATTTAGTAGAGGCGAGCGGGAGAAAAAAAAGTCTAATGCAAAGACGACCGTGACTGTGTGAGCAGATGGCAAAGGACAGTTTCCTGACATTCAGGGGAACTGAAACCTCTCCACTTAGCTCACAGGTGTCAAACACAAGGCCCGCGGACCAAATCTGGCCAGCAACATCATTTTATGTGGCCCTTTGGCGGCTTGAAAGACATATGATCACCGTTTCTTGTAAGAAATGTAATAAAAATATCCTGCGCTTTTATTTTGAACGATTCAAATTGAATGGATTCATGTTATAATATTAGAGAAACGTTCTCATGTACAATATTTCTACATTCAAATAAACAATAATCAAATGCGCAGTGAGTTATTTAACAATATGCTGGAGTAGTTTATACTAGAATATCTTGTGTTTTTATTTTGAAGGTTTCAAATTAAATGGATTTATGTTATAATATTATAAACATGTTCTTATGTACAATATTTCTACATTCAAATAAACAATAATCAAATGCGCAGTGAGTTATTTAACAATATGCTGGAGTAGTTTATACTAGAATATCCTGTGCTTTTATTTTGAAGGTTTCAAATTAAATGGATTTATGTTATACTATTAGAAACATGTTATTATGTACAATATTTCTGTGTTTGAGTTACACCGGCCCTTTAAGAGGCAGCCATGATGCGGATGTGGCCCACGGTGAAAATGAGTTTGACACCCCTGACTTAAAGTAGCTGGTTTTAGAGTAAAACAATTAAATCACACAGAAACATATGTGAAAATGATGAAAGTATACCTCTCTGTGGTTCACAGTTGATCGGGACCTATATGAATTATCCTGACGCTGAAAATCCCACAACACTGAGATTTTCTCAACTCACATCCTCAGATTATTGCATTCGCCCTGAGAAAAATGAAGAATGTCGACCGCACGAAATGCCAAATGTTTGCTATTGGGCAAGTCTTGAATGGAAGAAGAAAAAAAGAAAGAAGAAAAAAGGATATAAATATGCTCTTTGGCTGTGAAGCCACAGGCTTTGGACCAATGAGGCTCCAGCTGGAGCCTGTTGAAGCCTAAAGAGGCGAGCGAGCTCTCCTCCTTTCGCTGTAATAACCAGCTGTTGTTGATTGAACCACGGCACCTGGAGGAGTGTGCAGGCAGATGCTCTGGTGGCACGGCAAATGATGAACACCGCCCGCCAGCATCTGTATGACAGCTAATGCATGCGCCGACACACACGTCGACACACACACACACGTGAGCTCTTAGTAATTGTCCACCAGATCAAATGAATGTGGACAATCGCTACAGAGGAACCAGGAGGAACTTGTGTAGTCTAAGACGAGGACCCGGGCTGTTTTGCGTCCCTGAATAACAATAATGAGTGAGCGATCTGGATTTATTTGTTATTTTTTTGGTTGTAAGCTGCTTCACGTGACTTAGTATGCAGACGTTTTAAAACCTGAGAGTAAAACCAAACTTGAATATGAAGATGAAGAGATCTGATGAAGATGAAGGAAACAGAGTACACACACAGACAGGCAAATATGATGGGTGTATGGATAGATACGTAGATTGTTTTCAAAGATCCAATCGGTGAAAACGTTAATACATGTCCTCATCTTTAAGATACACCTTTTATTTTTTACATTTTCATGGTGTCTGTGTCACTATTTTAGTCCTTCCTCAACATTCAAACAAAGCGTGAACATGAGAGACACAATATGGCACTTTATGGTGAACAATACGAGTTATTTTTCTATGTATTTCAATTTATGGAAGAGAGAAAATCTAATTTGTGAAATCCAAAAAATATCATAATTTTCCCTTATCAATCACATACACCATTTCTGAATATAAATTGTAATAACCGCAAATCTTGTATTGTGGTCCAATTAATTGTATCTTGATGACAACCACACTTCAACCGCAGGTGCTTTTTCATTGCAACACAGGTATCCATCCAATTTATCTATATATTTATATATATACAGTATATATATATATTCCGGATATGAATTCCAAATAAAGGTTCATATTCACCAAGCTTTTGATCAGTGACTTACACGGGGTCAGGGTTGGGTTGGACTTCGGGGCTGCCGGCTGACTCTGTGGAATGACCCTGTAAATAGTCTCTTTGATAAAGTGGTAAACCTTTTGGATCGTAAGATCAAAAATCAGTCTACAGATGCTTAATTGCGGCCTAAATTAAACCAGCGGGTTACTTCCATGTCTGCAAAATTAGACCGCCATGCAACAATGATGTAATCGTGTAATAGTCTCTTTAAGGCATTTAGTTCTCACAGCGTAACAGTTTAATCAGTCGGATTGAGTACTTGACGCCGCATTAAGCCATATTGACGACGAGAAGTGATCGAGACCAAACTAAATCAAAGCATCGGGTCAGCATATATTTTTCCAACTGGTTCTTTTTGTAAACAAACGCCATCCAAACGCAAACAAATGCCCACTCATAAAAATATTGCTCAGTAGCACTACAAGGGGTCACACAATGCCACATGGTACCTTTTTAAATGGTTAGTGGTTTCATGCAGGGTATCGTGGACGTGTGAATGTGAACACTAACTCATGCGTTGGCGGAAAGCAGCTGATAAAGGGAATCTGAAAGCTGCTACCAGCTGCAGATTTGTGTTGATTCTCAAGAGGATCGGCATCACTATAACAACCCTTTCAATTGATGATACTGTTTAAGAACATATTTGTATCATTCGTTTCAACCACTGTTGAACTTTGACCTTTTTCAAATGTCCGTTTTCTTAAAGATAAGGTTCAAAGCTGAACATACGGTGTTTGAAATAATCTGTCCTAGAGTCAGCTCGTGTTTTGCAACGCGATGGCCAAACACACAGCGATGTCATCAGACTACAAATGGAAAGTCTTACAGAAAAAGAGTCCACATATAAAAAAAACAGTGATCCATGCCCTGACTGATGGCACAGTGGAGTTAATCAATATGTTGATTAGATGAAGGAAAGGAATTAGATGTCAATCCACTGATCATTAAACAGTCTGATTAATAATGTTTTAGTTAATGAGTTTGAGGAAATGGATGTGACTCACTGTATATTACAAATGAAAACCAAAAGCTGTGTTTCATTGTCTTATTACATATAGTTAAATACATACAGTGGGTATGGAAAGTATTCGGACCCCTTTACATTATTCACTCTCTGTTTCATTGCAGCCATTTGCTAAAATCAAAAAAGTTCATTTTATTTCTCATTCATGTTCACTCAGCACCCCATCTTGACAGACAAAAACAGAAATGTAGAATTTTTTGCAAATGTATTAAAAAAAAACTGAAATATCACATGGTGATAAGTATTCAGACCCTTTGCTGTGACGCTCATATTGAATGCACATGCTGTCCACTGCTTCTGGTCCTCCTTGAGATGGGTGTGCTCCTTCATTGCAGTCCAGCTGTGTTTAATTAAACTGATTGGACTTGATTCGGAAAGGCACACACCTGTCTATATAAGACCTCACAGCGCATGTCGGAGCCAATGAGAATCAAGAGGTCGAAGGAACTGCCAAAGGAGCTACAGACGACTGCAAATGCATGTGAATAACCAAACACCTCTGATGACCTATCTTCATCTCTCGATCTGGAGTGAACGAGGAAATCCGTGCGATGCCAGGACAATAACTATTTAGGAGGGCTGTAAATCAAGTCAAGGCCGGATTTACAATTCCCAAAACTACGTCTGATAAATGTGATTGTTTTGTTGACATTTTTTTTCTTTCCACTCTTGTTTTTGGGACATTCGTGTTGGATTCCACGGCCTAGTTAAGGAGGACTTTTCTAAGTTGGACACATCTTGTGCACATTCAAGTTGACGTGACTGATTTGGGTCGTTTTTTTCCTTTTTTTCATTTCAGCATACATTTAAGTTTTCTTATTGTGCCTTTTGTTTTTGAACCCACATAGTTTAAAGATTGAACAGTCTTCAATGCTGGTTATTCGAAGCTAAAAATAAATATTTGATTCCTGGTTTAGTTGCACTTAACTTGACTGACCAAAAGAGTGAAGTTTAAATTCTTGGACTTAAATGGTATATTAGAATAATAAAAAAGTACATGGCTTTAAATGTTGTGTATGAGAAGAAGTTCTGATGTTTAATTGTAATCAACCTAAAAGGTGATCAGAGTTTTTGATAAAGATTAATTATCAAGTTACTTATATTCATGAATGTTAAATTGATAAACTGGACTGCACTCCTGTTTATCATTTTAATGTACTAACACATTAGTTATCCTGCATTAGTAAAACAGGCCTTTAATCAAACAATATAAATCTCTCCCTTGTTTACGCAACATGCACTTTTTGTGAGGCTGAACTTTTTAAAACCAATTGACCTTTGTGCATGCAATCTGGATGTATTCACAATTTTCCTTTTGCATTATAACATTTTGCAGCTCATTACTCAGTTGTTGAAGCTTTACTTCTTCACCATTCACCAATAATTTGTCGAGGCTTCCAAAGCTCTGCCTTGAAAGGTTAATGCAAAAAATAAGTTAATTGTTTAATTTATTATGGAGCCATTGGGTTGTCAGAGTATATTTTAATATTTTTACAAATGCACAGATGTGTTCTACAAGTTCTTAGGTCGTAATATTTTATTTTGATTCTGCACATGTACACAAAGGAAGGCTTATGCTTTAAATGAATACATATAGTACATAATAGGGAGAATATTATTATAAATGTATTATGAAGCACAAGGGAAAAACGTTTCTGTATTAAAGTATGTAAATGATAAATGTAAATGGTAAGAGTTAAGTATGTCGCATGAGAATGCATGTGTTAGTATTTCAGAAATGTTGAAGCCCGTGACGTTACTTTAATCCGGAAAGTACTAGACTTTTATTGTGAAAAGAAACTTTTTAGTCAGCTGACCGGAAGTGTGACATCGCAGCAGCGTGAAGTTTAACCCCGCCATGTTGTTGTTGTTTAGCTTGGCCAACCGAAAAGCATCACTGATCTGAATATGAAAGGACTAATCTTTGCGGGATAGTGATTGGCTCTTGGATACTGATATAATATCTGTACAGGTGAAGGTCCGGTCTCTCGTTCCGGTCCCGATGCTCAACGTTTTTTACAGGGGGAGGAGCCTGTGGGGCACCGGTCTTTTCACCTGTCGAAACTTCTTGCCATTAAATATTAAACTTAATTCAACGCATCCGGATCCTGATTTCCATCGTCTGCGAAGTGCCCAGGATCAGAAACCTCATGAAGTCAAACATATTGCTTGGCATTTAATATTTTTTTCCTGTGGTCCTGGATGGAACCAAATGGTCCACAGAAGGCTGAGCCGGCCTTTGTGCCCTTGGTTTGAAGCCATTATCCTTTCACTCTAGCAGGTACAGAGTATCAGACGCTGCCATCTAACAGTCGTGAAGCACTGCCAGGGAACATCCCAGAATTATATTTCCCATTTGATCTATTTATTCGGTCACAGTTTCCACCCTGGCAGTAATCTGACACTGGCTGGATGAGTATTTTATATAGAAATGTCCTCTTCTGCTTTTTCATTCAAATAGTTTCCATTTAAATGATGGTATTAGTTCAAGTCCTGGCTGCGGCGACAGCCGGAGAAATTCAAATCTACTTGGGGTCCGATTATACGATACTTTGATAAATTGACCATTTTTGTGGCCTTTGACTTTTTATTATTATTGGGGTACATTCTTTTAATTTTTTTCAGCTGTCTTGACACTGTTGTAGGAATTAATAATAGCAATAACTTACAATTTCTAAAACTCATTACTGGTTTCTGTTTGACCATTACCCTCCTACACCATTTTCACTTTATTGTATACTTGAACTACTAATACTGTAATGCAGGGGGGGGGAATGAAAATTGACAAGTGCAATGTATAACTGTGTACTCTGCTTTTGAGAATGAACACAATTTACAAAATAAATAAATAATGGTATTATTATGAAAACCAATAGCCTATAGCTATAATTTGTAATTGCAATGTGTGCATTTATTTGAACCCATCAAATCAAAGTTCTGGGAATTGGATTGCGCGTATATATCGTACATCTCCCCAAGGCTTTAATGAAGCTATAAGAAAAAAAGACTATTATCAGATCCATTATCAGAGATGGAGCACAATTGCATGACGACGCGGAGATGTTGTTGCGTTTACTTTGAGCGTCTGGTGAGAAACTCCAGCTTGTGCATTTTCAGGGATTAAGACGGACGATTCCATCCATCCATATATCTCGTGCATTCCCCCTGGAAAAAAAACCTGAGCCAAATCCAGGACGGTTTCACCGAGACGAGCGGTCACAGCAGTACGTTTAAGCCTATAGGTGCTTTACCGGGAATATGATGCAGCGGATTCTATTTTCAGCCTTTGGCACAAGAGCATCCGAGTGCTGGGAGGGGTGAGGGAACACAGAGGCTGGCTCGAAGGTGGAACAGCTTGGTTACACACTTGGCCAGCATCCAATGACTCGGTTTTACTAATCAGTGCGCCGGTTAATGAGGACAGATGACATCGTGGTCCCTTAACACAACATTAAGATTCAAATCCCTTTTACCCGACTGTAATGGGAGGAATATAACAGACACGCTGTGTCAGCAAAGTCCAGCAAGTGAGGGAGGAGGAGAGGATTGGTCAAGGGGTGACGAAGCGGTCTAAGAATAGGAGACGACAGGACAAGGTGATAAAGGACAGGACAGTGGAATAAGAGGCAGGAGTAGACGATGAGAGGAGAGGGCGGGACAGAGAGGACGGAGACGGGACAGGACGGGGCGGTAGAGAAAAGGACTGAGTCATCATTCTGGTGGAGAGTGGTTCTGAGCAGCGCTGACTCACTCAGATGCACTTTCAGTAAAACATGGAATGTCACAGTGAACCCCAGAGGGAGGTCCATCAGTCCAAGGTGAGAAAAATGCACAGTTCATTTTATCTGCAGTTCAGCTTTGGGCCGTCCCTCTTCTTAAGACTCCAGAAAGCTACCCCCGTCAGCTTATTAAAAAAAATGAAAGTCAGATTTACCACAATTCAAACGCTTTCTTCAAACAATATTTGATTGATTAAAAAAAAAAAGAACAGCATGCATTATTTCGTGCCGATTTTATTCGCTGGTTAATTAAGCCAACGATGGCACCACACGTTTGTTGAAAACATCAACTCCCACAGAGTTTGTGATGTTTCTAAGACACCCATTTTCAAACGAGAACCCTATAAAAGAGGCTCGGGCCTATATATTACAGTATATATGTAAAAAAAAAAGACAATCTTTGAAAATGTATGTTACGTGACCATTCACGTGTGAACGGGAAGCAGATTTTCTCCAATCTGCGATAGGTATATTTGGAGAAAATTCTGAGGAGGAAGAACGGCAAAAGGGATCAGAGATTTCATCCCTCGGGGCGAGGTCAAATTGTTGCTGAGAGTCATGTGATCGGGGCTCGACGAATCAGGGAAGGACACAACGTGACTGCTAAGACCCAATCAAGTATAGTGAACACGGGCGTCTACGTCATCGTTTCCAAACTTCTCCGTTTACTCCCGTTCACACGAGGACGTAACCCCGGAAATTAAAAAAAGTTTACGACCTCTGGAGTGATTCCAAACTTCTGTTTTCGGTACTCTAAGACTCCGATGTAAACGTAGCAAAAGATATGCGTTTTAAAATCTAAGCGTAGTAGTGTGGACACGGCCTTAGGCTTAGTCCACTTGTACACAGGTATTTATTTTGTATAGTTTATTCATTGCGTTTTGGCCTTTTGTTTACTGGAAATGAAACTTTCCAGAACTTAGATTAGATTTGACTTTATTCATCCCCAGGGGGAAATTACATGTTTAGCAATAAACATGTTTGCAAAAATACAAAACAATAACATAGCAGGGCATATTACATTTAAGAATTTATATTATAAAAAGAAAAGGAGTCCAAAAGACTGTGGACGCGTTGACCCCCACCACCCGCAACAGAGGCCAAAGCAAGTGATTCTCACTGAGCCACCGGTTCCATCCAGGTGCCCCTGAACTCGCTGCAGTAGTTTGATGATGGCGTCGTCCACTCCCACACGAGGCTGGTAAGCAAATCTAAATTTAAAACCAAGACCGTGACAGTTTCAAAATGGAAAAGAAAATCTTATTTTGGATATAACGGTAAGCTTCAATTTCAAAGCCTTAAGTTCATTGCATAATCAGTGTGCGGTCGGATATGGAGAGGATATATTTCCCAATATTTTTGCAAGCTCAGTTGAGCCATCATCGCTCTTCTAATGAGCTGCTCATGAATGTGAAGCAGGATGCCACCTCTCGTGCCCCTTTAACCGAATCACTCAACATTTGAGCTCATCCTGTAAATTACTGCGTCACGTAAACTGATGATGAGGATCAATACAATGACCAACTCTGTCACTCTGCATACCTGACTTCACGTCTGGATTCTCTTGTGCTGTTTTCAAAGGAGAATAATGCCAAAATAAAAGCCTCCGAAGAGAACGTTTCTCAATGCCATGCTGTGTCCACGAGCCATGAAGTCAGACCACTTGCAACATTAGTCATATATTCTGCTACACATGACCTATTCAAATCCTAGTTTCTGTTAATCACATGTCAGGAATCTATGAGGCCGCGTTCGGACTGGCAGTAATCGCCCCAAGAAATCCCAGAGGATGTGGGTGCCCACATCAGCACAGCCCCATGCTTGAGACACCGTTGCTATAGCCATTGAAAGAAATGAGAGAAAAAATGATGCATTTTTACCCTTCTGCATTCCACATTATCATAACATTAAAGCAGTCCTTCCATTGCTTCCGGGTTCTTCCATTTTGGTGTGGCGCACTAATGTATTTCAAAGTAACTCGACTGTGGCCAAGTGCTCTGCCATCGCTGTCGTTGTTGAATCCCTCCTTGTTCAGCTTGACACAACGCTACCTCTGATTCTCAGTTAATCAAAAGGGAAAGTTGTGTTATATCTGGATTAAAACACAGACTAGCACTTCCGTGGCACTGAAATGTCTCTTACTTATGGTACTTTTGTAGTTCGACTTTCTTGAAGAAATGTTACTTTTCTTCAATTTACGGGGGACGGGGGGGGGGGGGGACGGATTATTATTCCCCCCTGAAAGCCACCCATTTGATCCCCAGAGTACAGACGGATAAAACAAGCACATGGGATTACTTGCATGTCCAGCGTGGCCGTGTTGATGGTCGTTACAGCTGTCTGGCGGGTCCGGTGGCTGTCGACCTTTTTCCAAAATAACTTCGATTAAACCCTGCTGTCTGCGCCATTTCAGGACATTTAGAGGGGTTTAACTCCGCTGGCGCGGCGGTCATTTGCAAACTGAGCCCTCTTCGGCGAGAGCGTTAAACTGTTGCCAGGGCAGCAGCTGCTTGAACGGTGGCCGCTTACAGGGTATTTGTTGCAGGCATTTTAATGGGTTAGGGTGTCGTCTTGATGCTATAGCGCCAGCGGGAAGGCGTGCCCTCTTTGCAGATGTCGTTAATACCACAGAAAAAATATATAGATTCATCTGCTTGTGAGCCACTGCAAACCTCCGATAAACCTTTAATGGCATTTGCGTTGGTGTGGCTGCAATCGCTGGGGAGCATGCATTCACATTAAGGATCATTTTATGTGTTTACTTGGACTGATAACCCTCGTGCTGTCTGAATAGTTGATGCCTTTCAGACCAAGACCTTCTCTCGCCGCTTTTCTCTCCCACTGTCAGGCTGCCATGCCTCTGTTATTTCACCTCTGATTACGATAAACCCTTCAAGGCCATAAATGACACAACATAAGGGGGAGAAGAGTGAGATTAGAGGTCAGGAGACAAATGTGGATGAAAACAAGGACGACGGGAAGAACAGAAATACCGTGCTTTGAGAAGAAAACACTGCCATCAATAATATGATGATAAGAATAATAATACAAATAATATAAATTGTGCTCCAGCTCATTTTCCACATTAAACAAAAGGTCTTCGAGTGCAGGACCGAGGAAGAATAACTGGACGATGGCAAATTATAATAAAACGTGTTTAATTGAAAATATTACCAGGTGTGAACTTCCTAAGAGGCACTGTGGCCAATACACAATCAAACCTCACACAAAGAGTTTCTTTCCTCTTAAGTTTCCCAATCCAAAGACATTCTGTAATAATACAGTATATTATCAATCAATCTACACAGAGATATCCTTCAACAATATAGTAAATCACCAAACAATAATCTAAAGAAGATATTCTTTAATAACCAGTGTGAAGTTATAGCAAATCATCTAATTACAATGTACTCACAGCTATAGTAATTTATTCCATTCCACAATACAACATACTATGTTTAATAACAATCTCTATAGGTGGGAATAATACATATCATGCTTACCTGTCATTACTATGTTGTTCTGAATGTGTCTGACAGATGGGGATTCTAGCTCTCTGTGTACTCGCTGCAGAGCCAGTCAAAGCCTCACATTTGATGTGGGCACAGTTTCTATCCGGGGGATTGTTCGCGTCAGCGAATTTGCTCCTGCGGCCCGATGTTGACGATATTCCAAGTATGCACACAAAGAGGAGTCAGCCAGTCAGTAAGAGAAACAGATCTCAGTCAGATACAACAAGCTAAATTCTCTCAGGACACGAGGTGTCAGATAGAAAAAATACTCTGCTGGTGTTTGGTCTTTACACACGGAGCGTCTCGCAGCAGCCGGAGGGCGTGATCGGGGACGTCAGGAGGGGAAGCCATGACAACGACACAAGCTGTCACACTCAAACGTGCAGCCTTTATTTACCAGTATTGTTCTTAACTTTGCTATTATTGTCTAATGAGAGATGACATTGATATTGAAATTAAAACTGCAACAGCAAAAAACATCTAACATTGAGAAAAAGAAATTTCCCAGACAAACAAATACATAATCATACCTATGCATATGCCAACATGTAGGCCTGAAATAAAAGACCTGGTTGTCGATCTCCACTACAGTATTTCAGCACCCGAGACAGCGCGCGCGCACACACACACACACACACACACACACACACACACACACACACACACACACACACACACACACACACACACACACACACACACACACACACACACACACACACACACACACACACACACACACACACACACACACACACACACACACACACACACACACACACACACACACACAATGAAACTGTGAATAACTCATCTAACTAAGGGATGATTTCCATGAGGCCGGTTATTATTGCAGTATGAGGCCCAAAGGCGAAGCATCAAGAATACAAACAAAAGAAAATTTGAAAAAACGATGCGTCTTAATACTGATTTGGACGTTGGCACCATGGCAACGGTTAAAGCTCCCAAGCATTTGGGTCAGCCATAACAGAATTTTACGGTTTATGTTTTTTTAATCTTTAGAAAATAACAGCGATAACACAATCTTTGCTAATATGCCAATTGAACTATATTCACACTCCTTCCTTTTGAAGTCATGGGATCTGAAGTCATTACTCCAGCAAGTGTTCCCATTCTCCCTGGGATGTCTGGCATCTCGCTAGAATATGTGAGCTTTGTCCTTCAGTTTTTCAAAATAAAAGTCGTCGTATAATTCTGTTGAAATTATTTATAAGACCGCATTTAGGAAAAGTGCAATGATTGTTTTGCAGATTGCAATGCCAGTTTCCCATTGCACATCACTTGGTGGTGGTGCATACCTATCGACTGCAGGATCAATTCGTTGACATGCACTTGGGTAAGTGGGTTACGGTGAGCTTCCTCCAGTAAGACGGTTCCTTGAATGTAATCGGCACGGGAGATTAAAGAAACCAGATTCCCCGGTCTTGATCTCTCCGGGACAAAGCCAGTTGTATTGGCGAGCTGTCCGTGAAATCGGGTTTCTAATTGGCTCATCACATGTGAGGGTTCGCAAGAGAAAGACTTCAGACAGGGAAATAAAAGGGCTCAAAGGAGAGATTATAACACCTATTGTATTTAAAATATTGCCACCCAGAGGGAAAACTGAAACTGACACACAGAATCAACTGGAAGTCGAGATAAGTCGCTGAATATGAGACTATTTATGAAGTTTAGGCACATTTGCGCACGGTGTGGACCAGTCTGCTCCAAACCCCCCCCCCCCCACACACACACACACACACAAACACACACAAAAAAGCTGGAACCAGCGTCCCGTATTACTAATACATTTACAGTAATTAAGAAATGCTTCCAAATTATGATCTGGGTTATGTGTGACCTGCCCTGTGTATAGATGGATTTACACTGGATGCCTCACTCTTGGAGTAACCTGGAGTCCTGAGTGCATGTTTAAAAGATTGATCAATATCTGGACTTCTTGGTAGCAATCATTCTGTGTGGTTTTCAGTCACTTTATTGGGATCGTAATTACATAACGGCAAGCTCACAAACCCCATTTCAAAGATTGGGTCCTCAAATCAAGCATGAAAGGAAAGAGAAAAGTGCCAGTCACCTTCAACAAAGGTAGGCATGGCCAGAGGTGATCAATACGGCACTTAGATCGCGCTCTCTTTTTGGAATTTTTTTATTTTATCGTCCGGCTTTGTGAAACAGACAGTGCAAACAAACACTTTACCTTCTGCCTCCGGGCCGCCGCAATTGTGGAGGTAAGTGACGTTCCTCGGAACGAACGAAAGACAAATCAAAAAGATAGAAGGGTCACGGCATGAGGCGAGGGAGCAGGCGGCTCGCAGCTAAATGTAGCTGCAGACAGGAGGTGGTCATGTGGAGGAGCAGTGGGGCGTTTTAGACTCAAGATCCACAGGATATAGAATAAGTCTGAAAAAAGGGAACGCTCTCCTTCGTCGTTGTGGTTTATTTTCCCTTTTAAATTTCTGCTTTTAACCAATAGATCCTTGGGGCTATTAGGATGACCCCATTATTGATTGCCTAGTCCCCCCACCAATTAAATCCCTTTGGGTATTTTGAGGCAACTGCTCAGCGATCCTTCACACGGAGAACGACGCAACCTGCGCTGTCCGTCAGGCGGCGTGACACTCGGAGGACAGAGTCAGTCAGGCGATTGACTCGGACCGAACTGCGTGTTGACAAACGGCGCCCGCTTTCAGGTGGTGACAGAGACGCCGACGTGAAGTTAATCTCATCATCAGCTCGGTCACTGGGTTTGTCCATGATACAATGAGTACGGGGACATTGGATGCGATGTGTTGATAAGCTTATTTGTCATTTTAATGAGGTTGGACGCAGGGAAATTGTGAACAGCTCTGGTTGCCAACAAGCTCTCTTGTCGACTCTTTGGTCCATTTTTTCGATCTCTCTCGGGTCTCTTTGCAGAATTCAAATATGCATGTGTGTATACATACATGCATACATCAGAATCAGAATCATCAAATTCCTTATGTGTGCATATTCATGGAATGTGACTGGTTAAACGTACACTCTCTTCGTACGTACATGTCATTTACAATATAACAGGATAAATATAAAAAAGACATTAAAGACGGCAGAATAGCAACATACACACATAAATACATACATAGTATACCTGTATGTATCTATTTCCAGTTGGATTGCTGTCAATTTCGAAGATTTGTTGTTGTTGTTGGAGATGTACAATTTAATTTTTTATAATAAATAACGAGTCAGTGAATTAATATCTAAATATTTAATTGTTACATTTTGTTTTACAAAGTTTGCAAAGCATTGTTTACGTCAAGCCTTACACATAAAAAGAAGAACAAGATCCCAGTCACTTGAGGCATTGGGCTCTTTAAACACTGGTATGAGACCAATACGAGGCATCGGCCCAGGTTTCGCTGCTGGGACTTCAAAAGTTGGATCAGAGGATCCCAAGTTTAAATTGACATCTAAGAACTTTAGGTCAGGGATTCAGCCACGCTTCTGGTCAGTAGATCTTCTTCATCCCGAGAGAATACTAAAGACCGTTATGCCATCTCACATGCCAGCAATGAATTAATAAATCACTTACTAATTTGATTTATTTCAGATAAGAGCTATTTAACATGTTAAAGTCCTCCTAATTGTCTGCCCCTTAAACATCTGTGACTGATACCCACAGGGCCAGCCAGCAAACCCATCCTATCTCCCGATAACACCATCGCATAACGGACTTTTAATGGTGGTATAATGGATTTTTCGGAGTAATGAATTTACTGTAATTGTTGCCTTGGGTAGCAAGAAAACAACGTTACAGTATAGGCAAACTATTTCAACTTGTCCCTGATCAGAGTCATGATCATATTCTCACTTGTGCAAAAGACATGTAGAAGTGTATACAGAAAACACTGAGTTCAGTAGATCTGTGAACACCAAACAGAACGTAGTAAATAATTACTATCATTAAAAGTACAGGCCATCCTTTTCAATGATCAATATCCAACAATAACGTGGTGAAATGCTGCCTTGGAGAAGAGATACTTGAAAATATAATTAAGTAAAGACATTTTTTCATTCCCTTTTAATGGAACAGTAACGGGATCTGCTGCAATTGGTCTGATATTAAAGATTTTCCGGTAAATTATAGATTAGCACATAATTAGTTCCCATTGTTTTAATTGGCCGCACTCAGGATGCTGTAATGAAACAAGCACGGTAGACAGTATCAGGCACACGCCTACACACACACACACACACACACACACACACAGTAATTAGCAGCAGATCAAGCTGTATCTCGTGTGATTTTTCTTTTAATATGGTTTTGGATCCGAGAGCTCTAACAATTCACAACAATCGGCTCTGGTAAACAAACTATTTCTAGCCTGCCATAATCAGTTAGTTAGAAAATGTTCTAACATCTAAAACGTCTAAATGGGATAATTCTGTTCCAGCTGAAAGTGCTTTTGCAGTATTTGCAGAGCGCGATGGTGCCACATGCTAGTGTCCCCGAGTTGGTTGGCTGGTCCTGATTAGAGTGTTGCTGGTTTCCACATCGACTGTTAATCCATGTGGTGTGCGGGATGCTGTGAGAGCTGATAATGTCTCCCCAGTGGCGACATCGCACAAACAGTTGAGCCCGAAATGTGGTTGAAGTGGTCACCTGCTTCGACTTCAGTCGCCGGATTTGGCCACGGATAAAGTCAACAGGGATTTAGGATTAGCCCTCTGTAATGCATAAAACCGACGTATACATCAAGTACGGCAGATGTCTAATTGCTGGTGTGTTGCATCACTTTAAAGATGCATTTGTGCAAATAAAGAAAATGATGTGCAACGACATGTTTAAACAAACATCCCGATATTTCACTTTACAGTTTCCATTATTAAAATAGCCAATACTTTCGCGTAGCAGTGGTTTCCTTCACTGAGAATATATTTTCACTGGCATTATGCAGCGTGTACAGTTAACAAGAGAACTCCACGGGGAAAATAACTTTACTGCAAGAATAAAGAGGCTACACTGCTGTTTTATAAATGTGTGTGGGGGGTGAAATGGACTTCCAGTGTAGGTGAGGAGAGGGGAGTGAGCGTGCTCTGAAACACAGTTGAACATTTAGGGGTTTAATTCGGGGGTTTCGACGACCGGCTGCGCACCCATCTGGTTAATAGGGAAAGGGGTTTTATTTTCTAGCTGGCTGCTTCGCTTTCACAAAACACAGAAATGGAAGGTTGTGTTTTATGGGAGGTGGGAGGGTACTGGTCCATACTGCATGTTTACATCCAGGCCATACGGTGCATACAGCATGTTAGAGTTGGCTGCAACACCTGCAGGAACTGGCCTTTACAATATCCACCGGTCTGTGACATGCATACATATTCATACCTTTTTATTAACTGAATAAGTAATGGTTGTTAAGCAGTCCTTCAACCTCAATATATTCGAACATGATATGCCGGTGGGAATATCGTAGTTGGAATAGCAATATTCTCATAGAAAGTAAGCAGGTGAATGTCAGAGAAAAAGCAAGTGCTAAGGGCGGACAGCATAAACTGTCGCTCCTGGCTGGTGGAATATCTGCCGTGATACTAATCCACTTTGATCATGTGATGGCACATTTTGCCATACCCGGTGTTGTGTTTTTATGAGCTGAAATAACGAATATTGAAGAAACAGAACTTGTCTATGAAATCATGTATTTCCTCCACAGAGAAGAGGCACTCTGATCCAGAGTCACATATGAGTCCGCCAAAGGATGCACTGAAGTGGCAATTCTCGTATGCTATATATATATATATATATATATATCACGTTTTGCCAAAGTGAAAATCATGAAATCTCATCTTTGAACTGAATTAATAATCAATCAAAAAGTAAGTGACACATTCAAGTAGATTATTTAGCAAATGCAGTTTCCGGTCAGACATCTTGTATGTAGATTTTGAATAGTCAAAAACAAACGTACATGCGTATTATCAGTGAAATATATTCCTATACATGTATATTCTGATTTGAATTCAGCAGAAAAGACCCCATTTCCTATTTATTTCTCATGAAACTGCAGCCGCCTGCATGACCCAAAAAGCTCATTATTCCATTGACACTTTTCATTTGCAGCTGGAGATTCAAACAGATTGTCAGTAATTAATTTCGGCCCTAAAACTGAACCTCACAATGTCTCTGAGTGAAGTGTAACCTAAAAATAGATCCTTTAATGAAGAGCAGATCCATGAATTATTATATTTGTTCAGCGACTTATTCATATTTTAATTCGAGGGTTGGCCTAAAAAAGGAAACGCAAGGTTTCGAGTTGTCGAGTGCAGCTTATTTAAATTAATACTTTTGGGAGTAATATAATCCTCCAGAAGAATAGATTTCTTGATATTGGAATAAGGTGTTTTTTTTGGAAAATGCTGGGAATGATCGACTGAGAGAGTCCTTCAACAAAGTCTCCAGTTCGATTCCTGGCAGGAGCGTTTAATGCTCATCATTCCCCTGCCCTCGCTTTCCAGACATATCCTGTCTCTCTCTCCAAGGTCAATGTCAAAAACGGGCATATAATGTTCCAAAAATGTTATATTGGAAAGAAATAATGTCCATGGTCCACTTTGCAGCCGACTGGCGTCGAGACAATAAACTCTGAATGACAAACGCTAAGGGACTAGATAAAATTACAATGCTGCGCATGTCATGGATTTTTCACTGGGTGAGGCTCAGGTGCAGAGAGACAGGCTGGACTCCAGGTTTGAGTGAAACAAAAAACACTTTACTTCAGAAAAAGGTAAAACATAAAAACTCTGGCTTTAAAGCAACTACAAAAAACACTAGGAATCACCATGTGAACAAAGACTGAGAGTGAGACATCGAAACAGAGAGACTACGAGACCGAGATTCAATTCAATTCAATTCAGTTTATTTGTATAGCCCAATTTCACAAATTACAAATTTGTCTCGGAGTGCTTTACAATCTGTACACATAGACATCCCTGCCCCAAAACCTCACATCGGACCAGGAAAAACTCCCAAATAACCCTTCAGGGGAAAAAGGAAGAAACCTGGAGGAGAGCAACAGAGGAGGATCCCTCTCCTAGGATGGACAGATGCAATAGATGTAATGTGTACAGAAGGACAGATTTAGAGTTAAAATACATTCAATGAATATGACAGAGTGTATGAATAGTTCATAGTAGGCATATTCCACGATGGAGACCTCCACGATCCATCAGGCAGATGGCGGTGGGGAGGAGGAGGCGGAGTCTCAACAGGACAGTGGCGTAGTCATGAGCAGGAATTCCACGACCCAGACGATCCATCAGGCAGATAGGATCTATGCCTCATAGGGTCCCGATGATGACCCCAGACGAAGTCAAAAAGGAAACTTCGGGAGAAAGCAGAGTTAGTAACGTGTGATTGAGAGATGAAAATTCATCCTTAAGGAGAGAAAAAAGGAGATAGGTACTAGCATCATCTCCTAAACGTCCCCTCCAGCTATAAGCTATAGCAGCATATCAAGGGGCTGGACCAGGGCAAACCTGATTCAGCCCTAACTATAAGCTCTGTCAAAGAGGAAGGTCTTAAGTCTACTCTTAAACGAGGTGACTGTGTCTGCCTCCGGACTGAAATTGGAAGCTGGTTCCATAAAAGAGGAGCTTGATAACCAAAGGCTCTGGCTCCCATTCTACTTTTTAAGACTCTAGGAACTACAAGTAGTCCCGCATTTAGTGAGCGCTCTCTCTGGGTGGGGCAATATGGAACAACAAGCCCTTAAGATATGATGGAGCATCACCAATCAAGGCTTTGTAGGTTAAGAGAAGAATTTTAAAAGTGATTCTTGATTTTACTGGGAGCCAGTGCAGAGCAGCTAGTGCAGGAGTGATGTGATCTCTTTCTTAGTTTTAGTGAGAACACGAGCTGCAGCATTCTGGATCAACTGAGGGACCTAAGAGATTTATTAGAGCAGCCTGCTAATAAGGAGTTGCAGTAATCCAGTCTCAAGTACGAACGCGTGAACCAAATTTTCTGCATCTTTTTGAGACAAGATGTGCCTGATTTTTGAAATATTACGTAGATGAAAGAATGCAGTCCTTGAGATTTGCTTTACGTGGGAGTTAAAGGACAAGTCCCGATCAAAGATAACGCCAAGATTCTTTACAGTGGTGTTGGATGCCGCTCAGGGCAATGCGTTACAGAATCCACATCACCAGATAATTGATCTCTGAGGTGCTCAGGGCCGATTAAAATTACTTCGGTTTTGTCTGAGTTTAACATCAAGAAGTTGCAGGTCATCCATGTTTTTATGTCTTTAAGACATGCTTGAATTTTACAGAGTTGGTTGCTCTCCTCTGGTTTTATCGATAAATATAGTTGAGTGTCATCTGCATAACAATGAAAGTTTATGGAGTGTTTCCTGATAATATTGCCCAAAGGAAGCATGTATAAGGTAAATAAAATTGGTCCAAGCACAGAACCTTGTGGAACTCCGTGATTAACGTTGGTGGTTATCGGCGTCATCGTTTACAAATACAAACTGAGATCGATCTGATAAATAGGATTTAAACCAAATTAGTGCCGTGCCTGAAATGCCAATCGACTGCTCCAGTCTCTGTAACAGGATGTCATGGTCAATGGTGTCGAATGCAGCACTAAGGTCTAACAAGACCAGGACAGAGAGGAGTCCTTTATCTGCTGCCATTAAGAGGTCATTTGTAATTTTCACCAGTGCCGCCTCGTGCTGTGGTGTTTTCTAAATCCTGATTGAAATTTCTCAAATAAACTATTATGATGTAGAAAGTCGCACAACTTGATTTTTATACCTTAGAAAGTCCACACAACTGATCTGCCTGTCCTTTCTCAAGGATCTTGGAGAGGAAGGGGAGGTTAGAGATCGGTCTGTAGTTAGCCAATACCTCTGGATCCAGAGTGGGCTTCTTCAGGAGAGGTTTAATAACAGCCACCTTGAAGGAGTGTGGTACGTGGCCTGTTAGCAGAGACACATTGATAATATCTAATAGAGAGCCACCAATTAAAGGCAAAACGTCTTTAAGCAGCCTCGTCGGGATGGGGTCCAAGAGACAGGTAGACGTGTTCGAAGTAGAAACCGTTGAAAATAATTGGTCACGGTTGATAGGAGAAAATCCCTCCAAATATACACCAGGGCATACAGCGGTTTCCAAGGCCATTCCACTTGAGAACAGATTGGCACTGGTTATGGGCAAGAGATTATTAATCTTGTCCCTAATAGTTAAAATCTTTTCATTAAAGAAGTTCATAAAGTCATTACCACTAAGGTTTATAGGAATGCTCGGCTCCCATAGCTGTGACTCTCTGTCAGCCTGGCTACAGTGCTGAAGAGAAACCTGGGGTTGTTTTATTTTTTCTATTATTGATGAGTAATAGGCTGCTCTGGCATTACGGAGGCCTTCTTATATGTTTTAAGACTATCTCGCCAAACTAAGCGGATTCTTCGAGATTAGTTGAACGCCATATGCTCTCAAGCTTTGACGCTTTTGCTTTCGTTTGGGGTCTGAGGGTTATACCAGGAGCAAACCTCCTTCCTCACTGTCTTCTTCTTCAGACGGGCTATCGAGTCCAGTGTCATTCTCAGAGAGCCTATGGGACTGTCAACAAGATGATCAATCTGGGACGGACTAAAGTTAGACCTGGAGTCCTCTGTTATATTGAGACGTATCGAATCAAATACAGAAGGAATCGCTTTAAATTTAGCTACAGCACTGTCAGTTAGACATCTGGTGTAGAACTGGTGAAACTTTTGACTAACGGAGTACACTCCGGTAGTATAAATTCAAAAGTTATGAGGTTGTGGTCTGACAGAAGAGGATTCTGTGGGAAGACGTTCAAATGCTCAATGTCAACGCCATAAGTAAGAACAAGATCAAGCGTGTGGCCAAAGCTGTGAGTGGGTTTCTGTACTCTCTGACAGAAGCCAATCGAGTCCAACAAGGAGATGAATGCAGCACTAAGGCAATCATTATCAACATCCACATGGATATTAAAATCTCCAACAATAATAACTTTATCGGTTTTAAGAACCAAACAAGATAAAGACAACAAGCCGACAGGAGACAAGGGAAAGACTGGCACAATATATAGGGGGAAACACACAGGTGTACGGCATGAGACAATCAGGGAGACAGAAGAGGCTGAGGGCAGGTGAAGGTAATTAACCAATCAAGGAGACAGGGGTGGCTGAGGGGCAGGTGAAGGGAATTAACCAATCAAGGAGACAGGAGTGGCTGAGGGCAGTTGAAGGGAATGAAACAGTTAAGGAGACACAGAGGAGTGGCTGAGGGCAGGTGAAGGCAGGGGCGGCCCTAGCACATTTGGCGCCCTAGGCGAGCTTCACTCGTGGCGTGACACCCCCCCCAAAAAAAAAAAAAAAACGATTTAGCACGAAAACGGAATTTCAACTTTCAAACGCTATTTTGCCCTGCAAGACTGAATTTCTTTCAAATAAACAGAACAACGATCGCAACAATGAATAAACATTAAATAAAGAACAAAATCCCTGAGAAAATGTCACGTCTGTGCTGAACTACGCCGCCACGCCCCTGATCAACGGTGCACATTCACTCTCTCGTCGTGCCCAAAATAATGTGACCGCCTACGGCTGCCTGTAATCAGCTAGATCTATAGCTCAGCATGATAAGTGGTTGACTGGATACCCGGAGATGTGTGATCGACTCCAGGACAAGACAGCTTTTTTCATCACTTTTTTTTTTTAACATTGAATTTACATGACGTGGTCTACACTTCACGTAGGGACACATGATGCATGAATATGTTCACAGACTCAAAGCGCCACCTACTGGCTCAACTGGACTTTGTCGAATCTGCCCCAAACTTCTCGTGCTCGTTACAAGTCACGGCCCGAGTCAAGTCCGACCGGCGTGCCTGCGTCCTATACCGCCTGTAGGAAAAACCGCTCCTGGGTGAAGGTAATTAACCAATCAAGGAGACAGCGGAGTGGCTGAGGGCAGTTGAAGGGAATGAAACAGTTAAGGAGACACAGAGGAGTGGCTGAGGGCAGGTGAAGGGAATTAACCAATAGAGTAGACAGCGGAGTGGCTGAGAGCAGGTGAAATGAATGAAACAATCAAGGAGACAGAGGAGTGGCTGAGAGCAGGTGAAGGGAATTAACCAATCAAGATAGAGGAGAAACAGAACACAGGAGACATGAGACACAGAGGAGAAAACAGGAGAACCGGAACAGGGCGTTACAGTGTGTACTTCAAGACACGCTCTGGTGTGACACTTGCGAAACATTAATTCTCAGGGAATACAATAACAACTAATTGTATACATGCATATATGTTAACTGTTCCCATATTCACGTTAATTACATGGAAGTATTTCAAAAAATGTAGTAGACCTATCAACATTTTTTTTTAAATTGTCAATTAGTGTGTACTGCCTTGCAGTACATATGTAATAATATACCTACACATGTACACTCGCAGATGTTCATGTACATGTGAAGAACATAGTGGCTCCCGCATCACCGCGTGTTCTCCCAGTGGAAAACATGAGCAGCTGTAGTGGGTGGGACATCTGCTGCCCCATGGTGTGACAGCGTTTCATGAGGTTTAATACCCTGACGTCAGCGAGCTGGATTTATCAAAATGTTGACCCACCTGAGCATCATCTGGTCTCACGTTGTGTAGAAACCAATAGAACCTCAGTGCCAGGTGTTTGTTGGCAATCTCTGTTATGTAACGGTTTATGAAGCGCTGCATTTGGTATTCGCAGCATTAATATGACGGCAAAGACTTTGCTAATGTCGATCTCAGCGATCGCCACGTTGAGAGCCATTGAGAGGCAATGAATATAAATGTAGAGAGGTCGGTGTACTTGAATGAGCAAGATCATAACAGGATGAAGGAGGTTTAGGAAGAAGACTAACTATCTCAGATAATGAGCATTAAGGCACAGCCAAACTTTTTATATGGAGTCATAACTCACAACAGCTCCATGCATGTGGAGAGATCTTGATATGCCTGCCGCGCTAGTTAGTTACAGTTGCTATGTTACCATTGGATAATGGTCGTTTGGCATGTGTGTGTGTGAGGGGGGGGGGGGGGGGGGTCAGGATGAAAATTGACGTTAATCTAATCATTAATACTCAGTACTCGTCACTTAGGGACACAGTAGGCGTAACACGTCTTTGCTCTGTCTGAGATCACTTGTGATGCTGCCTCTACGCGAGAGTATAAAAAGTTAAACTTTTTCAATTAACGCCTCTGTAATTGCAATGGCATATGCATTACGTCAACATTTTTTTCTTGTGATCACTGGATTTGGTGCCGTGTTTCTTTTCTCCCAATCTAAACAAATCCAGTTTTTCTCCCTCCGCCTTCATGTGAGCAGAACGATCGATACGACAAAGTCACGGCGCGGCAACGGCCTCTGATTAAAAAATCATTTCTCTGAAGCGTTGCGGTGTGTGTGTCAACGAGATGGTGTATATACGTTAAGGACTGGGGCTGGATCTTTGACGTATTCCACCTCTAATATTATTTATAAAAGTTGGCAGCCAGCGTCTTTTTGAGAAATTGAGGCTTTGGAGAAGAGCTTGTCGATATTGATTAGATCGGATATTGATTGACTCTCGTATTTCCTCTGGTCCTTCATATAGAAAACTTGAATACCACATAGTCACTCATCATCTGCTTAGATTGGTCTCTCTCTCTCTCTGTGTGTGTGTGTGTGTGTGCTCTCTATCAGGCCAATTGATTTCTTTGTCTCCATATCCTCCGGACCCCTCCATGTGCCCCGGAGCAGAAAGCAATGTATTGAGTGCTTGTTTGGATCAATCTAATGTGCACTGATAGCACATTCACAAAATGCTGACTGGCCAGCACAACTCATTAATTTACCAAACACTGTTTTCCCAAGATCGCATCGCTTCATTATGCACACGTAACATCCACCAACTGGACACCTGCACAGCCTACGGAGGAAATATGAATAGACAGTATATGGGGGCTGCTTGTGTAACTTTCCAAAAGAGATAATAGGAGGTGGAGGTGTGAAAAGTAAAGCAGGCTTTGAACTCTCAAGCTGTCTTTGTTTTCATTCTCCACACAGCTATAAAAAACATATATTCTTGGAGCGAGAACAACAAAGCGGTGGGACTTGGACATGTTTTTGGGCAACAAACTGCAAGCGTACTGAACTCTTAACATGTGGGAGGCTCATAGTCTCTATCCTCCTGCTTCCACCACCCATTGTGCTACTTTCAATAGTGCAGTGCTGAGAACCTCTCCTGGCTTCCATCCTGCAAACACAGCAACTTGAGGAGACTTTACCAGATGTTCCTCCGGTCCAGAATCTATCCAGATGAAGAGGGAGGAGGATTGCCTGCCAATCACAGGCGTGTAGAACCTAAAACAGGATCGCCACACTCTCGACTAAACGTGCAGCAGAAGGCTTATTCAAAGGGACGACCGTTGGCTCATGTCTTTGCCGACCCATGTCTGAGCTACCGAGGCATGCGTGGAGCGATTCTGAATGGGTCGATATCCATCCATCAAGCATGAGACCATGGAGCCACAGATCAAGTTGTAATAGAACTTTGGGAATGATGCAGGTCATCGCTCTGTTGAGTTCTGGGAATAACAATGATTGGATTACAAAATTGGTTTAATTTTCTGTACTTCACTGATTGGCTATTCGGGTCGATGCGTCACTACCTCCTCGAGGATGACACTTTTACCACTGATCTGTTATTTTAATTCACTGAAGGATTAAATGCTCTATACAAAATAATCGCAATGACCACCTTTTGAAATGGTGTTTTTGCCCAAAGGAAGTAAGCAGAAATAAAAAATCTGGTATTTCTTCTTCATTTTGGATACACATATTAGGGGTTATATTTTTGTTATTTTTTGTCCAAAGACGGAAACGTTTGCCAAATAAAGTGACCTTACAACAGACACATGCCTTGTTACAGACGACATCAGGGCAGCTGTAACATAAATCATTCTTGATTGTGCTTCAGACTTTCTGCCAGCATGTGCAAGCATCTGCCACAATTTGACGTGATATAGAAATATCCCGGGTGTTGTGAGAAAACATTGAATGCCAGTGACCTCTCTTAGCTTGAACCGAGACAGAGGTTTCTTTAAAGGTTAACACTTTTTCTTCTTGCATCCTTGTTGCTGAAGAATACCCCAAAATAACACTAAACATTTTTCGATTCTCCACAACTTGCAGGACCTCTCGGACATAATATATTGCTTTTTTTTTTACAGGCTTATTCTGGTGTTCAAAAACAATTCAGAGTCTGCATTTGAAGATGTGAAGATGTTCTTATCCGTGGCCCCAGCGGCCGCTGTGCTATCAGCTCGAAGCATGTTGCATGTAAAGTACATTGAAGCTAACTGTCAGCGCCTTTTAACGCCGTGCTCTGTGTTCAATAAATGGTTTTCTGTCACAAAGAATTGCTTAAACTCAATTAAATGCTTTGATCAGACATACCAGGCAATTTTCATTTTCTTTACCATGGTAACTCAGCTCCACATACAGTATTACCCGAGAGACCTTCCGTTGTATAGCACCGTATGGTAAATGTGGGCCGGCACAATTGTCCTCTCCCCAATGCATCATCTCTCCTGAAACAGGGACACTGTATCTAGCTTCGGTCTTAAAAAAGACCTATTTATGTGGAAGGTGAATACAAAGCTTGGAGAAAGACTTTTGCCCTTTTAGATTTAGGTAGATTGCAAATCCTTTTCTGGTCATTCTCTGTTTCCGTGCATGTCAGCACTTATTCTATGTCCCCAAGCATGAAATCAAGGCTGTCCTATCCTTGAGTGGTGCATCACAATAGTGTACATCGTTAGTGTACTTGAAGCACAGTCGGTGGTGTTCAGGCAAAGGTCAAGAAGTTCTGATATATTTTCTGAGCTGAGGCCATGGACCGTATATGAGCAGTGGACGTTGTCACCCTGAAGATGCCGATTGGTTCGTGGACTCGACGTCTTGAAGCCTCGAGTTTAGCTTTTTGGCCATCGCCCTCTTGCATGTTGGCCGTCTCCACATTGGTTTCTTACAACAAGTGGACGGCGGTGGAGTGACGGCTTGGAAGAGACCTGGTATACAGCTCTGGCAGCTGCCCCCAAAGCATACCCTACTTCATGGACTATTGTACTCTAAATGGGACCATCATTTCAATGGACATCATGCTGTATTGGAGACGAATAACTGAGACCGTAAACTCATGTTTACAATGTTTACCACGGTTATACACTACCGTTCAAAAGTTTGGGA
Source organism: Pseudoliparis swirei (assembly GCF_029220125.1). Taxonomy (NCBI): domain Eukaryota; kingdom Metazoa; phylum Chordata; class Actinopteri; order Perciformes; family Liparidae; genus Pseudoliparis; species Pseudoliparis swirei. The sequence goes on from NC_079407.1 coordinate 5,580,003, forward strand.
TCACCCAGACAATTTCGTGTCTTCCATGAAAAATCACACTTTTATTTATCAAATGAATATAAAGTCAAGACATTGACAAGGTTAGAAATAATGATTAATATTTGAAATATTAATTTTGTTCTATAAACTTCAAGCTCAAAGGAAGGCCAGTTGTATAGCTTATATCACCAGCATAACTGTTTTCAGCTGTGCTAACATAATTGCACGGGTTTTCTAATCAGACATTAGTCTTCTAAGGCGATTAGCAAACACAATGTACCATTAGAACACTGGAGTGATAGTTGCTGTAAAAGGGCCTGTATACACCTTTGGAGATATTTCATTAGAAACCAGACACTTCCACCTAGAATAGTCATTTACCACATTAACAATGTAGAGAGTGTATTTCTGATTAATTTAATGTTATCATTATTGAAAAAAGTGCTTTTCTTTGAAAAATAAAGTCATTTCTAAGTGATCCCAAACTTTTGAACGGTAGTGTACATCAAGTGAGTCTTTCTCTCATGGACTTCCATGCAATCAGACTTCCTTTTGCAACCAGAGGAGTCGCCCCCTGATGGTCAGTGGAGATAATGTAAATTTAAGGCACTTCTGCCGCCGGGTTGAGGCAATGGTTGAGGCTTGATCTTCTCGTCAGGGTTTTATATGGATGAGCCTGAGTTGCTGAGTATATTTTTACAATATTTTCAGGCAGATACTGAGCAAACGAGGTACTGACGAATGCAATATCCGTGTTACCATAAGCTCCCACAGGATCACGATCCACAATCGCATTACAGATTTTCTTCATGTTGACTATTTTGCAAGTTTCTGAACTCTACTACCAAACTACTTACCCTTTTCAACATTCTGTTAAGAAACAAGAAGCACATTTCACATTCAAAAGTTTCTTGGAATATCGATCAGTTACTTTTTGACATCCACATGAACCACTCTTCACATCAGCATCAATTAGGTATTTATTTGTCTGTAACTTTGAAAGCTGGGTTGCCTGTTGATCTCGTTATTTCCTTCTTCCAAAAAACAGTGGTGAAAAACAGCAAGAGCCAAAACCAGGAGATGAGTATTCATTCCAGCTTAATCATGACTGATGTTTTCACTGCATGCTGAATGAATCAAAGCACCAAAGCTGCCTCTTGAGTAACCATATCATCGCTTGTTGACAAACTATGTACCATTTAAAAGTGTGTTTTAATTTTTAAACAGAATCAAAACAGCATCGCAGATCAGTTTTTACCGCATATCATTTGGTCTCGCACAGCTAAAATCGTAAAAACACAGAATCCTGCATCATGTTAACCTGTCGACCTGTTAGCAACCGGTACCGACGACCTAATCTTCACACACAACGTCTCTCTTCCTCTCCATGTGTAATTAGTTACTTATTATATGATTCAAAGTGTAACTATTGCAGTTCAAAACTAACCTTCCCAACACCGAATGAGGGCAATGTTTTATTTTTTATGATGGCATTTATGTCCCTGAGGCAGTTTTAATGTTGGCCATCAGTGATGAGTGCTTGAAAGGCAAGTGCAGATGACGTGTCGGTCTAGACGGGAAACAGAATCAGATTATTGTGTAGAAATTTGTCCTTTAACAGCGGCAACTATCATTTATATGGTGGATTTGTTCACTTTCTTGTAGTGTATGGCATCCTCCCTCCAATGTAATGCCAGACAATAGCCTTAGAGCCTCTGTAAAGCTATTGTATGTGCAGTTGATTTGTATTTATTGTGGTATATGGGGCCTTGGTTGCATTGTTGTTGTTCCGGGTGCCATTATGTGCTCATACAGACGCCAAAATACAATTTCAGCTCAGTCCGACCGAAACTATAGATTTTGGCAGCTGTAAAATCTGGGAAATGATCAACAGAGGAGGTATAATGTGTCCCATCATCCGGTGCCGAGAGACTCGTACCCATCAATAAAACCAGGCATATCACTTCCAGCCATTCACATCCAGCCCAAACATGAAAATGACTTTCAAAGGTCTCTGAAGTGACGTGGCTAATCATATGCATGCTGATACAGGCTGACCGTCACTCTCCGATACGGCTGAATGAAAAGAAAAGAGTCTGCAGCCTCCGACCGGTGCCAAAGAAATTACAGGCGAGGTAAGCCAGGAAGAGTATAAATTGAATAGACGTGTGTTTTGATTGAATGTGCCCATCCCAATTACGTCGTACCTCTCAGGCATTCGACTTCTCATTATTTCACCTTCCCATCAGAGCGTGTTTTTTCATCAAGGGAAGCAAGTCTTGTGCTGCGGTGAACTCTTGAATCTCATTAGGGGGGGGCTCGCCAATTTTAAAGCCTGTTGTGTAATTTTAAAAAGGGAGATGTTGCAGTCAGGTATAGGGAGGTTTAGTTTCCCAGGCTCATTGATCCTTTCCAGTTTGTTGCCTGCTGGGAATTCAGTCATGCGAAAATCGTCTCGTTGCTGTCGTGCTCTCGACGTGGAACGGGAGGAAAGTATTGAAAGTGGATTCTGCATGCACAGTGAAATCTTTGAAGTCTGCATCGAAAATCCTGTTGTCTGAGAAATGTAGAGCGGTGCACTTTTAATTTGTTTTCATTGTAAAATAAAGTGACAAAGCTAAAGGGCCCATGGAGGTGCTCATGGGAGTGGCTGTGTACTACAGACCAACCGTCTTCTTTTATCTTCAAAGTCATTTATCTTTTAAAACTACAAAAAAACCCTACAAAAACCACTATTTAAACACGTTAAAAGCACAAAGCAAAACAAAACAATTTCATCTTTGTGCTGCTTGTAGAGTGCAAAGCGGGCTCATTGGTGCCCCTTGTTGGGGCCTTGTTCGGCCCTCCCGCCTTTCCTTTGAACCATCCAGTAATGTCTCCCATGCAAACGGGGCACTTTGCATCGGGTCTGCAGGGTTACCATTTGTATTAGATATAAATCCCCCCGTTGTGCATTAAATTATGTAGAACTAGAACGGGCACTCGGTAGAGCGCATACCTTCGCATACCACAAGATTGGGCATTGAATTATGAACATTTTGGCATGAGTTGCATGGCAATTGGATAAAAATTGACCGTGCTATGGTAAAAAGAAGATTTTGACCTTTTCATGACCTTGACCTTGACCTTTGACCCGATCGATCCAAAAATCTAATGAAATGGTCCCCGGATAATAACCAATCATCCCACCAAATTTCATGCGATTCGGTTTAATACTTTTTTAGTTATGCGAGTAACACGCATACAAATAAATAAATACACGGCGATCAAAACATAACCTTCCGCATTTTCAATGCGAAGGTAATTACAACAACCAAAATAAAGTCCTTTAATTTTTTATTTATTTAAAAGTTTCCCATAATAACTATCATGAAGTGAGCTGAAAAAGGGGGCGAGCTACGCCGGGTGAAACCTAGAGACTGCATACCCGGATGCCTCGTTTTCTCGAGGCATTTTTTTGCATTTAAAGAAGTCGTGATGGACGGAAAACATCTTCCATCAAACATCGAAAACTCCTTGAGGTCAGACAGACGTCTCCGGCTGGTGTTTCCTCGTGTTGAAGGGAAACAGACTGTCACGCCTCAGACTGCAAGGCCCTCCAGCGCCTAATGAAGAGAGCAAAAAAAAAAGCATCTTTCATACATCTCTCTCCTGCATTCGGCACCTTTTTTCACAAATGATACATCCGTGAAGTGTCTCGCATTTTCAACGACCTCTCTCGCTCTTCCCTCTTATTCTCACAGCCATCTGGCTGGAAGACGAGCATGAACAACGGTTTATTTTGCCCACAATACCCAACAATCTATAGTTCATGGTCCCCAAAGTCCCAAGTGAATATGTACCTGTGTGTCTGTGTGTGTGTGTGTGTGTGTGAATGTGTTACTGCAGGCTGAACATAAAACCTTTCTATGATTATTTTTCAAAATGATTCAAGCTAAATTACAAAACAAATCTCGAATAACAAATTAAAACGTTGTTGTGCTGTGCTCCACCGGCGCTAATGGAAAAGGCCACCGAAGAACCAGCTGCAGATGACAATGATCCTCTAATTGTATTTCACATTACAAGTACACAAATGCGTGAAACGACAACAACATTGATTCAATTATACACGGCGGAGTGAGACGAGGAAAGGTTTTTTTCCAGTCTGGGTGAAAGAACTAATGGAACGGAACCAACGCGATGCAGTACAGCTTCTACTTACTGGACAAATTGGTCCGGCAGAGTTTCACATTTGGACATGTTGTGCGACTACAGCTGAAATGCATGAAAAAAACACGACCACACACACACACACACACACACGCGCATTCACATGTACATTTCCCAGCGTGTGAAGGGCATACGTATTCAACAGTCTGCAACAAGCTGACTCGGCCTTTCTTCAATCCCAACAGCCTTGTGTGTATTTTTTTCTAAAGATGCGTTTACCCTTGAAAACTTGGGACGGGAAATGATCACGATTCTTCCTGTCACGGGAAATTATCTCATGAAGCCCAAGGGCAAGAAATTCCAGAATGACAGATAAAATACATGAAGCAAAAAAATAGATGAATCTGTTTACGTCTTCTCGTGAATGGACTCTGAAGTCCGGTGAAGTTGATAGAGCGACCGTCTCCGCTGAGGGAGGGGGGTCGACAGAACAATACGACTTTAACGCGGGAGAACGCAGTTTGTTTCCTGTACCCAACAGGAAGTCAACGTTGGTTTCTTGTTAAACCGCCATCCTCACCCTTACTTTCACCATGTGGTTATTATTGTAACCAAAAATAATCCCCAAAATAAAAATATTTGAACCCAAACTCTTAACCTAACCAAATCTTAACCATAGCATTGTTAGAATATACAATGATTTTTTTCAACAGTTATAAGTAAAATAATAAACATTTTATTCATAAGGCGCCTTTCAAGGCACTCAAGGTCGTGAAATAGTTTTGCCAGGCACAGACAAGTGATGTAAACTGCCTCAATCAACCACTTATGTTTCCTCGAGCGATTAAAAAGCCATTCATTTTGGTTTTTTCGTGACCTTTCAGGGCCTGGGCTCCATGTATCCAGGTCCAAATAAACAGAAACGTAACCTTCCAGACCACGATCCATCCAAGAGTTACGTCCATACTGGATAATTCTGCACTTCCCAATTGTTGTCCAATACCAAGGAGAAGAATGTGTTGTCAATAAAAGTATGTTGTGTTTTTATGTCATTTTTTATTCTTGTGACAGTGACAAAGCTTCAAGGTTGAAAATAAAAAAAGATATATAATAAATCACTTTTGAAACCATTTGAAACGCCTGAAGAGAATGTCACGTCATAAACAACAGAACATAAAGGACTGTCGTTGTTTCTCTAGGACAAGAAGAAAACAACGAGTGTGAAATAGTAGACACGTTTGTTTCTCTGTTGTTACTCTCAATGGCTTTGTTTCATGTTTATTGTAACATCCAGGGCCATTTCGCCAAATCAATATCCCTATATTATCTTGGCTTAAACACGCCACTGGTTTTAATCACGGTTTACTTTGTGCTCAAATGACTGCTCCTCTAAATTTAGACTGAAGAAGTTCTTCTAAGTAGCTTTGTGTGTGTTTTCTACCTTATTGACAGCGGACATGTCATATCCATCCATTACACAGGCGCATTGCAAGCAAAATTCAATTACTGTATGTTTGCTGATGAAATGCTAATGACCGGTGGGGTAGACAGGCAGATGGATGACCTTGATCCTGGGGGTAAGAATTATTGATGCCCTACAGAGAGACAAATAGTAAACACTGTTGTGGTTGCTCTTTATTATTCGCTTTATTTCACTTTTTGCATGCCTGTCCCCAGCTGGCGGTAATGTTCTGCCATTTTATATTCATCATCTATCAGATTTGTTTAGCTTCTGTTAAGATATTCACAGTTGTATAATAATTTACAGAAGGAAAAACCTCCAAATATTTTATAAAATAAATAAAAAAATAGCAAAGTGACATTGATTTTATTGTATTCACAAAGGAACACACGCTTGTGTTAAATGCACAGGGGTAGTTCAGGATGTACGGTCATAATGGAATTAGCCAAAGAATAAAATGACAATTAAAGTGAGCCGTTGCTTTAAAGGTTCATTACATTCTGGTGAAAGACATTCATTTATAAACATCTGCTATATCACCTTCATTATGCAGATTATGGAGGCTCATTATTGACACTGGGATTGTGTTGAAAGGCCAGATTGCTCTCTTTGTTCCAGATATTGTAAAATACATTGGTTGTGATTTAAATCCTGCCCCGTAAAAAAAAAGAACAAACATAGAGATGAAGGGAATTACTGACTTTCATTGTTTTGTTTGTCAGTGTGGAAACTTAAATATCTTCAATTTTCCTCCAGCAATATTTATATATCTATAAATATTTTTTATTCGTGACGAACTGCAAATCAGCTGCCAAAGCCTGGAAGTCCGTCTGCTGCATCTTTTACCCACCGAGGACGACACTGGAGCCTAATCTCAAATTGCTTATTGACTCATGTATTAATAATTTAAACCATTTCAGGTGCGGCTCAACGATCTGCGAGGTTGAAGGACACACACACACACACACACCAAGCCGTACCCTTTTGTCCCAGCGTTAGTGTGGATGTTAAGTCTCTCACGGCGAAAGCCAAACAAGTGTTAGGACTGTCGGGTGCTTATTTCTCGAGAGCGTGTTCAAAGTTGCAGTTTCATGAAACCTAATTAATGGAGTGACTGAACCACCTTGGTCTCCCATTAATTCCAATAAGACAACGCAGTGGAGTGAGAAAAGTAACACAGCTGGTTTTCATAATAGCGCTGAGGAAGGAGTTTCAGCCTCCTGCCCTTGTTTACCAAACACAGCAAGCGGTTACATCCGCACTAATGAATTTACAATGGAATTACTCCATGTAAAAATACCCTCGATCCCAGTATACACATTACTTCATTACGTGAGATAATAAATCAGTAATACTTTCAACATTACGCTCCGTTATACCTCGAACAACATCGTAAAGTGGATATTTTTATAGGCACTGTGGGCTTTTTGTTAGCGTGCACAATCTGTACACTAATTGTGTCATTACCACATGTGTGAGTACAACTCCCCCCGTCATTAAAGTACCACCATGGACCACCAGAATCCACGTGTTCTTTCTTACAAATCAATAAAAGTGTGTTCACTACATCGTCTACCTGGCAATTTGGAGATTGACAGGTTGAGTTGATGTAAAGGCTATTAGTGTAATAACTGATGCCAACTGGCACCGGGGTGTGTGCACACTTTCAGAGATATGATGCACTGCCAGACTCATCGCCTGCCAGCTATGAGGAACAGGAAGTCGAAACTTCCGTTTGCTGCGCCGGGCGGCTGGCTGCGTTTTGCCTACTACCAACTATTCATACACTCTGTCATCCTCATTGAATGTGTTATAACTGTGTATTGATTCCTTCTGGTCACATGACATCTATTCTTCTGTCCATCCTGGAGAGGGATCCTCCTCTGTTGCTCTCCTGAAGGTTTCTTCCCTTTTTTCCATGTGAAAGCGTTTTTCCAGATCCGATGTGAGGTCCTGGGTCAGGGATGTTGTCTGTGTACGATTGTAAATTCATTATTTTGTATATTGTGCTTTATAAAATGAACTGAATGGCTACATTTGTTTTGGGGAAAATAGGTTTTTAAAAGGGAGCATTCGGGTTCAGTGCATTATGTAATACAAGATCTATTAAAAGAAATACAGGGTTACAGTACAGCATAATAAACTGTATAAAAACATGCTCATACATTTTGCTTTTGCTTTATTTGTGCTTCCACATCGAATAAAAAAAGCACTCAAACACGCGTGCACACTGACATGAAGCGTAGCATGACCTCTGGATGTGTGTGTCACATTGTTGACGTGTTTTATTTCTGTCTGCTGGCGGATTCATTTGCCCTGCGTGGTCATGGGAAGAGGGCAACCTGTTGCACGACTTCGTGGAAAACCTTGCGCGGTCTTGTTGGTTGGACTCGAGGCTTGAAAAGCAGGCAAAAATAATTTATTTTTACTTTTAGTCGCAGAGCCACTTTACAAACCCAGTTGAGGTGCTTCCATCAGGAGGCTGGGAGACACATGCAAAGGGCAGGCGCACATTTGTGACGTCTTTGTGCTCGGCTTGAAAGGAGCCGCGAGAAAAGCTCTTTTTTCTTCTTCTCTCCCTCTAATTTATGTTCTTATCGTTTCTCAACGCCCTTTCAGTCACAGCCGCTCAATCACAGCCACGAGGCTCGACTGAGCGGCTGAGGTCCTTTGCGAAGGGCAACCGTCCTTTTTCTACATTTTAAAATTGACTGCTTCAGGCCTGGAATTAATGAGAAGAACTGTCTGACTGTCTGTCATAACGCACGCTATATAACAACTCCACATCGATCACAAATTCACTTTTTTGAGAATGTAAAAGAAAACGTGTTTATTGTTTAGGACGATGGTATTGAAAGTCGGGGGATTTCTGGTATCATGATGCCCGAAAATGAAATGTTCATCAATTTGAAAGCATGACAAGATCAGCAAAATCATTGCGGGGCTCATCCAGGACTGTTGTCTATTCTCTATATTTGCATTTTCTAACATTACAGATTGGGGCGTATGTAAGACTTAAGCTATCGACAATATATTATTTTAGCGCTGGTACTCATCATTTCTGCTCGACAACATAACAAAGATGGCAACTCACAGATATAATGTCTTTTTGGAAACAGAATACGATCAAGCCCATGACCCTCCTGTGCCCAACAACAGCGCAATGATTGTTTTATTAGGCGGAGGAAAAAGCAGCGACGTTGATGTTCTGCCTCCGTCATCGCGATGACAAGATGCTCAACAACCAACGCAGCCTGTAAGGTGTGAACACTCTTGCCTGTTTCCATCACATGTCCGGCGCCTACAGCGCTCAGGAACGCCGAATGAGTAGTCGAGAAGCACCGCCTCGGTCGGCCATGACAGAGGGCAGCAGAGCGGTGGCACGCACTCACTTTTCCACGTTCCGAATGAACTGAAAAAAACGTTCCTTTAAACCCTCCTGTTACCTTAGGGTCAATTTGACCTCATTCAATGTTTAACCCTTCTGTTACCTTTATATTTACTGACATATTTTACCCTTGGGGTCAATTTGACCCCAGCAGTTAAAAACTCCAGAAAATTATTAGAATTAATATTGTTTTCCAAGTTTAAGTGTGAGGTACTTTATGTTTGTTTGTTGACTACCTAAATAGCCCTTTAAATATATAAAAAAGTTGATATTTCTTATATGTTTGACACAGTGAAAAACAGCCTGGGGTCAAATTGACCCGAAAGAACACCGACATTAAACATTGAATGGGGTCAAATTGACCCAAAGGTAACAGGAGGGTTAATCGTTGTCCGCCCACGCGTGAGGAACGCCACACGGAGCAAGACGTTCAGTGGACTGAACATGCGGCTTGTAATGCCAGTGCACAAGTGAGGCGCATTAAATATGAATCGAGGAAGGACACTTCTACATCTCAAGATTCCCTTCCGTTGTTGGATTTGAGTCCTCAGAAATATCAAGACGTTCCCCTCTGCCTCGACAATTGTTGTGTCTTAATAAATGAGCGTGATCTCGTTGAAGCAGAAGAAAGCTTCAGACGTTCTAGCCCAGCACTGAATATTTCATTTCGGTCTCCAGTATTAGTGTGGAGCAACCGATGATGAACCGAGCCTCCTCCAAGCCTCTTAAGACAACCACAACCCCCAAAAATGCTGCTGATTTGGTTTCTGCGGGCATAGAGGGAATAACAGGAGAGCATCATTAGCACCACCGGCCTTCGCTGCTTCCTCATGGATGCGAGGCATGTGCATACATTGATGTGCTGGTGCATGTTTTTATAGTAAAAACACAACAACAACCCTATTTGACTTCCATTCTGACACAAAAACATCACTAACAAAAAACCCGTGGGTGGACAGATGGTACGATAGGAGGGCTGCAGTCTGGCGCTCTGGCCGGAGGATGTAGGACGAGGAGCAGCCAGGAACAGCTGACCTCCGGCCTATGAATTGTGTTTCCGCCGGTGTTGTTATCCTGTAGCGGTGGAATAAAACTTCTCTTTTTCCTACTCGCGCCACCGTCTCCATCGTGCGTTTGTTGTGGCTGAGAGCCAAGCCATGACAGCTGGGGGCTCGTCCGAACTGGTAAGATAAGGTTGTGTGGTTGAGTTAGTTCATTATTTTGTACGGAGTTTCTCCTGATAGGTGGTAGCGACGGTTCCCTTGGGGTCGTTTTGCGGGGTGTAATGTTGTGGTGAAAGTGGCTGAAACTTCGGTTTGGGGGCATGGCCGTGGTCGCAGTATTTTTGCTAGCTTGCTAGTCGCTTTGCTCGGCCAGCGGTCTGTAGTGCATAAGTACCCGCCGCAAGTAACCACATGAAGACTAGGGAGGTGATTAGTTAGCGGGTGTCGTAGTGAGTGGGGAAACTCCAATCAGTTTTTTTCCTTTTTCTCTCAGTGTAAGCTCCTGTGTTGCGTGGTAGTATGGCGGATATAGACGCGTTTATCAGGGCTCCGTCTCAGGAAGCCCTTGGAAATTTCGCAATGGAGCAGCTGCTCATTATTGCGGAACATTTCTCGGTGGAAGTCGTTGGCGATAAGAGGCTAAAAAGCACTATAAAAGCCTCTATTGTGTCGGCATTATGTGAAACGGGAGTGTTGCCGGCAGAGAAAGAGGGGGTGGTAAAACCTCTGTTGCAAGCTAGTTCACTGTCCTTTGATCAGCAGAAGGAGATGTTATTGTTGCAGCTGAGTCATGACAAAAGGAGGTATGAGATGGAGTTTGAAAAGGAGATTGCAGTGGAGAGGATGCGGCAGGAGACTGAGAAAGCCAAAATTGATATGGAAGGACAGCGTCTTTCCATGGGTGAGTGGCACGGTGTACAGGGGCCCAAGTCGCCTCATGTTCGATGGTAACAACTTGCGCTTGGTACCGCAAATTAATGAAAGTGAGCCTGACACTTTTTTGCTTTTGAACGGGTGGCTAAAGCTAGGAATGGCCGGATGCAGACTGTGCCCTGATGCTTCAGTGTGTACTCACAGGAAAAGCACAGTCCGCACATTCGGCGCTATGTTCGGAGGATAGCTCTAGCTATGTAAAAATAAAGTTGGCGGTGCTTAGAGCGTATGAACTTGTTCCTGAGGCTTATCGACAGCGGTTTAGGTCCTTGGAGAAAAAACAGGGGCAGACTTATGTGGAAATGGCGAGGGATTTGTCGGTTCATTTTAAACGTTGGTTAGCTGCTCTGGACATCACTTCTTTTGACAAATTGGGTGAACTCATGATTTTGGAACAGTTCAAAAACATCCTTCCTGACAACATTGCAATCTATATAACAGAACACAGGGTAACTTCGGCATCCGAGGCTGCAGGGGCAGCGGATGAGTTTGTGTTACTGCATAAGGGCAAGTTCGGGCGCGCTGGAGATCTGCCTGGGTTTGGGGGAAGTGGAAGGGCTGTTGATGTTGGGTCATTGGGGATGGATCCAAAGAAAGTGGCTTGGGGGAAATCGGAGGATACTTGTAACTATTGTCGTGAGAAAGGCCATTGGAAACCAGATTGTCCGGTGCTTAGAGCAAAATCCAAGGGAGGAGGATTTGTGGGTAAACCAGTTGCGTTCGCTGCTCCTGGGAGTAGCTGCTGTGTTGACAAGATGCTTACGGACCACTTATGTGGACCTGAGGTTCTGGCATCCTATGCTCCTTTTATAAGAGAGGGGTTGGTGTCATTAGTAGGTAGCCAGGTCAAAATTCCAATTAAAATTTTGAGGGATACAGGGGCATTTGACTCCTTTATTATTGACTCTGTTCTGCCTTTGTCTGAGGAAAGTGACACTGGTGACACGGTTCGGACTCGGGGGATGGGATTAACGGTTTTTCCTGTTCCTGTTCATAGGATGTATCTTGACTGTGATCTTGTTAAAGGGGATGTAGCTATTGGGGTACGTCCGGCTTTTCCAATCGAGGGGATACATTTCATTCTGGGTAACGATTTGGCAGGTGGTTCTTCTGTGGTAGTCACTGGTGGTCTGATTGAGGCAGGAGCTGAGAGGCGCTCTACAGTGGTGCCAGACGTTACGGCCTCGTGTGTGATCACACGGGCTAGGGCCAAAAGGGATCATGACTTGCTATCAGATGGAAAGTCAACTGACACAGTGGAGGTTTCAGCTTTGTCTGAGTTTTCGGTGTTACTTACACACCATGAGGTGGGAAAGGAGCAACGTCAGGATTCTTCATTGAAGGGTCTTTTTGACTGTGCTGCGCCAGTGGCAGAAAGGGAAAACACTTCAAGTGGATACATGTTGCGTAATGACTTGTTGTTTAGAAGATGGATGGCTGTTGATTGTAGGGAAACTGAGGTTTTCCAGCTGGTGGTGCCAACTAAGCTTCGTCCTCTTGTCCTAAAAGTCGCACACGATGAGGGTGGACACTTTGGGGTTCGGAAAACATATTTGAACATCCTGAGACACTACTTTTGGCCACGTCTAAAGACAGATGTGTCGCAGTATATCAGAACATGTCATGTGTGTCAGCTGACAGGGAAACCAAACCAGAAGATCAAACCAGCACCACTACAGCCGATACAAGTGGTAAGTGAACCATTTACACATCTCATTGTGGATTGTGTGGGTCCTTTACCATGTACAAAGTCTGGTTGCAAATATCTGCTGACTGTGATGTGTCAAACCACTAGGTATCCAGCGGCTTATCCTTTGAGGTCGATTACAACTAAGGCTGTGGTTAGGGCTTTGTCGCAGTTTATTTCAATATTTGGTATTCCTAAGGTCGTTCAGAGTGATCAAGGCTCCAATTTTTCATCTCACAAGTTTGCTCAGGTGTTGAAACTTTTGAAGATTAAGAAGAACCAGTCAACAGCTTACCACGCCCAAAGTCAGGGTGCTTTGGAAAGGTTTCACCAGACATTGAAATCCTTGTTACGTGCTTACTGTACTGAGCTAGATGGAGACTGGGAGGAAGGTCTTCCTTGGTTGATGTTGGCTGCAAGGGAGGCGGTACATGAAGGTACGGGGTTTAGCCCTAACGAGTTAGTTTTCGGACATGCGGTACGGGGTCCCTTGGCAGTGCTGAAAGAGGGTTGTGTAGACGCTGAGCCACCACGGAGCTTGGTGGATGATGTGAATGGCTTCAGACGTCGGTTGGTTGTTGCTTTGAGTATGGCACAGGAAAAGCTGTCAATGTCTCAAAGTAAAATGAAAAAGTGGTATGACCGTCGTTCGGCACGACAGGAATTTAATCCAGGTGACCAGGTTCTATCACTTATGCCTATTGTTGGTTCCCCATTTCAGGCGAAGTATTCAGGGCCATACACTATCAGTGAAAAAACTTCTGATTTAAATTATGTTGTGGCAACACCAGAACGAAGGAAGACTAAACGCCTCTGTCATGTAAATCTTCTGAAACCCTACCACAAGCGGGAGGTTAACACAAACACAGGGGTGGAGAAGGAGGAAGGCCAGTCGGCTGTTGCGGTGACACATGGTTTGACGCATGAGGGGGATATAGTGCCTGAACCAGATGATAGTTTGCTCTGTGGTCGTTTGAGAAATTCGGAATCGCTAGATAATTTAGACGAGTTGTTGTCTCATTTGGCAGAATCAAGACGTGAGGAACTCTCAACAGTGGTACACAAATATCTGTGTCTGTTTGGAGACACTCCTTCGCAAACTGACTGGGCTGAGCATGATATTGATGTTGGGGACGCTCAGCCGATTAAGCAACATTTTTAGCGCATGCCACCAGTCAAGCGCAATCGGCTGGATGCAGAGATTAATTACATGTTGGAGAATAAAATTGCTGTCCCATCAGCATCTAGTTGGGCGTCTCCATGTATTTTGGTGCCGAAGCAGGATGGGACACCTAGATTCTGTACTGATCTAAGAAAAGTGAATGCGGTGACAAAATCTGACTCTTTTCCTTTGCCGCGGATGGATGACTGTATAGATCAGGTGGGGTCTGCAAAGTATGTTAGCAAATTTGATTTGCTTAAAGGGTATTGGCAGGTCCCCTTGTCCAAGAGAGCACAGGAAATAGCGGCATTTATCACGCCATCGGGACTTTATTCATATAAGGTAATGCCGTTTGGGTTAAAAAATGCCCCTGCTACATTCCAACGGTTGATGAATCGCGTGGTGTCGGGTTTAGAGGGCTGTACGGTGTATCTGGACGATTTGGTAATTTGCAGTGATACTTAGACGGCTCATGTTCAGCGCATCGAGAGGTTGTTTGAACGGTTGGCGGAGGCACATCTGACTTAATTTGGCCAAATGTGTCTTTGCAAAGGCAACAGTGACCTATCTAGGCCATGTAGTAGGTCAGGGTTGTGTGGCTCCAGTTCTGGCCAAGGTCAGAGCAATATCTGAATACCCACAGCCCACAACCAAAAAGGAACTCCAGAGATTTTTGGGTATGGTGGGTTACTACAGGAGGTTCTGTGAACATTTTTCCAGTACAGTGTTTCCTTTGACTGAACTTCTTGGGGCTAAGGGAAAATATACTTGGTCGGTTGACTGTCAGAGAGCGTTTGATAGGGTTAAGGCTCTATTGTGCTCCTCTCAGGCGTTAGCGGCTCCATGTTTTGATCGTCCTTTTAGTCTCCAAGTAGATGCAAGCCAAGTGGGAGTCGGTGCGGTTCTGCTCCAGCTTGACAAGGGGGGGGTGGAGAGACCCGTCAGTTTCTTTTCAAAGAAACTTAACAGCTACCAAAGGAATTATTCGGTTATTGAGAAGGAAGCGTTAGCACTCATTTGCGCGTTGCAGCATTTCACTGTATATGTGGGAGCAGGAGGACCAATTTTGGTTTACACAGATCACAATCCCCTGACCTTTTTACATTCAATGAAGTGTCCCAACCAAAGACTGACGAGGTGGTCTTTGTTTCTTCAGGCTTACAACCTTGATATTAGGCACATTAGGGGGTCCGACAATGTTATTGCTGACGCGCTGTCACGTGCCCCATGGCACTAAGTATTGCTTTTTGGTTGGGGATAGGGTTGGTTGCAGGTGCCGGTGGTCCTGGGGACACCGACTTTAAGGGGGGGGTCTGTGACGACCTCTGCCTCACGGTCTCTGCTGGGGTGTGGGTGGGCGTGTGGGTGCTTCTCTCTCCCTGATTGTCTCCAGGTGCAGCCTCTCCCCAGGTGCTCTCAATCCAATCAGGATCTCCATAAAGGACCTGAGGAGGGCTGCAGTCTGGCGCTCTGGCCGGAGGATGTAGGACGAGGAGCAGCCAGGAACAGCTGACCTCCGGCCTATGAATTGTGTTTCCGCCGGTGTTGTTATCCTGTAGCGGTGGAATAAAACTTCTCTTTTTCCTACTCGCGCCACCATCTCCATCGTGCGTTTGTTGTGGCTGAGAGCCAAGCCATGACAAAGTGAAAGATCTGAAGCATATATGTAAGTATATGGTAACCCTTACTGCACCTTCTTGTTTCAACAGAAACTCTCTGCTTGTGAAGAGGGCCACTGATAACAGCTGAGTAATAAATCAGTTGTAAATGTGGTGATCCGTCTGTATATGGCACTAAACAATGCCGGGGGAACAATACGAGTGTGCCAGTGCGAAGTTACCGGCGTTTGTCGAATCCCACTACGGTCTCAGATGGAGACAAAGTTTTCAAAAACTCCTTCAACAAGCTATTAACTTCTGAAATCAACAGAGACTTGCTGGCTCATGGCTGTGTGTGTGTGTGTGTGTGGAGACGAGTGAATTTACCATGCCTTTTGGCACGCTAGACGCCCACATATCTTCGCACCCTTCTCCCTTCTCTCGTGTGATGTCGCCGCCGTCTTCCTCTCTGGCGCCACCCGGTCCGATTCTCTGTCTGATCCATCTGTCGCTTCCACGGCGACCTTTGTGGGTGTTTTTCGGCTCACAGCATCCTTTCAATTACCACCGCGTTGAGGATCGCGGGCTCAGCCTCTTCGGAGGGTAAAGAGAGGAAGGGTTGAATCCTCGAGAGATTCCGTGTCACGGTGACTCGCCGAAGCCGAGAAGATCGCGGATGGATGTGATGAGTTTCGTGGGCAGGTGAGTGCTGTGGAATGAAACGAATGAAATGTCAAATCACAGCTAATAAGTTATCAAAGCGTTAATGTGTACACTAAGTGTGACAGAGATGCTGTAATGGAAGACTTCTCATTGGCGTACTGTGGTGAAAGACGAGATGGATAGGACAAGTCATGGTGCAATGATTCAGCATTAAAAGTCCTGTCATCAGTCCTCGGGGTAATGAATAGTGAATTCCATTTCCATGATGGAGCTATAAATGTCTTCTCCGCTCCAGCTCTGCAGCATGCTTCACATAAGTCATCTCTCATCTAGGGATTTTAGTTTTTGCCAGTTACATGCTTCCATATAACTCTGAGATACACATGCACAACATCACAGTCCGGTCAGATGTCATGGACCTCAGCATCCGTTGAATGTTGCTCAGTGACTCATCTCCTCTTGCACTTTGTGCCATCTTGACAGGAACACAGGCCACAAATATGAATGTGACACACACACACACACACACAAAATATAGACAGTGGGTACAGAAATTGTTCAGACCGCTATACATTGTTCACTCCTTGTTTCCTCGCAGCCATTTGCAAAAATCAAAAAAGTTCATTTTATTTCTCATTAATGTTCACTCAGCACCCCATCTTGACAAAAAAAAACAGAAATTTAGAAATTTGTGCAAATAAAAATAAATAAAAAAACTGAAATCACATGGTCATAAATATTCAGACCCTTTGCTGTGACGCTCATATTTAACTCACATGCTGTCCACTTCTTCTGAGTGAACATTAATGAGAAATGGCTGCAATGAAACAAAGAGCGAAACATGTAAAGGGGACTGAATACTTTCTGTACCCACTGTAGATTTACGATTTTCTGTTTTTTAGAATAACAAGTTGATGGGTTTTCTACAGTTAATTGGTTGGTGGGTTTTCTCTCGTTAATGGGTTAATGGTTTTTCTCCAGTTGATGGTTTTTCTTCTGTTCATGGGTTGGTGGGTTTTCTCCAGTTAATGGGTTTTCTCCAGTTGATGGGTTTTCTCCACCTAATGGGTTGATGGGTTTTCTCCAGTTGATGGGTTGATGGGTTTTCTCCAGTTGAAGGGTTGATGGTTTTTTTCCAGTTAATGGGTTGATGGGTTTTCTGCAGTTGATGGGTTCAACACATTAGGATTTGTCCATCCCATGGACTCCTGGAATGTGTTCAAACAAAACAGGGACCACCTCGTAAAAAACAGTGTCTCCACATGGAACCTTTAAGCTTCATTTATAGCCATGCTGTAACCGGCATTAAAGAAGTACCTTTACACACCAGAGCTGCGGTGGCTATACAGTCACCGCTCTGGGACCAGCAGAAGTCTTGATCGATTGGCTTGAGCTGCTTCTGTTCGCTCCTGTAAGTTTGCAATGCCTCTAGAAAGTCAAAAATAAAAAGTCAGGAAATCTATTGATTTTCAATAAGACAACATCCTCCGCAAACCCCCTGCCCGCCGTGACCCCCGCTCTCTTTCACAGCGAAGGAAACAAGGTGATTTGCACGCTTGCTCGGAATAGTCTAATAATAAACAAGAACGGGCACTCGGTAGAGCGCATAACTTCGCCGCAGCCACATTTTGGCATTAGTTGCATGGCAATTGGATAGAAATAAATATATATAAAATAAATGATTATTATTATTATTATAAAGAATATTTTGACCTTTTCATGACCTTGACCCGATTGATCCCAAAATCTAATCAAATGGTCCCCGGATAATAACCAATCATCCCACCACATTTCATGCGATTCGGTTTAATACTTTTTGAGTTATGCGAATAACACACAAACACACACACATACAAATAAATACACAGCGATCAAAACATAACCTTCCGCATTTTTTATGCGAAGGTAATGAGGCAGATTCTCCGCCACACACTGGTGGAACCAAATATGATCACAGCTACTACGAGGGATGCAATTAAAGCAGGATAGAGCCGGATCGTGTGCAATACATGCATGTGGCCTTTGGTTGTGACGCCATTGATAAAACAACACTGAATTAAAAATCCTTTTAACTGCTCGGATCAATTATTTCTCACGTCATGTCAAAGATAAACTTAAACCCAAATCAAATGCATTACTTTACTCTCTCTTTTAACAATTTGCAAATCAAATTCCGAGAGATAAGTGATTTATCTCTGAGAGAAAATGTCTGACTGTGTGCAGTGTACTGTCGCGGTGATATACCAGATAATGCCTATCTATTGATCTTCAAATGTATTACTAACTGTGGTGGTAGTTGCACTGAAGTAACCCAGGTTGTCACATGACATCATGCCGGCCACCCCTTACCCCCCCAGATGTTGAGCCGTATGTGTGTTATCACCACAGCAGGGATAAAACCTCTGGATTTTACAGTATTAAACTTGTTTTATCTCAGCTTTGCTGCATGGAGATTATGCTTCCCGGCAGAAACCCACCATCTGTCTGCTGTTTTCCAGAAAACAGAGAGAACATTCCACCACTTTTTTGAGGAAAGAATGTGTGTTGCACGACAAATGCAGAGCGAACACTCGATGCTCAGCGTGGTCAGAAATAGCTTCTCCAGACTTTTTGTGTGCAGGGGCAATTTCGACATATTTAACGCACAATCTGATTTTCATATCATGGTTTAAAGACCAGCAGAGGGGTTTTGTGTGCCTTTTTTAAATCATAGTTACAACTTCCCTTTCACAACTATTAAAATGAATCCACATAGTTAAGTTGCAATTTCTTGATTGAAAAAAAAAGGATGTTACTTTAACCTTAGTTAGTTGTTAGTCTACTGACTCACACTGTTTTCAGGACGGTGATACTTTGAGATGTGTTCCCCACCACACCCCCAAAATAAAAAGCAATATTCACTGAAATCCACACGAACGGCTGAACTTTCATTCTGCTGTGCTCGTGCAAAAATAAAATAGCAACTTGCAACTTTACAAAAAAAAAAAAAGAAAGAAAGATGGCCCAGCGGATACCAACAAGGTAACGGTGCTTAAACACTGATCACAGCTCTGTGACGGCCATGTTTGCGGTGAGTCCTCTTGTCTCCTTGCTATCTGGTGGACTTTGACAAGAAAGTGCAGCTTCTCAAGCATTCAGTCCTTTTCCAGAATGGAGTAGCATGGGGAAAAAAACATTGGATTCTCCAGCAATGTGAGGATGAGGAGGGGAGACAGATAAGAGAGACACAGTTGACCAGTCAGCAAATACTGAGCACAGGGATGTGGAGTAAAAGTTTGCATTCTTGAATACACCGAGGGTCCAAGAGACTTCAGGTAAGACGTTTGTGCGTGAGTGTGAGAGTGAAAGGAACAGTAAAGCCCTCTGTCATATTGAGGTGCAAAATAATTCAGCGTATTAATATGCCGGTGAACACGTATTTTCCATGTGAAGATGCAGTGTAGTCGTGTCTACCTGAGCAGAACAATACGTTGCTCTCCCTCACATGCTTTTACTTTGTGAGCGTGACACACTGGTTAGCTCACAGCCGGTGAGGCCAGCAGTATTCATGTTCACACTCAATTCTAAGCAATGACAATCAACTTCATATTGAACCAAAATACTAGACATGACCTGAGAATGCAGCATTCAATTGAAATGTATAGCATTGAGAGGCTGTCACTGTTTTCAGCTTCGACGAGAGGACGAAGCACAACTCTCCTTTTACATTACATGTCATTTAGCAGACGCTTTTATCCAAAGCGACTTACAATAAGTGCATTTCAACAACCAAAACTACTACACAAGACAAGAATATAGGAAACATAACATCAACATACACAAACTCGAAAGTACTCCTTCTGGTCATGAAAAGAAACGGAAGACGAAGAAGAAAAAACACCACGAGAGCGAGTTGTGAAAGCAATAATAATGTGCTTTCGTTCTCCAGTCTGTCCGTCTGGCTAATCTTGCTGGGCGCTGCATCTCTCGGTGTGTGTGTGTGTGTGACACTTCCAGGCTGTTCTGTGACTTTGTGCCTGACAAATGTGAGAATGAAATACAGCTATTTATCACATTTGATGAACGGCAATGGTGTTTATGAACTGCGGATAAGATAATGTCGTTGGGTTTGTATCCGTGTGCACGAAATGAAACTCCCGCACCAGCCTCTGCAGGGACCAGACCAGACCAGACCAGACCATATATGGGCATGGTGGCTCCTCACACACCTCAAAACAAGACAATGATTCTTTTATTCTCTCAATTAACTCTGGATTAATGCAAGGTCCAGAAAGCAATGATTCACACGGACTATTGACGAACAATTAAATCCTGATCGTTGATTAGTTGGGCATGCTGGCCAATACGGAAGCCAGTCAATAATAACCATTAAATATCCAATCAAGTCATACGATAAATCAAGCGAATATGGAGCTGGCTTGTCTGATTCTGACGGTGTGTTCAGACCGTGTCTTTGCATTCTGTCTGCAGCAACTCGTTATAATGTTAGTCTTCCTTCTTTTAACCACAGCTGTGTTGTCACTGAAGGTGTCCGGTCTTATAGCAGCAGCCATCTGGGCTCCTCAGGGTGCTCACACAGAAGTGTATTCACTCCATCTCTAAGAGCAGACGGCAGCACTTGAAGAAAAGCTCCCCTTGACAACAAATCCCTCGTGATAGCTTCCTCTTTATCAAATTACATGACCCTGGTGTCCTGGAGGGAAGTAAAATACCCCCCACCCCATGCAAAAAAAACCTGTGATAAAGAGGATAGACGTGACCTCAAGGCACCTTAGGGCACCACACACTTTGTGATTACCTCTCCGTCAGCCGAGGGCCCAGGTGTTCCGATACATGACCTTTGCCGCAATTAGGGGAGAGACTAAGCAAAAGAGATGGTAAAGATTGAGCGGCAGCCGGAGGAGCTAAATCCCGTATAAGTCGCTCCTCGGTTCGTGGGAATAACGCCGGCATCTTTTCACAACAGAGCCTTTCAGTTCCTGCTTAATATCCTCCGCTTTTGATGGCCGTCGCGGTTCAAGTCGAATGGCCACGTGCTGTAATCTTCATCGGTTCACTATATCTGTGTCATCGATATAGAATATTTTTATTGAACGACAGCTTAAGTCGACGAAATGCCCTCAAGCTTCTGCCGTTTTCTCTCACGGAATACAGATGAGCGGCTGGGGAAGAGGAGGGTTGCAGTGCGGCGCTCCATTAGCGCTATCTCGATGTCTTTTTGTGGGATGTTTTGTAAATCTCATTTCCACTCGGGGCATATCTGATGAGGTGCAGAAATTAAACATCTTGAACTCTGGGCTCTTTTGAATGGAATGCTCTGACAGCTCAAAGACAAAATCAAATCTTTGGCTGCTGTTTGCTGCTTTCAGCTCTGAAGTCGTGACGCCAGCGCCTCAGAAACATGCAAATGAGACTGCACAGGCTCATATGATCAGATAAACCGCCTCTATTGAATACCAAGTGCCTAAACACAATTTCGGCAGGAAATTAAAGCGCTGATGAGAAGGAGATATATTGTTATAAATGGAGGTGTACGAGCCCGTCGGGGATCTGCAGTCATAGTCTTATTGTCTTTGAGAAAATACGTTCGGTGCGGCACGTTCCCGTGTTGCGGAATTATGAAAATCGGTTTTTCCCTCTAATTAGCCAAATATTCTGACCCAGATGTGATCACACAGGATTTGGAAATGGAAGACAATCAGCTTGCAGGCAACATGTCTCCGGGGGCTATCTTATCTGTGGAAGCAGATACCCAATAGAGGCGACCCGCAATCTCCTCACGGGACGGATCATAACCGAGCGTCATGTCTGCTGAAATCCAAACGGCGAAAGTCCTCGGAAGCGCAGCGTGAAACCAGGAAAAGGGAATCGAAGCCAAAAAGTATTCCCCGCTCACCGCGTCAGTTGATGTGAGACGTGATGAGAAAGTTGTATTTTACGTGAGTCTGCTTTCATGTAAACCACGTTCATCCCACACTTTTATTTTTGATGACAGCTACTGCAAGCATCCGCATCTGCATATGTAGTAACAAACTACACTTTAAAAAAAACAAAAAAACTCTGTCTTTAACCTTGAAAGGGATGATGAGGATTTGTTGTTGCCCTTTCCATTTGGTCAGAGATGCGGATCACATTTGAAAGGAGTGGCCGTTTTGGGTAAGGGCCGCCCGCGGGGCTTATAAGCGTGACTGTCGGCTGACATTGGCTGATCGGGCGGAACTCATTACACTAATGAATGTGTGTGTGTGGAGGGGGAGGGGGGGGCGGCAGTGAGCGATGCTTTGGGAGGAGAGGACAGGAGGGGGCAGGACGGACCGACCTCTTTGAAGAGTGAGGGATGTGAGATATGAGAGGCCAGGTTAGCTGTGTCAGCCCTGCTGTTGGACTGAAAAGCTGGACCGTCAGACGTGTGTGTGTGTGTGTGTGTGTGCGTGTGTGTGTGTGTGTGTGCGTGTGCGTGTGAAACTGACAAACTGCATTAACGAAACACGATGTGCATTAATAATGGGCAGCTGTGTGCATAGATACTTTTTTGTTTAAAGACTTCTGGAAGCGCCATCGTGTAACCTTTTTTAATGTAGACTTTGTGTACACATGACTAAATCACTTGTTTGTATGAATGAGTCTTTCTAGTTGCATTTAAAATAAGATACACTACCGTTCAAAAGTTTGGGGTCATCCAGACAATTTCGTGTCTTCCATGAAAACTCACTTTTATTCATCAAATGAATTGAAAATTGAATAGAAAATATAGTCAAGACATTGACAAGGTTAGAAATAATGATTAATATTTGAAGTATTAATTTTGTTCTTCAAACTTCAAGCTCAAAGGAAGGCCAGTTGTATAGCTTATATCACCAGCATAACTGTTTTCAGCTGTGCTAACATAATTGCACAAGGGTTTTCTAATCAGATATTAGTCTTCTAAGGCGATTAGCAAACACAATATACCATTAGAACACTGGAGTGATAGTTGATGGAAATGGGCCTCTATACACCTATGGAGAGATTTCATTAGAAACCAGACGTTTCCACCTAGAATAGACATTTACCACATTAACAATGTATAGTGTGTATTTTTGATTAATTTAATGTTATCTTTATTGAAAAAACAGTGCTTTTCTTTGAAAAATAAAGACATTTCTAAGTGACCCCAAACTTTTGAACGGTAGTGTATATTTAAACATTCTGATATTTTCTGCGGTGAGTGAAGGCAGGACTTTGTTTTTAGTAATGAAACGAAAGTCACGGCCACAGAAGGTGTGCAGGGATGAAATAAATATTGTAATAGCAGAAGATAAAACCCATTAGAAAGCACAGGTGAACGTCCGCACTTTGATTTTATATGATCCGTTAGTCATATTGTCACATTGTGATAACATTATTTTCATATGGTGATACTTTACTCCTATTAGATTGATAACGAGCACATCGTCCAATTCCTCAGAAGCTCTGATGTGGAATAGTTTTAATTTATTTTGAAGATTGTGGTTTTGTTTTTACATTTTACACTTCAAGTTACCACTCGGTACATATGGAAATATTTCTTTATTTTTTTCCTCCAGATTTTCACTTTGGTCAACTATTGTCGTTTTGCACTAGAATTCTCACTTAAATGAGAAAATTTTGAAAAAAGTATTTATTTCACTCAAAATATTAAAATACAATAATATAAAAATAAAAGTGTTGAGAAGCCAGAGACCATTCATCAATCTTCTCGTCTAACTCACAAAGAAAGTGAAGAGGCGGAGTTCAACTTCAAAAGGGGAGGTTACCATCAGTCTCAGAGGGTCAGGGCTCCATTCAGTCATCCACTTTGTGTACAAAGTGATATCCCCACATACAAGCTCATAAATACATCGTATAGTGTATATCCTCTCACACTGGGACACACAGAGCTGAGGTAAAGGGGTCCTGGGAGGTTTAACTGTCTGTCCTACAAATAGCCTGTGTGGAAAATTGCTTCCACAGGGGATAAAATGACAGTGAAAAGGCAACACTGCTGGAGAGAAATGCAGCAGAGACTAAAGGAGGAATGTGAGTCAATGGAGAACAAAAAACATCCCAATGGGCTGATGTGATCTGGATCAGCAGCAAAACCGCTATTCAATAATTTCACCAAAGGAGCCGATGGCAAAAGTAGTCCTCATCTCCTTTATTCCGTTGTCTTTTTCTAGAGACGGAGACGTGGACTGCAAGTACAGCAACATGGTGTCGACCGCAAAGAGCTCGAGAGCAGAACCCCGATTACTCTTTCACTTCCTCCAATGAAATAGATGAGTTTTTCTCCTCGCGTGCCAACCAGCACGCTCCGCTGCGTGCAAAAGACGGGCGTGTGATAATCGCCACGGGAAACAAATGCCCGTAAACAGTGCATAGAGAGTGAGTGGCGCTTGCAGTTGAAAGGTTAAGTAAACGAGAGTGAACAACCGTATTCGAAAAATACGCGAGACGAGAGAGGAGAGTTTCATGGAGGGCAGAAGCGTGACCCCCTCTGCTGAGAGGCAACGCATGCTGGGATCACTTCATCCACACATCTCACACTCCCTTCCGCAAGCAAAAATATCCTGCACTATTTTTGACACAATATGTAAACATTCAGTAAAAGCCCTCAGCCTGCAGCATCTCCTGAGTGCTACAGGCCGGCATTATGTGATTTTTATTAGAGAACATGTACGGCACATAAAGGATAGGCACTCTGGGGAAAAAAAGTGGCATAGAAACAACCCATTGTAACATCCAAAAATATATCAATACACAGAAAATACGTGAAAACGTTGCATTTCCGAGGCCTTTTAAAACACAATTATTATTCTTTGTATCCATCATGCAGCAACACACAGACAATAAGAGCACCGTGCTCAGAAAGACACGTTACGATAACAAAAGGATGGGCACGCTAAAAAAACACGGATAACGCTCTCTTGTATTGATGCTCCGAAAGTTATTTTCTAGGTCTTGTTTTCCTTTTTTGGAAACGTCAGCCCGCACTGTCGTCTGTTGACAAACGTCTCAATGAAGAAGTAGCTTGTTGCCTTTGCTTAGGAACTGTTCAGTCACATCAGCGGCACACCTGTCGCCGTTGTCCGTTTTACTCGCGCAGTGATCAGTTGGTGAAGCCCGAGACGACAGTAAAAAGCTTCATCAGCAAAAAGAAAATAACCTCAGAGAAATGCAGCAAAAACACCAAAAGCATTGCCTAGTTATCCAATGTTGCTAAGAAAACTATAAGAATAAGACCAACATGAGAATACACAGAAAATTAGTGGCAATTATCTGTCTTGATATATACCCGAGTCACTGGTGCTGAATACATCGCAAGCAAATTGAACTATTACCACCCTACCACTGTGAAAACGACAACTTCCAAAAGAGACGCGACCCTATGGCTGCACAATGAATCCAACATTAGTTGCAGTCACCATGTGGGCTTTCCACAATGAAATAAACATGACCTTTTTTATAAAATATGTGCTCTGCCCATAGAGAACTCCGCTGCCCATCAAACTAAGCTCTTCCTGAACTAGCAGCCGGCCACCGGCTTCACGAGATGCATTGGCTCGTGCCACACCCTTCAGCGGCAGTTTCCTGAATATGGCGGCCGCAGTCCAGAGTGGAAGAGTAATATACTGATTATTACCTTTGCATTGAAAATGCGGAAGGTAATGTTTTGATCGCCGTGTATTTGTATGCGTGTTATTCGCATAAGTCAAAAAGTATTAAACCGAATCGCATGAAATTTGGTGGGATGATTGATTATTATCCGGCGACCATTTGATTCGATTTTGGGATCGATCGGGTCCAAGGTCAAGGTCGTGAAAAGGTCAACATCTTATTTTTACCATAGCGCGGTCAATTTTTATCCAATTGGCATGCAACTAATGCCAAAATGTTCACAATTCAATGAACAATCTTGTGATATGCGAAGGTATGCGCTCTACCGAGTGCCCGTTCTAGTTACTCATTTGAACAGCGAGCAGACGGGCGATACACAGAATTCAGGCGAGGATAAAAGTCGTCCACGGGAGGCTGGAGGACGAGGCTGGGAGGAAGGATGCCCGGACCGCTTTCCCGCTACCACGGTGACCTGGAGGGGAGACGGGTGGACGAGGGGAATTATTCAGGCCTGTGGTCTTTTTTACTGTCCTGTCCCCCCGACAACAGACACTTCAGGTGTCTGTCAAAGCGTCGGCAATTTCCACCTTCAAGGCAAGGACGTTGCTTAGGACTTGATCAGTGGCAAACAATGAAGCGGGGAAATCAATGCCACAACACCTGCTCCACTCCAAAAAAAAATGTATGTCTCTGATGATTTTTTTTCCTCGATTTTTTTATTGAAGCAGTCAGCCCACGATGGGAAATGTGGGATCGCCTTCCTTAAAGCTCATGCCTTGCACACAACTCTGCTCCACACCTCTCCACCTGTACGACAGACCCACAATATCCCCAATGCTCTCTCCTTTATTGAAATTTTTTTTTTTTGCCTTAATAAATCAAGAATATGATGAGCTCAGCCCAGTGGAGCAATATGTTTATTACCTTTACAGCATTCTTGAGGCACAGGAGAGCAATACTAATTATTTTTCCCTCAGTTTCTAACCGGTTTGATAATTTAAACTGGTGATCACTTCATCAAAATGTCGGCTTTTCTACGCGCTGCACCGCACACCGGGAGCTTTATTGTGTTTGTCGCGTCCTGTTTGCGGTCCTCTTCTCGTTTCCCGTGCGTCTGTCGCCAGCGAACACTCGTGTGTGTGTGTGTATGATGTTGTAGACAAAGAACGCTGCAAACATCTGCGAAGTATGGATGTGTCGTGTGCCTAGCAGCCCTTTCCGTGGAGGACGTAGATGACATCTGTTGTGCACCGACAGATATGCTAGAGAGGTTTCAGGGGTTTTTTATGTTCTTCTTTCCAGGCTCCTGATTGTTTTCACCTGTCATCACACACTCATCATACATCAGCCAGTCCAGCTCAGCCCTGATCTGACCACCTGTGTCTTGTTCTTGTGTGTGTGTGCTCCCTGTCTCTTCTGTGTCTCTCTGTCAGTCTGTGTCTGGTCTCGCCATGATTTGTAGCCATGTTTTTTTCTATTTGAAAGTTTTTTGTTTCTTTGGGTGAGCTCCACTTTCATTCAAACCGAAAAATAAAGTAAAAAAGTAAAAATACTACTTCCTTAGTGGTCTCTACCCGCGTCTCCCGGTCCTAAGTGTCTGAGATCGAACAGAACGAACTGACCACATTAATGACCCAGCCAGACCCAAGAAGAACTTCACGCTACTCTGTCGGTACAGGGCAACGATTTTCAAGGGCGACAAACTGAACAAAGTCAAGTCAAAATACAAGCTGAAGAGACACCAGGCCGGGTTCAGGAAGAATTATCTACAGACAGACAAAAACAACACCAAATGAATAATAAATAAATTTGACAACACAATTAATAATTTCTCCACCACTGAACCCAGAATTGACCCATCAGCTCGTGACCTGCTTCTTACCCCAGGCTGTGCTCCGGCTTCCTGGAGAGATTTTCGTCCCCGAGATTTTCCGAGACTCTTCAGAGCCTTTCTGGTTCTGTGTGAGCTGCATTCTCAATTTCTGTACAGTGCTTTTGATCTTTTATCTGAGCATGGCAAAGTTTTATTTGGAGCATTTTAAAGGGAAGAGCTGTGGCCTACTGCAGAATGGAATGGTCTAGGAGGTTACCACCATAACACATTTTCTAGAGGACCATACTATGAGGCTTTTTTTTCATTTCCTCTCATCCCTAAGGCCGTCAAGACACTCACACAAATCGCTCAGCCCAGCAGTTGTTACTTGGTGCCAGGCGCTTGCAGCGCGCCCATGACAGAGATGGTGCATTTCCGCGTCGCTCGCTAGCAACGACAAGACGAACTGATGCTCCACCAGTCTCCTCCACTGGAGACACCCCGGATCTGATCCTTCATCGCTGTAGCAGCTGGCTCCGATAAGTTATTCGAGATCTGGAAGAGGGCGCTCCGCATCCCCGAGAGATATTCGTTTCCAGAGAGAAGCCCCGGGTCAACCGAGATGTTATTCCCAGTTTCCAGAATTTCGCCGGACTGGTCGCGCTACGCGCCAGATGAGGAGGTGCAGCAGCTGCCAGAACCGCCTCTACAGAGGAGAGGAGAGCCGCCGAGGGGAGGACTTATGCAGCTTGGCCTTTGCAGGGGTCATCTGCCTCGCCCAACGGGGGGATTGGTCAGCAAGGCCAGTCAGAAGGAGGGGAGCATGAGCAAGTTTGAGCTTCGATATCCCCCCTCAGACGCACCTACCATAGCAAGCATTATGGCCATCAGACAGTGTGCACTTCCAGGTAGACTGGACACTGTGCAAACAGAAAGCCAAAAACTGTCCCTAATCAAGTGGCTGAAATAAAAACTGTCCATTAGTGCCTCCTGTTGGAACGGGCCAGCACTAAACTGTTCCATTAAGTTCATAATTACAGTGCTTTGACTGCATACAGATTATTATAAATAAGGCAGCCCATTTGAGCTGACAATTTCATATTTTTTAGTTTCTCACCATAAATATTATTTTGAGTTTGCTTCAATGAAGCATATTTTGGGGACTGGCCTTTCCACTAAGTTAAGGATATAAGAGGATTCTCAAAAGTTAAGGATAAGGAGGGACCTGTTAATGCACCAACATCTAAAAGGATCATATGTGTGCACCCCTGACTAATCCTGATTAACACAAGGTACCTTCCTACCTCCTGATTCAGATCTACTCTAACAATGTTTTCACTCTGTCTGACTCTTTTCCGAGTCCGATTTTGAAGAAGTACGGGAGCCCTATGGAGCCTCTGAGCCCATTCCTCTTTCAGAGTGATCTCTCCACAGGGGAGACTAGGGTCCCCCATTCATCCTTCAGGAACAGCACGATTCTTTGGCTCTCCTTCACTGATGGATGGGATTATTTTGAGAAAGAAAGACCTAGGACCGAGCCGGGATCACACAAAACAGAAGACGGGTGTCTGAGAAGCTGAAGAACTCTGCCCCTTCTTTGTACTCACCATTACGTCTTTGATTCTAGCAAACAAGTGAAGAACTTCTTTGGATTTAGTTAAACGCTCATCTGCTTTTGAATACTGACGAATGGCATACCACTTGGTTAGAATAAACACTGATGTTAATGGTTTGGATGAGTGCAAATAAATCCTTTGGATGAGTGGTTGTTTTTTGTTTTCAAGCTTTTGTATATTTTTCTGGTTGTTTATTTTTTTTTAGTTTGTAGTTTGCGTTTTGACTGACATACTTGTTTTCTCCCCAACAGCTAAATCAAATGATTTTTTTTATTCAGCCAGAAATAATCATATACTGTATATATGTCAAGCAGAAATTTCCAGGAAGTACATAAGATAACAGAAGTCAATAGTCTCACATAGGAGTCACATCACATCAGTGAAAAGGTGGAGCAGTGCAGAAATTGTCCAGCCATCTGGAGTCCAGGGATCTCCAGTCAAAGTATCCAGGAGTTCTAGGATTTCATAGGAAGTTGCCAAATCAGTGTCAGTTCCCTGCCTCCTTCTAAAAGCAGTCTGACTCCCTTTTCATCCATTTGCTCTCTCTAGTGTTCTGACTTGCTTTCAAACTTAGTTCTGATGCTCCTCCGGAGTCTTATCTCTCACTTTTCAATCCCAGAAGCGAGCAGTATGGCGGGAGGTTCCTTCTCCATCCCATGGATAGATTATGTGCGATCATGCTGCTGCAGAAGACCCAGAGAAGTGGCACCTGTGTCAACGCGCAGAAGACAAAGGAATGCAAAGCTGAAGTGAGAACTGTCTCAACGTTCTGCAAAAGACAACAAGATGCATCCAGGCTGGGAGAGGAATAGAAAGCAAGAAGTTTTTAGACAGGCGAGGCTGACAGATCTGGAATAGAGGGAAAGGCCCCGGAAAGAATCCCGTTCGGAATCTGGATCTATTTTCTTTTAGTTTATCTGGTCTCTCCTTTTCTGTCCAGAATCATTTAAAAAAGTTTGCGTGCCTTCAACGCACACTCTATTAACCACTTGCGGTAGAGGAATCAAAATTCCTTCGCCTTTTACTCGCCCGGCCATCCGCAAGTGGAGCGCGGTAGCATCCTCAAAGAACACCCATCTGCAGCAGGCGCCTGTCCCTCGTCCCAACACAAAGCTGATCCAAGGGTCTTGTCCTCCATTCATCACCGGTATGAAAAGGCTTATTCACTGCAAGAGTGAAGAGGCATCAGCCAAGGTCAATCAAGTGCAATCCAGTCTCTGCATCCGTGCCATCCGGGAGTCAGACAAATGTCTGGGGCCACTCAACAACGGTCCATTTGGTGGCCAGGTAAAAAGAACAATGTTCAAGTGGTGCTTGTCCGTGTGATTTAATGGGACTCATCTTCATTTTTACACTTCTATCTGTGGATGATGTGTTTCTAATATTTTCGAAGTCCAGTGGTTGATGGATTTCATACAGGATTTCCCCATCCCAGATGCAAAGCCACATGTTCCCAAGTCACCGCAGGATATTCCTAAAAAATGGCTCTTCATCCCATTGACCAAGCTCAGGATCCTGGTTCATTTCTTGTCACAGATCATTCACAGGGGTCCACAATTCATTTCCGCCTTCTGAATCAGTCATGATCGATCCATCATCACCGCCGCCCACCCTGTCATCAGGACGTTGTCTCAGTCTGCCACCCAGGACACAACAGTCGATTGTCCACAGTGGACCAGAGGTTACCCTCGCCTGAACCAAGAACTGTCACCTGGACCACTGCTGTCGCCATTCCCAACCAGTCCACCTCCTCCACCATTCCTAGGGAAGTCGAGGTCTCTCAACCCACCCCATGTCACCTTGTTCCCACCTCCACTTCCATCTTCACAGACACAGGTTGTGACACTTCCCATCTCGAGTGCCAGGCGCAGTCGCAGAGTTTGGTGTTTCATCACCTCCTCTCCACGCCCTTTTCCGCAGGGGTTGGGTTTGGGCTTCTCTTTCCAGTCTTTTCAACTCTTTGGCCTCAATGGCTCCACATTCATGTGGAACCAGTCTCCACCCAAGTCATCAACCCAAAGGCGGGCACTCTTTCCCTCTCAGGGTCCTTGCCCGCCTCCACGCTCAAACTTCAGTCAGCCGTTGTGGGCCACACTCCTTACTCACGCACCCGCCGCCCACCGTGTTAGAGCTAGACTTGTCAAGTCACGTCCAAGCTCCAGCTTCACCGTCCTTGAAGTAAGAATGCCCCATTCCCCACGCCCTTGGAGGGGTCCGTAAAGCTGGGGGCGTTCTGTAGAGAGAAGCTTCATTTATGGTAGAAGAAGCTTAGGTGTTCTTTGTTGAGGGGATCTGAGGTTCAGAGAGGGAGGTTTGAGGGGGAGGGTCGCATGTGGAAGTGGGCTCTGGGGAGTTTACAGTGGGCTTTAAGAGGGGTTTTTCATGCCAGGCCTGAGGCTCAGGTCTGAGTTCTATGCATTTATCACTCGGGTCATCCTGATGCACTTTACAGGTCTCAAGTCCCCTACACTCATCCACTCCTTGTCAGTGTCTGCTTGTCCAATGGAGTGTTTTTGTCTGGTTCAGATGTCTCTTCCCCTTCCCCCTCATTCCAGTGTCGTCTGTGTTGTTACGTCTGCTGTCAGTGTTTCACTGCTTTCTGTTGATTATAGTGTTCCTTGTCTTTCTGCCGAAACTTTTCATTGTGTTTCCGAAGTTCCTGACTGGTGAAATAATTTGTTATCTACTCAATGCTTTTTCTTCATCCTAACATCTACCTATTCGGAACTATGATTACAGGATTTCTGCTGTTTGGATTTGGCGTTGCCCTGGTTTATCGGAAAATTAAGGAAACGGGGACAGCCGTTAAAAGCCCCCTAACGCTGCCCGACGAAATTGGATCGATTTGAAAAATGGGAGGAAAGTGGTGGAATTGTAGGTGCGCAAATTGGATGTAGCTGCTGGAAGACCAAACAATCCCAATCTTATCTGCTTTCGGCTCCCTCAACCAGAACGGGCCTTGGCCAAGGCCGTTACTGGAACAACTCCCCTGAAGATCGCTGAAGTGAGAACCTCTCTCATTCCCTTCCCCCTATCCACAGACACCTGTGGTTGTTTTCTCCCAGGACCTTTCAAGGCTATCTCCATGGCAACGACCATCTTGCGGACTGTGAACTCTGTCTGTTGTGGCCTGGGGGAGGACGACATACCAGACCACGCACACACAAACTTTCAATATACTGATTTGCATTCACTACCCCCCTCCCCCCATCCCACGCCTTCGCCTGCTTCTTACCCCCAGTGTGACCGGACGGGGCTGTGGCTGGCGCTGTGAACTGGCGCCGGACCGGCTGGCTGCTTGTCGGTGCTGGTTACCTTCTGCCCCCAATGGATGGGCTTAGATCACCCAGTTGTTGGATTACCTCCCCCCTTCCTACTCGTTGCAAGTCATGTCTAAAATGTATGTGCTTATGTGCTAAGGTGTTTTTTTCCTGCTCCCACACTGTACCCCTCTCGGGGCATAGTCGGGGGGTTGGTGTTTTTTTCTCGCCTTCTTCCCTCATGTTATGCTGTAATCTTTCATCTACCCTTTCTTGCAATTTCGATGCTTTTGTACCTGTACTCTGGCAAACGACAAATAAATTCAATCAATCAATCAATCAATCAAAGTAGGAAGAAATAAAGTGTCGGGCACAGCTGCACGCTGATTTGTTTTCCTGGACAGCATTTCACTGCTGACTCGGCACCGCTGAGGTTTTGTATATACTCTCTCATAAACACTCTGGCTTAGTAACTTTTTGCTTCAGTGACTGAATCAGATTGTTTGTTGTTGACCAGATTGTTCATAATTTATTGTTTCTGAATTCATGCCCCCTGTGCCTGATACATTGTATATGACATACTGTAATTTTTTTTTTTAATTAATCAATTTGGAAGTAGCATTTTACTCGGGTTCTTGGTGGAAGTGGAGCTAACATATATTTAGTTAGGTCGTCGGCCAATATCTGATGACGTTACGTTGTAAACACATCAATCCGTGTTTAAATCAACAGGAGAGCTGGTAACCGCGGTAACGCCGATAATGGTCAACGAACAATGGTTTTGTCCGTTACTTTATGATGCGTTCAGTGAGAAATATGCGGCAGTAAATTAAAACGTGATCATGATGGTTCACGTAATAAGTAAATCTGGTTTGTTTGAAATAAATGAGATATCGGAGATGAATTATGAGCCGTTCACGCTCAGCTCTAAGCATCTTACAATACATCATTCAAACTAATGATAAGATTTGTATTAATCCATTAAGATATCATTGTCTTTGGAATCGTGTGTTTTTTTAATGGAAAAAATAAACGTCTAAAAGGACATTTACAATGTTATGGTTTACACTGACTGATCTGTTGGATGGTCCAACAACTTTTTAGACCAGCTACTATAATCAGACATCAAAGGGATCTGTATCTGCCAATTTTGGATCATCAATTAGTATCGCTGGCAAAAAATAAATGTCTGCTGCATCATATTATTTTTTTTTTTTCACTGTTCATCGTATCTCTAACTATGATGTATCGACGATGAGGTCCAAAGCTAAATCAATAGAGGGTGCTTTGTTTCTTTACAGCACTGTTAATCTATCCAAAGATACCACAATCAAGAACAAAAGAAATGTCTCACGGAGCAGAATCGTGTCTCCAAAACAGACAATTCTGGTTCTTCCATAAATATATAATTTACAGTCCCACTACCAATACGCAGATTGTCGTTTACCATTATAGTGTATTATCCAAAGAAAATGTAGGATGCTTTTTGTATATTTTGGTCTCACAGGGAATGCTGCAGCTTAACCCTTGTGTTGCCTTCGGGTCAATTTGACCCGATTCAATGTTTCACCCTCCTGTCGCCTTCGGGTCAATATGACCCGATTCAATGTTTAACCCTCCTGTTACCTTTATATTTACTAACATATTTTACCCTTGAGGTCAATATGACCCCAGCTATTAAAATCTCCAGAAAATTATTAGAATTAATATTGTTTTCCAAGTTTAAGTGTGAGGTACTTTATGTTTGTTTGTTGACTCCCGAAAGAACACCGACATTAAACATTGAATCAGGTCAAATTGACCCGAAGGCAACACAAGGGTTAAGTGTGCAGCTTAAGTGCAAACGTACACTAGATTGGTGCAGTAAAATCTTGAATGACGAGCGAGTCATCTCGAAGCACGGGGAGATTGGGCATTGCAGTACAATATATTTAGAGGTCGTATTGTAAAAAAAAGAGGCTTGTAATCAGAGGATAACAGATTTAAATGTCTGGACCGCCTGACAAAAACAGAGATCTAAAATAAAATACTAATAATACTACTTCACCCCCTCATGTGCTGCTAAGGTGTCCTTGATCAAGACAGGAAGCAGCCACACACTCCAGCGGAGCTGCCGAGTGGCCGACTGCGGTCGGCTTGTTGACTTTAATGAAACGCTGCAAATGTGAAGCGGAGAATGATTGCAGGAAGGGCGCCAGTGGCGGCTGGTGATTTTTTTTTGGGGGGGGGGCGCAGTTTAAATAGAATATACACTTTTAGCACTCAACAATGAGAAGAAAAGAGGTTTTGAGTAGAATATTGTAAAAAACAAAGCTTTATTTCAAGAACACAGCGTGCTAAACACTGTCCAATAACAACTATCAACACACTGTAACTTTGGACATGAGAGGTTCAGAGCAGCTTTAAGGAACATTGGGTTGGGTTTCAGAGGTTTGCAAAATAAAAGAGTTTCACCCTCACATGAAAGAGGTTCAGAGCAGAATAGAGTCAGAAAGAGATCACATGTTACATTGGGTGACAGAGCAGACCCACTACTGTAAAGACAAGTAACCTCCTCTCTTTAAAGTGGGCAAACTTCTCAATAACTCTCTGGTTAAAGTCAATCATGTCTGTAACCAGCCTGTTTCATTATTCTTGAGGGAATGTGTCTGTTTTTCAGAACTTCTTCGTTGTGTTTCGATGCCAGTTCGGTCTCCTACTGCTCTGCATGAAGCTAACTCGCTCACAGCTGTTAGCGAGTTAGCTCCATGCTCTTAGCTAGATAACTGCGGCAAGATTCGTGCTTTACACTTGTCTGAAGCTCTGTAGATCCCTCACCCCGTTGTAGTCCAGAGTTTCAGTCCCAGGACTTTGGAACAACAGACAGGGGGAACAAAAAACGAATTACTCATGGAGCATTCAGCTAACCAGCTCCGGTTAGCATATCGGCGAGAGGAGAATCTCCGGGTGTATGTCCTCCCGCGGTCAGCGATTTGCTGCTGAATTTTTAATTCCGGATGTTCGGGTCCCAACTCTTTCAGCCTCTTCTTGTCAATATCTGACCGTCGATTGAAAGGTCTTTCGCGTAGAGATACCACAGAGTTTTCAGTCACCGATGCCATGCTAACAACAAGCTTCTGCTAGCTATGTTGCTCGCGTACCTGCGTGGAGGTGGAGCTCCCTGGCAGGGTTGCCAGGTCTGTGAGATAAAACCAGCCCAAAACCAGCCCAATATCAGAACTCAAAATATGCCCGTGCCAAACCATATACACTGCTTTTAAAGTCCAACAGCATTGCTATCATTGCCAAATGTATTGTAATATCTACAAAGTAACAACATATGTTTAGTTTGCCAGCATTAAAAGCAGTTTTCCCTCAAGTTATTTCACCTAGGTCCTAAAATGGCCTTGTGTAATTAGATACAGTATATTATCATAAATAAAATGTGTACGTGCTGATCTGGAGTCAGTTTGGTAGGATTTGGGTATGAATAAATTATTTCATTTAAAATATGGATTTTTATTGAAAGATATTCATGTAATTTGCATGCAAAATAGGTCTACCCGAACCAAGGACAAAAAATTCAACCCGCAACACTTCAAAAGTGGCCCGATTCCGCAGGAAAACCGCGGACCTGGCAACACTGCTCTATGGGCTGAGGGAACATACGGGTCTCTGATCTGCCGAATAATCCAATCGCGTGCGCACATTTGTGCGCACCAAGATTCAGTTTCATCCGCCAATGTGAAGCCGGTCATTGCCAAAACGACTGAAATGTTGTATCGATGCCGTACACACACGTTAGAACAGCGCCTCGAAAAAGGGGAGGGGCTTCTCTCCGTGATAATGGCGATATATTATATTTTTTCACATTAACTTAAGTGGTTGTTGACAGGGGCTTACAGTCTCCCACACACATTTAGCGCGTCAACACGGTATATTTACTATTTAAATGATTTGGCATATAATGTTTTTTGACAGGATTTTTTTTTCTTCTTTTTTTTTCATCTCCAAATTTTAAGAGGGGCGGCGCACTAGCGCCCCTATGGACGAACCGCCACTGAAGGGCGCGCGTGTGTTCGACTACGTGAGCTGAACTGAAGAAGAGCAGGTGAATCAAGAAACGTATGCAGTCGTGAGTGTGTCATGGCAATGATTTTTCTAAATGCTCCTTTTTTATACACATTCGCACCCCACCCGGGTTAAATGTTTCATTTTTTTTGCACCGGACATGAACAGCATGTCTCCCGGGCCAAAGTCCTGTGTTTGTTAAACTTGCACACTGGCTCTTATCTTAAGTGGGACCGCTTCATGTGAAACTTGGCTCGGTGTCAATAAGGCATCGTATCTAATGTACCGTCAGACGCATCATTTATTCAAGTGCTGAAACGTGAACATCTCCCTCTGAACAAGTGATCTGCACATCAATAAAGAGGATGGAATTGCCCATTTAACCTCGTCGGCCTTGCCGTCGGTAAGCCTGCAGAAGAAAGGGAGCTCAGCGACGCGCTGGCAGTTGACACACACACACACACACACACTCTCGCATCTTTTACGTCTGGGAGCCGCATTCATTCCACCACAATCTTTCCGGGCGCTGTCGCTCAGCAGCGTCGGGGGTTAAACGCCTCGTCTCAGCGCTTCACAATGCATGCGGAGGAAATGACCGCCCAGTATTGGGCGAAGCATCCTCAAACCTGTGAGATACAGTCGGTGCTCGATTTATTATGCTGTGTATTAAAAACCTCAGATGAACACGGGTTTTACGACTGAGAGATTGTAAAATATTAGTGATCAAATCCCAAACTGTTTAGGGACAGTGGGGGATTAGTGTTGATATTTACCTTTGCATTGAAAATGCGGAAGGTTATGTTTTGATCGCCATTTATTTATTTATTTGTATGCGTGTTACTCGCATAACAAAAAAAGTTTTAAACCGAATCGCATGAAATTTGGTGGGATGATTGGTTATTATCCGGGGACCATTTGATTAGATTTTGGGATCGATCGGGTCAAAGGTCAAGGTCATGAAAAGGTCAACGTCTTCTTGGATCGCATGAAATTTGGTGGGATGATTGGTTATTATCCGGGGACCATTTGATTAGATTTTGGGATCAATCGGGTCAAAGGTCAAGGTCATGGAAAGGTCAACATCTTCTTTTTACCATAGCGCGGCCAATTTGCATCCAATTGGCATGCAACTAATGCCAAAATGTTCATAATTCAATGCCCAATCTTGTGATATGCGAAGATATGCGCTCTACCGAGTGCCCGTTCTAGTTTTTAATGTGAATATACCGCACACTGTATGTCGGACGGAGTCTTTTAATCAGACACTGGCGTGTCACATGATTCCTCATCCCTCCATCGTGCATTTCCACCCGCTGCATTCATTAAAGATCTAGAGTGAGCTGAGCTTTGATCTCTTGATGCAACTAAATATGCAGGTCGAATTCAATACTCCTGCTTTTGTTTGTGCATCTGTTTGTGTGCACGCCGATGAAAGGCTGGTGGAGAGATGGCAGGCGAGCAAAAAAAGAGTCTTTGTCTGTTTGAAGCCAGCGCTTCATTGATCACCTCCCCGGCTTTCAAGGTGGCTGCCGGATTTTTTTTCATTTTCCTGCATTTTCTCACAGCGCTTTCTTCAGGTCTCTGAGTGCACTACAGTAACCTCGTCCATAAATTTGCAACAAACTTGCCTGGCAAGCAAATCGGGAGCGTCTCGAGGCAAAACTGCAAACTGCATTCAAATGCAGAGGCTGCATGTTGTTTTGCTGCTGCTCTGAGCAATAATGAATATAATAACATGCATACACAGTTAAACACGTGTACCTTACATGTGAGGCTCATTTATGAAACTGATCACATAATTACTCATCTCTCGGGAAATGTCACATCATCCAACACGCCGTCTTGAATATACCCTTGTGGCAGCTGTCCCCAATCTGGCCTCGGCTGCTGGCTGGTTGACAATCAGTCAGCTGCTCTGACTGAGTGGCAATCAGTCAGCAGCCGATGCTGCTTGTATAAAAGGGCAGCAGAGCTGGAGGGAGAGGAGAGGTGAGCAGAGGCACGTGTTTTGCGGTCTGCTCGGTGTCGTGTGTGTGCAAATAAATATGTCCTTGAACGAAACGTCTTGCTGTCTGGCGGATCCTTGGTGCTGGGGGGGGGAAACCCACGGGTGGCGGCCTCAGGCCTGCTACAACCCTCTAAACCATATTGTGTACAGAACTGTCAACATGTATAATGCAACAATACACCCGTGATATGTCTTGATGGAGACTACCCTTCAAATTAATTATGAAGAATTGATTCGAATCCGGCAGAAATGATTATCGTCAACTTTCATCATGGATGGATAGAGATGATTAATTCCACCCCATCTGTTTTCTCGGCACCTACACAACCCCTACAGCTCTCAGGCGGTTGACGGGCATATCGCACTTCTATGTTGAAAATAAATACAAATCAAGGCACGGCTCTGTTGACAAACTCGGATGGAAAAGTGCTGCCTTTGGATTAAATCTAAAGGGGGGGGGGGGGAGGTTGTTATGCTGTGAGAAACGCTTAGGAGATATTGCTTTCTCAAAACAGAGTGATGGTGTGTTGGATTGTTCACATATGGAAAGCAGAGCCGGCGTCACAGGGTAAATCATCTCATATATGCAGCAACGTTGTTGTTGTTGTTGTTGAGCTCCGTTTTGAGTCATCTTTGCCTGTTTACAGCTCCACTTCCAAACTGCCAGACGATCATACTCTTCTTGGACTCTAACCGCTCGCCAGCGCATGCCGATGAAACGGCATCAGCTATTCGGCGTCTCGACACATCGTGATCGTGTGCCGCATCCCCGCCGGCGGACGTCACGACTTTCAACGCTTCTGAGCTCCTCGCACACACACACACAAAAAACGTTTTGTTTTTTTTCCTTTCGAAAAAGGGAACACGGAGTGCGGCATCACAAACGCGGCGGCGGGAGAGCGCATTTGCAGGTTGAAACCTCTTTGTGCAGTGATGCGTAATTCCAGGAAGCGAAGCGTTTTGGATCTGAGATGACACGCGTACACGTTTTGTCCGTCTTCATTAATGATGCAGGGTAAAAAACAACAACAGCGTAACGGCATTGGGAGGGGAGGATTCTGGGGATTCTGTTCTGTGTCCATTTTCCAAAACACGCTCGAATGTGAAAATTGAATGCTTAGAGTCTAGTGATAACATCCGGCGTAGAAATTTGTCATGCCCACGTATCAAACTCCGGCAGAAAACATCAGTTAGCGTTAGACGATCTATCGCAGTCCTCCTAAAGCCTGTGCTGAAGCGATATTGACCCTCGAGCGTTCACACAGGTCGCTCCACCAGAGAGACCACACCGTTTGGACGGTAGCAAGCAGGGCCCGATCGATCATTTGGGCTGATTTGTATTCCACATTAAATGCGGCTCCTGCGACTAATGGGCAACTGGCAGTTCGCCGCTTCACCAAAAAAGCAGCGATGAAGCCGGCGGTGGCGGTGAGTCAACAGAACCAAAAAGAACATCCTCATTACGGAGTTGTCTGCAACAGCGAATGCGTGAAAGGTCACGAGGTTACACACACATGGTGGATGATTCGTAGGGTCTGATTCACCAGAGGTGATGTTACAGCAGTGTGGGCTGTCGCTCGGTGAAACGAGAAGGGAGGGAGACGTCGGCGGGTTCGTAAATCGGTGCCGCCTGACAGTTTTGTTTCCATCCCTGAAGTCAACTCTAACCTGCTAATGGATTGAATGCCGACAATCAAATCGCTGACATTTAACTTCATCTGAATCGGAATTTTTGTTTCGTCCGGGTCGTAATCCTGCAGCAACTCAGGTTTTTTTTAAGCATGTGTGTGTATGTACAAAGGTGCTTTCTCAAAACCTGTCGAGCGAAATACCCACAAATAAACTTGAGTAACAATTGCAGCATCAAATTTGGATGGAAAAAAAGCTGCTTTTGTCTCTTCGATCATTCAACACCAAATGTAGAAGTTAGCCGATAACGTTACAAATAAAAACACACGAACAATGCTCCCATGGTTGAAACATCTAAAACAACGAGGAAAGGCATACGATTAATTTTCCGAAAAGAAAATCTAACCTAATGTGTGGAGAGAAATCCCATTTTTCATCTGGAAAAGATAAATATTGTTTCTAATGACGTAACCTTAACCTGCAGACTGTACCTACACTTAAAGTCTATTCGCTAATGAATTCAGACATTAGTTGGTCATTAAAATGTGGCCACAGCTGAACTTGTCATCAGCTATCATTTGCTTTCTTTTTCCCTCCTTGACGCCAAGTTATCCAATTGAAAATAGTTTTTTTTAAATTCCACACTAACTTTCCCTCACAGCTCTTCGTATTGTGAAGCCTTAATTTGTATACATTCGGGAAAATTCTCATTTACATAGTTGGAGTTTTGAAATACATGTCCACGTTCCTTCAGAAGAGGACCGCACACACTAAAGGATTCATCAGGTTATTAAAGTCAATATCAAACAAATGATCCACGTGGAAACCTGTCAGATCGGGATGATAATTCAAGAGATTTTTGTTTTAAAAATCCTCTCAAATTCTAGATTACAATAATTAGAAATAGTCAATTAATGCTGTCATGCACCTGACTGTGTACGGAGAGACTCTGCATTAAAAACGGTGTTCGTCAAGACAATTTGGCCACACCCTAATAACTGGTCCACAGCCATTAAGAGCTTGAATCTTCCAGCTTCCTCAACGACTACTTGTCATGTTGTCCAATAAAAACAGATTTAAACATCTAAACCGTGATGTTTTGATCTTGAGGATGGCTTGAAGTAGCCTTCTGCTGGTGAGTGAGGGCATATCCGGTCTGCTGTGAGAGTGTACGGACAACCAACACACACACAGTTCCTGTCTGGATGAGTGTGTGTCAGCAGCTCAGCCCTCCTACAGATGCCGAAGTGTCAATCTGTGATTTGTAGGTGTCCAAGGATTTGCCCTTGAATCGCATGCGTCAGACAGCTGTGTGTTGATCTGTCTGAGTCGCTTGTATGCCAAGGACCCCGTCCAGCTGATGGCCTGATTCAATGTAAATACAATCCCTCCTCAGCCTCACTGCTGCTACCGAAGACAGCTGTTCATCGGGCCGACTTGGCCCCCCCTCTGAGCTTTTGAAAACCCTGCAAACTACATTTCTCCCCGGATTGAATTCGGCTAATTTTTCCACCATTTCATCAGACTTCCATTTGCAAGAACCGGTCAATAAATATAGCGCTGGTAAATCCAATGTCACATCCAGTATGGGATGAACTTCTGGATGTTGAATAAATTATTCTCATTATTTTAGTCCATTTTGGGGTTCTTTGTACTCATTGGATATGGCACAATTAATGATATGGTCAACACCAGGAACAAATACTGATTATAAGCCATGGACCATAAATTAATGGAACGAAAAGGTTTTACAATGCAATATTTCATTAAGCTGGCGTTGGGCATTGGCTGGAAAGAAAACTTCCCGGAATCCCAAAAAGATCAGGACAACGCCACCAACAGAGCTGAGCCATAACGTGCCATATAGTAGCTCTGTTGCCGAAACCAAATTTGTTTCCGTGGGTGCAGCCCAAGTTTTTTTGTTTACATATTACGTACCACAACATAATACACTGTTAAGAGGTCATAATCATTTCACATATTTCTGTGAAATCCCATTGGTTAGGCCAGACATGGGCAAACTACGGCCCGCGGGCCACATCCGGCCCGTTAGGCTTTTTAATCCGGCCCGCCGAACTTGTCCAAATCGCGACTTTGTTTACTTCCGGTGTGCGTTGGCGCGGAAAGAACTCGTCACACGAAACCCTTCACCGTGATTTGTCAATCCGTTTGTCTGTCAAAATTCTCGAAAAAAACCAACTAATGAACACTCAGTAAATCACAAAGGACCCGCCCACCACACAGGTGAAGCTCATTTAGAAACAGCCGCAGTGATTTTGGCGAGCAGCGCGGAGCCTGGAGGGGCTGCAGAGCCACGAGGAGGAACACGCAGCCAGAAGAGAGCCACTTGGACCGGGTAAGTCTTTACTACACGTTACGTGTCACGGTGTCCGTCCCGGTGTCCGTAACGTGCGCGCGGTGCTGACTAGTCTTGTATTTTACAGAGAGGATTCACCAGCGCCTGCAGCGCAGCCTGCAGCGCAGCCTGCAGCTCCACCTGCCCGGCCAGCAGAGAGGTCTCGTGACACGATGACATGTTATTATAGTGAAGCTATATTGTAAATAGTCAATAGTTGTGTTCTGTTTTCTATTTCTCAACATGTATATAATGTAGAATTTTGTTATTTTTTATGTATAATACATATTTATAAAAATGTAATCGTCATTTTTTATTTGCACACACCCCATGAAACTTTATCTGCAATATGAAGTCATTTCTCAGTCCCATCTTTATCATTTTGGTGAATGTGTGACAGACATCATTTTTACTCAAAAAACGGTAATACAAAATGTGGTTTTCCTCATTCATTTAATTCAATTCAGTTTATTTGTAGAGCCCAATTTCACAAATTACAAATTTGTCTCGGAGTGCTTTACAATCTGTACACATAGACATCCCTGACCTTTGACCTCACATCGGATCAGGAACAACTCCCAAATAACCCTTCAGGGGGAAAAGGGAAGAAACCTTCAGGAGAGAACAGAGGAGGATCCCTCCAGGATGGACAGGTGCAATTGCATGTATCTAGCATTGTATAAAGTACCCAAAAAGTAAAGATACTTGACTGGAAAATTACTCAAGTAAAAGTAAGTCACCCATGAGAATACTACTTGAGTAAAAGTATTAAAGTATCTGATTTTTTTTGTACTTAAGTATCAAAAGTAATTTTCTGATATTAAATGTACTTAAGTATTGAAAGTAAAAGTAAAAGTAAATGCTGTTAATAAAAAAAACAAAGGGTCAGAATTGTGAGAATTATGAAGTTTATTTGTTTGGGTGCTGTGGCCGCCATGAACAAGGAGTCTGAGCTCGGATTAATTTAGCAATATATGAATACTATGAAATTACTAAAATATAAAAACACGTTTAACACAGAAAAAAGCAGAACCAAAAGTAACAACCAGAATCATCACTTTAAAGTGAACAAATTCTTGTTCATCTTCAAAAGAAGTTGATTTTCAAAATGGACAGATGTCAGTGTCGCTCTTCTGGGGCTGAAGACGAGTCCTGCGATGCTGAAGAGCCGTTCACCTGGTGCAGGTAGAGTGTGTCTAGCTTCACAGGCCCTGATGCAGGTAGAGTGTGTCTAGCTTCACAGGCCCTGATGCAGGTAGAGTGTGTCTAGCTTCACAGGCCCTGATGGTGCAGGTAGAGTGTGTCTAGCTTCAGACAGCAGCACACAGTTGGGAAGCATTTCAGCAAGTCAACGTGATCCACGTCTCC
The DNA here is from genome assembly GCF_029220125.1 of Pseudoliparis swirei. NCBI lineage: Eukaryota > Metazoa > Chordata > Actinopteri > Perciformes > Liparidae > Pseudoliparis > Pseudoliparis swirei. The sequence continues at coordinate 5,623,746 of NC_079407.1, forward strand.
ATCCAGCTGTTTGCTGCTGTCACGCGCTTGAGATGACGAAGAAGAAGTCCTCTTCATCAGATGAACTGGACCTGGTGGCATCACCTAGCTGCAGGGAGGGTTCTTCCATGTGCTGCTTGATGTAGTCCATTCCTGAAATAAAGTGAGAGTATTACAGACATGATAGAATTAATAACACTTCCTAACATGCCATGACCCCAACCTAAAGTTTTGTACAAAATAGTTTGTTTTAATTTGAGGTTTATACATTTAGTTTCATGCACTGTCCGTGCATCCAGAGTTGATTTGTGAAAATGTACTTGTATCTCTGTAGTTAAACACAACAACAGTCCCAAATCAATATCGTCGCCATGACTGGACCGTCACTCTTATAATATTAATACAAATAATTATAATAATGCTGTAATGATTAGCATTATATTATAGCTAAGACGACTCAAATCAACAAATTATCACAACTGTCAACACTTCTTCAGCTCATTAACTCGCTAGAGATCCGTCTACTCCACTCACGATAATTGTCTCATTTAATTGACGATAGCTAGCGAACGGTAGCCTAACGTACAACATGCGTAGGACAATCAGACACCTGTCTTCCCCTCTCCTGCCAAAGATATAACTTCCTACAATCCTGAGGACAACACTGCTAGATATCTTAACAGGTTTATGATGACTAAACATTAACGTTGCGGCTCATGGGATTAATCTTAATTTACCTCAATGTGTTTCCTGAGGTTGGTGAGTTGTTGAAGGCCAATATCTCCGTAGCTTTCGGTCGGCATAAGAGGCACTTCATCTGGTAGGAAGAAACTTTCACTCCGACAAAAGAAAAGAGTTCGCCCAAATATGGCCACGGACGTTGCTCTTGGTCCCCGTGGTTGTTCGAGTAGCTTCCATTGCTGCTCCACATGAAATGAGTCGTATCTGTAGCCGCTCGCTCGCTAACATCCTGGGCATCACTGGGAATAGAAAACACGCGACAAGGACCACTGACCCCCAACCTGGTGTTCGTGCTGCGTTCAGGTGCGCTGCGGTGTGTTCCACAACAGTCCCCGATGTTTATCTCATGATTATTTTTTTCCGTAGTAACGAGTAACGATACTGTTTCAGGGGAAATGTATCGGAGTAAAAGTACAAGTTTTCATTGCAAAATGTAGTGAAGTAAAAGTAAAAGTAAACAGAAATATAAGTAGTAAAATAAAGTACAGATACCCAAAAAAACTACTTAAGTAAAGTAACGAAGTACTTCTACTTCGTTACTATACACCACTGGGTGCAAGTACATGTATCTAGCATTGTATTCAGATATTTCACTGCTTTTGTGAACCTATGACCTTTGGTAAACCAATTTCAAACACCAAAACAGTTGGTCCACATGAGTAAAGGTGTGTTTTCAGAAGAGATATGAATAATTTACAAAAATAGAACTTCAATTGTCAGCTTTAGGGTCATATTTTCTCGAGTAAAGCGCTGTCAGTCTGTTTGTGACGGGTTCATACACATGCTGACCAGATGACGCCGCACATCGCCCTCACTTTAAAGACCCATTTCTAGTTTCTGCTGCAGGCAGGATATTTAATACAGTCTGTCTCTCAGGACAATCCGTCCATTATTTTGCGGGGTTTAAAACAAATAGAAATTATTGAGCTTGAGTATTTCGTTGGGTAATTTGTTTTGAATGTTTAAAGTGATTCCATTGATCTCTTTCCAGTAAATGTTGATTACTTTAACTTTGCACCTTAAATTGAAATGTATAAAAAACAGACGCAATCTCCAGGTTAAAAAAATTACATTGCGTGTCCAAATGCTCCTGGCCCGGCCCCTCTGTCACATTTTAGAACCGAATGTGGCCCGCGAGTCAAAAAGTTTGCCCACCCCTGGGTTAGGCAGTAAGAGACAAACACACTTATTTTGTACAACATTGTTTTTGTATTTAAAAATATGTTTTTATCACATGCTTGAAAGATATGACATTCACTTATGTTTTAATGGAAGAAATAATAATTTAAAAAAAGATATTGTATGTGTCTTCCTTACTTGCCTTGCAGTCTGATTCTTCATCTGTTACTAGTGACGCTTTAATCATTTTCTTGTCTTGAACTTAAGTCGTTCATCATCGGTCATTAACGTCAAACTGATTATACGTGTGGACGAAGCATGACAGGGTTGCTATGTAGTCTTCACAAAAAGCTGTTGTTTTAATGTTTCAATGACACACTGTGTGTGGGGAATATGTGTCAACACACACAAGTGTTATGTGTGCACCCGGAGCTGCCGAGGGACGATCCCACAGCCACACACACCCATCTGACATCATTTCCTTCATGAAGCCGAAGTAAATATGACGACAACCTTGCAGCTGCACGACACCCGTCTGGACAAACACGGGGAGGACAAAAGCACAACACTAGAAATGCTACTTTTACGTCATACTTTGAATTCAAATGAACCTTTTTTGCACAATGTAAAGGTGAGAGCTATTTCTGATCGTATTTTAGTCAAATGATAAGGTTTTATTCTCATTTACAGCCGCTCTCTAATTCCAGCTTCTCGAAGGCCACTCATTTGTGATCATGAAACGAGGCCAGTGCACTTACTATATCAATCTGGCGGGGGGGGGAACCTGGCAACACACTAAACAGGATAGTAGACGTGGGAGAAGCTCCAATTTAGGAAGTTATTGGGCCGGCCGCTTGCCCATGTATCAGTTGATGGCTCCATATAACCATCCCATTCAAGCCGGTTTCATCCATCCACTCCAGGGAGGGTTTATTGTCCAGGTGTCTGCTTTAGAGACACATATGAGTCAGACATTTCGGAAAACAGTGACAAGCTGCCACAGTCTGTGTACGCTCACTGTTTTATTGGTCGTATTTGCACTCTCTGGTGTGCCGCTCTGAGAAAAGGCATAAGTGTGTCTGACACTATAGCCTCTTCCATTCTCACTCTGCCGTTCCTCTTCCCTGGTAAGTGTGTGCCTCCGGGCCATCCTGCAAGACACGGAAAGCAAGCGTGCCAAAGTGTTCAGACTGAATTCTGAAAGGTTTTTGACGAATAAACTTTTTACTAAAAAGGGAATGGTGCTCGCTGTAATTGTTCGGACACTGCAGGAGGCATTATTTTCTTCCTCGATGTGAGACGCGGGACGCTAGAAAGAGGTATTTCTTCCAAATCGACGGCGAAAAAGAGCATATTTTTTCGCGCGACCAAATCCCATGAAAAGTCAACGTACAGACGCTTGTGGCTGCGATGGACGCGATATTTTCCAGGGCGGTGCGTTTGGGGCGACGCGATGTGGCCGACGCGTTGACAGCGGCGCGTTTCCAGCGGCGCAATTTTCGCCCCTAGTTGAAATATTTCAACTTTGAGGCGGTCATCTCGCAACTCGGGCCAATCGGCTCTTGTGTTCCGACGAGACAGAGATAAGCCCCGCCCCTCGCGGGCCTCATGGCTTGAACACGGTGAATGGTCGAGCGAGTAAACTCACGCGTTTTGGGCGACGCGAAAAATAGTTTCGCTTTTGGTGTGAACGCACCTTTAGAGTGTGTGTTTGAATTTATTTCACTGCGTACTGTGTTTGCAATATGGGAAACGACTCAAACGCGTTTACGGGAGACTGGTTTGGGGAAGACAAAGATACAAAGTTGACGAAAAATAAGGCTGGATGTAAAGATAGTGATGCGGTATTAAGAGTGGCATTTGGTTAAATAAATCATTCAGAGACAATCTTGAACAAATTGGTTGTAGTTGAAATCTGAGGTAACTTCAGCCGGTATTTTTAAAGCGTATCTCAGTGATACTGACTAATGAATAGCCCAAAATTAAATTTGTAGTGGTTTGGAATAGATGATAATTCCACTTCCCGTCCACCAATGAAATGCATTTGTGCGACAATAGTGAGTCGAGTTTGCCAGGCCATAACAAATTCTCTGGATGCAACTCTTCACTTCAAAGTCAGTCAGAACATTAAATATCAATGGACCCCTAGTGGGCCCAGCCCACCGGGCCTGGCTCCAGCGCCCGCCAGCGTATCGGAGGCCCCCGTCCATCTGTTGCCCTTGTCCTGTGTGTGAGTGCTGGCCTGCTCTGCTCTCATCTCTATCATCTGCTGAACTCTGTTGCCTTTCTCTTTCCTTCTTATTCGGCCTGAAAAGACACACCAGATGGCTTGTGGGTAGGAAAAAAAAGAGGAAAAAAATCATTAAAAAATCAAATCTCCTTCCAATTGGGATTGTGACACCACCCACAGCCATGGTGGCTCTGAAAGATGTAAGACATTCGTGGCACACTTTAAACACACACACACACACACACATGCATAAAGACCTCATTGCTTCACGCTGGAGTGGCGCAAACAACCTTATGTCACGAGAAATGATAAATCAGCGAATGATCTCTTGATGTATTGACCCAACACATACTATATGTCCTTGACTCTTTGTGTCCCCGCGGTTTGTCAAGACAGACACTGTGTGTGTGTCTGTGTGTGTGTGTGTGTGTCCACGTGTGTCGCGTTCTGTTTGCAAACTGAATAGTCAAGTCCAGTTTATTTATAGTCCCCCACACAAGCATGTTTCAAAGGATTCATATATCAAACACACTCGAGCTCACACACACACACACACACACTGATGGGTCATTTGGAGACTCCAGTGCACCTGACCTGCTTTCGAGAGCATGAAACCTGCACACACAACCCTGTATCACAAAAATTACGTTCCCCCAGACCTAAAATACAATTTGCAGTTACGTTTGACTGAAACGTATTTCTCTCCAAATTACGTTTGACTGAAACGTATTTCTCTCCAGATTACGTTTGCATTTGACGTATTATAATTACAAATACGTCTCTGATCAACGTGTCTTTGCCGTTTGTGGTAGACAAAGGTGAAGGGATTACAATTATAGGAGGAGACTTTAATTGTACACTCAATGCCAAATTAGATAGATTACCAGCAATAATAAGACCCCAGTCTAGAATGTCTAAGGACTTATCAGATATGTTGAAGGAGCTAGGCCTAGTGGACGTCTGGCGAAATCTTCACCCTGGGGAGAAAGACTTCACATTCATGTCCCATGTACATGGGAGCTATTCCAGGATTGACTATTTCTGCATGTCAAAGAGAGATATACATCGAGTAAAAGAATGCACAATTGAACCAATTACAATTTCCGACCACGGCCCAGTCATTCTGAAAATAAATTTAGGTCTAGAGAATCACTTTAGATATTGGAGGATCAACGTCTCATTGTTGGCAGACACTCAAACCAAACTAGAAATACAATCCGGTCTATCTGAGTACTTCTCCATAAATGATGATGGTAATGTTTCTCCCTCAATATTATGGGATGCAGAAAAGGCCACAATAAGAGGTAACATTATTGCTATAGGATCCAGGATCAAGAAACAAAGACTAGCGAAACAACAAGATCTGGAGCGTGAATTAAAAAGATTAGAGAGAGAACACAAGATGCATAGAAAAGAGGATACATTAAAAATGCTCAAGGAAGTTAGGTTACAATTGGACGAGGCACTATCATATAAGGCAGAAGGAGCTCTCAGGTATATCAACAGAAACTACTACGAAATGGGAAATAAAGCTAGCAGGTTGCTGGCTTTCCAACTCCAAAAAACACAATCTAACCGTGCAATACCTAAAGTTAAAAACCCTGAATCTAACTGTCTGGAAACTGACCCGAAGGAAATATCAGATGCCTTTGCAAAATATTATAAACAATTATATAAGAGTCAAGAACAAGAATCAAAGAAAGAAAAAATAGAAAAGTTTTTGAAACCCCTCAAAATGACCAAAATGTCAAATGAGGAAGCAACTAAATTAGTAGATCCCATCACACAAGATGAAATTAAAGAAACCATTGCTAAACTAAAAAACAACAAATCACCGGGAACAGATGGATTCACTGGAGAATATTACAAAGCCTTTGTGAACGACCTCACTCCTATATTATGCAAAATATATAATTATGTACTAAAAATGAGAGATCCACCGAAATCATGGTCTGAAGCCATCATTACGGTCCTACATAAAGAAGGAAAAGATCCCTTGCAGTGCACCAGTTACCGCCCAATAAGCCTCTTATGTGTAGACTTTAAAATCCTGACGTCCATCCTGGCAGCCAGAACACAAAAATATATAACAAAATTAATAAAACCAGACCAAACTGGATTCATCCTAGGCCGTTAAGGAACAAACAACATAAGAAAAGCCCTACATTTACAATCAATAGCGTCAAGAGATGGACAACATGCAATGCTTCTCGGCTTAGATGCCGAAAAGGCATTTGATAGAGTTGACTGGTTATTCCTGGAACAAACATTGATAGAGATGGGATTCGGCGAAGAATTTGTTAGCTGGATCAACTTGTTGTATAGAGACCCAAGATCAAGAGTCAGAGTGAATGGTCATTGCTCAGAATTTTTTAAGGTGGAGAGTGGTGTGAGACAGGGGGATTCACTGTCACCCATCCTCTTTGTACTTAGTATTGAACCTCTTGCAGAAGCTATACGCCAAAATTTACAAATTCAAGGAATAGTGGACGAAAGCGGAACAGACCATAAAATAGCTCTGTTTGCAGATGACATTTTGCTTTTTATAAAAAACTCTCTTCCCTCCATTCCTGCACTTATGCAGTGTCTGCACAAATATGGCTCAGTATCAGGGTATAAAATTAATGAAAACAAATCAGAGGCGATGATGATATCTGGAATCTGGCCCACACAGTTGAATGAGGATGTTTCCTTTCACTTGTCTAAACAAGGATTTCGATATTTGGGAATTAATATTACGCCTAGCTTCACACAGCTGTTTGATGCCAATTACAATAAATTAATCAAACAAATAAAAAATGACCTGACATGTTGGCAAATTCTCCCTCTTTCATTGTTTGGTCGAGCGGAGACGGTGAAAATGAATGTGTTACCCAGACTCCTCTTTTTGTTTCAGTCTCTACCAGTGGCAGTACCAGTTTCCACCTTCAATATGTTAAATAAACTAATCTCAAAATTCATCTGGCAGAATAAGAAACCCAGAATAAGACTGAAAACACTGCTTCTACCCAAAGAAAAAGGAGGTCTCGGCCTACCAAACCTGAAACTATTACTGGGCAGCACAACTAACGGCTATAGTGGCATGGATTGGAAATGACCAGGAGACAGGATGGACCCAGATAGAACAGAGCACAGCTAAGGGTATATCTATATCAACATTGCCTTTTATTGATATCAAATCATTGAACAAAATAAAAATAAAAAGCGAATGGATAAAACACACACTGAAGATTTGGACAATAATTAAAAAGAAGCTTGAAGGACCCAGCTCACTCTCAAGGGCTATGCCACTTGTAGGCAACATAGAATTCCCTCCCTCGATATGGGATGGTGGATTTAGACAGTGGGCTGTAAAAGGCCTTAAAACCATCAACCAATTATTTGATGGAACAGAACTCAAATCATTTTCTCAGCTGCAAGAACAGTATACACTTCCATCAAAGGACCTGTATAGATACCTTCAAATGAGACACTACATTACAAACCATAAAGACAGACAGTTAGTTAAAAAAAAACCGAATGTAATGGAAGACTATTTTATTAGTATAGCAGAAAACGGCTTTCCAACTAAAAACCACGTCTCCCACATATATAGAAGGCTTACAGCTGACAAAACACAAAATACATTGAACATCAAGGAAAAGTGGGAATTGGAATTAAATGTTATAATTGAAGATGCAACATGGGAAGATCTGTGCAACAAATGTCATAAAGGAATCAATAGCCAATTATGGAAAGAATTTGATTGGAAACTAAAAGTCAGATATTTTAATACACCTCTTGTAATCTCTTCATATGTGAAGGATCCTTCAGCTCCATTATGCTGGAGAAAATGTGGAAGAATAGGAGATCACACGCATATCTTTTGGGACTGCCCAGTAGTCAAAGGTTTTTGGAAAAATATAAAAAAAGAAATCAATAGAATCATTGAAGTGGAGGTACCCTCAGACCCATTAATATATGTGCTGGGGTCTATACCAAGAGATTTAGGGGACACCAATCTGAGGTATATTCTCCGCATACTTTTAATGATTGCCAGAAAAACAATAACTCTGAACTGGAAAGATGCAAAACCACCAACCATAACTCAGTGGAGACAGAGATTAAACCAGGTCCATACAATGGAAAAAATGACTGCAAAATTACAAATGACATTAGATATCTTCACAAGAAGATGGGCGTGCGTTACGTTATATCTAGAGTCGATATTGGATGTAGATGTTATAACTGAGAGGGGTTGAGGTTGTACACATACAGTGCAACTGCAAAACAAAGAGGTCTATGAAAAATCTGGGTATGAAATGAATGTCTGTTGATTTGTTATTTTTTTATTTTCACATTAATGCCTTTTACCTTTCTTTAGTTATTTTACTTTGTACTCCATGCTTACCATTTGGTGTTATGTAGTTTGATAGTTTGGTCCTTTCCTCCCTCCTCATTGGGTCCTACTCTTGGAGGGTAGAAACATGTGGGAGGGGATGGGTGGGAATCTTTGGCGGGTGTTTATGTGGATATGGATGGATTTGGATGTGCTGATTTTATTTTGTTGTAGGTATATTACTTTTTTTTGTGGTTGAGGCATTTTCACTTTAACATTATTTCATAAAACCTGTTTTACTGGAGAAATAAGTACGCAGTCTTACTTTGATGCACTGAAAGCCAAACAAGAAAAGAGTAAAATGCACGGAGGTCCTTTGCAGTAGAAACTAGAACGGGCACTCGGTAGAGCGCATACCTTCGCATATCACAAGATTGGGCATTGAATTATGAACATGTTGGCATTAGTTGCATGCCAATTGGATACAAATTGACCGCGCTTTGGTAAAAATAAGATTTTGACCTTTACATGACCTTGACCTTTGACCCGATCGATTCCAAAATCTAATCAAATGGTCCCCGGGTAATAACCAATCATCCCACCAAATGTCATGCGATTCAAAGAAGATTTTGACCTTTTCATGACCTTGACCTTTGACCCGATCGATCCCAAAATCTAATCAAATGGTCCCCGGAAAATAACCAATCCTCCCACCAAATTTCATGTGATTCGGTTTAATACTTTTTTACTTATGCGAATAGCACGCACGCACGCACGCAAATACACGGCGATCAAAACATAACCTTCCGCATTTTCAATGCGAAGGTAAGAACTAAACCGGATCCTCTTTAGATGCATTACTACAGTTTTCCTAATAACAATAATCGAAAACGAACTGAACTGCCATTTTGCACTGATTTTAGCTTCAAAAGACGCAAGCGGCTGACAAAAAAAACATTCACACAACCGTTTTCCAATAAAACACCCTGATCCAATGTGATTCTAAACACTCTGAGAACCCTCAAACAGACCCTTTTTAGTTCTTGTTCTGTCCACATCATAAATTCGCCCCTCCTCCTCTCCAATAAATTGTTCTGCCGAACGTCCTTGTCACACTCTCGTGATTTTTGATTCAGCCATTAAAGTCATGAGAGTCAGAGAGCCGGCTGCCGGACTGAAGTTCAAAATACCGCATGACACTTTGCAGAGAAATGTAGCACGCAGTCGCGAGACCATCTGATGGATTTTACGGTTATCCGGGTTTATACACACACACACACACACACACGCAACAACAGCGGCTGCGTTCTTAAAAGCAACTTAGTGATATCAATTCGAACGTGACTGCTTTTTTTCTTCCGACTGTAAGCGCACAATTAAAAAGTAGCCTGTGAGTTCCCATATCAGACATAATTAGAAACACAATTGTGAAGTGTGATTTTGTTCCGTTGCAGGTCCATGATGTCTTTTCTCCCTGTGGCTCTCCTGAGGTCTTGTTTCGCTGCGGTCCAGGACTCGGGTTCCCCCTTTGAGTCGGGCCACCTCGGTTTTCCGGCCCTCCTCTTTGATTCTCCGGCCTGGCCGAGCTCCTCGGAGAGAGAGCCAGGTCTGGTGTCAGGGCTCAGAGGAGGGGAGCTGGCAGAGGTGATGTTGTTTTTTTAAATTTTTTATTTTTTATCCTCACGACAGACGCTGTCTCACCTCCACAGCAGACAGAGCTCTTTATTCTGTGACGCCCGGAATTAGACGATGGCATTGAGGTTGTCCCTGTACCAATCACTGAAGCTAACATCTGGATATTTAGATACCCTCACTATCATCCAGAGCACAATGACTTTCATACGTGCAGACACACTTTGGACCCCATTCCCGCAATCAGTTTCTGCATGTGTGCTCCTGTCGGCCATGCATGAGGCGATGCTTTAACTGTGACACAGTCGCAGCTCTTCTAGAAATAATGTGTCACCGCCAGTCCATGTATTTGTCTTTGATTCCTGCACATGCCCGAGCTGATGTCTTTTTGATGTATTTACTGGGGCATAAGGGATCTCCGTACACTGTACAATGTGTGCATCTGTCGGGAAAAAAAACTGACCTAGAATCTAGAGCTCACTTCTGCATATTTCATTATTCTTACACGATGAAAATAAACAGGAACCGCTAGACTCTCTCTCCTCCGTCTTTGACCACTTCTTCTTCAACACCTCTTCTCCATTTCTCGCCTCTATCTCTCTCTTTCTGCCCCCCACTCCCTCCGAGCGACTCCCCCCCCCTCTCCTTTTGTCCCCCCTCCCACCCTCCCTTTCTCTCCTTTCAGTGCTGCAGCCCACCACCCTTCTTCCGAGCATTAAAGGTACGTGCCATTGGAAGGGAGGAGGGGAGGGTGGTCTCAATCTCTGCTAAGAGGCTACTTTAGTCCCCCAGCATAAGCACATTGACAGATGTCTCTGCACACGTACGGCCGTGTCACCCTTCGCGACGGAGCAGCCGGCTTCTGTGTGAGCCAACGAGCCGCGGACATAGAGAACCAGTGAGGGACAAAGAAGAGGCAGAGTGGAGAGAGCGAGCGAGAAAGAGACAGAGAGGGAGAGGGAGGGAGGTAGAGCAGGAGAAAGAAGAGGTGAAGATCCACGGAGCAGAAACACACATCGCTACATCGCTGCCACTCTGACGTTTCCCTCATGCGCCGGTTCCAGCTTGTGTGAGCGCAAGAAGAGAGAGAGAGAGACCAATAGAGAGAGAGAGCGAGAGAAAGAGAGGGAGAGAGGGGGAGACAGGAGGAAAATAAATCCCGGGAGCTTGTGCCCCTTCTTTGCTTTATGTTCCTTTCCTCTTTTTTTTCATCTCCATCATCCAAGGCATGAAGGCGGGTGTCAGCTGGCACGGCAAAATAAAAGAAAGGGATGCTTTGACTGCTGCCTCTCTTTCGACAAGGGGCAAGGAAGAGGAAGGGGGGGACAACACACAGCGGGGACAAAAAACGGGATTTCTAGAATGAATGGGAGTCCTTCTGCCGCATGCGCTCGGAATAGCAGCCCCACGCTGAAGTCTCTGAATGAGGTAAATAACGAAACCACTTTATCTTCCCTTTTTCTTTTCTTCCTTCGTTGGTCGGCTGGGTCAAGATATACGTCCGAGAGGCACTTGAAAGCGTGGACACGTATACGCTTGAGAGAGATTTAACAATTTCCACGCCGATGAGGTTTGGAGCGGAGGCAGAGCGATTGCCGTCTTTGTGCCGGGGTCGCTGTGTGCAGCAGCTATACGCTGGAAGTGAGAGGGGGGAAATCTATGCATGTTGCGTGCCACAGAGAGGCAGTGTGAGTCCGGGGGGGGGGGATAGAAGAGTCTGTGTCGGCCTGATGAAAAGAATTGCTGATAATCCTCATGATGAGCAGAGCTGCTGCTGCTGCTGCTGCTGCTGCACATGGTCCAATTAGAGTTTAGAGACAGTGAGTTCAGCTGATTAATGCTAATTGAATTCATACAGTAAAATATGAATTCCATCCCCGATATGGTACTCGTTGAAATTCATGTTACGAAGACTCCTAAATGAAAAAGGAAAAGGAGATGGGGGGAGGAAGTTAGGGTCAGAACCAAATACACAGTGTGTGTGTTTTCTACAGCAAAGCTTGACAGAGCACTTCCACTGGTGACCCTGGGGAGACGCACACCGTCTTCCAGCCAGAAAATAACAACTTGTCCACAGGAGCGAACAAAAAAACGGGGGCATTGACTTGAGAAAAGGGAGCGCTGAGTCGAAGTTACCGGTAAGTGGGCTGTACCGTCTCGATTCTGACACCTACCTGGGAAGCCCTGGCTGTTTGTGGGAAGACGCGGTTGTTCTCCCGAAACCAGCAGCTCCCAGATCCCAGAGAGAAGAAACAACGGTGCATTGTTTCCCTCCCGTGTTCCACCTTTGTGCATGAATGAGCGTTTATGTTGGCGGTGATAATCTAGAAGAGAAGAAAGAAAGAAAAAAGAGAAGGAAGAGTTGTTCCAGTATAGTCTGGCGTCAGGAGTCATGTGAATGTGCATTGGCAATATCAATATTGCAGAGTTCAGAGCTTAATTACCTTTGCATTGAAAATGCGGAAGGTTATGTTTTGATCGCCGTGTATTTATTTATTTGTATGTGTGTTACTCGCATAACTAAAAAAGTATTAAACCGAATCGCATGAAATTTGGTGTGATGATTGGTTATTATCCGGGGACCATTTGATTAGATTTTGGTATCGATCGGGTCAAAGGTCAAGGTCATGAAAAGGTCAAAATCTTCTTTTTACCATAGCACGGTCAATTGTTATCCAATTGGCATGCAACTAATGCCAAAATGTTCCTAATTCAATGCCCAATCTTGTGATATGCGAAGGTATGCGCTCTACTGAGTGCCCGTTCTAGTTATGTATGTTTGTAGTCAGCGGGGCTTCTCAGGAGTGTCGGTGGAAAATCTTGCAGAGCTCCAAAAGTCTGGGCTCCTGCCCTTAAGTCCTGACTCATGTGTCCGGAAACATCAACCATGACTCTCCCTGGAAGTTCTGACTGGTCCAGTCACGGCACGCTGACAACCATCATGACATCAGGCATTTTGGGCAAATATGATGTCTCATCTGCCCACTGCGTCTGAGAAAGCAAAAAAAAAGGGGCATCCGAAAAAAAAGACCTTTGTGGAATAGTTGATATTAGAATGCAACTCAATGGCAAGTTAGATATTATCATATTGTGGTGCTGTGTGTGGATTTGTGACATGGGGAATTGAACCCCAACCCGAACCTCTGGGCTGCGAATCTATTAATCCACACCGGGGGGGGGGGGGGGGAATCCAATAAATGACACAGTGGGTTCGATTCTTCCTCCTCCCTTGTATGGTAACTTCTCCTCATCTGATCCACGGTGCTCGTACGTGACGGCAGCAGCACCTGGCGCCCGCTCCTCAGCCCGTGCAGTGCGCTCACACGGCCTGTTGTGCGTGTTCCCAGCTGGTCCTCACACGGCGTTAGCATGTTCCTGTCGCGCTGCGCTCGCCGGCCGTGTGTATATTTAGGTCTCTGCTGCGGTCGGCCCGTGTCAGCAAATAGCGTCGAGATCTCATTCACGGGGGGAGCGGACGGCTTGTCGTTTCATTCCGTGTTCGTCGTTGCCCCCTCGCCTCGCGCCATGAAAATGCTCCAAAGTGCTGAGCGGCCAGTAAATACGGACACGTGACGCGGCTGTCACGTCATGACTTACAGCATGAAGTCGAATGTAATTGAAGAGGGCATATTTGCAGGATGACACGGTTGACAAATCTTTTATTTATGCTTCATCCACGGCTTATAACCATTCAAAATTCATAAATGGAAATGACTTATGCTTTACTGGTATCTTTTTTTTGCAATTTGGGGGAAAAAAGCTCTTTCAAACTGTCCTCTCTGGAAAAAGGTGAAACTAAAATGCTAATTGGAAAGCTGAATGGGTATCATAGGAAGTGGAAGAACCCACAACTCTTTATTAGCGTGTCACTCTAAGTGTTGAAATGTGAAGCACTAAATATTTGGAACTCTTTGAAACACAAAGACAGAACTAGCTACACACAATGACATCTCCACACTTTAACGGATGAACAGCTTATTACTTTCGCATTGAAAATGCGGAAAGGTTATGTTTTGATCGCCGTGTATTTATTTATTTATTTATTTGTATGCGTGTTACTCGCATAACTCAAAAAGTATTAAACCGAATCGCATGAAATTTGGTGGGATGATTGGTTATTATCCGGGGCCATTTGATTATATTTTGGGATCGATCGGGTCAAAGGTGTTACGATCTCAGACACTTAGGAAGTAGGACCCAATTGCACGACCCGGGAGACAGAGATAAAGTATTTGTAAGTACTTTATTTTTCGGTTCTGCAGTGAACAAAATGAAAGCGCTCACGTAGTGAGGAATCAAAAACTTTTCAAGAGCCCAACATAACCCGACCTGATCATGGCAAAAGACCAGACGAACTGACAAGGAACACTGGGAGACAGGGGAATTTAAGCACATGGTAACAAGACACAGGTGTGACCAATCAGGGCGGGCTGACACTGATGAGCATAGGAGACAGGTGTGATGACAGGTGAAAACAATCAGGAAGCCTGGAATGAGAGAAAGCGAACATAAATGACATGAACCTCTCTAGCATATCTGTCGGTGCACAACAGTACCCCCCCCTCTAGGGCCAACTCCTGATGGCCCAGGCTGATTGTAAAAGTCGTGGATAAGAGTCTTGTCTACGATAAATGAAGCAGCTATCCAGCTTCTAGCCTCAGGACCGTAACCCTTCCAGTCTACCAGGAATTGCTTGCCTCTCTCTCTATTACGGACCTCCAGTAGCTTACGGACCTTGTAAACGTCACCCCCTTCAAAGAACTGGGGCGGTGGAGGGGGCTTGGAGGCGGGAACAAGTGTGCTCACACACCGGCTTGATCTTACTAACGTGAAACGTTGGGTGCACTCTCAAGGTCCTGGGGAGTTGCAAGCGTACCGACGCCGGGTTGATGACTCTGGACACTGGAAACGGACCCACAAATCTAGGAGCCAGTTTCTTTGAGGCGACATGGAGTGGTAAGTCTTTGGTAGAGAGCCAAACCTTTTGGCCTGGACTGTAGGAGGGAGCGACCCTGCGATGAACGTCCGCAACAGCCTTCATCCGAGCTGAACTGGAGAAGAGACTGGAGCACCAGCCCAAACTCTGCGACAACGTCTGATCATGGCATGTGCCGATGGAACCATCACCTCTTCCTCGTTGTTAGGGAAAAGTGGAGGCTGGAAACCATTGACACAATGGAATGGAGAGAGACCTGTGGCCGCCGTGGGAAGGGTATTGTGGGCAACCTCGACCCATGTGAGGTGGTCACTCCAGGTGGTCTGGTTCGGGAGGCGAGACAACGTGGCGTAGTCTCTAGTTCTTGGTTCACGCGCTCCGACTGTCCAGTTGACTGAGGGTGATAGCCTGATGACAGGCTGAAGGTGGCACCTATGAGTCGACCAAACTCTTTCCAGAAGGCGGAAATGAATTGTGGACCCTGTCGGAAACAATGTCATTAGGGAATCCATGGATCCTGAATACGTGATTCATCATGACCTCTGCGGTGACTTTGGCAGAGGAAGCTTGGTCAATGGGATGAAGTGAGCCATCTTTGAAAATCGATCAACCACTGTTAGAACCGTAGTCTTGCCTCTGGATGAGGAAATCCTGTCACAAAATCCATCGAAATGTGTGACCAAGGACGATGGGGAATCGGCAGCGGCTGGAGCAAGCCCATCTTAACTTGAGATGAGGTCTTATTACACACACACCGGACAAGCCGCTACATACTCGGCCACATTTTCTTCATGGATGGCCACCAGAAACGTTGTTGAATCCTGAACATTGTTCTTGCTACTCCCGGATGGCACGAAAGCACAGATGAGTGAGCCCAGTGGATGACCTTGGGTGAAGAGCCTCAGGAACAAACAGCAGATTGTTGGGACACTCGCTAGGCGCTGGATTCATGACATTTGCCTCTTTAACGTCTGACTCACTTGCCAGGAAAAGGCTCCGATCACCCGGTTAAGTGGAAGGATGGTCTTGGGCTCTACCGCAAGTGGTTCGGGATCGTAAAGACGAGACAAAGCATCGGGTTTTGATTCTGAGACCCGGGACGAAAAGAGAGTGTGAAGTTGAATCTACTAAAGAAAAGTGTCCACCTGGCCTGACGGGAGTTGAGACGCTAGCCTTTCGTATATATTCTAGATTCTTGTGATCTGTCCAGACTAAAACGGTTGCTCTGCACCCTCTAGCCAGTGTCTCCATTCCTCGAGGGCAGCTTTACAGCTAACAATTCCTTGTTTCACGTCATAATTCCGCTCTGCCGTTGTCAACTTCCGCGACAGGTAAGCACATGGATGCATCTTGTTGTCTTCTGCAGAACGTTGAGACAGTACTCCTCCAATTCCCTCATTGGAAGCATCCACCTCGACCATAAACTGGCGCTGGGGATCTGGAATGGTGAGTATGGGAGCTGAGGTGAATCTATCTCTGAGAAGTTTGAAAGCAAGATCCGCCTGGGGGGTCCACTTGAAGGGAACCTTAGGAGAAGTCAGAACATGCAGAGGAGCAGCAACAGAACTGAAATTCCTAATAAACTTCCTATAGAAGTTAGCAAATCCTAGGAACTGCTGAACCTTTTTCCTGGAGTCTGGTGTGGGCCACTGGGATACTGCACTGACTTTCGCAGGATCCATTTGGATGTGATTAGGTGAGACTATGTATCCTAAGAAAGATACCTCTTCTGTGTGGAACTCGCACTTCTCTGCCTTGACATATAGCTGATTATCCAGTAGTTTCTGCAAAACTTGGCGGACATGGTTAACATGAGATTTAGCGTCTGGGGAGAAAATCAGTATGTCATCCAGATACACAAACACTGAAATATTCAAGAATTCCCAAAACCTCATTCACAAAAGCTTGAAAACAGCGGTGCATTGCACAGTCAAAAGGCATTACCAAGTACTCATAGTGACCATTCTGAGTGTTGAATCCAGTCTTCCACTCATCCCTTGTTTTATTCTAACCAAGTGATATGCATTTCTTAAATCCAACTTGGTGAATATCTTGGCCGTTGAAGCAGTTCAAAAGCAGATGACATGAGTGGCAGAGGATAGCGGTTCTTCACCGTAATGTCATTTAGTGGACTGTAGTCTATGCAAGGTCTCAGAGACCCGTCTTTCTTTCCCACAAAAAATCCGCTCCGGCTGGAGCGATGAAGGACGGATAATCCCTGATTTGAGTGAAGAGGAGATGTATTCATCCATTGCTGTTCTCTCAGGTCTCGAAATCGAGTAAAGTCTCCCTTGGGAATGGGGGCTCGGTAAGAGATCAATGGGACAGTCAAAATCTCGGTGAGGAGGTAGCGACAAGGCTTTAGACTTGTTAAACGCTTCTTTTAAATCATGGTAACAGGAAGGTACCTTGTGTAGATCAGGATAGTCAGGGTGATCTATAATGATCCTACTAGAGTCTGTTGGTGCATTAACAGGTTGCGAGTTTACACCTGCCCTTACAATCCTCTCCCCATTCCTTAACTTTCCCTGAAGGCCAGTCTATGTGAGGATTGTGGATCTTCAGCCAAGGAAACCCCAAAATAATCGGGTGCTGAGTCGACTCAAAAATATGAAATTGCATGCTCTCGGTATGGTCCTTATTTATAGTAATCCGTATGGGCTCAGTGCAATGGGTAACTGTGAACAACAAGCGGCCGTCTAAGGCACTGGCACTAACAGGATGAGATAGCGGGACAGTTTTATCTTTAGCTGTTTGACTAGGCCCCAGTCTATAAGGCTTTCGTCAGCCCCTGAGTCTATTAACACACCCTGGTCAATGGTCTGATTGTTAATACAAATGTCTACCTGAGTAACAGGTCGAGGAGGGAAGTCTGCGAAACTTGCTCACCAGCGCCCTCCTTTTGACTGGTGAGCACGATCTTTTCCCGGGCAGCGAGTTGATGACCCGGCTGGCCGCAGTAGAAACAGCAACCCTCCCGTGAGCGGCGCTGCCTCTCCTCCAGAGAAAGCCTGGTTCTTCCAAGCTGCATGGGTTCACGAGTCATTCGGAAGTGTAGTCCTCTGATGGTCCGGTAACATGAGCTGGAAATCCTCCGCTGGCGGCGCGACCCTCCGAGGCGAATTCTGGAAGCTGGGAATAACATCTCGGTTGCGTCGACGCTCCTCTCTCTTTCGAAGACGGTTATCGATCCGGATGGCCACAGCGATGAGGATTCCAGATCCCGGTGTCTCCAGTGGAGCCAGCTGGTCCTTTATCGGTTCCGAAAGTCCTGTCATGAAGGCGTCACGAAGAGCCGGAACATTCCATCCGCTGTCCGCTGCTGCTGTACGAAACTCGATGGCATAATCAACCACCTGACGGTTGAGCTGACGTATTTGAAACAGTCTTCTGCTGGCCTCCGTAGCAGGCGATGAGTGGTCAAAATGCGCCTCATAGTCTCTATGAAATCGGCCAATGAGTAACATAGTTCGGTGTCTCTAGACCATTCTGCAGTAGCCCAGGCTGCAGCTCTTCCCGTTAAATGAGACACAATAAACGCCACTTTACCATGCTCAGATAAACAAGCTGCTGGGTTGTGTTGAAAATGCAGATCACACTGTACCAGAAAGGCTCTGCAATTCGAAGAGTCTCCGGAAAATCTCTCCGGAAGAGCCAGCCGTAATGGGGAGGAAACAGCCTGACCTGGGTCGTCAGCTGGAGTATTGACAGGCAAATTCTCAGCTGTGGATGACGTCACCGGAGGAGCAGTCTGTTGATGAGTGAAAAAATTATTCATTTGGGCAACCAGTTGTTGCATCTGTGTAGATAATTCTTCCTGAACCCCGGCCTGGCGTCCTCTCAGCTCTTGTATTTCCCGGCTGACTTTGTCCAGTCTTTCCTCGTGATGAAAAATCGTCACGCCCTGTACCGACAGAGCGGCGTGAGCGTTCTTGGTCGTGGGTCCATAATGTGGTCAGTTCGTTCTGTTACGATCTCAGACACTTAGGAAGTAGGACCCAATTGCACGACCGGAGACAGAGATAAAGTATTTGTAAGTACTTTATTTTTCGGTTCTGCAGTGAACAAAATGAAAGCGCTCACGTAGTGAGGAATCAAAAACTTTTCAAGAGCCCAACATAACCCGACCTGATCATGGCAAAAGACCAGACGAACTGACAAGGAACACTGGGAGACAGGGGAATTTAAGCACATGGTAACAAGACACAGGTGGGACCAATCAGGGGCGGGGCTGACACTGATGAGCATAGGAGACAGGTGTGATGACAGGTGAAAACAATCAGGAAGCCTGGAATGAGAGAAAGCGAACATAAATGACATGAACCTCTCTAGCATATCTGTCGGTGCACAACAAAAGGTCATGAAAAGGCAAAAATCTTTTTACCATAGCGCAGTCAATTTCTATCCAATTGGCATGCAACTAATGCCAAAATGTTCATAATTCAATGCCCAATCTTGTGATATGCGAAGGTATGCACTCTACCGAGTGCCCGTTCTAGTTAATATTATGCGGTAATGAACAATTCATTCATGTTTTAATCCAAAGGCGCACCAAATGTGTACCATTTTCCTCATGTAGACCAACAGTGCAATGAATGACATAATCATTTTCACGAGACACGTATTTGGGCTTATGTCGTCCTGTCAAAATGCAGACGTTGCATGTCGATGTGCGGAGGACTCGTGTTCATCGGCCATAGCTCGGCCCACATTTCACACATGGCTGCACATTGTAACAATGTGCACGACACAAGGGCCAACTAGACGGATGGATTGGACTTGGCGCACATGTTGTGTGAGCTATTGCCGAGGTTTAGAGACAGAGGGCAGCATGTGGGTGCGTGTAACGCATGTCTGCCCACACCCGGAGCTCACTGATGCAGGTTTTTGAACCCCACTCTCGCTGCATGGCGAAATGTATTTATGTTTGCAGCGTGTGCCCGATGGGTTTCTCTTTGAAGGAATAGCTGCGTCGGTCACGGAGCTGAAAGAATGAGAATAAAACACCACCTTTATGGCAGACGCCGTTTTTGCTTCGGTGCATTCGAGTATACATCCAACTTGAGTTCACACGCGCAGAGACTCCGGCTCTCGCATCTCGCCGTTGTGGATATACGGTCGGCGTTGGAAAAGCACACCCCAAAAAGGTGCGGTGATTACCGGGAGGAGCTAATAAACCTTTATGATCATGATTATTAACCAGTGGGACTGTTTTCGCCACGGCAGCCTGATCTTCTTGAGGCTGCATAAATAACACTTACGGGGAGCAATTCAGGGTTAAGCGTCTTGCTCAAGGACACATCGACTAGGGCGTGGATTAAACCGCCAACCCCTTGATTGAAAGACGGACCTGCTTACCACTGACCACAGTTCCTGAGGCAAACTACACAAAATATCAAATTTTTTTAATTAGCTTCTTTTTTTTTACCGTGAAAAATACAAGCATTTTAAAGTACCATGCTTACGTCAGCAAGCGATGATAATTAGTAATGCACGATAAGTGCAGAGTGTTGGACTCAGACCAAAAGGATCAGGATGCTGCATTCAAAGAGCTTGATCCAAGTTAATAAATGAGCAATAACAGCAGAGCTGCTCGTCTCAGGTTACTAAAAAAATACGTCACACTTTTGCATTTTGTGTTCCACGCTATGGTCAGTTAGTCTAATAACAGAATGTTGGAAATTATTCCCTTTTTTTATTGAAGAAGCAATGCGTTGCATGTTATCAGGATACTGAAAGCAGTCGAAAGACGTATTAGAGTGCATTTTATTATCTGTTCATTTATCGTGTCGTATTCAAAAATGTTATTGCGTATTTCCTCATATTGTGCTGCCTTAAAAAATACCACAATTTACCAAAAATATATTTCCACCTATTAGATCGCCCTCCTGCATCCAGACGTTATCCGCTGCATCATCAGTATGCAGATCATGCAGTCCTCCTATGTAGACTAGTAACAGAGGGAAGTTAGAAAATGCTTTCATCAATAGATTGTAATAAAAAAAACTTTGTTTGAAATAAAGCCAAAGCATAAATAATTGGCCCTTAAAGTACTAAGTGCATTTGTGAAGTTAACAGTTATGTTCCACAACCTGCAAGGCCATGATAAACTGCTATTTTTACATTTCTTCCGATGGTGAGAATCCAAATTAGAGGGAGGCAAGTTCCACATGAATAAGTAAAGGTGGCTTGTAACAACGGTGTTTGCTCAATAATATATGTCCGTGTAATTAACAAAATAAAATTACAAAAACCAAAGTCTAAACTGTCGGGGAAAAAAATTACCAAAAATGTGATGACATGGTTTTTTCCGCAGTGGCTTTAAGCACATTAACCTTTTTTTTTAATGAACAGCTTGGAAGAAAAGTTATAGCAAAATGAAACCAAGACCAATCTGTTGGGCCTTGCGGCGCTGTCGAAGCTCCCTGGATTACACTCCATGGGGCACTTAAAATCGGTCTGGCTGCCCATTAAGACGGCCACTATCCCGGCTCATTAGTGTCCTGCAAAGGAATTAGAATGAACTGTGCTCCACAGACGTTTGCCGGCAGAGGCCCTCTTCTCTCCAGCAGTTTTTGCCCTTCCAGGGACGGCAGTTGTTTTTTGCCCACCGGTACGTCCGAGCAGCTCGGAGTGACCGGCAGCTCAGAACAATTAGAAGTTCAGTTCAGAGCAACAGAGGAGGATCCCTCTCCAGGATGGAGAGAAGAATAGATGTCATGTGACCAGAATGAATCATTAAAGAGTTATAACGCATTCAATGAGGATGACAGAGTGTATGAATAGTTGGTAGTAGGCATGGACCACGATCCAGACCTCCGTGATCCATCAGGCAGGACCATGGCATCAAACCCAGCACAGACTACGAGACGTGAAGTCACAAAGACTCCGGGGAGGAAGCAGAGTTAATAATGTGCAATTCATCCATAAGGAGAGAGAGACGAGGAGATAGGTGCTCAGCGTATCCTAAAACGAGTCACAAACTAATCACAATCAAGTGCGATAATATTAATGGAATGAAGGGCTAAAGTGGGACATTGTGCTGCACATAGCTCAGTAAATGTTGAACTGTACATGGTCTTTCCTCTTGTATATGTTTTGACAATACGAGGCTCTTTTTGTTGACGTGTCAGGTGGTGTTTCCCCGTATGGCAGCTACTTTTAATAGCTTGTGACCCTTTGTCAAACTGTATGAGGTAATCCTGAAAAAGTTGGAGAGTATAATTCATTCAATGGAAAAGCAGGTCCCAACATTTTTTTAAATATTATTATTGCTCATGCCAAGAATAGAAACCTTTTGCCTTGATTGTTCAGTTTCAGTCAGCAGATCCCTACTTCACTTAACATTGTCCAACTAAAGCTAATGTGTTTTTATTTGTTTGGCAAAAAATAAACCACTGAGCTGGTTAGTACAACCAACAGAGCAGGTTTTCTTTTTTCAGATCTCAGGGAGTCATTTTATTGCAGACAAAAACCTGAAAGATGTGAGTAAACAACTGCTCATCTGTCACGACGGGATTAGGGTGGACCCAAATGCACGACTCAGGAGACAGATAATTCAAATAAAGATTCTTCACTGAAAGCGTCGTCAAGATCGGAACAGACAGACTAATCAAACTATGGAACGCTCGAGGGCTCGGTCGGAAAAACACAAGACAATCTGGCAGAGGTCGAGTGGAAGTGAGGGTGCTAAGTAGTGAGGGACTAATGAGGGGATGGGCTGCAGGTGAGAAGGGCGTGAGGACCAGGTGAAGGGAATGAGGGACTAACGAGGTGATCAGAGGCAGGTGAAGGGAGTTGGATTAACGCGATGGGAAGCAGGATCTTAGAGACAGGATGAAAACAACTACTACAAAAAGGAAGGCGTGGAGCTAAACTGTTACACTCATCCATCTGCCGAGCAAGTTAGTGTGAGGGTCAGAGAAAAGCGCGGCATCATTTCAGCTTCACAGGGATGTGCAGCTTAGGCTTGTAATGCTGTTTATTGGTTCAATCGGTGATGCTCCACAATTCAAAGAAGTTTCCCCTTTTTCTGTTAATGAATTTTTCGGGGGGGAATAATCTCATTATGTGCATGTGTGGTTACCCGTGGTCCCCGGAGGGCAACGCTGCTGTGAGAGAAAGAAAGAAGGTATTAGGGACAACTGGCAGTGTGGTATCAGTTGTGTTCACATTCATCAGGCCTGCTGGAGATTAGAAGACAGAGCCGGGATGCTGCTGGAGGCCTATAGTGTGTGTGCAGTCACACAGCGTACTGTACACACACACACACCTCTGACCCAGCCCTGCAGCTTCACTTTCCCCACTGTCAAACCATATTCGCTCACACACAGGGACAACGAATAAGAGAGGAAAACACTTCTCACAAGATCTTCACATGTTCTCTCAGAGTGTTATCTAAGATAAGAGATCAACAAAGAAGGGCCCACCACACCTGTGAAGCCGTCGTTTACTACACGTTGAGTCGAACAGGAGGTGCTTGAGGGGGGTTGAGATGATCATGTTGTGACCGAGGTCGTCCCTTATTGTCGCCCTGTCCACGCAATGATGATGTGGCAATGACCGTAGCATCAAGCCTCAAATCTGAGTTGGGGAGTTTTGAAGGATGTTCAGGTTTAGTGAGCCACTTAAACCACTTATACTTTATGCCAAAATAGTATATGGTAATGCATTTGAATTTTATTATACATGTATATATATACTAGTGCTGTGAAAAATAACGCGTTAACTCAGTTAATTCAATTCCAGGTTTAACTAGTTTTTTTTTTTTTAACGCATTTAACGCATGCGCAGAATGAGCTTCCAATCCGTCTGTTGTTGGTTGTCGGGACGAAAAAAAAGTCACTTGCAAAATGAGCTTCCAATCCACCACTTCAACCTGAACTCTGTCCGCTCTCATGCAGACGGTCTGTTCATCGGTAATGATCCTTCCGCAGGTTCACCTCCGGAAACCTTGTTACGACTTTTACTTCCTGTAGATCAGGGTCTCAACACGTCGATCGCGACCTGCCAGTCGATCGCGCGTAGTGTCGGTAGATCGCATGACATTAAAAGATTGGCCGCCCCTGACATGTTCTCTATAGCACGTCTTTGTTCTTTTATTAAACTAAACGTCTGTTGTTGATCGTATCTCCACAGCAGCATGTCATTTCTGTCTCTTCGCGTTGCATTAACACTTATCGATCTCCGTCTCGCGCGCCACAGAGCTCCGTGCGCGCATCGGGACCGAGCAAAAAAAAAGTCACTTGTCAATCTGTCCACCTGTCCGTGTCCGTGTCCGGTGAGGTTTCAGCTTTGCAGCGGTGTCCCCGCCGTCCCTTTCATCACGGCCCAGTTCATGAAGAAAACCCACAGTCAGTTTGCCTCAGCAGCTGCTAGAGGAAGACTAGAGGCCTTTAGATTGTGTCATGGTGGAGTTAATGGTTGACAAACAAGAGAAAAATGTTCTGTTTAACCCTCCTGTTACCTTTACATTTACTAACATATTTGACCCTCGGGGTCAATTTGACCCCAGCAATTAAAACCTCCAGAAAATTCTTAGAATTAATATTGCTTCCCAAGTTTAAGTGTGAGGTACTTTATGTTTGTTTGTTGACTACCTAAATAGCCCTTTAAATAAATAAAAAAGTTGATATTTCTTATGTTTGACACAGTGAAAAACAGCCTGGGGTTAGGGTTAGGGTTAGGGTTTCTAACCCTAACCCTAATATATACATTTATATACTAGGGCTGTGAAACGATTACAATTTTTAATCGGGTTAATCACAGGTTTTTGTGGATTAATCATGATTAATCACATATTACCGATATTCTCGGTATATTTTGTGAGAACATAGAGATTTATGACAAAAGACGGATATATACATTCATACATTCTTCTATACAATGGTGCTGCAACTCAGCAGTTATTTAGCAGTTTTCTTCCATATGGAACATTAATACATCTTCATCCTAAACAGAATGTTTAACCCTCCTGTTACCTTTCGGGTCAATTTGATCCCATTCAATGTTTAATGTTGGTGTTCTTTGGGGTCAATTTGACCCCAGGCTGTTTTTCACTGTGTCAAACATATAAGAAATATCAACTTTTTTATTTATTTAAAGGGCTATTTAGGTAGTCAACAAACAAACATAAAGTACCTCACACTTAAACTTGGGAAGCAATATTAATTCTAATAATTTTCTGGAGGTTTTAATTGCTGGGGTCAAATTGACCCGAGGTAAAATATGTTAGTAAATGTAAAGGTAACAGGAGGGTTAAACAGAACATTTTCTCTTGTTTGTCAACCATTAACTCCACCATGACACAATCTAAAGGCCTCTAGTCTTCCTCTAGCAGCTGCTGAGGCAAACTGACTGTGGGTTTTCTTCATGAACTGGGCCGTGATGAAAGGGACGGCGGGACACCGCTGCAAAGCTGAAACCTCACCGCCCGGACAGGTGGACAGATTGACAAGTGACTTTTTTTGCTCGGTCGATGCGCGCGCGGAGCTCTGTGGCGCGAGACGGAGATCGATAAGTGTTAACGCAACGCGAAGAGACAGCAATGACATGCTGCTGTGGAGATACGATCAACAACAGACGTTTAGTTTAATAAAAGAACAAAGACGTGCTCTAGAGAACATGTCAGGGGGCGGGCCAATCTTTTAATGTCATGCGATCTACCGACACTACGCGCGATCGACTGGCAGGTCGCGATCGACGTGTTGAGACCCTGATCTACAGGAAGTAAAAGTCGTAACAAGGTTTCCGGAGGTGAACCTGCGGAAGGATCATTACCGATGAACAGACCGTCTGCATGAGAGCGGACAGAGTTCAGATTGAAGTAGTGTATTGGAAGCTCATTTTGCAAGTGACTTTTTTCGTCCGACGACCAACAACAGACGGATTGAAGCTCATTCTGCCATGCAAATGCGTAAAAAAAACAAAAACTAGTTAAACCTGTAATTGAATTAACTGAGTTAACGCGTTATTTTTCACAGCACTAATATATACATGTAGATATATATACATATATACACATGTATATATATATATATACACATGTATATATATATATTTACATGTGTATATATATACACACGTGTGTATATATATACATGTATTTATATATATATATATATACATGTGTATATATATATACACATGTGTATATATTAGGGCTGTCAGCGTTAACGCGTTAATCTATGCGATTCATTTGGCCGCGTTAACGCACTAAAATATTTTAACGCAACTTTGTTTACTTCCGGTGTGCCTTGAAGTTTTTACACTCCTCTGAGTGTCAAACCGTGGCAGTACGGTTTAACACTGTTTCCGTTTTTAAAACAATTATTTCTCTGCGAAAATAAGGAGCATAAATCAGTTTAAACTCGTGGATGAATCAGTCGGGTTTCCTCCTGCTCCTCCTTCCTCCCGTCTCCCCCTCTGATACACAGAGGAACAGAGGGCGACGTGTTGGGTGACCAGCGCGGAAAGAACGCGTCACACGAAACCTTCAACGTGATTTGTCAATCAGTTTGTCTGTCAACATTTTGCGAAAAAAACAACCAATGAACACTCAGTAAATCACAAGGACCTCCCACCTCACGGGTGAAGCTCATTAGCAACCTGTCAGTCAGAGAAGACAGAGAACATGGCGCGAGGACAACTGAGCCTCATTGTATAGAGATGAGATTGTTCTGGAATATTTGATGTATAACACGTGGGTTTGTGTCATATGAAAACGCCTTTAAAAGGTGAATTTACATTTTTTTGTAAAATGGAGAACATGCCCCCAGCCTCCAGAGGGTTAACAGGACATATGTGAATGTCAGTCAGTTTACCAAGGCCACTGGTTCTGCTGTTCAATGTTAAAGATGACAGGACCAATGGAGTCTCAATATACTTTTTTTTAACTAATCTGGATGTTTCACTGAAGAAACAATTTATCATCCACAATATTAAATACCTCGCTGGCACTTTATAGGTAGGAGCCTCTTTGAAAACACAGCTCTGTGTGAAGTTTTGTCTTTAAAAAGAAGAAAAAAAATCTTTTAATCGCGATTAATGAATTTCAAAATGTGCGATTAATTAGTTACTTTTTTTTATCGATTGACAGCCCTAGTATATAAACATATATATATATATATATATGTGTGTAATTAATTCTGATGGATTGAACTCATGACTTCTTGAATATTTCCAGCCACTTGACTAACGACTGACATGACAACATTTCAAAAGTCATGTGATTGTTGCCCCTCCCACCAGCCCTTTTTGGACTGTATATCGCTCCTGATACTACGTCAGATGCATCGGAGTTAGAGCAAGCTGCAGTCTTTGACCCAATGGGTTGTTCAGGCTGGAATCACAAAAGGTGCCCAAAAGTGTGACCTTTTATTCTCAAACTGAAGTTCATTATTAATCTATTAAAGTTGAAGTAGAGTATATTCATCAAAAATGAAGGATTTTGGCAGCGAGTCCATTTTATGCTTTTTATTTTTTGTCTTCGTCTGTTTGATTAACATACCGTTCCTTCCAGGGTTGGCTGCTGTAATTACTCACAGATTAGGGAATGGCAAAAGCACGACAAGGCAAAAAGTCCTGGTTTTGAGGCACAAACAAGCTCTCTCAATTACCCTCTTGAGAAAATCCTTGCGGCTTTGTGGTAAATCCCTCAGCTTTAACGAGCGATAAGTGTCCCTCCACCTCATGTGTGGACACGCTGGGAGATCATGACAGCAATCTTTCAAAGACAACACTGGCCCCTGAGCACGATTACCTCGTGTTGCTCAATGTACAGATGTATACAAGTGTCACCTATAAGTGCATTTTGAAAAGCTAAATAGAAATGGCAAAATTAAAAATAAAACACTCAATTGCCCCAAAAAAAGCATTATTCTACACTGGGTGGTTTTTGCCTTTGTCGAAAAATAGTTTCTGCCTTAAATAGTATATGGTAATGCATTTGTGTTTATTATATATGTATATATATATTTGTAATTAATTGTCATGTGACTTCTTGAATATTCCCATTGAAATTATCTCTTTTTTGGGGGTGACGGTGACCTGGACAAGACAGGCAACCACATTTGAAACACAGTTACAACAAAAAACACAGAACAATAATGATGTGGACGCTATTCGTTGTCTCCAGACAGCATGAAACATGGTAACTTGAAACAAATTCCTCTCCATTTTTATCTCTTGGATGGGTGAGCTAGCCAAGACGGTTAAAAGTTCACATAGAATATGCTTAAAAATTGAATGGAAACATAGCCAATGACCGACCTGCAATAGCTTGAAAATAACCAAATTACAGCTGAAACCCGACCGCTGAATGAAGAGATCACATCCTGAAGAGGTTGTGCTGTTACAGGAGGCATAATGCACAAACAATAAACACAAAGTGAGTGGTATTTATCGATCAACATCTCTCGAGAATCCAATAAATAGTATACTGATTGACAAAATGGATTAGTAAAAGCATAACATCAGCAGAGGGACAAGGAGACGAGGATATTTGTTTCCCAACCGTGCTCAGCACAAAGTGTGTAAAAGTATCCTTCTTTCCAACTGGATCTAGTTTTTTTTAACCCTTTGAAATCCAGAAAAAAGAAAGTCCACAATTCAACTTTATCTAGTATAAGGCTGTATACTTTCTATGCAGAAAACAACATGTCAGACATCATCTTTCTCACCTCCACATACTATGTTTAAGCTGCGTTGTGCTGTGCTTGCGTTGGTAGATATCGATTATATATCGCTTAAAAGACCAATTACTCGTTCCAACATTTACTATATGGAAGGTGTCAACTATTGCTATTTCCCGGTTACAGCGGCAACGCCTTGCCATTGCTGTGGAGAGAGTTATGCAAATGCAGATGCAATCTACAAAGGACACCTTGCTCGTTAATAAGCAGCGTTCCCGATGTGTATTGGGAATCCATTGCGAGTGCTAATGAGGATACCAAGTTGGAAGAATCCGTCAACGAGTACATTTCTGTTGATCTTCACAGGAGGAACTCTTCTGTTGTTCCGAACAAGCAGTACCGTCGTTCATTAAGACATGAGTTACGTCTCTGGGCTGGATGGGAACGCTCAGGTGACGGCTTGTTATTTCACAGTTGAGTTTGAGGGTTTTGAAACGGGGTCCACCGTATTCGCTTATAACCTGGTCGGTTTTAGGCGGATCGTGTGAAGTAATACAGCGCGCCCTTGACTTGCAGCCGGGTCACCAGTGGGAGGACGTTGGACAGAGTGTTCCTGTCATCGAGTTAAGTACAGGCGGCAACCTTCGGGTCTGAAAAGGGAAGCCAATGCGCATGGTTGTTGAAAGGTGTCGAATTGTATGGAAGACGATGACTCACTTGATGTGTTCCCTAAGAAAAACATTGTAAACGAGAGTTCAGGTCTCCATCACTAGTTACAAGTCTTCCTCATGACAGCATGATGTTTATTTAGTAAAATATCCATTTTTTTCTAAAATAGACCATAGAGTGGAGTTGATGCAACCTTGTGATTGCCCGGTCGATACCTTACCAGAGTCGCATCTTCCGCAATCTTCTGGCCTCCAAATACAAATATGGTCACTTCTGTTCACTGGTTGCAAAGACACAAGATGGCGACTGCCGTAATCAAAGATCGGGCAAAACGGCAAACTCTAGACGGCAAAACAGCAGTCCACAAACTGAGTGACGTGACGACAACTACGTCCACTTCTTATATCGATCTATGGTTATATTGCTACATATAAAGGCCTCTCATTTCATCAAAATGAGTGTGAGCAAAATACGATTCCAGGCACCAGCACACATGGGTGCAACCAAAATGATCTTTCCCATTTGCGCCTTTTTCTGCCATGATTTTTTTTTAAGTCGTAATGAATTAATGGAGTGCTTTTTGGATGTCAAGCATTTCATAGACGCTAACTGATCCAAATATAACGGCACACCTTCCACCGCTCAGTCTAGCAGTGTTAAGCTGCCACTCTGGACCTCTGCAAACAGCTGATGGGTGCCAAATAAGAAGAAATAACCAGGGTTGGTGCATTATGGCTTCCATTTTCTAAATGATTTTCTAGATCTAAGACCAATTTGATCTATTAATCTACCCCCAAGAACACACTATTAATCCATGACCATTTCTTTTTTCTTTCTCTTTTTTCACCCATCGATGTTGAAACGTTGAATGTGCTGAACTCATTTTCTGTCAGGGTGCAATCATCCCTGTTACACAGTATGAAATGGGATTGGCACAGAGAGGGGCTGCCTGGTTTTGCCATTTGGAGTTACTGGAGGTAATGTAGGCAGCAGTTGACTGAGTGAGATGGATAAACATTCATTTGCAGCAGATTAAATATTGATATTTTTTTTTCGTGTGGTATATTTACATTTACAGACCAACAATACCGACACAGCAGAACTGCTTAAGTTTGAGTAAATACAGACTGTGCACTGTGTGACTGCAGGGAGAGGAATTTAGACTATTATTTCAGATGTATTACTTCAAACATCCTACTTCTGTCAAAGCCAGCAATTAGTGGAGTTGATTGGGTGGAAGTTTAAACCCTCAGAGGTGTGTGTGTGAGAAGTAGAGTAGAAGTCTGTGTTTCTGCAGCTCCGAGCTGCCAAACAGTGTGACGCGTCGTGCTGGGAAGCCGAAGAAGACGGGCCTTAGCTATCCTGATGTTCTGGTTCTTGTCATCGCTCGCATGGCATTTCATGTGCAGTGGGTGCCAATTACCTCTCACTCACAGCGTTGCGTCTCTGAATAATGCGGCCAAGCGGGTACTGAAGGCAAAAGTTTCCCTGCGTCCCTTTTGAATGTTGAGAAGTTTGCTTGGAATGTACCATCGCAATGTGGGTTTAAGGCGGTATTTCTTTCTTTTCGATTGACATGAATTACTTGTGTAGCGGGAGCAGGGGAATCCTGTCGAATGTGGCTGTCAGAAATCAAACCAATCCCTCGCCCCAAAAGTATAAAAGTTCCCCAAAAAATAAAATGATCAAGGTGACCTATACCGAGCACATGTATGGCATTCCTGCATCTGGACTTTCGATTAAGCACTATGAGCAGCACGTCGGGTGACCTGCATTAAGTTGGTGAGCTTCTTGGCAAGAATAATTAATTACCGTGAACAAGCTGTAAAAATACAGAAACAAAAAGAAGAGCTTAAACTGTGCATGCTCATTATTCATCATCATTTCATCATTGGTGGCCGTGCGTTCCGAAGAAGATTGGCGGGTTATAATTGAGGAGGTCTTTTAATGATATGGATTCAAGGTTTATGTGTATATGTTTTGATTTCCCACTGACAGATGCCCACCCTCAGTCCTCTAATGCTCACCAGCAGGTTTGACATGCGGTTCACACGTGCAGTCCGGAGGGCTTCGGCATGACGCCCCTCAGGCAACATCTACTGAGCCCGTCTGTACCATCCGACTACAGATTAAATGGCTCTGAATCGCATTGTTTGGGGAATATGGGGGATTTATAGGAGCAGGAGAGGCGCAATGTGCAGTCATAGTATTCATGCTGCAGAGTTTGTATAAACTGGGGTTTAGTTGCCCCTCGTTCATATTAAGGAAAATAATTGAAATGCCCAATATGTGTAATTGGATTATAGGATCCCCTCTCGAGGCTGGATATCCATTACATGACCATTTAACACAATGGCATAATTGCCAACTATTGTCATTGAGTGCAGTGATTTATGAATGGCTCTGTCTAGTTCAGTGTTTAACAGATCAACAGAACTTTGCACAGAGGGACCGTTTATACCGTCTCCTCTCCAGAGTTTGAGAGGTTTTCAATGAGAATGAATCAATATTGGAGTCGTTTTGTTCCCGCGAGGGACTCAAGTGTTTGTCTTGTTTGTGTCTCTGCTTCATCTTTAATAAGTACAGAAGGAACGGAGGAAAAGTGAGACATTCGTTGCAAATTGCCACTGCGAAACCTCCGCGGAGGAAAAAGAGCTGCTTCCACTGAACGGCGGCGTAATCGTTGTTTGTGCAGCGTGTTCTGTGACGGGATGGTTCACTGTGGCCTGCGGAAATAGATATCCAAGGTACCATAATCATCCCAGAAGATATCACGGTCGATGGGCATACAATTTATTTGTTATTATTAGTAGTAGTACTAGTTTTTGTATCACAAAAGCTACGACACGTTATATAACTTAAGCACGTTAGTTTGAATGTTAGCAGCATGTCATACTACCAACTAAATGTCCTATGAGCATTCAGAATTGTCATATACTGTAGGTAGACAACTGCCTGTACCTTCAATTCACACACACACATTCTTGTGTTCCTCCTTTGTGGGGTCCGAACTTGTTTTACCCAAATGTGGGGCCCCCCATTTCCAGTGGTTCTACACCTCTGTAAATAATCAGGCTGCATAACAAAAAAGTCGATATTATAATCATCACTTTAATCTACTAACATTTTAAACTTTTCTTTGCGTTAGTTTTTTGGTTACTTCATGGGGCTCCGTTTCTAGCATCACACACACACACGTATGTCAGTTTTTCCAATCCAATAGATCTACATTTGAATACAGCGGTTTACCATGAGAACCTATAGTGTGTGTTGTGTGTGTGCATGCACGTTTCATGTGTTTTGTCCTTTGCCCGCGTGCACACCACATCACATTATCGAATCGGGACCATCGGAACGAGTGCCAGGAGGCTGCGCTCGCTTACATGCGGCTCAGCGTAGCGTCACCGCTGAAGATAGCTGTAGATGGGAGTCGAGTTGTAATTCTCCGTGGGTTGGAGGCCCGAAACAAATGCCCTTGTGTGATTGATTACACGCTGCAAGCTAATGAGATAAACAGAGCTCGAATCGATTCGGTGGGGGAGGAATCATGCCAGCGGGGCATATGCAGCCGTGTGCAGCGGCTGTATTGACGCGCGGGGTATTCACAGAGCCGGCGAGCGAGAACAAGCTGCGCTTGTGGCCGAGAACAGAGCCGTGTCCCGCTGCACGGAGCAGCTTGGACCACCACCGCAATCACGGTCAATGCTGCTCAAATCAAATGGGAGCAATGGGATCTGACAAGTTGGGTACTTACCGCTTAGCAATCAATCACTGGGGAGAAAACCTTTTTCGAGTCGCGGGCTGTGCGACAGGGATCCTTGCGTTAACAGACGGGCACGCAGGACGGCACTTTTACCTGTAGTTCGCAACGCAAATTACAGGTGCTGCAGGCCTTGGCTCGTCGGTTAACGACACGCCGGTGTTACGAGTGCGTTGGTTCGCAATTTAAAATGTTAATGCTGCACAAAAGATGACTCTTTGAGGATAAGCAGGACCGGACACCGAGAAAGCCCGGGGCTTTGGAGAAGTGAATACCGGCTCTTCTCCTCATCGCCTAACTGTTAAGATGACAGTTTATAATATATTACAGGCACTTTTGTATATAAAGTTTATAAAATGCTTGTTTTCAGGTTTTGTGTGACACAAAAAATACTATATAAGATACCTTCCACAAAAGCAAAAAAGCAAAACATTTTAAACAGCATGTATCACAGTCATTTTCTGCATTTTGATGCTGCCTGAAAAGCATGGCCACAGGGCAATACGACAATAAGCTCCTGAGAGGAGTTGTGTTTAATTGATTGCGCCTTGATTGTGTCATCCAAGCCTCGTCTGCACACCAGAAGACACCAAGTGGTGGGTCCTCGGGGGGGAGAGCACAAGCTAGAAGCACGGATTGTTTGTCTTTCACACAGAGGACAAAGGGACGAGAGTGTCTGTGTTGTGTGTGTGTGCTGTTGATGAAGACTTGGAGGGGAACTAAAAAAACAAACATTGTCATCAGTGTCCAATTGCATATTCAATTCAGTTTCAATTCAGTGTATTTTGTATAGCCCAACATCACAAAATACAAACAAGTATGAATGAGACACCCATTTTCTCAAATATATATGCACATGTACTAAACATTGCCACAATATTATCTTTGTCCTTTTTAATTAAAGCGTGCTCTCAGTGGTGAGTAAAAAGTAAAACTCCTAACAAGGCACTGATCCAACGGCCTTTGGTGAAAATCACTATCAAATAAAACAAAAGCTGTCGGATCTACGGATCATTGGCCAGAGTTCACCACACTGATGACACAATGTCAGTGATAATCACGTATGATTGACAGCTATACTGTCCACATGTGGTTTCTAACATACTGATTTAAAATTCATAGGTCAAAACAAGTTTTTACAACACGTACAAAGTGGGGAAAATGAATGAAGATCAATATGGCTGCGGCCAAGGCACATTGCAAATGAAAAGCATGCATGTCACAATAATGGATATGGATTTCTGGGTGTGTGGCTCGTGTTTTATTCCCATGCAGTGCTGAAGTCTGTATATATATAGTATTGCAGAAATTGATTGATGAGTGCACAGGACAGGGGAGTGTATTTCTACATATAGTAACTTCCATTACAAGGTGTTCAATCACTGTGAAAAGGGCAAAGAAATAGCCACTCGACTACAGAGATGGAGATGTGTTTAAAGGACCACTGACAGCTGCCTGCTGCTATACTCATGTAATTAGCAGCTGTCAGAGGCTTAGTTTAAGACAGACTATAGATGAACTTTAGACGTGTGTTGATGCGGTGGCTGAGGCAGAGTGAGAAAGTAAAACACCGTGTGGGTAAAAATGCAATCGAGGAATAAAGAGCAACATTACAATATTTACCACGCTGAGAGAAGCGGGATAGCAGCCTTGAGACTTCTCAAATTGTTTGTAATCAGTAAGACACCCGCTCTGCATCAGGCTTCCTGACGTGCTTTTGTGTGTGTGTGTGTGGGTGTGTGTGTTTGTGTGTGTTGGGGGGGTCACACTGTTTTATCCCTGATGTGTTTGTGTTTGTGAATAGGTTGTGCAATATCTGTGGCTGTCTGCCGTTACCAAGGTGATGGCCTGTGGTCGTCATCCAAGCTATAACACCACGCTGGTGAATCTGGTCGGATAAAGAAAGGCACAACTATGAAAAATACTTTTTGTTCTCATATTTTAGAGTTGCTCTTTAGATGAAGTCTATATGTTTTGTCTTTGGTTTATTGCACTGCCAAAGGCTCACGTGTGATTTAATTTCAAGCTTGTAATATTATTTCTCCGAGTCTGCCTCACATACTGTATGTCCTTTAATCATTATTACCCCATCGTGACATATTAAACAGAGAGGATGCATACTTATTGAATATGTTCTCCACCCCAAAATGTTTTTATTACGACCAATATTTACATGTATTGTCAGGTGGCAACCACTCGTAGCCAAAGCAATTATGATGGGAGCAAAGGAAGTAGTCGGGCGACGTAGTATAAAGAGCAATAAGTGAGGATTTTGACCAAGAAGTCTGCTGTTCTTGTCTCGTGTGAAACAAAACATCAAACTTGAGTTTTAGAATATACTTGACGTAGGTTTACTAAGCTAACCAAGTGATTTTCGGAGTCTAAGCCTAACCAAAATGTGTTAGTTTCATGTTAACGTGTTTAAAACTACGATGTGGCCCTTTAACCCTCCTTTTACCTTTCGGGTCAATTTGACCCCATTCAATGTTTAATGTCGGTGTTCTTTGGGGTCAATTTGACCCCAGGCTGTTTTTCACTGTGTCAAACATATAAGAAATATCAACTTTTTTATATATTTAAAGGGCTATTTAGGTAGTCAACAAACAAACACAAAGTACCTCACACTTAAACTTCGGAAACAATATTAATTCTAATAATTTTCTGGAGGTTTTAATTGCTGGGGTCAAATATGTTAGTAAATGTAAAGGTAAGAGGAGGGTTAAGCTCCTGCCACCGGTAGAGGCACTAATCCAGGACACACTGGATCATATAAGAGGGTAGTAACAAATTAGCTAAGTGGTTTTATGACTTATTGGACTAATCAGATTTATCTGAGTTTATTTATTGAGTGTTATTCATGGGACATGGCTTGCAATAAAAAAGTGTCACCTGTTTTATTCAGCTGCTGCAAGTGCACACTTTTCTCAAGCGTCATGTCTCCACTGTACTGTTGGGAATTTTGAATTGTAGGCAAACTGAAATTAACATCAGTGATCAGTAACATTTGACTTGTGTACTTATTTTTGTTCTATTGTTGGTATGGATCATTTGAATGGTGCACGATATGTGTGAGCAGCCACTAAAAGTGTTGGTAATATCATTTCAGCTCTAATGGCTTAACGGTTAACCAGCTGGGAGGCCAATGTCGTCATCCAGTTAGGCAAACATGAACAAGCTAATGGCTTCTACTGCTGACTAGTGGTCCGGCACTTTATGTAAAGTACACTTTCACAATCGATCCCTTTATCCACTTTCATTTTGATTTGCAGACACTTTGTGTTTTGTACTGTATGTTAAAATAATAAGAAAAAATACTCTATATATATACACACACACGAGTTGCAGTGATGCCTTTTTTGTTCAGCAGACAATCCTATCGCATCAGCTGGTCAATGCAGCAGTAGAAAAACAATAAAAGAGCAAAATATTGCAACTGCAGGCCATCAAAAATACAGCTGAAATAAGCAAATAATAGCTTTTTTGACACTTGCCATAATAAGATAAACACTCAAACAGTCCAACGGGAACGGAGGAAACATTTTCAACGTTTTTCGCCTCATCTCATGATTTCACTGTCGACAAAGTATGACATCTCTTTGTGCTTCTGCTGAAACAAGCAAAGGGAAGACATCGTCCTTTGAGGTACATTGTATGAGTCATAGGTTGAAGCTAAATTAAGCAATGTTAACGTTTCGGTGGAGTCTTGTGCCCAAGCCTGCGTAATAAGAGATTAGTGAGGCTGCAGCCAGCGATAGTGGTGCATTACTTCAAACAAAGGGCTAAATCTAAGGAGGTTCAATCTATTTAAAGAAAGAGGCTAGGCCTTAAAAGTGTGGCAGGTGCGCTTCACACAAATCTGATAAGTACCATGTGCTCAAAGTAGTTTTGATCTTATAGCAACAGGCAGCCATAATGGAAAATGCTCAAGACTAAACACATGTTGGGTTGTGTTGACTTGAGTCTTAGTTTTGGTTTTATTCATGCTGTGATTTTGTTTTTCGTTTTTTTAATATATCGTCTGTCACTGTTTTATGTTGTATTGTATGGAACTTTGTGTGACGTGCTACTGCTGCTGTCTTGGCCAGGACACTCTTGTAAAGGAGATTTTTAATCTCAATGAGGCATTTCCTGCACTCAAAAAACCGATTCAAGCCCTTCTTAGAGGTGACACATTTAAATATTGTTTTATAAATTTAAATAAATCAATTACAAAAATAGATATTTATATTTAATGGGTGTAACACAAAATGTATGAATACTTTCATTTATTAGATTTATTTAGGTCAGATGGTGTGCATATCAACTCAAAATAAATGTGTTTCATTGGGGACTACCCTTTGCGCATGCGCTTTCTGAAAATCAGTTGTTTGCATGAGGTGAAGTCGCTGTACGGTGGTGTAGTGGCTAGCACTGTTGCCTCACAGCCAGAGGGCTGTGGGTTCAATTCCCAGTCGGGGCGTTCCTTCTGCGTGGAGTTTGCATATTTTTTTAGTTAGTTAGTTTATATTTTGAGTTGGACAAACACAAATTAAATTAATTTAATGAATATCGTTATTTTATTTTAGATGTATTTGATACAAATGAGTTGGACTAACTTAATTACATTTTATTGCACTGATGTGCTAAATTTGAGTTGGAGTTGCATATAATTATTGGATGGAAAACCTGCCAACAATTTAATTGAGTTCATCCAATGAGTCATTTCTTTGAGTGTGGTTAAATAAATGTAAAATAATAAAATGTTGTAGTTTTCTCAAGCAAAAGAATAAGACATTCATACTGAAATACAGTATTGATTATTTGGTCCGGACAACCCATTTTAAAGACAACCTGTCATCACTGGAGACGTGCTACAGTAGCTTTGGTAACCGCCCGATCGATACAATCCCATTCGCGCCGTTTCTTATTGGCAACGGGCGGAGATACATTAGACTTGTTGAAATCTCACTGGCATCCAACCGGTACAACATCTTCCAGCAAGGTTGTAAGTGATTTCGCAAAGGAAAGGTTAAGAGAGTCTCCGAATTGTCATATCTAAATCATGAAGTAGCATGCAAACACGTTGTTGCGCGTTGAAGAGAGTGTGCATATCAGTGTGAGGCCTTTGTGTCCAATCATAATCAATTATATTTAAAAGAGTCCATGAATACCCATTCATCCAACAGCCAAAATAGAGAATACAATTAGAAATTCAAATCACTGACAAGTAGTTTAAGTGTGTCCCATCCTGAGCCTTCAGCCGTTTATATCTGCTGTGATCAAGTGTGTGTCTCCTCTTTATTTCCCAATTGTCCAATCATGAGTCACTCACACGTACAAGAGATCAGAAAATTACCTAAAAATAGGCTATAAGTAGGCTGTGAAATGTGTGTCTACTCATGTAATCAAGACTGTAACAACGAGTAAACCCTGACAAGTGGCATTTATTCTGCCGGCAGTGACTGCATCTGAACATATAGTGCGAGCGTGGCAGGAGAGGATACCCCTTCATCAAAAATCCCTGATGGTACGGAGGAAGAGGAAAACACAAAGGCTGAACATTTCCCCCTCGGCTTAGATTAGCACGCACGGCACGCTTTTCTCATAGCTGAATTACGACAGGAAACGTTAACTGAATTCCATTTGCCCCAGGTAACATCTCAAGGTTAGGAAAAGCCGTGCATGATGTCTTTATTGTGTGAGAGGAGACCCGTTCCTTTAAGGGCACCGACCTACATCTCCATCTGGCCTTTTTTTCGAGGAAACCAGCAGCTTGTACCCGTCTGTATGGACCTCAATTTCACCTGAAGACACCGAGGCCGATGCTGGAGAGCCCGACTCGTACCGCTGCCTGTTGGAGGTCACTGTGAAC
Organism: Pseudoliparis swirei; assembly: GCF_029220125.1. Lineage (NCBI taxonomy): Eukaryota > Metazoa > Chordata > Actinopteri > Perciformes > Liparidae > Pseudoliparis > Pseudoliparis swirei. Next base: position 5,662,612 of record NC_079407.1, read on the forward strand.
ACGCAGGTGTTTTTTACATGGTATCACCTTGACACAGGCAACCCTGATACCACTGGGCCGCAATGTAATTGCAACATCGCCTAGCGCAGGGGTGGCCAACCCGCGGCTCGCGAGCCTCATGCGGCTCTTTGCCTGGTGTCATGCGGCTCTTACGTTCATATCTAAGTTTGTGTTTTTTTGTATGTGCGTGTTCGCTTGAGTTCAATACGGTATTTTTCGTCAAATGCGCATGCGTGAGATGAAAAAAACGCAAAGTTTCCCAGGGCAGGGGTCTCAAACTCGCGGGCCAAACGTGGAAATACCACATCCGAATGTCGAGCGGGCGGTTCCACGGAGGGTTACGTGGATAAAAGTGTCCAAAATCAACGCTGCACTTATGCCATGAACGGCGCATTACGGGCAGCAGGATGTCCCACACCTCGGCTAAAGTAGTTTACGGTGACGCTTTCTCCAGCCGCCTCAATTCAGCGGACACGTAAGAGCAGCGTTGGGAGAACCGCATCCGAATGTCGAACTCTCTTCGGCTAAAGTGGTTTATTGGTTGGCGTTTGATTACTCCAGCCCCCCATAATGCGGCGTTCATGGCGCAAGTGCACCGTTCGATTTTCGGACACCTGTTCTGATTGACACCATGTGAAGGAATTGCTTCGAGTGGCAACAACGGAATTAAGCCAGATTTGAAGAGGATTGTTCAAGGCAAGGAATCCCATAAGTCCCACTAAGCAACATGCATAGTAAAAGAAAAACGCTATTGTAAATTATTCTATTTTTGTTTGTGGACTTGGTTGAACTGAGATAATGTGTGTTTGTGTGTGTGTGTGTGTGTGTGTGTGTGTGTGTGAGACAGTGCACACAATGTTCATTGTTGAACATGACAGACCTGTTGTCTTAGTACTGTAGGAGTCCATTTCTGTCATTATCATGTTGGTGTGTGACATTTACAATAAATCTGGCTGATCAGAGGTGTGTGTGTGCGCGCGCACACATATGTGTATGATGTGGCTCTTTGCGGTGACACAGTAAAAAATGTGGCTCTTAGTCTCTGACTGGTTGGCCACCCCTGGCCTAGCGTTATGATGATGATGATGATGATGATGATGATGATATATTTATTTGTCGTTTGCCAGAGTACAGGTACAAAAGCATCGAAATTACAAGAAAGGGTGGATGAAAGATTACAGCATAACATGAGGGAAGAAGAAGGCGAGAAAAAACACCAACCCCCGGACTATGCCCGGAGAGGGTACAGTGTGGAGCAGGACAAAACACCTTAGCACATAAGCACATACATTTAGACATAACTTGCAACGAGTAGGAAGGGGGGAGGGGAGGTAATCCAACAACTGGGTGATCTAAGCCCATCCATTGGGCGCAGAAGGTAACCAGCACCGACAAGCAGCCAGCCGGTCCGGCGCCAACTCAGCAGCGCCCGCACAGCCCCGTCCGGTCACACTGGGGGTAAAAAGCAGGCGAAGGCGTGGGATGGGGGGAGGGGGGTAGTGAATGCAATCAGTATTATTGAAAGTTCGTGTGTGCGTGTTCTGGTATGTCGTCCTCCCCCAGGCCACAACAGACAAAGTTCTCAGTCCGCAAGATGGTCGTATGGAGAAGGAGCTGAAGCAGGTGATGGGTTGTCAGGATGAACGGACAAGAGGTAATACGCCGCGACTTTATTACTGTTAATTGAAGTGGAGGGAGAGAGAGAGGGATGGGAAAGACAGAGAGGAAAAAGAGGGAGACGGATAGAGACAGAGGCGGAGAGTTACAACCTGCCGTAAGAGTAAGCGTATCTCCAGATGAACCGTTGCAGGTATGTGAGGGGTTGATTCAATGTCGTGCCAGGGGGACGCATGGGTTCCAGTCTACTGTGTCGTTTGGGAGGTGATGTAATCTCTCCATATGGAAAAAAAAATAAGGTTTGTAACAAGATTCAAAGCTAATTTGTAGTTGCATGAAATTCCAAAGGCCGCCTATGCATTTCAAGTGCCATCGAAGGTAATCCTCTTTTTTTTTGAGGGGATTGCCAAACTGTCCGTAGAATATGAGGCATTAATTCAAATTACATTTACAGTATGGGCATTAATTTCCCAAAGGTGTGAGACACAAGCCAGAAGGAGGGAGAGAAGAGGAGAGCGTCATTTGTTCTCCACTTGTTCCTGAGAGATGCGTTTAGGATTCCTGCAAAAGCTGCAGCCACAAACTCATCCAGGCAAACTCTCCATTTTCATTCTTTTTCTTTTTTTACCCAAAGTGCTCCGTCAAAACAAGTGCACCTACAGTGTGTAGCGTCGACTTATCCGTGACATTTAAAGAGAGGTTGAATTAGATGAACCAGGGTGTCCAAAAGACAGGTTTTAAATACCCACGCACGAGCCGTCGCAAAGTTTTCCATCCAAGGACACGACTGACAGGTGCGGTTCATTTTTCATACGGTTCAAGCTCGTCTTGACTTTGTAGTCATGAGCAACGTGTTTACTGGGAAAATCAATTGCACTCAACACCTAACATACGTTAAGAGCAAAAATATGAAATACCGCAGAATGTATTCATTGTATGAGTGACACGTTCTCAAAACTCGTTCTCAGATGAAAAAAAAAATATCTGAGCGAATTTAAAAACTGCCCAACATGGGTTGTTCCTGTGTAAATGTCATTATTCACATTTAACATTACATTAATATTAATGTATTGGCTTCCATTACACTCTAACACACACCAGTGTCTCCAGTGACATCAGTTAAAGCCCCATTATGTAGTTTTTCCCTTTTAGCGCCCCCTTCAGTTTTTGAGGTATTTAACGTTTACTTCAGTGTCGTAAATACCCAGTTACGATCGATGCAGCCCGGTAGAAGCAATCCGGCGACTGTTTCTATTTTGGATTTATACCAACGGGCGGGATCACTAATACGAAGACTGCACAGGAACACTGTGAACTGGCCCAGCACCTACCGGACTAGGGTGAAGTAGCGCGGGGATTGAACGCGGCGCCTCGCCACGTTTCCGCCTGGTCGGTCAGCTGTTTGCCGGCTTTTGGGGGGGGGGGGGGGCGTGCAGTCATTTACTTTTGTTTTGGGGGACTGCAAAGACTTTGGGGACTGTCGGGATCCGGGGATTATACTTCGTTTTGAGTGGGTTTGATTTTTTAGTGTATGTGTTCATTTTGGGGGCTTGCAGATGCATTGAATTTGATTTAATATAATAACATTTGGGTTTCCGCATATCGACTGTGTTTTTCTTTTACGACCATTTGAGCAGAGAGTTAACACCAGAATTCGCAGATCCGCCCATTCCCTTTTTTTTAGCGTATTGTACCTTTTCCCCTTGATTGAGTTGCTAAGGGCGAATTGTTACAACATAACCAAAAGAATGACAACATTTAGTTTAGATGAAATACCGATCGCGTTTTCAGCCTTTATACGTTGTTTTCTAAATGTTTGAATGTGGAGTACGTGTGATCGAATACAATATTGTTGACAACACCAAAAAGCTGCATAAAAAAGCTACCCTTATACTGGAGCTGCGAGCGTGGAGTGGCACTATATGACATTGCGTAATCACTGCCAGAAAGCAGGTCGAAGTCCATCCGCCCCGGGCGGCTCCAGAATCCTACATAGCGGAGTTATTTCCCCACAGACCCCCGATGGCAATGGCGGAGCCGCAAATCGCCATATTAAAAGTTATTGTAGCGGCACAATTTTTTTCAAGCTGTTATTTTAAGGTACAATTGTTACATAATGTTACTTTAAGTACAGACGGTTTTTTGCTTTTCTTACTCTGGTAAACACATTGAAAAAAAAAAAAAGAGACTATTGAGGAACACTTTGTAGAGTTGGTCAAAAATACATTATAACAGCCTGAAAGTTGAAGCAATCAATACACGAGCCCGACTCTTGCCAGAAACCCCCCGAGCCGGTTTAGAATCGCTTGTCACCAATCTGGGGCTAGATGCCCAGTAAGAGTTGTTTGTCTTGAATGCAGCACATCCACAGGAGTTGATGGATGGCACTATGAGGACAGAGGCCCTCGCTCTATTCATCAAAACCAGACAACCCTCCTCGGGACTGGTGGCACAGGTGACAAATGAGAACTGAAGCCCCTGCTGGGGGGTTGAAAAGGGTAAGAGCTTTGGAAGAAATCCCAGCTTGGACAAAAAAGGACAGAGACCACTTATATTTGATCCATATTTGCTCCCCTGGCTGCTTATTATGCCCAGAGTTCATAAAATACCTCTGAACTTTTTTGTCTCGAGCAACGACTTGCCTGACGAATCGTTTTTTGCAATCCAAGCGGGGTTCAATAAGGCCCCAAATTGGTACTTAGAAGTGTGCAGTGAGAATGAGACAGATGCGGCTGAAGGAGGCTGTGGATGCTTGTGTAGACGTAAATCACATTTTGCATTTAGAACCGGGAGGAGGCAGGCAGCGGGGAGAAGTGATTTTCTTTGAAGCCCTGTATCAACTGGCGGCTTCAATGCATATTGTTAGAAGTCTGTGGAAATGGGAGGAGAGGGCCGTGTCGTTGGGGAGAAAAGATGCATTAACTTGAACGTCTCCCTGGAAATCCCTTAAAAAACCCCTCCGAAAAATGACATGCATTTCTAAACATCCTGATTCACCCATTATGCATGTGTATAGTGTATATATTTTCATATCCTCAGACGACAGCTTACTCTATTGAATTAGCTGCTAAACCCTTGAAACTGTTTATTCTTAAAAGGTATATAGCAGCATCACAGAGCCCATTAATACGTTTTGGAGGGGGGGGGGGAAAGGCAATCATTCGGGGGACTTTATGTCTTTCTGTTGTGTACATTGTGAAACAGTATAGCGTGGCAGTCGAGGCGTTACGCTCCACGTTGACACAACGCTGAGTTCTCTCCGGCACATTACTGGTCGACACAGGGAGAATGAGACCGTGAAGACTAAATGGTATGTTGTGCAATTCGGCAGTCCTTCGTGAGAGGACAAGGGAGCGAGACAGGCTGCGTGTTGCTGTCAGACAGTAGCTTGTGTTTCACCCAATGCTACGAAGCATGAATCACGTCGCTCTGTCAGTATTCAGATTGTACCGGGAGAGCCGAACGGCGCGGCAACCGGGCTACACTTTATTATCAGTTCAGCTGATATATATTTATAGATATTTATGCATCATTCAAGGACACCTTGGCTATGATTGATGGGGGAGCAGAGTGTTTGTTTGTCTTTCTCATCGTTAAGATGTAAAGTAGTCTGCAGAATGTCAAGATTCTCATCAGTCACGTTTCAGACACATTTCATATCCCTCAAAGCTACTGCATTAAAACATTTAAGTCGAAGGTTCCCTTTGCTGAGGCATTTAACCCTTGTGTTGCCTTAGGGTCATTTTGACCCGAATCAATATTACACCCTCCCCCCGCCTTAGGATTAATTTGACCCCATTCAATGTTTAATGTCGGTGTTCTTTCGGTAGTCAACAAACAAACATAAAGTGCCTCACACTTAAACTTGGAAAACAATATTAATTCTAATAATTTTCTGGAGGTTTTAATTGCTGGCGTCAAATTGAACCCAAAGGGTAAAATATGTTAGTAAATATAAAGGTAACAGGAGGGTTAAACATTGAATCGGGTCAAAATGACCCAAAGGCGGGGGGAGGGTGTAATATTGATTCGGGTCAAAATGACCCGAAGGCAACACAAGGGTTAAGAGAATATTTGATGTGCAATCTGCAATCGGTCCAATACCTTGTAAGTGGCATCTTTGCGATGCACTTTGACAGCTAATTGCTCATCTGACTCTTTTATTTTGCAACTCCATAATTTACTGGGTGTTCGATGACATTGGCTATCAATAGGTACCGTAAAGCTTCATTCCACGGGCTCGATCACACCGGACGCGACTCTCAAAAACGCGTCGCTAGCAAAACCATTGATTTCCTATTGTACGGGCCTTTCATGCGCGCGGAGGCGCACAGCTCGTCAATGTCAAACTCGGCCTAGGCAGCCAATCGGATCAAGCAAGAGGCGGGCTTTCCTTCCAGTTTTCCCGACGAGATATTCATATTAGCGGTATTTAATTTCGAAGAGCTTTATAATTCTAAATCGAAACACAACTCCAACTGACTCCTGCTCAGCCGGAAGTGTCGGCTACAACAACACAAAAGCGCTCGACATCGAGACACAATTCGCGGAATAGATGGCGGTATTCGAGGTACTCTGTTCTTTTTTATATCGTGAACCCAAAAACATTTTGTAATTTAAGTTTTATCGCCGGGTTGCGCACGCAGGCTCGCTCCACAGGCGCACCGCGCTGTTTTGCCCGGCGCGTTTTTGCAAAGGCGTATTTGAAGCGGATTTTAAAAGTCTGGTGTGCGCCCTAAGGGGGAAGCAAACAAGCTCGCTGGTACACAACCACGGCGTATCGCTCGCTGAGAAGTTAGGTTATGGCTAACGTTGTTGAAGACGTTGGTTTCTTTCCATAATGTTCAGAACAAAATTTGTAGTAGTAGTAGTTTCTCTGTGGATACCTTCGGAAATGTAAGTCTATTATTCACTTTCACTACCGTTCAAAAGTTTGGGATCACCCAGACAATTTCGTGTCTTCCATGAAAAATCACACTTTTATTTATCAAATGAATATAAAATATAGTCAAGACATTGACAAGGTTAGAAATAATGATTAATATTTGAAGTATTAATTTTGTTCTACAACTTCAAGCTCAAAGGAAGGCCAGTTGTATAGCTTTTATCACCAGCATAACTGTTTTCAGCTGTGCTAACATAATTGCACAAGGGTTTTCTAATCAGACATTAGTCTTCTAAGGCGATTAGCAAACACAATGTACCATTAGAACACTGGAGTGATAGTTGATGGAAATGGGCCTCTATACACCTATGGAGATATTTCATTAGAAACCAGACACTTCCACCTAGAATAGTCATTTACCACATTAACAATGTAAAGAGTGTATTTTTGATTAATTTAATGTTATCTTTATTGAAAAAACAGTGCTTTTCTTTGAAAAATAAAGTCATTTCTAAGTGATCCCAAACTTTTGAACGGTAGTGTAGTTTTTGCTCTGTTATTTTCCGCGCCAACTCATATTTACATGTGACATTGCTCAGCACCTCGTTTCTAGCTTTGTCGGTCAGAGGCAGAAACATCGTTAGCGCCTTGTCACATTGTCAGACAGACTGGGTAATTAATGGACAATGGGTTTGTCTGAATACTTTTTCTGGAAAAGGCTTCAAACAGATGTTATGGGAACTCAGCCACACAATGCGTTTAAAATCTAAATAATGAGATAAAAGAGAGGCTAAGGATCTCCACGGAGCGGCTGGCTTAGAATGCCTCGTTCTTTTTTGTACTCTGAGCCACTCTTTCATCTGGCAGTCATGTTTTTTTCTCTTTCATGTCAGTATTAAAACCATTAATTAATGCAGTTTTAAAATTGAGGGGCAAGTGTTTCCATACACGACAAGCGAGATGAACTCTGCACACACTCTCACGCACACAAGCATGCACACTTTCTGTTGGCTTGATTATAAACTGACTGACTTTTATTTTGAAGCTTAATCCATCCATGTTCCAAATGAAACGGAATCCATAAAACTCTCAAACTTCCCAGGATAATTGTTATCACCATGTGGCTCGGTGTAGTTTAGAGGATTGTTATTTTTGTTGTTGTTGTGTTTTTTACTCTCTGCATAAGTTTAATGAGAAATGATTTGCAAATCTTGTTTGGTTTTATTGTTTTCGCATGTTATAGATTTTTGCTGAGTGCTCAGGGTGGTAAATTATCACAGTGGATATATTGCCTTCGATGCAAGTCAGGCTTTACCGGGGAGGGGCTGTTAATTTGCAGTGAAGCCTCACATGGAAATCTATTGGATTTGGACAAGTTTAGTTTAATCGGAATTTATTGCTTTGTTTGAAAAGGATTATCGAACAACTTGTATATCATTATCAATGCATGCACTTGATTTACTTGATTCAACCTCTCTCACAACAATGATGCCATTCACTTTCACAGTAAACCAACAGTTATCTTTATTTAGCCCTTGAAATATTAACATATAAAAGGCTCATTCACAAACAAAGCAGTTTGGTTATTTGTCAATGTCCACTTTTTTCAAGTAAAAAAACAAACACAGTCTACAATGTCCATCAAGAGCTTTGGCCAGTGAAGCGTGACTATGTGTTTACTGCAGCTCAGTTTACATACCCACTCCTTTTTACTCTTTGCAAAAACCAACATCATTGTAGGCCTATGCTTTCTTTTTGCGTCTAATTTTCACTTCTTTGCAGTGATGGGTTTGAAACTAAAACTATAACAACTACACTCTCCTGCAGCCACAGCCTGTTGTCCCAAATCCTTGGAAGTGTGACTTTGATAGAGCAGTGCTTGTGCTGCAAGAACATTTTTAAGTACACATGGTTCCCTAGTTTAAGTGTGCTTGTGTGTCGTGATGCAGCACTGAGATAGTTCACTTCTTACCTCCTGATAAAAGTTTCAGCTGTGTGCTGCAGGCACAATAATGTCAGAAATGCAGGCCGTATATCACAGTTGCCCCGTTGAGATCAGATAAAAGTGTAAGCTGTAGACCTCCATGCCCTCCAATTCAATGTCAGCCACTCACACTGATGCCAGTTTTTCTGTGGTAACACTGTAGAGAATTCTAGGTCTCATACCCGCCGCTGCAGTACATCCTATCAGTCTCTTCATGAAGCCGCTATTTTTCTCTTTTGCCTTGAGCAAGTGTTACGCATGGTTGAGTGTCCACAGGGAGCCTCAATGAACATGCACTCCCAGTTTGACAGGTCAGTTCCCAAATATAGTTTTCTCCTACAACACTCAATCACTGAAGACGTACCTGTACATGTCCACGCTAACCCCCTAACCCTTAGGCATGCATCCTGCAAGTATACATACATGTTCATGCACACGTACTGTATGCCACATGCCAAAAAAAAGTTGCAATTCAGGTGACAGTAAATTATGAAAAAAAGGTGCACAGTAGATAGGTGATTAGCCTCTGCAAGATAATCAAAATTGTAATCTCTCCTGCTATTAATCTATTCAGTGAAATATGCAGATCGTAGGATTTATCTTTATTAACATCAGCAGTTTGCAGATATGTTCTATACGTCTGAAAACACACCCAACGAGCTCAGTTTAAAAAAATATTCCATTCAGCAATTAGACCAAACTTCTGCCTTTGTGGTTTGCAATGTGATCTGCTATGTCGGCATATTCCTCCCTTCATTAGAGCGGCCGTCTCCCTAAATACTTGCAATTAGAATGAGAATCTTCTTAATAGCAGGAAAACTCATCCAGCAGGTGAGACACAGGGTTTTTCTCTTCCTGTGGACCGAGTATTGCAGCTCTGCAGCAATAAAGTGGACGGGGGAAAAAGAAAAACGATACAGAGTTGTCTTCCTATGTACGCTTTCCAGGAGACTGACAAAGAAAAAGAGTCTTTAGGCCCAAATGATGGTGTGGTACCAGGGTTTGATCACTTTGAGCCCTGGCTTTAATGGCTCGCACCCCAGAGATCTCCCATCTTACAAAGACCTTGATGTTAAATTCAAGCGCAGAGGTCTGGACTAGGAGCCGCAGGAGTGGATCAAATCAATTAAGAAATCTTTCAATGGTCACCACAGAATGTTTTTAATGTTTTTTTAAGGATTATATAGAGTAGAAGCCTCATTACAAAATGATCCATTTGAGAGGTGTGCGGCAGACTTTCAGCAAATAGAGCCTAGGGGGAACATAAAAATGTGCTGGACTGTGCATTTTAAAAAGTGTTGGTTGTGAAATAAGCACCGCAACCTTTTTTCAGTCCTAACGAATCAGCTCTCGGATGAATTCATCCGTCCTGTATGGATTCAACCACCTTCTTTCTGCGCAGTGTGTTTCCCCTGCCGCCCAGTCATCCGACAGAAAACAATGCTCGCTTCGCCAAGAGAAGCAAGATGAAATGACCTTTGCAACTCTCTGCAACTTTTTCCACCAGTCACCAGCGATGGCACGAAGCATCGTGTGAGAGAAAAACGCAGAGGGCAAAGTCAAAACTCCCTGATCGAATGTGAAGCGGTCCCCGAAAGAGCCAGAGTGAACCAGACAGCGCTCTGTCGGGCCTGCTGACGGCAGACGGGGGCGGATGCCTCGTCATTTGTCTCTCTTCTGATCGGCGCTGTCGGTCCAGATTGATCCCGTGAGGAATACTCTGTCCGCCTATACAATTGCTGTCACAAGTAATCCCCGTGTCTCGAAAACGTTGACTCAATTATGTTCGATCGATCGATAGATGGATAGATATTTGAATTGTCGAAAATTAGAAATATACGTATAGCTCGTGCTGCTTGTCAGACGGTGCTGTGAGGAAACCGTTAACCACGTCTTTATCCAAACGTGACCGGCTGTCCAGGTTACGCAGTAGCACCGATCGAACAAGGACATTCATGTTCTTTTTAATGCCTCCCATCTCACTAAGATTACTTAAGCCCTCTGTTTTACGGGTAGCGGAGCCCTTCAATTTCCCCAAGCCCCGGTAATTATGCAGCCTCGGAGTACGAGCCATGTGATCGTGTTCTACGGCAGAAGGTATATTACCTTTTTAGGGTGTCAAGGAGAGCACCTCGGGGAGCAACTTATAATTGCAGCTGGCACCGGTTTCAAACTGTGGGAGCATGTTAGAGGGATTTTCATATTGTTTGCTTGGCTGCACGGGCGACCACGGTCGTGTTCTGACTGCCAGTGTGCGGCCGCGGAGTGAAACGACGGAGGTCATATGTCATAATCATAAGAGGTCAACTCTGATGCAGAGGCATTCACCACAGCACTGTCCCAACTGTAACCAGAATATTCAAGGAAATCCATGCAAAAAAAACTACAAGTGAAATGTTATTCGAGTCTCAGTCAATACATTAAAATCCCACACTTGTGTTTCACCCTGGAGATTGATGTTTTTGGGAACCACGTATTTTTGTCGTCGAAACCCAACCATGTTCTTTTGTTGCATTCTTGTCTTGTTTTGATCTTGTAGTAATTACAAGCCAAACCATGACGTTTTTTCTTTCATTTTTTTTTCAGCAACATAAGCTGTCATCTTGTAGGGTGTTTTTTTCTTTTCTTTCAATTGTGAATATTTTGCACCCGTTTTAAACTGTTAAAAACTGCAAATTAAATCCTGGAGAACATAATTGAGAGTGCCATTTAGTTGAATGGGTAAATCATGTTGGAGACAGGGTACACTAATGATATTCAAGCTTGTAATGACTTTGTAGAACACTAATCTAGTGACATCTGCACGTAAAAATACAATACTTTGGTTTATAACCAGACACCTGCAAAACAAAGGAAATTGAATTCAGTAAACTGTATTCAAATAATATCAATATTATTGAACTAAACAATTTTGAACCAGGGTCTCCTGTATCTGAAAAGTAGCTCGTGAAAAATAAGGTGTGTTATTCCAAAGCTGATATTTCACCGCATCAGGTACGTCAACATTGTTTATCTTCTGCTGCTATACGTATAGATGTTTGATATTATCTGTTGGGGAATGAAATGAGCTCTGTTTTGTCTCATTTTCAGGCTGCACAGTGTTCACTGGTCAGCTCTATAATTTACATACATTCAAGTATCCGATTGGTCCTTCAATTATGGCGCAATGCAGAGTCCAGAGAATCCTGATTGGATTGTCTTAGTCCTGTTTCAGTCATGGGTCGAGTCCTTTTCAAATGAAATATGAATGATGTATCCATAAGATCTCACTCAAGTGTTATCAATAGTGTGGTTAAGGAGCTTTGACAACATGGCTAAGTGACCTGCAGTCGTACGGTTACGATCCTCACGATGCCCACTTCAGTGCTGGCTTCAGCCGAGGCGTCGTGAACAATAATCACGTGGAGAACGACACCGCTAACGTGAGATAAAGTGAGACATACTTCAAGCAGCGCGTTGTCTTTCAGACTAAACTGCCAACCTGGAGCACGTCATCACCTCCAAAGTTTCCCGAAATGTCCGGTGGCCACTCTCACCATTCTGCCGGTGTAATGCCTCCAACCAAACATGAGCAGCCAAGAGTTTAAAATGACACCCCCTCCCCCCTCTTGATGGTCGCACAGGGTTCAATCGAGCTCCTGCGGAAGCCGAAAATGACCCGGATTGGTTGAGTGACAGCTGTGAAGACAAAAAGGCATCGAGTGAAAGGTCGCGGTCGCTTCTTCACTTTGGGAGCGAGTGCTCTATTTGTGTAATGGTACGTGAAACACCAACACCGGCCTGTCACATCGGCCATTCAAGGGTAAAGGCACTACGCCGGGGATGCAGGAAAAAGGTACACATGCAGCTATGAGCCAACGCTTTTGGTTCACACATGGTTCAGTGAGGGGGTGTTTATGATATCCGTGTCATTAAAAGCAGAAGGAAAAATGAAAAAGTCAATGAATGAAAGGCTCTTGTTCGTACTGGAAACGATATTTCAGAGCAGTGTTGTGTTTCAGCAGGACACAACGTGGAGCCATTATCTATTTATACCCCAGAGACCAATGAGATTCTGCTGTTTCACGAAGCAGCACCTTCAGGCTGCTGGTGTTATTCCTGTACAGCTCTGGCTGAGGCTGGGAATTCTTCACAGGGATCAGTGTATTCCAGAGATGGTGTGGATGGTGACGTGTGCGTTTTTATTTAAAAATATATATTGTGTGTGTCAGTGGGAAGAGAGGTAATATGAAGGGGGGATTGCCTGTAAAGCCACAACCTTGTCCTGTCCTCGGTTTCTGTCAGAAGTTCTCCCCGAGGGAAATCAGAAGGTAGCGTCGAGACCTTGAGGATGAGGGTTTGTGCAAGTCCATTTAAATAAGTAATTTCATCGTGAAGTGAAAAGTAAGCGGCCAGACTTCTTAGAGATTATATTATGCCTTGATCTGACGGTGTGGGAGTCAGCATGTGGCAATAGCTGGGCAGGTTGGATTGAGCTCCGGCTCCAAAGCCAGAACACGGGAGACGCGATCAGAGCCACGTGACTGATTGCCCCTTCAATATTTCTCATCGCAGGCCTTAAAAAAAACCTGCAACAAAAGGCCTATTGTTGTGAAAGAAAAGGCAGCCACTGGAGAGTTTCATCAGTGTGACAATCTGCTCGGACTGCTCGACGTCGGGTTGGAATCCACAAGCTAAGATTAGACACAAGAAAACAGTATCGTGGCTAATTGTAGAGGACATTTCCTCTGCAACAGAGCCAATTAGGCCACAGCGGCGGGTCTTTTTTAATGTAGGTGTTGTTGCCGTTGCCAGATGGTCCCTCCCAACGCGATAGGGAACACGAGGTTGGACCGCGGCGCTCGGGTAAAGATGTCGCTGGGCGAACAAACAGTTCTTCCGAGTTCAGGCTTTCCTCACAAACACCGTCGGTCCCGTCTGCCACGCGTCGCCATGGCAACCGACGGTCAGGCTGAGCTCGGCGCAGCATCGTTTTTTTCTTCTTCTCCGGTCTCGAGAGAAAAACTATAAACAAGAGGACAAACAAAGACGGCTCCACAGGCGCCGCAATGAGAAAACGCAGCGGTGCGCCCGACGCCGGCATGCTAATGATCCCCCCCTACCCCCCCCCCGCCCCCCCGCTCGCGCGAAGTCTCCCCGGCATCCATCATTCACCTCTATTTCATCGTGTCATCGTACACAGTGGGCAATTTACATCGCGCGTCTCGCTGAATGCGTACGGACGTCGGGAGACTATCGCCTGAACAAAAATCTTTCAAAGAATTCACCTCGGAGATAATTACAGCACATCGTCGCCATCAGGCCTCTGACATTTCCTTTGTTCCTTATTGTGAGTGTGATGACAGGCTAACGTTAAACCGAGCGAGCGCGTCCACCCCGCTGCTAATCGGGTTGTTATGAATTGAAATAGGATGGCGGGCAGCTCTTGCGGCTCCAGAGCGACCGGAACGCCCGGCGATTGTTCTTGTAAAAGGACATTCGGCGCTCCGCCGCTTGGCCTTCATTGAGCTGTCAGGAGGTGGGGGGGGGGGATGCGGCGCTGTCAGCCCGCCTGCCCCCCCCCCCCCCTCCACCATCCACGGGATCGATCACACCCGCCGCCTCCCAGAGAAACCCAACCACCGCCGCTCCTCCAATTACAGCTGATGGGCCACAGTTTTCCATCAGCAAACCGGCGCCCTTCAGGGCCAGAAGGAGAGAGACAGACACAGAAAGAGAGAGGATGGATGGATGGATGGAGTGGCGAGTCTGCAGTGGAAAAGAGAGGAAGAAAGAGGAAGAATGTGGTGACCAGAGTGGCGTGCCGGGCTGTTTGGAACCTCCCATGTTGAACTTTGACTTAGACCCGCGTGTGCATTATTAATATTGACCACTTACACAATAATAAAGAAGCATTTACTCACCAACTGACACGCCTGAATTAATCATAGAGGCATACTTGAGTATACATAGAGGCATACTTGAGTAGGCACGATGAATTCTCTTTCAAGGCAAACCTGGCAATTTAAACTGAAATGACAGATGACTTCAGAATAAATAAATAAAAAGACCCCCAGGTCTGTCATTATCTCTGGCAAAATACCCGACGCACCATCGAAGATGCAGCAGAGGGGAGGCGTTGTTGTTTTTTTCTAAGCAGGGCACTTTTCCACTCGACGGTGTCATTCCTCCACGGCGATCGCTCATACTTTAAAAAGAAGATTACGATCAGTGATGGGATCATTATATGTCTGGAGGATTTTCTCCAGTGCAGTGCAGCAAAGGTCGGACCCTCCGAGGAGGCAAAGAGACATCAAAGCAGGAACTATCGTGAATTCTGCACACACACACAAAATAATAATAATGTGTTTCTCCTTTGCCATTGTGGTTGCCTTTCTTGCCTCGGGCAAGTTAACCTGTATGTGCAGTGAGAAAGGATCGTCCCTTACGGGCTCTCGCAGCTTCTACTGCAGTTAGATTAGAAAACATATTAGAAATCCCGAAGCAGGTAAGGACATATTTAACCCTCCTGTTACCTTCACATTTACTAACATTTTTTACCCTCAGGGTCAATTTGACCCCAGCAATTAAAACCTCCAGAAAATTATTAGAATTAATATTGTTTCCCAAGTTTAAGTGTGAGGTACTTTATGTTTGTTTGTTGACTACCTAAATAGCCCTTTAACCCTTGTGTTGCCTTAGGGTCATTTTGACCCGAATCAATATTACACCCTCCCCCCGCCTTTGGGTCATTTTGACCCGATTCAATGTTTAACCCTCCTGTTACCTTTATATTTACTAACATATTTTACCCTTTGGGTTCAATTTGACGCCAGCAATTAAAACCTCCAGAAAATTATTAGAATTAATATTGTTTTCCAAGTTTAAGTGTGAGGCACTTTATGTTTGTTTGTTGACTACCGAAAGAACACCGACATTAAATATTGAATGGGGTCAAATTAATCCTAAGGCGGGGGGAGGGTGTAATATTGATTCGGGTCAAAATGACCCTAAGGCAACACAAGGGTTAAATATATAAAAAAGTTGATATTTCTTATATGTTTGACACAGTGAAAAACAGCCTGGGGTCAAATTGACCCCAAAGAACAGCGACGTTAAACATTGAATGGGGTCAAATTGACCCTAAAGGTAACAGGAGGGCTAAACATAAATCGCAATTAAAATTGCATGAAGGAAGAGACACTTGTAATACTTCCTGCAGGACAACCTGTGCGTGGAGAGGCATCGATCCTTGACGGTGCGTTTGTGTGCAGCCCAAATACAGATCGTCGGCCTCTATTCCGATGGGTTGCATTAGCAGGCTTGAAGTCGATCAATACCAACACCACGCCGTCTGGTCTCTCTCGCTCTGTCGGCTCCCTCCGTCCAACCTCCTCCGTCTTCATGTTATGTCCTCCATCCGTCACTGTCAGAGGCACAAAATGATCACGGTGGCAGTGGTCAGCCCATGTTAGGGTCACAGCTCGCCGCCCAGTATGAGCCTGTCGGGACGTGTGTGCGCCTGTGTGCATGTCTGCGGTGTGTGTGTGTGTGTGTGTGTGTTTAAGTGTTCGGTGTCCGGTCAGAGAGCGTAACGTGACAGAATGGAGCCGCCTGCTGCAGTCCTCTGAAATCCGGGGTTCCGCACTGTGACTCCGTCAAGTCGTGAAGGAGTTGCTCAGTGCACTGCAGATCCAGCACACATGGAATGCATCAGCAATGTCGCTGGATGAAATCAGAGAGAACTGAAACACTATATTCAAAAATGCATCGTCTATGAAAACGAGTTGGGAGGACCGAAAGTCCCTTTTGTGATTTTTCTCTTTATTGTTATTAAAACAAACGTGTCTTAATTCGGCTTTTTAGATAGACGTTTCTGCTTTAAGCCGTCTTTGTGAATAGAGGGGGGGCCACTCCCATGTTGTAGCTCATGAATATTGATGTTGTGATACAAATGAGCCACAAACGGCCTGAGGCGGAAAGGCAGGTGTGGAGGTTTTGGAGGAACTGAGCGATAACATATCAATCTGGATTTAAATAAATGACTTGACTATATCCATCCTCATTAAAAACATTTTTTTTAAAGAGTAAAAAAGCGTATCTTGAAAACTATCACTATCCTTTGCTCAAACAGTATCACACCTCCTATCAGCAGCCGATTTATATTCAGCTTAGTAACCATAGCTACGCGTGGCACAAAAGACACATTTTGGGCTGGTGCCTGGTTTTATCTCTGAGCTATTAACCCCCGATGAGCTGAGGCACAGCTTGGGATCCTTGGCCTCCTTTTGGTCGCTTCACATTCTAAGCTCACAATTATTGCTGCTTGAGCTTTTTTTCCGATCAGTCCCTCAGCCCCGAAATGACCTTCTCGGCATCTTGGTGTCCTTTAACTGTTTTGAAAAACATATTTTTTAAGTGTTTCTCTGAAAAAATAGAATAAAATGCGCTGTGTTAGTATTATACGCTGTGCTGTTTTGCGTGGCTTTGAAGCCTGTTCACGTAACACACATCTATGATTTATTTAATTTTATTTTATTTCACCTGACATTGCTACAGTTTCGTGCTTTGAGCCTCTAACTGAGTGTGTGTGTGTCGGGGGGGGGGGGGTATGATGTATTGTTCTCTGCCATGCAGGAGGTGTAGGTTTGCATCCATCATGTCAAAGCAAAACAAACATGGTGTGAAGGAGGAGGAGGAGGGTGTATGTCTCTGATGGTGCGTGTGTGAAATGATGTGCGAAAGCATACTGGAGCTCAGTTAAGACACTACATTTAAGATAAAGACCATTTTAAGAAGCTAGTGAACGCAGCTGAACTATGAATCCCGTTGAAGATGCGTTACATTTAGGTAAATAGTGCTTTCTAATTGACAGTTGGTATACATGAAGACTCTTGTTGGGACAGTATATGCTATCTGTTGTCTTCAATGTCTTTTTTAATATTTATCCTACTAGTTGGAAAATTCGTAAATGACATATGTATGATGAGAGCTTAAGTGTAACTGGAGTCAAATTCCATGTATGGGCACATATACGTGGCCAATAAAGTCGATTCTGATTCCGATATGTTTCTAGTATTGTTGTCACTTGTGTGGCCACGCCTTGAATATATTGCACACGTACAGTATGGCATCTTCACATTATCCGGGAAAAACAACCTTGGCTTCACGCCTCAATTATTGTGCGCCTTGCAACGGCTCTGGATGGACGGCAAACGTTTGTTGTTGAAGTTTGACCCGAGCTGTGTTGACCTTCGTGGGCGCAGGCAATCACTATCGGCCCGCCGCTTTAATCCTTTCATCACAAGGCGTTGCCATTTTTTAATTCGATGCTCGGTAACGGTGAACCGGCCGTGACACGGTGAGTCGGTGCTTCAGAAAAGCTTCATTCCTCCATCGCGAGTGATTTGAATTAAAAATCCTCTTGTTCAAGTTGTTCAGCATCAGCAAGTCAGCTGGATATACAGAAGGGGTTTTCCTCCATGGTTTTCAGATAATTGCTTTCTTCCCTTATGACAACCCTATTGAATTTAAATTAGGCCAATAGCAAACCTGTTACACATGCGTGCCCTCTGCATCGCATCTTGTCAAATCGGCTGTTAATGTGCACCACTCCTGTCTCATTTCTCCTCGCCTGGCATCAGCTGATCCCCCCCTGCAGCCACAGCGGCTGCCCACAGGCAGCCACAACCAAGACTGTGGCAGAAGAGGCGGGCAGAGGAAGCCTCATCAATAATGTAGAGCGGGATCGCTGTGGGAGACGAGTTGTGGTGGAGTGAGTGAGAAGTGCATCTGGTGTTTTCTTATTTCTTACGAATAGACTTTTTTGAGATAACACTCCCTAGAGGGCACGTGTAAGACGAAGGAGGCTATTAATAGCTGGCAGGCTGAATAAATTGTCAAATGTGTGTATGCTGTAGATGTGCATCTGGCCATATTGTAGCAAGTTCTTCCTTTGCTGTTGTGTGATTTCACCCCCTATGAAATAGATGAATGACACAGAAAACTAAAGAAATACAAAATTATATATAAATATATACAGGACTGTCTCAGAAAATTAGAATATTGTGATAAAGTTCTTTATTTTCTGTAATGCAATTAAAAAAACAAAAATGTCATGCATTCTGGATTCATTACAAATCAACTGAAATATTGCAAGCCTTTTATTCTTTTAATATTGCTGATTATGGCTTACAGCTTAAGAAAACTCTAAAATCATATCTCATAAAATTTTAATATTTCCTCAGACCAAGTAAAAAAAAAGATTTATAACAGCTGAGTGTTTGTCAAGGCTCAGGAAACCCTTGCAGGTGTTTCGAGTTAATTAGACAATTCAAGTGATTTGTTTAATACCCTACTAGTATACTTTTTCATGATATTCTAATATTTAGAGATAGGATATTTGAGTTTTCTTAAGCTGTAAGCCATAATCAGCAATAAATCAGAATAAAAGGCTTGCAATATTTCAGTTGATTTGTAATGAATCCAGAATGCATGACATTTTTTTTTTTTTAATTGCATTACAGAAAATAAAGAACTTCATCACAATATTCTAATTTTCTGAGACAGTCCTGTATATATAAATATATATATATACATTTTTAAAAGCCCTTTAGGGTTGGTTTTTGAAAGCCCATCAGGGTGGTTTTCATTCTGTATGACGAAAATGTGAAATACTCCAATATCTACGGAACTGAAGTCAACTACATGGGTGTAGTCCTAATAGGCACATTCCATGGAGGCCAAAACAAAAATCTCATCAGTTTCCTGTCTGTCAGGCAGCTTGTAGTGTGTCCTCAGAGGAACACACACACACACACACACACAAACACTATGATTAACTCTCCTGACAGCTGTCCAGATGCAAACACAAATGGCGTCACCGAGGCCCTGGGAGTGACCCGGTGGCTGTTACAGTACGGCAGCGTCTCCTCCCAGATGCCGTCTTGCCCGTTGCCTTTTTCTTCAAGGCCCCTCATTGTATTGAGAAGAGGAAGCATCATCCTTGCTCACATGTCTCTTGTGCTTTTGTTTTTGTTTTCGTCCCAGGGGCCCGCCCTGAGGACGTGAAACTGTCGGCAGAGTTTGGAGGTCACCGCTCCCCCACCCCCCTCCCCCACCCCTGCCTTTGACCACCCTCAACCGCCACGCACCTCTGCTCGCCGGGCGGCGCCAATTAAGGCCGGCTCGAGACAAAGCACCGTGACCGTATCCGACGACACAAGGAGGAGAGGAAGACGCTGGAGGCGGGGCCTGTGCTTGCTGCAGACGGGCAGAGGGCTGCTTGTGAGTAACCTATTGTTGTCATTGTTATAGAGGGGGGGGCTCAGACTCATTTCCATACAACTGGCCAGGACTGTATGTTTTTTCCCCAGTACAGCAATCTAGACATTCATAACCAGTATTCCATCCAAACGTCAATGCACTATTTTGAGAATGGGAGCATCGTATTTTTATCCAGAGATGTTTTATTGACATACACTACCGTTCAAAAGTTTGGGATCACCCAGACAATTTTGTGTCTTCCATGAAAAATCACACTTTTATTCATCAAATGAATATAAAATATAGTCAAGACATTGACAAGGTTAGAAATAATGATTAATATTTGAAGTATTAATTTTGTTCTACAAACTTCAAGCTCAAAGGAAGGCCAGTTGTATAGCTTATATCACCAGCATAACTGTTTTCAGCTGTGCTAACATAATTGCACGGGTTTTCTAATCAGATATTAGTCTTCTAAGGCGATTAGCAAACACAATGTACCATTAGAACACTGGAGTGATAGTTGATGGAAATGGGCCTCTATACACCTATGGAGATATTTCATTAGAAACCAGACGTTTCCACCTAGAATAGTCATTTACCACATTAACAATGTAGAGAGTGTATTTCTGATTAATTTAATGTTATCTTTATTGAAAAAACAGTGCTTTTCTTTGAAAAATAAAGTCATTTCTAAGTGATCCCAAACTTTTGAACGGTAGTGTATATCTGTACCTTGACAATCTTGCTTTGTTCAGCTTTCAATTTCACAAACGCAGATGCCTTATTTACATGTATTCTATGTTCCCACAAGGCAGCTCCGTGAGCCTCACAGGATGTTGTTGAAGGTGAAAAGAGGATGCAGGTGAAACCTCCTCCCACTATTCCCTCTCCGTCTGCGTCTCGCTGCTTGTCCAATGGATAACCCTTTTTCACCAGGAAATCCGAACGGAGGAATTAGGTGGCGGACAGGGGCAAAATGATCCGACAGATCCACTTACTCCCGCTACATACAAACCCCCTGGCCTCTGATATTATTAGAGGTTGATATATATATATATATATATATATGTGGGCACAGTGCACGGGGGCAGAGGGGAGAAGATTGGGAGACGAGAGGAAGGCAGGGAGGGAGGGGGGGACAAATCCGAGAAAATAATCTTAAAGTGTGGAGGCAGCGAATGATGAGATAGTGTGGGGGGGTGGAGAGCGAGAGAGGCTCATCGGCCTGTTAAATCGCTTGTAGGCTCGGTCGTCTCCTCACTATAGCGCAGAGGAGAAAATATCGTGATTTCTTATTGGCAAGCCTCGGGTAAGATGAATCTAAACCCTATACTCTCATATTGCCTTTTGCCCAGTGCAAATAAACGCGGCTGAAGTACGACAGGTGAGCACACAGATCTATACAACTTACAAACGCCACGGCGCCCTGGGATCGCACCGCCGGTCGATAGCAATGTTCCACACTGCGCCAAATATTCAACTTTATAATCCAATTCACAGAGTATTCAAAAGCATGACGACGAGATAAAAATGTATGCTTTTGTTAAAAGACAGGACATAGACGTTTTTGGATAAACTCATATATTTATATACTGTATGTAATATGCAGCATGCCGTATATTCCACAGACATTCAAGAACAAATCCTCCCGACTCCCAGACTTCTCTTCTCACAGCATCGCCGGGAGGGTTGATATTTTTGGCAAGGGAAAAGAATCCCCATGAAGTTTTGCTCATATATTTATGATCCACAGAGTATGAATCCTTATGACTCCTTATCTCCTCTGGCCGTAATTCAAAGTCACTCAACCCGTAAACTACCCCCGACATCGACATGATTGATTGGCACACAATCTTGTACAGACATTCATGGTTCCCAGAGGATGTATCCGAATGCCTTTGGTGATCCTCTCACTTTTCATCTAGTGCCATCATCATGCCAATTGTAATCTGCCTTTGATTCATGAATATTATAACTAATGACATCCCGCCGGCCTCAGCTGTGTCTTCAGTGCTCATTAGCACACGGTAGCGTGCTAACACGCTCAACAAAGAGGATGAACGTGGTAAATGATAGACCTGTGTCGCCTCAGCCGACTCACATTGTCTCTTTAGAGCAATATTAGCAAAATGACTGCATAAACTCACAGGGTAATGCAATAAAATGTAACAGCCCAGCAGTGAATCCTACACCTTCCTTTCTTTTTGTAAAGCTAACCGATTGTTGTTGAGACTGCGGCAGAGAGCCTCAACTCTGTTGTCACGTTTGTGTGGTTTTATTGGGCTTCATTTGATTGCCATATATAGATAACAATGACATCACATTTCCCTGCATGCACTATTCCCACAGGCGGCCTGACTCTATAGTCTGCTCACGTGTGGATTTGAGAACAGGCAGCATTCCATCAGTCTCCATGATCACAGTTTTATTTACAGTGTCTCCAACAGGCGTAGAGCTTAAGCATATGCGATGTAATAATGTAGATAGCGCTCCAAACCTCCTTAATTGGTGTGAACTGAATTAGCACCGACTAATCAAGAGAGCAACCTCTCATCATAGATTTATAGACGTCTATGATTGCTGCCAGGGTGAAATTAACTCTTTCAGTCAGCGGGGGATTGTTAAAAGATGCCTGGCTGAAACACACCGTGCTTTCTCTCTCTCTCTCTCTACCTTTGTCACACACACACACAGACACACACACACGTATATGCAGATGAGACGTGTCTGTTCCTTCTGGCTGTCTCTGTAGAGCTGTCACACATGCTGCGTTTCGGAGCGCCAGGAGACCGGGGTTGACTTGAATTAAACTGAGAGGATGTCCTTTCCAGATCTGCAGAGGGCCACAGAGACACATCCGCCCCCCCCCCCCCCCCAGAGAGAGCCAGTCAAAAGACAGTGGGAGGGGAGAGAGAGAGAGAAAGAGAGAGAGATGAAAAGAGGAAGACAAGAATAAGATGGGGTTGGTTAATACAAAAAAAAAGAGGCAGGCAGAAATTGTCTGTGAGAGAGGGGGTTGAAAGAGGAGGACAGTAGAAGAGGAAGGATGGAGGGAAGATGAAATTGGGTTGTGTGGGTGGGTGTGAAAAAGTTTGACAGAAAAGAGAGAGAGGATGAGAGACAGCAAAGAGAACTTTATGCCACACCGCTTGTTAAAGTCGTACTGAGGTTAAATACATGTATTCAAAATGATTACTGCATGTTAGAAATGTAACTTAAGTAAGATGTTCATGTTCTGTTGTCTAAAATCTATGGTGGTGTACTTGGAGACACAACATAATAGTACAATATATAATAAACAACTTAATGATTAAATAGCATACGAATGAATACAGGTCTAAATTCATGGTGTGATCCAAAAATTAAGAAATCCATTTTCAAAAATCGCTCAGTATATTAAAAATGTTATTTAATGGAAATTAATTAATTAATTAGTTGAACAACAGAAAAGTATGAGGCAACTACTTTGATAATCGATTCATCACATTTATTATATTCAGCTCTTCATTATTGGAGAATTTACCGTTTTTTCCGTGTCATATTATTGAATTTCTTCGGATTTCTAAGTGTCGGTTGTAACATTTCATGACATCGCCTCTGGCTTTCAATTTGTGATGGGCTTTTTCACGATTGTTTTTATGTGTAAGGAGCCTACAATTTATTGATTTGCCAAAAGAATGATTGTCTATCGTTGGTCGCAGCTCCAGCCTTACAACGACTTTGATCATAAATCATGTCATTTAAGAGTTTCTATGCAATTCCCAACACATGGCTCATATTGTTATGGGAAAGTACCAGGATTATGGTAAAAAAAAACTGTAGTCAGCAATTATTGGCAATACAGAACCATCTGCTTATGGACCGGAGAAAAGTCTGATGATGCACACGACACTGGATATAAAAAGGAAATTGTGTCCTTCACGTGTTAATCTGCTTTAAGTCTTTATCATGGCGGCAACATTCAGAACTAATCTCCCAAACAGAGGTACACTGTGTACAGTGTGTAAATAACTAAACATGCAGTGTACTCGTAGAATAGATTACAGTAATGTCCTGAATGTCCTGAGGCTGCAGAACACATTTGGAATAGAACATCATTTTCTATATCCCACCTCCTGGCATTGTTATTAACAGTCAGTGCATTTCCCGTTGGCTTCTAGCATCCCGCGTGTCTCTCCCTCGCCCTGGATGATGAACACGCGACACCAAAGTTTTTGTCCACCAAGAAATTGGAAAAAAAATTCATTATTAAGTGAGAATGAGCCTTCCCAAAAAAACAAAAAAAGAAGAGCGTCCATTGTGTTTTCTCCTCGTACTTGCAAACAAGGCGATCCTTGAACTTCCTGCTCAGATTTCATCTCATGATATGGGGAGCTTGTCACTCAGTCGTAATACAAGAAAGACACTGCTCATTATTGTCGCGACACCAAATCTACTGTGAGCTCTTTGCAGGGTTTCTTCTGCCCTTTGTTGCTCACCCTCTTTGTTCTGGAATGACACGAAGCGGCTACGCAGAAGTCCTGCAGGAAATGTTTTCTCCTTCCAATTTCAGATGATTACACGTAGATGCCGACTTATTCCGAGATTAATGACGACAATCCAAGCATGACGCGCAATCATTGTGTGTGATTACTTTCGCGAAATGAGCCGCTCCGAGATAATAACTCACACATTTTGGTGGTTTTAGTAAGTGCTTAAATGCATTTTAGCGGCAACTTGGGTTTCTCCACCTACACCACAATTACATTTGTCCCCTCGGCAGTTTTTTGAAGCATTAATTCTCACGAGCCAAGCGAGCATACAAATGGCTGACCTGAAAAAGAATGTGGTGGAAGCAGCTGCCATGAAAATGCGACTTTTTTGTGCTTTTTACCTTCGCATTGAAAATGCGGAAGGTTATGTTTTGATCGCCGTGTATTTATTTATTTATTTATTTATGTATTTATTTATATGTGTGTTATTCGCATAACACAAAAAGTATTAAACCGAATCGCATGAAATTCGGTGGGATGATTGGTTATTATCCGGGGACCATTTGATTAGATTTTGGGATCGATCGGGTCAAAGTTCAAGGTCATGAAAAGGTAAACATCTTCTTTTTACCATAGCGCTGTCAATTTCTATCCAATTGGCATGCAACTAATGCCAACATGTTCATAATTCAATGCCCAATCTTGTGATATGCGAAGGTATGCGCTCTACCGAGTGCCCATTCTAGTTAGTTTATGTATTTCTCCAGTCATTTCTGAATTAAAAAAAAAAACCCAGGCAGACCTTTTGAATCTGTGATTAAACCACCCACTAATTTATAACTTGGGAAAATAATCTGACTTCTTTCGAGTCATTTAAAACAGAAAATCTGTTCCAAATTTCCAAAATGAAATACTTCAAACCAATATGCAAACTGCAGCTTGCAACACCTCTGAAGAGCGTGTGCAAGGTCACATACAGGTATGTTGCCGTCATAGTTAATATTGTATTCCGCGATCAGAAGGAGTAAAACAGTGTTGTGCCATGATGCAACGGTTTGCAATGTCATTGTTATCATGAGCAATGTCTCTTTAACTCTCCCCTCTTCACCATTACATTATTCAGTTTACCGCAACCTGGTACAGAGGAGTTGTAGGCCTACGTCACAGCTAGTGTAACAAAAACACCAGATACATTGAAAGTTCAGCATTTGAACAACTCCATTACACCCAAACCGACATGACTCAAATAAGTGGTTCAGTCTCCATGACATTTTGGGATTTATCCACCAGCCAGCTGGCTGCAGCGCTGTGTGGTACCTGCACACGGCGAGCTCCTGCAAGATTAGATAACTAGGACTGCTCTCAGACTCAGCGAGGTCCTGGGGAATTGTAAAAATTGGCGTCGAGTTGTCTGATGAAACACACACACACACACACACACAACATGATGCCATGTGTGCTCACACAAAATAACCAGCGCCGATATATAAACACATCCACTTGCGCGCACACACACAAACTGGGAGATCCTGAAGGCTTTTAAAGATGTTGAATCACCCTGAAGCCCATTAGACCACATCAGGCTGTGTGTGTGTGTGTGTGTGTGTGTGTGTGTGTGTCAACCCCCCCAGACTTTCATCATCTCCGTTGGGAAGCAAACAGGGATGCACCAACAGTGTTGCCCTGCAGCTATTCAGAAACTACAAACCCCTCCGAGGATTTCTCATTGCTCAATCTTCCAGCTCCGCATATGGCCACTGTTTTTATTTCATAATATCAGACCCTTTTTTGAACTGACATTATTTAAGTCTCATTAGGTTTAAGTGTGAAAAGCACTGGTGGTGAAAGTTGGACCACTTAGGACACTGAGGAGAGCAGGAATAATTGCTACTTGAAACATCTAATGTAAGTAACTATTCAAATGGGCAGTGTGTCACATTTCGAGTGATCCATTGACGGAAATAGAAGATATTATTAATAAGTATGTTTTTTTTAGTGTGTAATCACCTGAAAATAAAAATAATAGCCGTTGCTGAGTCATTTAGAGCGGATCTTCTTCACAGAGTCCACCATGTTGGAGCAATCTGGTTCTTAATAAGGCATTCGCATTGCTTATATAAAAGACCACCCTACCTAATTCATATCTAAGACCTGTGTTTCCATGGTAACAATCTGTGATACCTGCTGAACAATGGCACTTAATGACACAAGAGCAAAGCCGAGCTCATAATGTGTGGTTCGCTAATACGATATGGAGCGAACATTGAGAACGGTTGGAGTTCTGTGAGTCCGTAAAATGACCTTTTAACCTTTAAATCCTACAACAAATCGAAGATTACATTACATTACATGTCATTTAGCAGACGCTTTTATCCAAAGCGACTTACAATAAGTGCATTTCAACCTATACAACTAAGAACAACAAAAAAGAATACAGGAAGTAACATTCAACATAGTCGAACACTAAAAAACCATAAAGTAAGTGCTATCTATGCTACTGAAGTGTAATCTGTGTTTTTTAACCAGATATAGTCGAAAAGGGTGTTTTCAGTCTCCGGTAGATGTAGAGACTTTCTGCTGTCTCTGATGTGTCTGTGTCCTGCTCACCACTGAGAGGCCACCACAGCAAACAGTCTGATTTCACAGATTATTTCGAGGAGGTGCAGGAGTCAGGTTCGGTTGCGGCTTTGAGCGAGCGCTGCTGCGGTGTGCGAATATCCGTGGGTGTACGGGGCATATCCCCCCGCCCAGCGGCCCCCAGGACAGAGGCCACCAGGCGCAGGTTTTGAGCAGCACCGAGCCAGTGCAGCAGCAGAGAGTGAGTGGTGGAGAGGGGGAGGCTGGTGAAGTGGGAGTGAATTTCGAGGCTCTGTGCACCAGCTGCTGCTGCAGGGCGGAGGATGCAACCAGTAGACCAGCCAGCGGGTCGGGCAGTAGGAGGGAGAAGCAGAGTCGAGGGAGCCTGCGTGAGAGCCGCGACCAGAAGTAAGAAGAGGACGATTCTCCTGATGTTGTGCAGGCAGCATCTACCTGACAGCGAACGTGTTGGTCAGTATGTTGTGATCGTCGTGAGTGTCACCCCAGTTGATCGTCGCAGTGACACAGCCCGGTATTCCGGAGAGTGGGGTAGGGGCTGACACAGGTGAGGAGTGGGGTCGGGGGTGGGGAAGTTTCTAGTCAGTAGTAGTAGCCAGGTTGATCATCGTGACTGATCAGGTGGTGGTGAGAGACAGGCCGAGAGATGTCAGTCGACAGGGCAGAGATTCGTTGCCACCTGTGGACTGTGTGATTGGAAGAAGATCAGTTGGGTAGTTGGAGCTATGTGGAGAAGTAGAGTTGCTATGAAGAACATGACGAGAGAGAGAGAGTGTGTGTGTAGAGAAGGAACCCAGAACGAGGAGGAGGAGACCCAGTGAGTGAGAGGGATAACTGTGAGTGAATCCTCAGAGGAAGTAGCAGAGATAGCCCAAGGTGTAGGAAGAGAAAAAGCTAGGAGGCAGTGTCCTGAAGTCCTGAGAGTCCTGAGAGAGAAGTGGATCTGATCTGAGATCAGACGGTGTGAAGAGCTGAGGAAAAGGACGAAGGATAAGAGAGAGAGGGAGAGAGGAGCAGAAGGAGGGCTCCAGAGACAAGAAGGAGGCTCAGTCTGCCGTGGAGGCCGCCCCTCAGAGAGTGGCAGGGAGGGGTGGACTGAGTGTGGTTGGAGAGAGGACTGTGAGTGGAGAGCTCAAGAGACAGAGTTTTGGAGAGAGAGTCTGAAGAAGAGAGAAGGAAGAAGAGGACGCTGAGAGTCGAGAGAGAGAGTTGACCTTCAGAGACTGGGGAGAGGGTTGAAGAGAGGAGAGAGGAGGAAGCTGGAGAGAGGTGAGGAAGAGGGGAGCCTGAGGTGAGGATGGAGAGGAGGGAGTCAGGGGCAGGAATGATAGCCTGGGGAATGGGAGGTGGACGGTGTCAAGTGAGGTGGTCAAGCGGGCGGGTGGTGGGGAGACAAGGGAAGAAGGGAGGGGAGATAGAGGTGAAGAGGAAAGAGAGGGGAGGGAGAGTAGTGGGAGGAGGGAGATCGATTTGTAAAGGAGGAAAGTAGTCGACATCTGGCTGACAAAGTTTGTAAGGGGAGGGGGGAAAAAGGGGTGGAAGGAGGAGGGTTAGAGGGGAGAGAAGGAAGAGGAAAAGATAGAAGAGTTTTTTGGAGTTAGAGAAAGAGAGAAGGAAGAGAGATAGGAAGAAGGAGGAAGAAGAGAGATGAGGAAGAAGAGGAGAGAGAGAGAGGAGATTGATAGAAGTTCAAGTCTTCGCTCTCTCATTTTGTTTCATTTTCGCCAGCGCTCAGGGTGGCTCTCTCTCGGAGCCGAGACCGAAACAAGAGGAGAAGACGAGAAGAGAACATTTTGAACAGAGAGGAAGAGAGAGAAGAGACAGGAGAGAAGAGAGAGAGTGAGGGAGAAGCAGAGAGCAGAGAGGAGAGAGGGAGGGCAGAGAGAGTGAGAGGGTGAGGAGCAGAGAGGAGGGGAGGGAGAGGAGGGGCAGAGAGGGGGGGGGGTGGAGCGAGAGAGAGAGAGAGAGTGGGAGGTGGAGGAAGAGGTGGGTGAAGAGTCAGAGAGAGAGAGTAAGAGAGAGAGAGAGAGTCAGAGACATGAGGAGGAGTCACAGTGAGGTTAGTTAAAGTGTAGAAAGGGTTAGTGGTGGAGTGGTAGAGTGGTTGCAGAGGAGGAGGGACTTCTGGAGAGGTTAAAGGAAGACAGTAGAGTGAGTCAGGGCAGTGGTTCTCTGTTTCGATAGAAAGTTCATGAGAAGGATGAGAAGGCCGAAAAGAAGCGTTCGATGAGAGGAGACCCAAGGAAGAGGGCCTACCCAAGAAAACAAAGGGAGTGGAGGACGGTAAAGTCAGTGGGACAAAAACTGAACCTGAGTGGGAGTAGAGAGTAAAAAGGGAACAAAAGTGAGAGGATAAAAAGACCAGGGTAGTAGGCATGTGTGTGATGTGAGCAAAGAGAGAGGGCAGAGGAGAGCAGCCCCTCTGTGTGTGAGAGAGCATCCAGGAAGGAGGAGAAGGAGAGAGCAGCTGGAGTCTCAGTGTGCCAGCCAAAGAGCAAGTGCTGTGAGGCAGGCTCCAAGAGGAGAATCCAGATCAGAAGAGCCTCCATGTTGCTCCCAGACGGGGTGGAAGGCCAACAGTTCCAGAGGTGCTGAGTGAGAGGTGCTGGAGTGAGAAACGAGGAGGGGAGATATAGAGAGGTATGGAAAAGACACATGTACAGTATGGAAAACACAGGAATGGCCGGGAAATACTAAAAAAAGAAGGCTATATAAAAATGGGGAAATAAGTGACACCAAGAAAGACTCCACTCTCTACCTCTCCTCCAACGGAAGACTCGGAAAAGACTCCTGTCTCCTCTCTCCCTCGACCCTGTCTTGCTGTCCCCAGCCTCCGTCGGACTGTTAGTACGTTATGAGTCTCAGTTAGTACCCTGACGCAGCCAGCTGACGCCACCACCATTACCCTCCAGGAAGAGTGACACTAATTAAGCCAACAGCTGACACCACCGCCCCTGAGGATTCCAAAGTCCAATCACAACAAACATACCCAGGTATCCTCAAACAGGAATTCAGGACAGATCTTCTTTCGGAGTGAAGGGGAGCTGGCGGACGCAGTTTGAATGTAAGTTAATTTACCCAGAATGCATGACAAATGTGTCCTACTAAGACTAAGGCCGGGACAGCTTTGGGCAAGAGATGATTTTAGACATTTGACTTTGGGGAAACCCGACTCTGGACTCCGCTAGTGACACCCTGCTGATTTGGTGAGACATCTTCAATCGCAAAAGATCATTGGCTGAACGAGAAGACTGTCTGAGCCTTACCAGACAACAAGTACTGCACAACTAAAATTGCAGGAAGGGTTTCTGATGCTAGCGTCGGTGCTTGATTTCTCCCCCCAGGCAAAATATCATCCACCAGGAGTAGCGCCTCTGGGCCAATCGGTTACTCCGTGTCGAGGTCTATGATGGTTGTGCACATTCTGTTGGTACCAATAACTGTATTTCAGATTTAATTTTTCCTGAAACCAAATTCTGAAATACATCATTATTATCCAGTGTCTTTAAGAAAAAGAAGGAAAAAAACATGTCGCGTATTGTGTGTCGATGCACAAAGAAACAAAGGAGTAGATGAAGATTAATAGTTGTTTTGATTTCATCATAGATTGCAATCAAAGCAGAGAGAGGGCGATAATGAACAGCGTCATGTAAATGTTATGAGCTTGCCAACCGTGAAACGACAAACTGACACGGACACATCTGAATGGTTAAGATACAGGCGCACACACACTCACTCACACACACACACACACACACAGAACTGTAGTAATATGCGGGGGGGGAAGCTCTACGAAGCGACTTCGTCATGTAGGATTACGGTCTGAAAGAAGGGGTGTGCTGTATGTTTGAGTGTACCTTGAGTTCTCAGTCCTGCCTCGACTCAGAGCTGCATGAAAAACAATGTTTAGAGGCTAATCAATAGTAAGCTGTTGGGGATAAGAGAGAGAGAGAGAACGTTTCATTTCTCTGCCCACAGGCATCTCTCAAGGCTCAAGACACACTGAACATACACTACCGTTCAAAAGTTTGGGGTCACCCAGACAATTGTGTCTTCCATGAGAAATCACACTTATTTATCAAATGAATATAAAATGTAGTCAAGACATTGACAAGGTTAGAAATAATGATTAATATTTGAAGTATTAATTTTGTTCTACAAACTTCAAGCTCAAAGGAAGGCCAGTTGTATATAGCTTATATCACCAGCATAACTGTTTTCAGCTGTGCTAACATAATTGCACGGGTTTTCTAATCAGACATTAGTCTTCTAAGGCGATTAGCAAACACAATGTACCATTAGAACACTGGAGTGATAGTTGATGGAAATGGGCCTCTATACACCTATGGAGATATTTCATTAGAAACCAGACACTTCCACCTTGAATATTAATTTACCACATTAACAATGTATAGAGTGTATTTCTGATTAATTTAATGTTATCTTTATTGAAAAAACAGTGCTTTTCTTTGAAAAATAAAGACATTTCTAAGTGACCCCAAACTTTTGAACGGTAGTGTAAGTCCGAACCTGACCCGCCAGATGGTTTTGGCCATCTGAGAAGCTGTCATTGGACACTGTTTAGAAATGGGCGGGCCCTTTTAAAAATATACCTGGCTGGCTATTGGATGAACCATCAATGACACGTGATCTCGCAATTCTCACTTGACCTTTTGACATTGCGCCAATCCGCCCACCATGCAAAATTATAGGAAATCGCATCTTACTCGAAAGTCATATTTCAGGTCATGATGTATTTTTGTTGAAAAGCTATAGTCATCATCTTGACTAATGGTTACTTCGAACAATTATAAATCAAACGAATGAAAAGCTGGATTGATAATACAAGCACACGCTGTCGAACCTACCCAGGCCGATGATGAGGCACAGAATCCAAGGAAACATTTCACATTATTAAAAACAGATGCAGTTGTGTTAAACCAATGACCTTTTCTCTTGCTTAATGTCTCTACTCCATCCATCCATCCGTTGTGGTCCGTTAAAGGGCAAAGGCCCAGAGGGGGTCAATCAAACTTCAGGGATACATTTAGCAAGCTCATGGTGACGTGTCACCTTCAACGGGTCATAAACACATAACATCAATTTGTGTAATTACCAACCAAGAAATCTACTTAAGATCTGCATTTCAGTACAGTGGAAGTGAGAGATGTTTTAAGAAAGAACGATGCTTTCAGGCTGAAATATTCTAATTATGATCTGCAGGCAGATTAAGACGTTATTCAAATGTAACACGCATGCATCTGATGTCAAGTAATGACAGCCGGTGACCCGTAAAAACTGAAATAGTATCATTACGCTATTTAGAGGATTCAGTGTGCAATAATATGAGTCTTTAAACTGGAGGAAATAGTACCCTTTGATTTGTGCAATCAGATCACTTTAAGCAGCATGAGAAGGCACAGGCTGAGAACAGAGTGATTGAATACAGCTCTGATTGTAGCTCAGTCCCATCCACAAGTCACCCTCTGACTTTGTTATGGCCCAACCCTCCCTGGACTTTACAGCTGGATGGCCTAATTGGAGCCATTTTCACAAATAATGTTTCAGCCCCAAGAGGGTTAATTATCGATGATGGGTCGACCCACCTCCGCTATTCTTCGGTCCCTCCAAAGGGTCCCATGGTTCAGTGACGGATGCAGTCAGGTTTGCCTCAGCCCACGATCTATTGATCAGCATGAGAGGCGAGGAAAGTGGAGTCGGCTATGGCGTGTGACTGTTGGTGTGTGTGTGTGTGTGTGTCTGTGGTCACTATGGGCACAGGGCCGGGCACTGCAGAAATGACTCACCTCTCATGCGTCAAAACTAAAATAAAGGCCACATAATAATGGCTGTCGTTAGTATTGGACATACACTACCGTTCAAAAGTTTGGGGTCACTTAGAAATGTCTTTATTTGTCAAAGAAAAGCACTGTTTTTTCAATAAAGATAACATTAATCAAAAATACACACTATACATTGTTAACGTGGGAAACGTCTGGTTTCTAATGAAATATCTCCATAGGTGTATAGAGGCCCATTTCCATCAACTATCACTCCAGTGTTCTAATGGTACATTGTGTTTGCTAATCGCCTTAGAAGACTAATATCTGATTCGAAAACCCTTGTGCAATTATGGCAGCACAGCTGAAAACAGTTATGCTGGTGATATAAGCTATACAACTGGCCTTCCTTTGAGCTTGAAGTTTGAAGAACAAAATTAATACTTCAAATATTAATCATTATTTCTAACCTTGGCAATGTCTTGACTATATTTTCTATTCAATTTTCAATTCATTTGATAAATAAAGTGAGTTTTCATGGAAGACACGAAATTGTCTGGATGACCCCAAACTTTTGAACGGTAGTGTATGATCGAGATACTGTGAACATTGGAAAATAGTCAATCTTACTTCTTCTTTTTTAGTGCTAATTTCAGCAATTTTAATGGTTTGACTTTTTTTGAAAATACTGTTTGCTTTTTTAGCGAAGATTAAGATGAGAAGATGGATACTACTGTCATATATGTCCGGTAAATATTAGACCAGCTGCCGTGGACACGTGCTAGCCCGGCGATGTTAAGTAAATAAATCCCGCCTACATCCACCTCCAAAGCTCTCTAATAGACTCAAAACCCAAAAGTGTAATAAATCACAAGTTTTGTGTTTACAGGGGTTATGTTAGGAACTTTGTCATGACAACACACAATGACTTTCTCGAGTCTCTGCTGGCTGTCTGGCGAGACAAGAACAAAACTCCCGCAGCACGTCACCTCACATAAAACCAGAACTTTTGATGTTTTTGAATTAAACAGACGTGATGAAACATGTGAGATATAACATGTTAATTTAACCCTTGTGTTGCCTTCGGGTCATTTTGACCCGAATCAATATTACACCCTCCCCCCGCCTTTGGGTCATTTTGACCCGATTCAATGTTTCACCCTCCTGTTACCTTTATATTTACTAACATATTTTACCCTTTGGGTTCAATTTGACGCCAGCAATTAAAACCTCCAGAAAATTATTAGAATTAATATTGTTTTCCAAGTTTAAGTGTGAGGCACTTTATGTTTGTTTGTTGACTACCGAAAGAACACCGACATTAAACATTGAATGGGGTCAAATTAATCCGAAGGCGGGGGGAGGGTGTAATATTGATTCGGGTCAAAATGACCCGAAGGCAACACAAGGGTTAAACATGCCGATAGACGGATATTGTGAACTTGGGACAGAATCAAACTCGCTGTTTCTTTTTGTTTGGCTGCTGACTGCAGCATCATATTATGCAGAAATATTAATAGTATTAGATTAGATTAGATGGATTAGATATTCCTTTATTAGTCCCACAGTGGGTACATTTCAGGATCACAGCAGCGGGTGCACATTAGAGCATTAACAAAACATTTTAATAAAACACAATAACAATATTAAATACTAATACTAAAATACTAAATATACAGAGGAAACAAATATATACAAAATATATACACAAGTCAGTGACCAAAGTGAGCTTCCAGCAGGTTAAATAAAGTGCTGAGTGTGCCAAGATCTATCTATATCTACAAGTATTGATTTATACATACATTTCTCAATATGTCAAACTATTTCTATTCACATCAGCATTCTGAGCATTTTTGCATTGTAGCAGAGAGCATAATCATGTTCTGCAATTAGCATTTAGCTCAAGTCCAGCCGCCGTGTACCTGAGTAGGCTGTGTGACAGAAGACCCCTATGAGATAAGAATGTCTGTCTAGTTTGGCCCGGGAGTAAAAAAGTGTTTGTTGTTATTCGGAATTTCTTTTTTGCTGTACTTTAAATCTCGTCCCTCATTATTATCATCACTATGACACAGGACTGTTTTCACCACGCAAGCACAGCTGAAAATTGCCAACGGTTCTGGTTGCAGTGTTGCCGTCAGTCGCCGCCGTGCTCTCTATCCCAGCAAAGTCATTGCTCCGTTGAGTCAGTGACACCTCTGTAACGTAGCATCAGCCGACACACAGCCGCTCCGTCGACACTGCTCTGTTCGGTGTCATCTTTCTGTGCCCCCGGGTGCCCTTTGAACGCCACTGTGCATAGCCGCATACAAGCAAAAGGACAAATAATAATAGTAAGTGATGAGCAACGACATTTGAAAGGTCAGCAAAGAGCGGATTATCAAAGCTCGGAGTTGAAATGTTAAAGGTGCCTTGTTTTTACATTAAACTGGAAACTATGCCGACTCGCTCCGTCATTAGGCCGGCATTCTACATCATCGCTTATTTGACATTTTACCCAGAGATCTTTGAATGTCAATGCTTTTAAAGTGGCATTCATGAAATACCATTTGTGTGAAAGTGGTGCATACGTGCGTAACTGCTTTTGATATATGATTTGAAATAATGATGTGGAATTAGCGTGTTAGGACTGCTGTACAGAACAACTAGAATGGGCACTCGGTAGAGCGCATACCTTCGCATATCACACGATTGGGCATTGAATTATGAACATTTTGGCATTAGTTGCATGCCAATTGGATATAAATTGACCGGGCTATGGTAAAAAGATGTTGACCTTTTCATGACCTTGACCATGACCTTTGACCCGATCGATCCCAAAATCTAATCAAATGGTCCCCGGATAATAACCAATCATCCCACCAAATTTCATGCGATTCGGTTTAATACTTTTTTACTTATGCGAATAACATGCATACAAATAAATAAATACATAAATAAATAAATAAATACACAGCGATCAAAACATTACCTTCCGCATTTTCAATGCGAAGGTAATAAATAAATAAATACACGGCGATCAAAACATTACCTTCCGCATTTTCAATGCGAAGGTAATAACAGTACAATGAGATGCGATTGCATTAGTACGATCAGGCATTGGTATGATCAGGTATTTCTCTCTTGGTAAAAGCAGGAAACGGATGCTGACACATGGTTTAAATTGCTTTTGCACGTCTATTGTCGTCAGTGTTTTGACTACAGCGTTGTCAAAATATGAGCTGCAATACATCATCCGTGACAAGGTGTTGGGCTTTTCGTATATCATAACATTCATTAAATACACTGCTTAAAACATCAGCAAATGGAATGACTCACACGTGCAATGTGAGCATGGGAAATCGTCATATTCATGTTGTAGCCACTAATTGCCAAAGCTATCAAGTGAGTCTCCACCAGAAATTAGCCATATCCCGGGGGCCGTGTTTAACTGGCAGGTTCAAAGCTAATGACAGCATGCCACAGAGGGAAATCACATATACCAACACTCCGACAAATTATGTAATTAAGAAAACACCAGAGATGGACATGAGTGGCAGCTGTGTTGAGTCCGTAATTGTGAGGTGCCAAGTTCATCTGCCTCTGGATCACACCTATTCTTATAACCTTTACTTTTACCCTGGGAAAGGTTTTGCTGAGCATGCATGCTGAGCTGCAGCACTTCACACATGCCACACCGCTACACACTCTTGTCGCCATGACGCCACACAGCGTTCTCACGTTGTCCCCTCCATGGTTGTCCGTCCAACTGAGGCTATACTCATGTCCCCATGTGACATTTAATATACCATTAGTCTTGGCTTTCAAATCCCAGTTGTCTTTCTTTATGTCTGATGCAAATCAAGTATAACATATGTTTCATTAAGAATATTTATTTTCTTTGATCGTGCAAACCAAAATAATCTTCAGATGCGTGATGACAAACGCTGAGTTTTCTTAACAGACTCTCCTCTTAAGGAAAGCATCCATGTTTCTTTTTCTTATCTATTTACCCCGATTATTTTCACTCCCAATCAAATCTCTCGGCTACACTGTCATTGCATTGGATTATATCCCCTCGGTTTAATTAGCGATGATCAGATTCATAATTATATATATTTTCCCCCCACAAGGGCATATAATTGGGGGACTTTGACGCGGAGGAATTCTTCATCGGAGAAATTCACGGTCTAACCCTCATTAAGGAACTTTGAGAACTAGCATGTTGAAGTCTGAGAGCGAGAACTAGGAGAGAGTCAAACACCTAAACGCCCAATCAGGAAGCAGCCTTTAATTAGCTTATGAATCTGGGAGATCCCTCTGCCAACCTCTGACCTTTAGATGAGGCATAATAAGCCTGTTCAGTGCTAGACGTGTCACATGTGGTTGAAATCAATGCCCTCTACAACAAAACCAATTTTAATGAGATAAACGCTGTGCTTTCCATTTCATTGTAAGGAACTGTTCATTCATGAATCATTCCTGGAGACTCCCCAAAGGGTGTAATG
Source organism: Pseudoliparis swirei (assembly GCF_029220125.1). Taxonomy (NCBI): domain Eukaryota; kingdom Metazoa; phylum Chordata; class Actinopteri; order Perciformes; family Liparidae; genus Pseudoliparis; species Pseudoliparis swirei. Next base: position 5,699,676 of record NC_079407.1, read on the forward strand.
TATTGATTTAGTGTCATTTCCAACAAAAGCCTATGCTTCATGATTACAATTGTTAGTCATGTTGATGGCACACAAAGGATCAAATGACATTTTAGTAAGAGTATTACCAAACCTCTAATGGCAGCAGTGCAAAAACAATGAATATGTTATTAATTTCCTTGTTGCTACAGAGAAAATTAATCATAAAAAAGGGGCTTCGTGACCAGTCAAAGTGTACCAAATTAGTAATAAGCATACAACCAGTGTTATTTATGAACAGAATTTATTTTAATTTCCTTCAATTACAAACACGGTATTTAAAGTAATAAATAAGATATCGCTGCAAATACTTTGCAGTAAATATGAGACACATGCCAGAGGCCTGTTAGCTTACCTTACTATAAAGACAGCTAGCGGTGTAAAGTTTGCCAACGAGCAGGCAATGAAGCTCACACGTTACATATCATTTGTTTAATCATACAAAAAACTGTTAAAAAAAAAAAGAGCTGATCTTTGATTCGATGGAGTCGTAAACTTTTAACAAGTACAATCTGTACGCATCCGTTTAGTACGACCAATCACTGCCATCTTTGACTGATAATCAGGCAAAGTTGAGGAAAACTATAAGATCCTCTCCTATCTCTATTCAAGATGACATGTCCAATGAATCCATTCTGATCAGAGCTGCTCTGCGCTGACCCGACATGGCAGGTCCAGGTCTCAGTGGCAGCCTTTGCAATCCTGGCGTAACTCCTTCAGTCTGCTCAGCCATCTGTGAGAGGCTGCATTGTGCTCCCGGGTCCAGCATTAGAAATGTGCCCTGGGAGAGCAGGACTATAAATTACTCAGAATAAGTTAAGGGCGGGCTATCCCCCATGGTTCTCAGCCGAGAGGAACCTGCCCGAAGGTTGATGCTCTTAAATCTTCCATCATTGCTGAGGCAGCCTGATCCAGGCATGGATCGGAGCCATCTATCAGGGCCAATGCGCACAGCTAATGGGTTATTCAAGTTTTCCTGAAAATGAAACAGCCATCCCCATCATCTAAATCAAGTATGCGAGACAGCACTCACGGGCCACTATCTCTGGCAAATCGTTTTGATCAATCGGTACTCACAGTGATCTGCAGATAATGATGATCTGGCAGGTTAAAGCTTGAGATGTTTTGTAATTGTTTACATCAGCTATTCACTCTGATGACTAACTACTGCATACATTATTAACATTTAAAGTATAGCCTGCTGGAATTCCAGTGAGCGCGATCGGAGGTGAATTTAAGAATATGACACGATCGTAAACAACAAAGGTGCTTTTTCCGAGGCGACCTTTGACTGAACCCGACTGTAGAATATGAGCACATAGCGAGCATGAGCATGGCTGGCAGAACATATGAAATTCAATTCATGCTTCCTCCTGTTGATGTTTGTGTCTCACACGAGACGATCCTCGATAGTTTCATGCATGAGAACTTCAAACTCTCGTTCGCATTTTCGAAAATGCTAAATAATTGCCAACTCTGCTCATTATTTCTGAATAACATTGTACATTTGTTCCCCTTCTGCCCACAAATGAGTGTAATTAGTTTGTGAGAAAAAGGCAGTCAAACGTCCTCAGTGCACCACAGTCTTTAACACAAGATCGTTTTCCACTACACTGATGACCCAGCCTCTAATTGTTAGTTTTTTTAATCCATTATATTTAACAGTTTCTCTCTCTCTGAGTGAAAAGAGAAACTAAAACCTTACAAGTAGTAATACAACTGAATTACTATATATATATATAATATAATATATATATACTCTCATGAAAAATACTTTAAATGTTTTTGAGGTATCCTCATTTTTTCGAGAATGAGAATTGTTCAATGTTTTCAGTTTTTCTTTTAAATTTGCATTTCTACATTTCTACATTTCTGTTTTTTTCTGTCAAGATGGGGTGCTGATTGTACATTAATGAGAAATAAAGGAACTTTTTTGATTTTAGAAAATGGCTACAATGTAACAAAGAGTGAACATTATAAAGGGGTCTGAATACTTTCCGTACCCACTGTATATGCTTCATGCATTCAAACACACACTTACCAAAAATAGGAAGGATGTTGGATCGGAACCAACCATTATTTTTGTTAAACCTGACAAATTCTGTTACATCTTATTTTGAACGCATGCAGATGCAGAATGTGCCACTTATAGTTTCTACTATTCATGAATGATTTACATGTTTAACATTGTAAGCTGTCAGTTGATGTCAAAATGCCTAGACAACTAGAAAATGAAGGCAAACTCCTGTACATTTATTAAACTTTGTGATTATTACAAGATGATTCCGTGCCTTGAAATCCAATACCGGGACTATGAAAGAAGCTTAACGTTGGAGAAAGCCTCTGATCACCTGCTCCCGGCTTACTGCACTTCAGAAGAAATTATGCCCGTGTGAATCAATGCCTACAGTTTTCAAATTCGCTTTCAATGACACCTCTACGCAGTAACATCAATAATGATCCACTCCAGTGATATGTCTTTCCCAACGTTCCCCAGGATTCCCTGAAAACTATTCCGGCTTTATAAACGAAACCTAAAGATTGGACATACCGGGACACTCTATCTCCAGAGGGGAGAGTACGTCAACATGATGGCACAAAGCGAGCACGGAAAAGATGATGTTATTATTGGGTCCTCTGGAAATAGGAGATGTTCTGAGGGAGCTCCGAAGTCAAAGGGAGACTCGATAACCAACTTTGAGGCATACGCCCTCGCTTCATCTTCGACTCAACTTTACGAATCTGAGGGAGAGACGGAATAATTTGTGAGCCTGCCAGTGCTGATGTCTCTAATATGCTTGTCAATGTCAGGGTTTGAGTAATACATGAGTTCAGGGCACACTGAAGCATTTTTTATAGCCCAAACAACGGTTATGCGTTTCCACACATGTTATCCTTATATGTGGAAATGTAATATATATGTTTTACCATTATCGTATTTAATGGTAAAGTAGTATTTTGCTACAATTTGACAAGTTATTTTCTTTACTCAATGTCTACTTTACTTGCTTATTTTTCAGTTCTTGTGGCAGATCTAGTTTGCTCAGTGCTCATTGAGGGCTTGAAAACAACTTCCATATTTTAAAACTGAGCTAATCCTATGAGAATAGTGAAATTCTATTCACTGAGGAAGACCATGAGATATGGTTGAAAGCCTCAGGAAAAGACAATCATGAGTTAGATCATTTTCTGTCTCAACAAATGGTTACATTGTATAAAAGACATAAAAAGAAAGGAAATTAGGTCAGCAAGCCTTTTATAATTAACATTACCGACATAATAAAATAAAAAAAACATCTTTTCATTATTGGAAAAGGAATAAATGTGTCTTACTTGCAGACAAAAATGAAGTTAGATTCATAAGAAGGTTTAATGTGTCCTCATGTAATAACGTGCAGGTGCAACATCATAAAAAAGCATTATGATAAATAAATAAAAACATAGAACACACAATCACAGTTCTGAAGAGGTGGGTTTTTATTTGACATCGTGGGAGTGGGTGAGCCGGCGGGCATCAGAGTCGTGGAAGCACTGGAGTTTATTTTCTCGGATTTTTGGATGATGCGCCATGAATAATGCGGTTGCGGTTGTCGATTCTGGAGGTGATGGAGGCGTAGATCATAGATTCAGCGGCAGAAAAAGAGTGACGGGCGGAGACGGGCTGTGTTTCTTTGAGTGAAAAGAGGCAGTTCTGGTCATTTGTTTGACGTGATGTTCGAAGGAGAGGTTGCTGTCAAACCGGACTCCGAGGGTGCGGATGTGCGGGGAGGGAGACGGAGGGAGACAGAGGGAGGGAGATAGAGTGCAGTTGTCAATGGTGAGGCAGACATTGTGACTGGTCTCAGTGAGGGATGTGGCACCATCATGTCGATGATGATCATGTCAGATTCATCACGGTTGAGTTATCACAGGACTATGTGTTTTTAGTATGCACCTGGGTCTAAAACTTAGATTTTTTTAAATGTATTTTATTAGTAAAACGGAGCACTTTAAAAAATAACCTCTAGAAGAGTTAAGATTATTTCAATATTTGAGAAAATGGAACCATATGAGTTTTGGATTACAATGTGGGAATTGCTTAGAAGCTCCTTTATACCCATACCATCCTAATGATGACGTTAATGATCATAACAAGTCTGCTCTGTGTCCAACACAAGGCCCTAAAACATTATCATCATCCCTCTGCATGTACTGCATGTACTTCCATGTACTTTCTATCCCACACACCAAACCTATTTCCTCTGACACACTCAAACCCAGCGGAGAAACATATTGTTTCATCCCTCCCGCTTCACCTTTTGGGGGGTAACGATGTTAGTTCAGCAATCAGAACAACAGTTTTCACACATGACATCGTTGCTGTGATTCTTTATTAATCAGCGGCAGGTGTTCCCTTCACAGCTGGTTAACTTGTGCTGATGTGAAAGGCTGTCGAGCTTCATTGTCTGCCATTTGTTGCCGATTAGACTAAAATTGATCAGCACATAAAACGGTGGTATTGTGTTTTTTTGCGCGCGTGTGTGTGTACATCTTCACCTGATGCGCTCTCGAAAGTCTGTTAGGCTGCAGGCTGCTCGGGCATTGCAGTGCTTGTGCTAAAAATATCGTTAGCATCCTGCTAAAATGATCACAATGACAATGCCAACATGCAGGTTTTGTGTTTAATGCGCACATTATCTCAGTTTCACGCGTTAGCGTGCTATTATTTGGTAGCCCAAAGAACAGCTGAGGCTGATGAGAATGTCCGATGTGGCAGGTGTTTGGTTATAAACCAATGTTTTTTTTTATATGTCTCAAATATTGTACTTTCTTTATAATACATTAATGTTGAAAACAACTCATTTTTTATTTTTCTCAATTGAAAAAGCAGCATTGTCCACTGCATTCTGGAGATATAAGTCTTACAACACCTGGTATTCCCAGGAGGTCTCCCATCCAAGTACTAACCAGGCCAACACCTGCTTAGCTTCCAAGATCTGATGAGATTTGGCATCACAAGATTGCTCTGGTGTGGCCACAGGCAATACTTGCTCCCACACATGGCTTTTTTAAATCTATCAAAAAGTTTCAGTTTTTTATGTAATACATAAATGTTGAGAACATCTTATTTATTATTTTTCTCAAATAAAAAAGCAGCAACGTCTACTGCGTTTTGGAGATATAAGTATTGGACCTATTCAAATGTTATCAATAAAGTTAAATTATCCTTTTAAAAAAAGAATCTTCCATGGCCCAATCCAGATAAAATGTGTAAAAGCCAAAGAAGAAATAAAGACTTATAATGAATGTGTTCATCATAATAGTTTATTTGAGAAATTTCAATCAAATGACCTCTTAATGGCAGCAGATACCATGACATCCTGTTACAGAGACTGGAGCAGTTTATCAGATCGATCTCAGTTTGTATTTTTCTGTGCTTGGACCAATTTTATTTACCTTATACATGCTTCCTTTGGGCAATATTATCAGGAAACACTCCATAAACTTTCATTGTTATGCAGATGACACTCAACTATATTTATCGATAAAACCAAACATGGATGACCTGCAACTTCTTGATGTTAAACAGATCAATTATCTCATCCAACACCACTGTAAAGAATCTTGGCGTTATCTTTGATCAAAATCAGGCACATCTTGTCTCAAAAGATGCAGCAGTTGATCCAGAATGCAAATCAAGAATCACTTTTAAAATTCTTCTCTTAACCTACAAAGCCTTGATTGGTGATGCTCCATCATATCTTAAAGACCTTCCTCTTGACAGAGCTTATAGTTAGGGCTGAATCAGGTTTGCCCTGGTCCAGTTCATCATATATCCCAAACAAGCATTTATAGCTCTGTATATTCCGCTCCCTTCGGCTGGTTGTTTTTCCAAGAAATATTTTCCTTTAAAACATTTTAGCATTAAGATGCTGCAGCGGCCTGTTGGAGGGTTCTGAGATGTTGGCAGGTCATTGTACTATTCAGTGTTTAACTCACAATACATAGAGAAAGCGCTTGTTGTGCAGAAATCAGAGCGACAACACTGTCATTGCGTCTTTGCATGCGTGACAGTGTACCTGGCGGCAACTGTAAAGCCTTTCTATCACCGTTGTTTGGTTATACAGGGCTTGCTTGTCGCTGCTAGAAAAAGCAAATCGCCTTCTGCAGACGCTGCACTAACCCATGAACACCGTTTCTCGTATTCATCTTTCATTCCTTTTTCCACGCATCCGACAGCAGCCCTCGGAAGCATGATACTTCAGTTTGAGGGATTGGACAACATGTGGGAGCAATCTGAAAATAGATTGTTTTAAAATGTAGTACCCATCAAGAACACACACACACACACACACACATACACACACGCAAATGCATTGCTGGATCACAGGCAAGTTGCCTTTTTATACGACACTGTGGCTCGGTAAAAGGATTCTGGGAGTCCCGCTGTTCCTTCACCCAAAACTACATATTTGCAGTTTATATGATTCTCTATTACAAAGCCCCTAAAAAATATACAGTCCTCAGCCATCCAGTTTTGCAGCTGATGCAGGAGTGGAGCATAAACCTCCATAGAAGCAGCATTCCCTCAGATGCGTTTGAATAAGACATGATGCCAGTTTATTTTGGTAACATCCCCCACCCTAGACTGTTGGCAAGCACATGGAGTTGTGACTAACCCGCTTCCATTTTCCACATTAGGCATGAAAAAAAAAAAAAAAAAAATACAGATTCTGTGTCTGTTCGGTTCAGATCGGAGTCAATGATGTCAAATTATCAATACGTGTTCGCCATTAACCGTTTCACACGTGAGCATGAATGCAGCGTTGTAAAGCGCAGCAGTCGTCTACCACTGGAGGAGAGAACCCTGCTGCGAATCTGAATGATGTGCATCCAAATTAGAGTTCATTACTTGATACTGACACACTTTTCCTCAGCTGCGTTTCCACCCCCGAGCTCTTTGATGTTAAATAATTCACAGAAGTCCGACAGCCACAACACTCACCGAGGTGTCTCGAGCCAAGAATCGCTGTAAGGCGTTCTCTGTTCAAAGCATGTGTCCAAATAGCTATGTTTAATCCTGGCGGACTGTCCCTGAATGCCTCACGCTGGTGTGAGTGAGGGGGGGCACATGAAGGTACACACTGTGACAACACAAAGAGACAAGCACAGGCAATCCGTCATCGCTGAATCATATTCACCGAACTGCTCTTCTCTCACAGGTCTGGACTCGGCGTTGCCCGTCTGCGGCGGAGGGACAGGAAATGGTCGGCTGAGGTGTCATGGAGGACGTCCCCACTGCGTAGCTCGTCCAGGATGCAGTGTGGCCTTCCCAGCTGCGCATCACCTGTGGTGCGATGATCCAGTTATAACTGTGGGTGAGCATCCAAAGGGTATTTTTTTTTCTCCACGTGGATGTATTGATTATATCGTAATGTGATTAAAGGGGCATTCCACTGACTTCACGATTCAAGGTCAGTTCACTGGTCGCAAGGAGACGACGGAACGGTCTCAGGAGTCTGAGAATATCTGCCTGATGATGTCACAGTGACGTCATTAGGGCAATCTCGGGTTTTGATAGATATTAGAAAGCCTGCTTGACAAACTTGAGGCGTGGAGTTTCAAAGATGCGGCCTCAAAGATGCTATCCGAATGCCGAATGGGAAATTAGGCGATGCAGTAGAGTCAGTAAGAATGAATCCCCCTTCTGTGGTTTACGGGATTAAAAATGACCCGGGCCAAGAGTAAATTAGATAAGAAATTAGGTACATTTAAGGATGCTCCCATGAGCTGAAGCTAGCATTTTGCAGCCACCATACTGCCAACAGAGACACCAAAGACATATTCTCAAGGTCAAGGAATACATTGCACATCAAATGTAACCGTGTTGTGTGATGTATAAATGTTATAAGCATTATAATAGTTTCTTCTCCCCGAGGGCCTTCGAGATCGCACGGAGAAGAAGTGTCGGAAATAAGAGTAGATGTGGCGTTTTACACAACTGTAGGCAGCTGCCTGATGGATCGTGGAGGTCTCCATCGTGGAATATGCCTACTATGAACTATTCATACACTCTGTCACATTCATTGAATGTATTTTAACTCTAAATCTGTCCTTCTGTACACATTACATCTATTGCATCTGTCCATCCTGGAGAGGGATCCTCCTCTGTTGCTCTCCTGAAGGTTTCTTCCCTTTTTCCCCCCTGAAGGGTTATTTGGGAGTTTTTCCTGATCCGATGTGAGGTCAAAGGTCAGGGATGTCTATGTGTACAGATTGTAAAGCACTCCGAGACAAATTTGTAATTTGTGAAATTTGGCTATACAAATAAACTGAATTGAATTGAATAGGATTATTTGAATGTTTAGTCTTTTTCTAAGCAGGTCTAAAAGAGCTTTCAGTGTTCTCACATTTTTCCTTAAAAAAAAAGGAAGAAAGAAAAAGGTCCGTTTCCCCATGTTGCCCTTCAGAAATGTGACTACTGCGAGTCATTTTCTGTACACCTTGCTGTACGAGATATAGATATGCAGAGCCACGCACAGTCTACATTTCCACAGAGGACTTCACTGTAAATCGCCTCTCCACGGAAGTATAGAGAAAATGAAGCTTCGCAACTCTGCAAAACCAATTTCTCTATATCAGTAGAGAATCCCGTGTCGGTGCATGGCGTGTCATAACTATTCACACAACCGATTGCTTGGGCATTACTGGTGCATTTTATTTACAGCGCTCAGACATAATTGGCATATACAATTATGATAAGGCTCAATATATACCGTCCACCTTCCCCAGCGGTGGGACAAGGATCACGGTGGGAAATGTGATGACTTGCTTCCTCATGTGTAAAGCTGTAATGAATATGCCAAACACCTGTGCTCACATTATATCTGTTTTCCTCCTTTGTGTAATTGAGCAGATCAGTTAATAACTGCCTTTTCCCCCAGTTAGGGCTCGGCGTATTGCCAGCAGCCGATTAAGGAGGTGGAGAGACTGTCCCTGGGAGAGCCGGGGAGGTCTGTCATCCTTAAATTCAATGTAAATGAGCGAGCAAAGTGGCAATGTAGCGAGCCCCACGGCACTGTGTCTGAAATATAATGACGCAATCCAGAACAAATAAAGGAGTGCAACATAAAACATAAACGTAAACCATAAGCCAGGCAGAATTTAAATCCTCTGGATATCGCCAAAGTTATCGATTACAAAATCACGACAAATAACAAGGAAATAAAATAAAAGGAAATCTGTATAATGAACAAAAACCGCCGTCGATACAAAAATACTCCACGAAAAGAAAACTTCTGCTACTTCCTCGTGCAATAAACTTCTTCGTTGGGGAAAAAAGGGTGTAATCATTTTCTTTTAGACTTTGGGAGAGGTAGTTATTTTAATTCTCAAAGTGCTATGACCTTATGTGGTGTCTGTTCGTGATCATTTTGTGCACAATGGAGAACTAACGTCTTTACGCTCAAATCCTTTTGTCGTCTTTTTTCCCGAAACATGCAATTTGCGTAAAATGTTAACGGAGTAAGAAGTGTGTTTAAGTGCTCTGCCTCCTTTCCTCCAGGGCTTGAGAGGCCAGGTCCTACATTTTTTATTTAATCACACATCCGACTGCTGCCTGAAGAGTGATTGTCCAATCATAATTTAGCATCAGGAATAGTCTGTCAGTGTAAAAAAGACCGTCCGGTCCGGGATGCCATCAGAGTTTGAGGTTAAATTCTGTTTCTGCTTATTATGGTCAAGTATTTGGTTTAAACTCCTCAGACTGGTGAATTTCTAACTGTATTTGCGTAACATATATAAATAAAATATTAGCACACAAGTAATTCATTTGAGTTTGTCCGAAGACCTGCTAGATTATCTCCTGGCCTGGTGGTGGGTGGTGTAGTTATGGAGACAGTATAAAACACATTAATGAAGACAAGTTTCCGTAACTACATTTGAGAGAGCTAGCTGGCTCCCATCCTCTTCTTGAATTTTGGTTATGGATTAACCCATGACCTATCCCTTAGTCTCTGCCTCTCATGTATCCGTGGGCATCCAGTCCACAAAAGATAATAAACTGACAATGTTTGGAGAAAAAAACATTTAATACCATTTAATACTCTTTACTGCTCTTGTAGCTGTAAGTGTTTTTGGTAACTTCTGTTAACCAAGTGTATGTGAACAGATGAGAGGCACAGACTGCGACTACCATTGACCCATTGTTTATATTTATATCCCAAATTGCACTCGTATTAACACATTAAGAGAAGAGTGGTGCAAGTTGTCATTAATAAAAAACATAATGCATCCAACCTTTTGACCTGACCCATCGTCTTCATCAAACTGTGACAAATCATTAATATATTCAATTTTTAGATTCATTCTGAGATGTTCTTACAATGAATTTACAGTCATTGTCTTTCATGCTGTATGTGAGGTTTCTCAAAGGGATACAAAGTTGAACCAATTGATCTGGACTCATGGGAAGGGAAGGGCACGTATCCCACACAGTCAAGCTGCAGTCTGGTGACATCATTTCCTGCCATTTGGCCGGCGACTCGTGACAGCACCGGGTCAGGAGGTCACTGCCTCGTCGTCAGCGACGGCCCCGATGAGCTCATCGGGTCGGCAGAGGGTCAAGTTCATGCTCCATGGTCTTCTCTGGTAGTTTTGACCCTCCTTTTGTTGGCTGTGACACACTTATAGATGTGTGTTTAAAAAAAAAATTTCATAACCTTTTATTCTTTTACCTTCTTTTCTGCAAAGCACCTGCTCCATCATCTCACTCGTAATGTGTTTGGGTGAGGCGGAAACGGCGCGGTGTCGGCTGCACAATGATATTCTATTCCGTTTAAGCAGCTCACAGTAAACTGTGACACAATTTCCTTCAATGATACTTTTGGTCCTCGTGAATATGGCTCTATAATATGACCTCCCAGTGCCTCTCCATCCCCAAGTGACTGAAATTCAGCCAAGTATATGTTTGCTTGAATGGTGGAAATATCAACACATTTGATCGACTTTATGATTCTCCGAGAAATCCTGAGTGTTACTAAAATCCAGAATGATAACACGTCCGTTTCTCTTCTTTTTTTCTTCTTCTCTCCAGGTAATGCCGAGCCAAATAACCAATCCTGGAGATGCCGAAGAGAAGAGATATTCTTGCCATCGTGTTGATCGTGTTACCCTGGACGCTGCTCATCACTGTTTGGCACCAAAGCGCTATAGCACCGCTCCTCGCCATCCGCAAGGGTAAGCAGCGCACCGCACTCCACCGGCAACATCACAAATTAAGTGGGTCCTCGAACCCAACAAGACACTCCAGGTTTAGCCAGAAGGCCGTTCACCCAGAGGCACTCGCTAACCGTGACCAGCGGTTTCATCAGAGCTCAATGGCTCTCGTTCAGTCATTGTAAACCTCATTAGTGTGGATTGTTTGGTTACAGATATATATATATATATATAATTATTTATTTATTTATATATATATATAGTTATATATATATCGGCCATATATATAGTTATATATATATATTTATCTATCTATCTATCTATATATAAATGTATATATACATATATATATACTGTGTACCTGCATATATATATATATATATATACTGTGTATATGCTCTCATACATCAGTGAGTTATAGTAATTGTGTGTATCGTACATTCAGTCATTTGAATAGAATGAATTGCTAAGCTTTGTCTAATATTTTATTGTTCTTATGTTGACTATAACTTTTTTCTAGCCTATCCACTTACATGCCTTGGGCCATTCATCTTTCTCTCGGTGCGGCGCTCAACTTCACACGGCGTGCACTGTGCGGCATTTCATTTATCCATTCAGGTTTTTAAACTATTCCCCGAATCTACGCGTTCAAATTCTGTGCAAATTCATTTTTAGAGTCCGTTTAATCAGCAATTTGAAATAATAAATGTCGGCTCAATTAGCCTCACGGAATATCTTCCTTCCACGTGTAATATCACGCCAGTCTGAGTCGTTAAGACGCACACTCACGAGCTTCCCAATCATCTCCCAGGAAACCAACAGAGTAAAATGTCAAGCAGTCTGCAGAGTAAACAACCCCATTAGAGCCACAGCGAATCAACAGAGCTCTTTGCCCTCTTCTTATAATTTCAAGAATGTGCACACTTGGGGTTAACAACCAAAACAAGTAGACACAATTGTCCTTAAGCCGCCTGGAGTCAACATCAGCTACAAATTATATTAAATGTGTGTTTTACAGCTTGACTCGACAACTTAAATAGTGTCTGATTAGTTGATAAATTTCTTCCTCACTAAATTCAATTTATGAAAACAGTGTTGACAATTAAAGACAGTGAAGACACAATGAATTACACATAGAAAGAAAAATTGCCAGTGCTGTCTTTCCCCGCGCTGCCCACCGCTGGGCCAGATGCTTTTGTGTGCTCTTAAAAGAGACGCTCGAGGTTTTTTTTGGCCCGCAGCCTTTGTCAAACATCTGGCCATCAGCAGATTGTGTTAATCTATCTGCCGGGGAAAAGCCCCTCCTTATGTCGGAGGTGAGAATGGAGCTCGGGCTGAACAGGAACGATGCTCGCCCAATATCTGCGGCACAATGAAATGAAATGAAATTTAAAAAACTTGAATGAGTCTATTATCATAGTTTATCCATCTGGAGCGAACCAAAGCATCGCAGTCTTTTACCTCGAGAGCATTCAGCTCGTGTCAGCGGATTTACTCTCCGCTGTCCACCTGCAGGTCTGAAGAGGACACGTTGTTTCTCACTTATACATACAAAAATTCATAATTTACCTTTTTTCAGAAGAAAGGAACTATAAAGCAGTGTGTTAGTAGCACGGCATTGACGACTGTCGTGGCGCAGCTGCTGGGGGCCATTTAGTTTTGTTTGATTTGCATTCGGTGTTACCTGGATTTTCAAAATCCAGATAACCAGTGTGCCTTTGAAGTGAAATACCCGCCAATGTTATGTGTCCTGTATGTTTGGGTTGAGCAGAATAACCCCAAATCTGCATAAGCAATTTCAACCATTTTCCATTGGAGTAATTTATAAGCCAAAATCTCTCGTTACAGTCAGTCGCACCACAGTTAATCATTGCATTTTAGCTTGTGTTTCGGGATCTCCGAGGCAATGTCTCGTCATAATGAAATTAATGTGAATAGCAATGAATAATTCTGCCACGTTGCAGGAAAGTAGCAGAGCGTTTTGTACGTTATGGACACGGAGGGGCAGGCAGATGGTTGAGGGAGTCCATGACGCTGAACATTAGAAGAAGGCACGTCTCATGGATCCTCATCGCCCGCATTTTTCTAACTTTTTTCGAAAGAAAAGCCCAAAGGCGACGCTGGGGGAAATAGCAAGGGCTCATCCCTCCCTCGCCTCGCCCCGTCTCTCTGTCCATCAGCTGTGTTATCCTCTCACGGTGCCCGCTTTCACTTTTTGCAGCCTGTCACCACCTAGTAAAAGAGATCTTTATCATTCCAGAGAGGCTTGCAGTCCGCCACCACCAGCTCTCAGGTACACTTTACCCCTATTGGGTTTAAGTCACCTGAGGCAAGCATACAAAGGGCAGCCCGAGGTTGCACTAATGCCTTACATGTCTTCTTATCCCCGAATCTGCAGAGGATGGCGTGGAGGGCAAGAGGGAGGCAGGTGGGCAGGCTCAAGACTCCAAGGAATACTGTGCCTCAGATAAGGACATTGTGGAGGTGGTGAGGACAGAGTACGTGTACACGCGGCCTCCGCCCTGGTCCGACGTGCTGCCGACCATCCACATCATCACCCCCACATACAGTCGGCCGGTGCAGAAGGCGGAGCTGACGCGGCTGGCAAACACCTTCCTCCACGTCCCCAACCTGCACTGGATCCTGGTGGAGGACTCCCAGAGGAGGACGCCTCTCGTCACGCGGCTCCTCCGAGAAACGGGACTCAACTACACCCACCTCAACGTGGAGACGCCCAGGAACTACAAGCTGCGGGGGGACACGCGGGACCCCAGGATCCCCAGGGGGACGATGCAGAGGAATCTGGCCCTGCGGTGGCTGAGGGAGACCTTCAACGCCAACAGCAGCCAAGCGGGGATCGTCTACTTTGCAGACGACGACAACACATACAGCCTGGAGTTGTTTGAGGAGGTGAGAGAGACGCGGCACGCTCGTGTGTATTTTCATGCGTTCTTTGCAAAACTCTCACGAATTCGGCTTTCACACTGCGGGGGCGGCGTTATGCCACCGTCGACGAGTTTTGTGTGAAACGGACGGATCTTCAGCATCACGGAATCTGTGCGTGAACTGTGGATTTGTTGTGTTTTATAGATCCCAGTGTTACAAATGAAAATCATGACCCAATCATCTCTTGCTTAAGCCTTAATTAATAAGTATTTCCAACTTGAATCTTCTAAAGCAGGGGGGTCACACTCATTTTCACCGAGGGCCACACCAGCATCACGCCTGTCCTCAAAGGGCCGGTTGTAACTGTAACACTGTATAAACTACTCAAACATATTGTTAAATAACTCTTTGCATTTGATTATTGTTTATTTGAGTGTAGAAATATTGGACATGAGAACATTTCTCTAACAGTATAACATAAATCCATTTAATTTGAAACCTTCAAAATAAAAGCGCAGGTCTTAAATGTCTTTAAAAAAAGGTAATCAAATGTCTTTCAAGCCATCAGGTGCTTGTCACGGGGTGAGGCTCAGGTGCAGAGAAAGAGGCAGGACTCAAATGTGAATAACAAAAAGACTATTTAATGAGACAAAAGTTCCAAAAAAAGCAAAACGTCCAAAAGGGGGCAGGCAGGGAATCGGGGTCAGGGGAGGCAGGCAGGGTCAAACAGGCAGGTCAAGAATATCCAGCGCACAGGGAAGACGGAACCAAAGACAACAACTATAGAGCGTATTCACGTGACGTCAGCATCTCAATCGCGCCATCTTGGGGTCCCACTTATTAAATGTCAGAAGAAGTTGACCTGGCTATCGTGTCTGCTGTTTGATTATGCGAGAGCCCAGCAACCTCATGTCCTTCTGCATTACCAAAGAAAGTTTTCAGCGGTTGGAATTGAATATTCGCAACGCTTTTTTACCTGATTTTACTCGCTCAACCCTTTGTGGTTAATTCGCTAGTTACCCCTAGTTACCAGCACATAGCTCGGTCACATTCCTGTAAAACAGTTTTCATTTCCGCTATCGACCATGGGACATTAACAACTATTTCTGCGTTACACTTGTTGTAGAAATACCACATCAAGCGCCCCGTGTCTGGGTTCATATATGATCCGTAGTCGCACAGCTCCGCCTCCAGGACGAGTGTCTGGATGAAGCCGCTTCCAGCTCCTTCAGGACCAGCAGTGCCTGGCTGGCCGTACTGATGCTGTTCCCATGTAGCCAGTGTTTTATTTTACTTTGAAATGAATCACAGAGTAAAGGCAGACATCGCCCGACGGAGTTGCCATGTTCATTGCTTCCTCCCAAGTTTCCATCCACAGTTCCTTTTGCGCAAGTGAAAGACATTGATTTTTGCTCGGCGAAAAAAGCAAAAATAGATTATTGACGAGAGTGTGTCAATGGAAACGTGCCCACAACCCGATGTGTCAACAGAAACACATGAGAACAGTCCTAACGCTCATACGCCGAGTGAAGCCGAAGTAGATGACAAGTTGAAGTAATAGCCTGTCTTGTTGAGCTGATAAACCCATATTCTGAATCATTAGTCCCACATCCAACAATGAGGCACAGTACCATAATCACAAGGCACTGCAATTGTGTCTCCTTCAGGATATAATGGTCATTTCTAAAGAAGAGCGGCATGAAATAACACAAAACAATGCCGTGCATGGACCCCAACATGGCCGCCAAAGGTTCTTGTGGTCACGTGAGTGAATACGCTCTATAGACAACAATCCAACAGGAGACAAGGGAAAGACTGACACAATATATAGGGGGGGACCAGGTGTACGACATCAGACAGTAACGAGACAAGAGTGGCTGAGGGCAGGTGAAGGGAATTAAACAATCAAGACAGAGGAGACACAGAGGAGACATAGGAGACACGGAACATAGGAGAAACAGGGTGTTACATCAGGGGCCACATAAAATGATGTGGCGGGCCGTATTTGTCCGTTGATTTGTTCCCAGCAAAAACCCAGACGGCAGCCTGTTTAGAACGCGAGAGAGCTCAGCCGCCACTCGGCGACAAGAGGAGAGACTGGAATTGATCAGCGGGGCCAGCAATCAGTGAACCCTCATCAATATGTTCTGGTCATTGTGTGCAAAGATCCAGTAAAATAAAACTGACTGCCCAAATTAAAAATACGGTCTTGAGGAAAGAATGAGGCAGATGAAATAGTATTTTTGTGTTTTTGGGACAATAATTATTTTAATTGTCCCAATGATATTCTCTACTGTACATGTATACTCCTTTTAGAGTTGTATAGGAGAACAAAAACACACTAATAATAATCATAATAACTTTATTTATATAGCACCTTTAAAATCAAAGTTTACAAAGTGCTCTACAGAGAATCAAGGCAAAACAAGTAGAAGAGTAAGATACAAATATAAAATAAAAAAACAGACAAACTAAATTAGGGGAACCAAAGAACTGCATAAAAGGATGACATCACTTAAAAGCTGTTCTATAAAAATGGGTTTTAAGAAGTGATTTAAATGAATGTAACGAATTTAACAAATGTAAATGTTTACTTTATGGATAACATGACATCAAATATTTCATACTGCCCAGCCATATACTCTATACTCTACGGATCTGAGGTTTGTTATACAACTATGAATTCACTGTAACTTGGAGCATTTCTTTTGGGCTCTTAACAAGCACAGTGATCCGGGGCTGTTGGAGAGACGTTTGGCCATGTGCTTTAATCAGTACATCTCAGGCCATCCATCTCCACAGCAGGTGAATTACCTGGCCTGCTATGTATTCGCCTCAAGTCTTGTTAGTCGTGCAGACGGGGTCCGAAGTAAATGGAGCGTCGGGTATTGACGGGGCCTGTCATTACCTTTCTCTGAGAGTGCTCCGTCTCCCTCAGAGGCCCTCCATCACCTCCCACGGGCCTATTTATGGGTCAGAGTAACGGAGGGGGAAAGAGAGAGGGAGGGATAGAAAAAGAAGAAAAAAATGCGATAAAAAGAGGAGTTGACAGACAGAAAGCAGAGAGTAGGACGCTACTACAAGAGCTTGGTGACACCAGAGGAAAGATTCAGTCATTTTCTGACACTATAGTAAATATTCAAACAGCTCAAGAACCATAGACTGTAGACAATTTAAGTCTCCAGTGTGGAGACGAGGCTCCGTATGTTAGAAATAGACTCATCATTTTCTCCCGGTTAATCTTAAATCATCTCATCAATTCATTTTGGGAAATTGAAATACATTTCTACTCTGATGATAGGACACATTTAAAAGGAATTAGAGCTGGTTACGTAATGACGAGCTGTCAGCATCACAACAAATGAAAATATATGTAATTCATGCCGTGGCTATCAGTGGCTCTGGCACATCAAAATGAAGTACATATAAATTTGGTCATGCCGTAATGAAAAAACATATATATTAATTTAGTTTCTCACTGTTAAAGGGCACCACTGTCAAGAACTTGAATCATTGAGACTTCGTAGGAAAAGTGTTTTGCTGTTTAGCATATGTTATTTCTAACGAACACTCTACTCTGTTCTCACTTTCAACCTTTAAGGATGAATGTCAACAGCATAAATCAAGTAGAACTTAGCGATCACCGACTCAGAGCGTCTGCAGTGAGGCTGCATGATAATCAATATTTTGACTATTGGTGCTTCCATAATATATCTACACGCTAGATATCTTTGAGAAACTATCATAATTGTCGGGAGTTAAGCTTTATAATGGATCCACACACGTGAAAAGTGATATAACACCCTGCTATACTTAATCTGTTTAAAAATCACTTTATTTGGAATTTAGCATAATTCTGCATAATGCTGCATAACTCTGATTTAAACGCAAAGACTCCTCCAATGGCAGCAATGGACGCCGAATCCGTTCCGTTGCTTTCTCTCTGCACCCTTAAGGACCGATTAATACCTGGATGCCTGCCGCCTTTACTCTGTGTTTTTTTTTTGTGGATTTCTTTTCTTTGTTTTGCTTCTCCGAGTCACGGCCACTTTGTCTCCGAAGGCCTCTCGCTGAGCGGAGCGAGGGATGGATCTCAAACGCTCAAACAAGCATTCAAATAAAACTGGAGCCACAGTGAACGAAACCAAACAACAAAACACACATATTCACCAAGAACAATATTCCCGCTTGCTTGGGATCCAGAAGAAGAGGCGTGTGTGTCTATTTCCCTCTGGCTGTTCCCTCTAGAGATGGGCTGTCAAACTCATTTTCCCCGTGTGCCACATAAAATATATAAACTACTCCCGAACATATTGTTAAATAACTCTTTGCATTTAATACTTGTTTATTTGTGTACAAATATTGTACATAAGAAAAAGTCTCTAATATTATCACGTAAATCCATTTATTTGAAACCTTCAAAATAAAAGCTTGGGATATTTTTCTTAAATTTCTTTAAGAAAAGGGGATTGTATGTCTTTCAAGCCGTCAGGGGACACATTAAATGACGTAGCGGTCCAGATTTGGACCCGCGGGCCTCTAGAGGCAGCGGCCGGAATACTCCTTTTCACATTGTCAGACGGGAAAGTGACAAACCTCGTCACATTGCCCACAGTAAGACCGATGCATGCTTTGACACCCAGATCTCACTGAGACCGAACGTCCTGCCAAATCCCCCCCCCCCCCCCGCCCGCCCCAAAAGCTCAAATCCACAGATTCCCATAAGCCCCCCCAGCCCACTTCATGCTGTTCACACTCTGCGGCTGTCTGATCCCCTGAACTGACCACACAGAAACCCATCACAGATTACACTCCCCAATCTAATACAGCGGATCATGTGCAAATGGTCCTTTGTATGTGATTTGCACACACATTTAAAATACACAATGCGTGCCATTCACAAATACACACTTAGAAACAGGCTTACATTGCAAATATAGATAGACACGTTTTATATGCACGTAATAACTATACTTATACTATATAAACACATACTAGATACAGTACATACACTTGCACATTTATATTTAAATGGACCTTCCCCCGTCGAGGCACGGGCGTTATTATTTCTGCTGCATTGAGTTTGCCGTTTTCCTGTTCCCGCGTTGTGGAAATACACATTTTATGACTGCAGCCCTTCTCGAATTGGCGAAGGCTAACTTGAGAAAAAAAGAGCGGCGAGATCGCTTGAAGATTAAGAGAGTAAGAGTAAAGAATCTCCTCGGCCAACCGGCGACTGGAGCCGCTTTCTCTAATGGCTTGGCTCCTTCGAAGATGGTGTCTAATTATTCAATTCAATTCAATTCAGTTTATTTGTATAGCCCAATTTCACAAATTACAAATCCATCAGGCAGATGGCGGTGGGGAGGAGGAGTGGGAGTCTCCATCAGGCAGATAGGATTATGCCCGTCTCATGGGGTCCCGATGACCCATGAGACGTAAAGTCAAAGACTTATCCTTAAGGAGAGAAAAAAGGAGATAGGTCTCAGTGCATCCCCTAAAACCCCCCAGCTATAAGCCTATACAAAGAGGAGGGTCTAGTCTACTCTTAAACGAGGTGACTGTGTCTGCTCTGACTGAAATTTGAAGCTGGTTCCATAAAAAGAGGAGCTTGATAACTAAAGGCTCTGGCTCCATTCTACTAGTCCCGCATTTAGTGAGCGTAGCTCTCTGTGGGGCAAATATGGTGACAAGGATTTGCTTTACGGGGAGTTAAAGGACAAGTCCCGATCAAAGATATTTGTCTGAGTTTAACATCAAGAGTTGCAGGTCATCCATGAACAAGACCAGGACAGAAAGGCAAAACGCCTTTAAGCAGCCTCGGGATGGGGTCCAAGAGACAGGTAGGAAAATCCCTCCATTATGTCATTGTAGAGCAGCTGTTGAACAATGTATGTGATCTGCTTTCCTCTCGCAGGGGGGGGGTCAATATTCACTGGATGAATAATAGCTGCAGCTCTAAAAGGCCCTCCGTCCACACTCTGCTGTAAAGCTGGCAGCCGACGCTCAAACACGGTGTATTTTTCACATGGCTAATTTGTCTCTCTTTCCCGTTTTCTCCTCTCGCTATAGATGAGATCCACTCGGAAAGTTTCCGTGTGGCCCGTGGCCTTTGTGGGGGGCTTGCGGTACGAGTCCCCCAAGGTCAACGCAGCTGGGAAGGTCTACGGCTGGAAGACGGTGTTCGACCCCCATCGGCCGTTTGCCATCGACATGGCCGGCTTCGCCATCAACCTGAGGCTCATCCTCTTCAAGCCTCAGGCGTATTTTAAGCTCCGCGGGGTGAAGGGAGGATACCAGGAGAGCAGTTTGCTCCGGGAGCTCGTTACACTCAACGACCTGGAGCCCAAAGCAGCCAATTGCACGAAGGTAATCCCCTTCGTCAACGCCGTTGGGCCCCTTGAAATGGTTTTTGAAGGAAGCGGATTCAGGTCTCAGTTACAAGTTTAAGATTAAAAAAATTAGAGATCTGACTCGAGTAAAAACACAAACGTTTCATCAGCAAAATGTAGCTTCACTATTTTGAGTAAAAATAGTCATTCTGTATTCAATAATAGGATGCTTGAGTGTGTGATCTGCATTTTGCTTCTTTTCTCTATAGATAAGATAACTCAAAGTGAACTCTGAATTCTGAGACATAACTTTTCTCTAACTGTTTGTGAAATATTAGAGAAATTGATCACTTTGGGCCTTCAACTGTTATTTTGATTGAACTATCTGAGATGTTTTGAGGGAAAGATCTCCCTACTAGAAAATGCATTTCCTGCTGAAAATGTTTTGGAATGCTAACATTTGAATTTGTGAAGCTGACATATAAAAGACAATAGCTGAACATAGCAGAAAATGGCTGAAAATAGCTGAAAAATATACAGTAATACATGAGGGCTATGTGAACATTACAACAATTAAATGATTGAATTAGCTAAAAAATATGAAGATACTGTAAGCTTTTTAAAGTTGAAGATTTACTACATCGGATCTAATGAATTAAAAATACATAACATTATTTAAAGATAAGGTGAAACATTTGAAATATGAAAGGTCATACATAACCCTCTAGCCCTGAAGAAGCTTAATTTTTTAATATTTGAACGATTTCTGAAGCTGAACATATGAAGGAAGAGAAGAGGTACAAAAAACACCGAAGGAATAGAAGATGAATAAGTTTAAATAAAGATTACAAGAACAATCGTTGGACTGCTAAACTTTCCAACTAATGACTGCTTTTTGTAAAAGGTCACACGTCAAACAGGTTGGGAACAACTAGTTCAATATTTTATAGTAGATTGTATTTCATAGGCTTATTATATCTATTTTGATTGTAAAATACAGCTGTAGAATACATGTAATATATGTAATTTTCAATATAAGAGTAGAGGTGAAAAGCAGAGATGGCAATATACCTCCCACCACCTGCTGTAGCATAAACCAAAAACATAACCATGATACGCTCTTGCATGCTGAACCATCTTCTTAAGATATGTTTACGTCTAATTCAGATCCAGAGGGAGGAAACAGAAATATACCACAATCATATTTTTTATGAGATGATATGAGAATGCTGGGATTGATAATCTGACCTAACTATCTGCAAGACAGTCAATTAGCAACATTTTTCTAATTTTCTTAAAGTGTTTAAATATTTCTTTAAAAGACAACTAAATGTAATTGAACAACAGCACTTTCCTGATATGGAGAACTTATTTAATATGTAATTGCAACTCTACATTATCTTTTCATTGCTCATCAGTCAAGGGCATATGACGATGAAGCCTCCGGAGCCGATGTCCTCCCCAGTGTTCCTCTTCAGGGCAATCCAGTCATTTCACTTGACAAAGGAAAATCTATAAAAACAGTTGTTGCTGAAAAGTTGCACATTATTACCTTCGCATTGAAAATGCGGAAGGTTATGTTTTGATCGGCATTTATTTATTTAGTTATTTGTTTGCGTGTTACTCGCATAACTAAAAAAGTGTTAAACCGAATCGCATGAAATATGGTGGGATGATTGGTTATTATCCGGGGACCATTGCATTAGATTTTGGGATCGACCGGGTCAAAGGTCAAAGGTCAATGTCATGAAAAGGTCAACATCTTCTTTTTACCATAGCGCGGTCAATTTTTATCCAATTGGCATGCAACTAATGCCAAAATGTTGTGATATGCGAAGGTATGCGCTCTACCGAGTGCCCGTTCTAGTTGATTATATTTCTCACTTTTGCGCATACATAAACACACACATACATATTCCAGTCCCAGGCTCCAGGGTATAGCAGCAGTGCCCACTCCACCATTCCTATTTACGACCCTTGGCCCACATGGGGGTCACATCACTAAGCCTCTCCTTGGGCAACGAGGAGTCAGCCAGAGGGCTGTAGCTAGCCAGGATCCGTACGCACACACACACACACACACACACACACACACACACAAAGAGAGGGTAAAGGAAGGAAGAGAGATAATTTTAGCCAGCTTTTTCTCCTGCTCTCCCACAGCCTTTCAGAGGGATAAATGAAAAGAGGGGAATTCAGGGAACGGCTAAAAGAGCCGAATTGGAGTTGGGAGAAACGGGGAGGTATAGGGCCTGTCACACTGATTACAGATGAGAGCGGGGCTGAAGGGCGGGAGGGGAAGAGGAAGAGGAAGGAACGAAACGGAACGTCGTGCATGGGCATCTCTCTTCCTTATAATCTAGCACTTCCGATGCAAGTGACTATTAACCTCCCCCTACACCTGAGCAAAGTAGGAGTGGGCTCAAACACTACCCATGCATAATTCATGGCCGCTTGCCACGGCGAGATGAAAGTGAAGAGGGTTCCAACACAGCGAGGAGCAGGGGAAATTAGCTTGGCTCCTCTTCATTTCCTCCTCCCCTGTTTCCAGTGCCGAGCTTTTTTTTCCCTGGATGTTTGTGCAAATGAACCCAATCTGAGGGCTCAGTGGCACGCTAGTGTACCCAGAGGAACTGTTCAAAGAACTGCAGGGCCACTGCGTCGAGGCGAAAGCTCTTCCCTCTCCCTTCTGACGCAGGGTTCACGCTCAAGTAGCTTCTCACACACAGACGGCGCCGTGGCGGCGTGTGTGTGTGCGTGTGTGTGTGTGTGTGTGTGTGTGTGTGTG
This sequence comes from Pseudoliparis swirei, assembly GCF_029220125.1. Classification (NCBI taxonomy): domain Eukaryota; kingdom Metazoa; phylum Chordata; class Actinopteri; order Perciformes; family Liparidae; genus Pseudoliparis; species Pseudoliparis swirei. The sequence continues at coordinate 5,722,896 of NC_079407.1, forward strand.
TGTGTGTGTGTGTGAGAGAAGCAAGAACCAGAATCGACCATTTAGAAGAACATGAGGCCGAGCGGGAGCTGAAAGGGAGAGCGGGCTCCACGACTGCATTAAGGGAACAGCGTGGTACCGATGTTGTTGTTGTTGTTTATGTGTGCGTTTGTTTTCCTCACCAGATCCTTGTTTGGCACACGAGAACGGAGAAGCCCGTGCTTGTGAACGAGGGGAAAAAGGGATTCACGGACCCCAATGTGGAGATTTGACCGCTTCCCCTCGGACCACGGTAATTAATAACATGTTATTTAGAAAGAGCTTTTTATTGTAGGTCAAATTATAATGTTCACCGTTGCTTATTTAAGTGTCACATTGTGCGTCTCTGATTTCTGCCGGGGCACAATTGCAGCAGCTGGTGTCCATTATTAAATGCTACTTCTAAAACTAAAAACGGGCACTCGGTAGAGCGCATACCTTCGCATATCACAAGATTGGGCATTGAATTATGAACATTTTGGCATTAGTTGCATGCCAATTGGATATAAATTGGTAAAAAGAAGATTTTGACCTTTTCATGACCTTGACCTTTGACCCGATCGATCCCAAAATCTAATCAAATGGTCCCCGGATAATAACCAATCATCCCACCGATTTTCATGCGATTCGGTTTAATACTTTTTGTGTTATGCGAATAACACGCATACAAATAAATAAATAAATACACGGCGATCAAAACATAACCTTCCGCATTTTCAATGCGAAGGTAATAAACAGTTTACATTGACTTAATTCAGGCGTATTAGCTTATCTTAATCCTTTCTATTGCAGGTGGTTGGCCTTGGACCTGCGGAGGAAGAAAGCGGCGAGTCTCTTGATAAAGTGCGACCAGCGCTCATGTCTTAATCATCAGAAGAAGAAGAAGAAGAAGAAGAAGAAGAAGAAGAAGAAATGAAATTGGGGCCTATGGTGGGGGATTTAATCCTCTTGACTGAATCTGACATTTAAAAAAGAATATGGACTAAAACAGTACAGACGGTACCATATTAAAGCACAGATGAAGTAAGAGGCGGAGGTTAATTGTCAGGTCTGCGGCTGAAGAGGCGGGGTCAGCGCGGAAAGACGCGACCGGCACCTTCGCAGTACGGCGGCCCGACAGAAGAGAGACAGCACAATGTGTCACGCGTACAGCCAGCGGAACCAACCAAACAAGCAGGTTCAAGAATATCCTTCACCTCAAAGACACGAAGGAAAGAAAACACACACACACACACACACACACATTGCCCGGATCTGCACGTGATTCAAGAGAGAAATGTGGATTTTAAGGGACGCAGTGCGGTCGCCATCATCAGCCGGGATCTAAAAAAATGCGAGTCGAAGAACAAATAATGTCTTTTGTGGGTTTTTCCTTTGCGCAATCTGTACAAAAAGATAGCAAGGGAAAGAATGCTCTTTTGATAACTCTAAATGTTTGCTTTAATTTAACTGAATCAGTTTGGGTGTTTCACGAGCACTTGACTTGCTATTTCAATACTACTGACTCGTACATGCATTAATCTCTGGGTTATCATTGTTCATCTGATGGTGTCATTATAACTCATGCATCTAAGCCATGAAGAGAGACTGCTGTTTTAAAATTAACCCCTTTTAGTGCAATATCCTGACACGCCCTGGCACTTACACAAACACACAAATGATGTCCCTCCGTGTAAATAGTAATTCGACATGAGAACAATCGGATGACTGATGATAGATTTTGACAAAAGCATTGTACTTACTGTATTTATATGTAAAAAAACAAACTAAAAACAAAGTCTCCTCTATCGTCCCCCTGGTGATCTCCTGACAACGACACACACATCAAGGCACAGGTTCACACTGTAGGTTCAACACATGGAAAGAGTAATAGCACATCACCAATTTTATTTGGTAATCGTGACACATTCATAGACGCATAGACAAGAACGAAAAATCAGCTACAAGTTAAACTCACGGATGTCGACCTCGTCAGCTTTCATAAAAATGGTAATTTGGGACTTTTGCAGGGAGAAATGTGTCATTTTAGAGCTAATATTTCCCCTCGTCTATGCACGCTCATATATGTCCACACGCCACCTGTTAATATGCATCGAAGCCCGAGAATTAGATTTTCACTCGGCTAGTCCGCCCCTGTCCTCTCTAAGAAATATAGACCTTGCTGTGATGTGAAGGAGACACAATCAATACAGATGCTCCGGCTACATCTGCTTGACTTTTAATACAGCTCACCCACCAGCAGCTGGTGAAGGTTACGAAGGATAGATTTCAAATAATTTATGCACGGCCCTGAAATACATGTGTGTTTTATGAAAACTTTAGCTTCCGCGTACGAGATGAGAGAATAAGAGGTGCTCTCAAATCGATAGGCGGCTAAAGAAAAGCACAAAAAACGACTCCTGTTTTTGCTAATGATTTTACCGGCAGCGTTGACGCGCCGCGCCCTCTTCAGTATTGTGGATTTATGTCTCATGGTTTTTATTGGTATTACGATCCATCTCTTGTACATTAACTGGATCGCAGAAGAGCGCCCCCCCCCCACACACACCCCTCTCACGATAGACATCAGCAGCTATGACGCTGTACATCTTAACACTGTCACCAAGTTATTACACACCTCTGGTAAGAGAATATCCCCTCTACTTGATAAATCATCCGTCTAGTGCAATACGCAGTGCCGGTTCTTATCTGACATCGCCCGGCAGAAGTAGCTGGAGATAATTCAAACACTGAGCCTTTGTACTGTTGCCAGATTATCTGTGTGCACCCCCGGCCCCTTCAACACACACACACACACACAACCCAAAACACACGCCTGCAGTATGAAAACGTACAAAGACGTTACGGCCTCTCGGATGGGGAAAACAGTGCTATTACATATTTCTTTTAGAATATGATAAGATACACATTTAGGCAAAGGCTGTGTTATAATCTCTCATCCGACTGGCTGTTTTCATTGACTGCATGATATAACACCGCACAGGGACCGGCCATGGAGGTCACACAGACTATCTTTGGATTTGTTCTCGACTCTTCGACTCGCCTCCCATTATTTATTTAAAAAGAAATCAAATTTAATATATTTATTCATGTATTTATTTCAAGTGAGGATGTGCATTTGAATCATAGCGGTGTTTGCCCTTGAATCTGTATTTTCTAACTGCGAGAGAGAGAAAAAAGCATGCGCACAAACAGTAGATTGTACCCATAGATTATCTTACAGATCAATCATAGGGTTGTGCTGTCAACAGGCACACACACACACACGCACGCACGTGCACACACACTGTCTTCTTTATAGCATTGCTGTTGATCTAAGTTCTGCTTGAGTGGTCATTATCGACTTTTAATCTAAATAACTGAATCCACCTGAATTGTTTTAAGTGCTGAAACAAATTAAGAGTAAAACACACACCAGCATTTAAAAGACTTAATTTGAACACTACAGGTTGTCTTGAAATTGCATATGTTATGTATCATTTTCCTTCCAAACGAAACTAAACTCTTATCTTACGTTGCTCTTGTCAAAATGCAAGCAAACACACGTTGGGGTGGACCGTCTGCAGGTCAGCATGTGATTGGTCGGTCTGTGGTTTTAATCGATGTGGTGTTTCCTGAAGCAGCAGAACAAATCAAAAGGGCTTCACCTTGAAAGTGTGTTACAATGTGTGTCGGACATCTGATATGGCATGTTTCTGACTTCAACAGCTGACGTATCAAGCAATATCTAACGCTCACGAGTTTTTGATCTGCTAGAAGCAACCTACCGATACAACAGCGTGAGCAGTGCAGGTTATTCCGTGTTTATTGTCGGTAAAACGAGCATCCCCCCCCCCCCCCCTGAGGGGCTTCTCGAAGGCACAACACACACACAAGTCCTCTCTGTTCCCTCATCTCCACTGTCATCCCCCCCAGCCTCATGTGATTCACATTGTATGCATGTGACTCTTATACGGTTGTTTATTTGCCACAGCAATTCTGTCTCAGAGGAAGATGTTAGTTGAATCAAGAGAAATAAATAACTGAGAAGAACCTCACTTGTGTCTGAATGCTGTGTGGTGCCTTTCATACATCTGGCATTTTGATATTGTGAACCAGTGGCTGCATAAAAAAAAGACGTGTCCAGTCCTTCATAATTTTATTCGGAAAGAACTCAAATCTGTTTAAAAATCATTTTTAACACGGGGCTGTGATTGGTGCAGGAGAGGCTTTAAAATCTTTGTGTATACGTGTATATGTGTGTCTATTTGACAGCATGTCCAAAAAGTCATAAAATAGTTCATTGAAAAGTGTAATTATAAACAAATAGTATCTTATTTTATCGTATAATATGTTGAAAGAAATAATGAAAGCAAGTAATATATAGGGTTTGAAAAACAAGAATCCATATATCATCGTATATAGTATGTTGAAACAAGTCAAAGCACAACATGTCATAGAATATTATGTCGACAAAAAGCAATTAAAAAGTCATATGAAAGGAAGCCGTAGAAAAATCTGTCGAAAAAAGCAATTAAAACCTCGTTTAAAAAAAAAATGTCAACAAATGTCATTTTATATGTCAGAGTAATTAAAAACAAATTGCATAGTATGTTGAAAGAAAATCATAAAAAAGTCATAAAGTGAATATATGCATGTTGAAAACAGTCAAATGGTAAATAGATTGTACTTGTCAACAAATGTCATTTTATAATATGTCAAAGAGTAATTAGAAACAAATTGCATAGTATGTTGAAAGAAAATCATAAAAAACGTCATAAAGTCATAGAATATATGCATGTTGAAAAGAGTCAGATAGATTGTACTTGTCAACAAATGGTCATTTTATAATATGTCAAAGAGTAATTAATAAAAAAAATTGCATAGTATGTTGAAAGAAAATCATTAAAAAACATCATAAAGTGAATATATGCATGTTGAAAACAGTCAAATGATAAATAGACAGTACTTGTACACGACATGACATCATCACGCCCTGATGGCAGCTACATGACATCATCACGCCCTGATGGCAGCGACATGACATCATCACGCCCTGATGGCAGCTACATGACATCATCACGCCCTGATGGCAGCGACTCCATCGGGACGATCTGACATTCACACACCGGAGGCACAGATGCAGGACCCATTTGGGGGTAAGTGTCTGCTAAGTGCCCCGAGGACACGTCGACGTGGGCCAGCGGAGCCGGGGATCGAACCGCCGATCCTGATCCAAGGACGACCCCGCTCCTCCACTGAGCCACGGCGGATGTCAACTTGGAGGAATCCAGGAATTTCAAGATCTTCCTTCTGCAGCTTAATGACAACCCATAATGTGACGTATTTATGACATTTTAATGGCATATTCTACAATTACATTGTACATGACATTTGTTGTCATTATTATGGCCCCACTATACTATGATATTTGTCTGTCATTTTCTGACATACAAGTCTATAATATTTATACGGTATTTTTTCATGACCTTTTTTATGATTTACCAGACTATAATATTCTTCTGCCATTTTGATGGAAACATATACTATATTTTAATGGAATTCAAATGGCATACTGTACTATGTGTCCATAGATTATTATAATATGATATTGTTATGACTATTTTACATCAGAATTAATGACATACTATATCATGGGATTTCTATAGCTGAAATACTGCATACAATACATACATTTTAATCACAGTATACTATATTTTATGGTTTACTATACATTTTTTGGATCCTTTCTTGCATTCTGGACTTTGACTATGAGATTTTTCATGGCATGAATGATATTTCCTTGAAGTGTTCATTGCAATGGCCCCTTCCCGCTCAACAAAACGCAGGTGGTAATAAAAAAAAACATCTAAACACTTGAGCACAGAGAATATGTTCTCTCGGTTTGTCTCGATGAAGTTCCACTTCTTCAAAGACGTCATTCATTTAGGCTGCATGCCGTAAAGTGTGTGACCAATAAAAGCACGGTGTCATCTTTCTTTGTCGTTAATTACACATTACAATACAATATAGCTTGCATGAACATTTATTTTTATGATTGTAACATTGTGATCCTGCTTCTGCCTCTGATTACAGGAATAAGTCAAGGATTTGTGGCCAATATGATAACACAAACACACGCACACACACACACACACACAAGTGTTACATAATCTAACTGAAGGAATGAGGACTGGCTGTCACTTTGTTTTTGTTTGTTTTTTATTTTGTTTATATGACATTGGCACACACACACACACAAGGATTCAGATCACTATTTGCTTCTTTCTGTATTTATATTTTGTCGGGTGGAGGACCCGTCTTTGGTATGGGAGGGTGGAGTAATGTACGGGTCTGAGTTTAATTTGACACTGTTGTTATGTTATGTCATGCTGTGTTGTGTAATGTGAGGTTTGATATCCTGTGAATGTGGAACAAACAGAAGTATGCACCAAAAATATGCTCACATTGCGGGTACCTTCACTAATTATGTATGTGTACCAACATGTCACATTTTGATGTGATATGAACCAAAATTAGTCCAGTATTCAAAATACTACAATCAAATGGGTTACAGACAAAACAGGGTTAATTAGCCACGGTAGAAATAAATATATATCCACAAATCTGTAAATCACTGTAAGATACTAGCATAGCATGTTCCTGCCTCCTGAAATGAGATACGACTGCTCACCAAGAGCAACGTGTAAATATGTAAGCAGTGTGTAATGTGAGGCAATCACAGGAATATAGGAGCATTATGGGATGTAAATTAAACTGCGCTGTAAATAATACAACTGCTGCTGAACACGAAGATTAATGACCGAAACAAACCACATTTAAGCAAAAAGAAAATACAGCGAGGGAAACGAGAGATGACCGTCAGTTACGCTCCACCGTGACAAATGGGTCCGTCAGGTAACTGGGACATCGGCCCAGTGGCAAGCGTCACTGGCAGAGTTCTGCTGGTCCAGACTGGGAGCCAACACAAACCCCAATGGGGGGGGATGGGGGAACCAAAACCAGGACTGCCTGCTGCAGTAAAATACGAGGTTTTGAAAAGGACTCGGAAACACTCCAACTTTAGTCCACAGGGACCCACAAATTCAACACAAAATAAAAATGCCTTGCTGCAACTTCAGGTGAAAACAACTTTCTATAAAGAAAAAAAATTTTCTCCGAAGACAACTTTGTATTAAAAAAAAAAGTAAGCTCAAGTTTTGGATAAATATCTTTGATATCCACGTAGCTTTGAGGTGTAGAGCAGATATCAAAGGCACTCAATCTAAACGGTAGGTAACAATAAATACAGTGTTTTTTGTCATCAAAAATAAGAAAAAACATGGTGGTGAGTGTTTCACTTTGGGTTTGGGTCTCGGACAACCTACGGCTGTTTGGAGGATTTGAGCTCGTTCTTCCTCTGGTTTACCGATCCACAGGTAGCTCGCGAAAAACGGCAGAAAAATAAATTGCTTAGTCTTTAAATGTGACAGCGCAGCTTCACTGGGGCATCATCCCTTGAAGAACGTAAGTGTGATGGTAGTCTGGTAAGCGCCACACAAAAAGAAAGCTTTTGATCTTGACTTATCTGCAGGAGTTCACAGCATATTATATTTGAAAAATAACCAGCCGTGTTATGCAACAGGCTAGTCTCAAATACAGCCGTTCACAAGCCGCCTTACGGACACAGAGAACCTTTATTAACAATTATTTTGACAAAGCTTAATGTAAAATAAATTCAAAAGGAGGAGATTTTACAAGACTTCATTATAATAAAAGTTTTTTTTTTTTTTTACAATTAAGACATATATGAATGTAAGTTAATGATATCTTTGCTAAATGGAACAAAAAGGACTCGACAGAATGTCGTAATAAATAGTTGCCGAATTAAAGTCTGGATCCTTGCCGTGTCGGTGTCTTCTGACAGGACAGATGTCCCCCCCCCCAGCCTCCGCGCCCTCACTGTACATCCGCGGCCATGCCGTAGTCAGGACTGCTGGTGAACTGGATCTTGCCGTCGGTTTCCTGCTCCTCAAACACTACAACCTGAAATGAAACAAGAATACGAGTTTAGCCGCGAGGTGCTGGGAGGACAGCGAGAGTGGGTGTTTGAGCTCCGAGGCAAATACATGAACAGATTAGGAACGTTTGCGAAAAGCCGAAGGGGAGAAACATATGAGATCCGGGACTGGATGATCCAGCGCTCGACAACATAGACTACAAGGCGACGGGCGGCCCGGTGGATCACTCGCGCGTACGGTTAAGGCCGAGACCTCGAGTTCTGGGTTCGAGTCCCGTCCGGGGCTCTTTGCGGCATCACACCTGCTCTCTCCCCTGCCTTTTGCTGTCTTTCTATCACCATCCAAATAAAGCCCACGTGCAAAGAAAAGAAAAAGAAGAGTGATGAATATCAGTAGCTGTATAGAGTAACTGTTGACCTGCCTTCTGCTTTAACTTTGCCTTATAGAGGGGAGGAGCATGTGATGGAAGGAGCTGCATAGCTAGATGTAAACATTTGCGAGATAGTCCTTTAAATCGGTTATTTAATAAAAAATAATACACATGGATGGATATTATGGACAAATTATGCATTTTATTCATGTTTTCTTTTTTTTGTATATTGTCTGTCACTGTTTTATGTTCTGTTGTCTGAAACGTTGTGTAATGTGCTACTGCTGCTGTCTCGGCCAGGACACTCTAGTAAAGGAGATTTTTAATCTCAATGAGGCATTTCCTGGTGAAATAAATTTAAAATAATAAATAAAATGAGGTGACCACTGAAGTAAGACCATTTATATCATGTTAATAGTGCCACCTGTAGGCACATCGATATCCCAACACGCATCAAAATTTAAAAAAACACATGTACAATGCAATTTCTATTGATCGTTGATCATCAGAACATTTCACAAGCAACTTCTTTGATAAACTGTTAATCTTTTGAATTTTTTTTCAAATCCAGATGCATTTCTTTGTTCAAGCGCTTCAAGGATTTAATGCGTTGCTCTGTGATTTTAAAGTGAAAATTTTTGGGGCCTGTATTGTTGTTGATACCAACAAAGGAATGGCTATTTGGCTTCAAGTCATTTCTTGAGAAATTAATAAATTTTGATGAATCGTTAATAAAAATAGTGCGTGCTAAAATTTAATTTCTACTTCAAGACCATGTGGAACATTTTGGCCACCTTTTTTTTGTTAAATGGTGATCCAAACATGTGATATTTATTCAGATACTTTTTACATTTATTTTTATTTATATTGTTACAATAATGTAAGATTGGATGAAACTGGTCGATGAACTTGATATAACTCTTATTTTAGGAAATTAATGTGAAAAATGTTTGTTTTTTTAAAGTGCTTTAAATACGATTATATGGCAACACTATACACAACTCCCCATGACCCATGTCTTAATCCTCTATATGACATAAAAGGTTGAGTAGTTTCTTTATATATGTTGTTTCATAACAAGCTGAAGACAGCCTTGGTTAAAGGTTGCTGGTGCTAAAGGGACTTTGATAAAAGTATCAAATATATAAAAGACAGAAGTACTGCACCTGGTTGTCCCCCCTGTGCAGCCAGGGGCCCGGGACATACAGAGTCTGCTGAGGACCGATGGACCAATAGCGACCCAGATTCTTGCCGTTGATAAACACGACACCTTTGCTCCAGCCCTGTGAACACAAGCAGTTAAATGTTAAGAGCTAAAGAACACCACATGTCAAGCATTCCTTTCTAATAAGTTCATATCTTTTTATTACTAAATCATGACTTGGAGTTCATCGCAGGACTTCGCTTCACTTCTCCACTTCCCTTTGAGCTTCAGCAATGCAAAACTGTGTGAGAGTTACAAGCCAAAAAACCCAGAGATATGTACAGTATAACAGGAGGGCGCAGAAGCACTTATTCAATCAATAACTGCCTTATGGAGAATTGCATAACAATGTGATCATCATCGGAACCTCTTTTTCCGTAAGGAGCCTTTTAAGATGTTCTCTTTTCTCACTAATGAAGTAATATCGCTGGGCAAATAAATCTAATGAATACTAAGTGGGCTGGCACTCAATAAAGCTCTGTACATAATAAAAAATCAAATAAAAGATATGAATGAATTCACACTGAATCTCAATTTCTGGTGTCAAGTTCTTCTCTCAGATCAACAAAGGAGAGACGCCCTTCGTGGATGAACGATATCAGAAAAGCTCTATCCAAAAGCTCTTGAAAAAAACTCAGTAATAACAATAATTTACCAAAACAATGTGAGGTCAAGAAGTATTAGAAGTATGTGATTCATCTAAGAAAGTATAGGATTTCGGTTTATTCCAGAGGAGGTAAAAACTGACATTTATATCCGACTTTTTAATGAGTGGGGCCACGTGACCCAAAGCGCCATTCAAAACACTGACATTTAATCCAGAAATACAGCCCTGTACCAAAAGACTGCATTTAATGGAGTCTCATAGGGTCCATTGGACCTGGCTGGGTCTGATGTCATGGTCCTGCTGATACCCCGCCTCTTCCTCTCTACCTCCATCTGCCTGATGGATCACGGAGGTCTGGATCGTGGGCCTACTACCAACTATTCATACACTCTGTCATCCTCATTGAATGTGTTATAACTCTGTAATGATTCCTTCTGGTCACATGACATCTATTCTGTCCATCCTGGAGAGGGATCCTCCTCTGTTGCTCTCCTGAAGGTTTCTTCTCTTTTTTTCCCCCGTGAAAGATTTATTTTCTATTTCTTGGGAGTTTTTCCTGATCTGATGTGAGAGGTCAAAAGGTCAGGGATGTCGTATGTGTACAGATTGTAAAGACCACTGAGGCACATTTGTAATTTGTGATGTTGGGCTACATGAAATGAACTGAATCGAATCGAGTTATTTTCCATGTGTGGTTCAGATTGGGGGATTGATGGCAGAGGTATCGTCTGTCAGCTTGCAGATCCGTTGTAACGTGTTGCCACTCACAGGGAGTTTGATGAAGGTGTCTTTGGGAGAGCTGTTCACATACAGTCTGGCCTGGAAAAATGATGGGAAGGTGGGCCGCTGACGCGTAGACATCCAGTGGCCTGAATACTCGAGACTGTAAAAGAAAAATACATTGCACGTTTTCCTTTTGCTCAGATTACTCTTTTAACAAATGTCATGCAACGAAAAGCATAAATCTGCTGCAGTTTTTTTTTTACTCAAGTGCGGACTTGTAGTGTCTTCGGTCGGCGTGTCGTGTCGTTTGCATTCCTATGCCGGCAGTAAATGTCAAGGGGAACTTTCGACATAGATGGCAGCGTACATATTCAGAATCACTGTCTTCGTTTCGGTTAAAGGTTGTATTTTGCCTCCAAGTAAACGCAAAAGTTCGCCATGATGGAAGAAAAAAGATCTCCCTCAGTTTTACCATTTGAGTGTTCACTCATAAAGCACTTCAGGCGTTGGCATTTTAATGAGAGAGCCGAGCTTAAAAAAAAAGATTGACATTTTTCAGCACATGAGAGACCCACAACCACTTGAAAATATAAGTAGATAGTCCACTAAACCTCTTAATAAGCTAGAAGGTCAGCCAATCTGGCTGACCCTGATGTTTATTATCTGTTCAATAAATATGAGCTGCACACACAGCGCAGGGTAAATAATACAAGATTACGCCGATGAATTCTAAATATCAACAAAGATTTTCCGATTACGAAAGGGTGGTGGACTTCAATCTAGTGTTAATGACATTAATGTTCCGTGTGATTATCGATACTAATGACTGCATCATCGTCATCATCATCATCATCATCGTGTAATATGAAAACAACATGAGGGAAATGCATTTGCACCTTGGTGTGCACTGCGTCTTGCCAAAATGCCCGTTTAATGCTCGGCTATTGTGAAGAAAATATCAGACGTCATGTTTCTTGTGGGTTTGTTACCTTCGCATTGAAAATGCCGGAAGGTTATGTTTTGATCGCCGTGTATTTATTTATTTATTTATTTGTATGCGTGTTATTCGCAAAACTCAAAAAGTATTGAACCGAATCGCATGAAATTTGGTGGGATGATTGTTTATTATCCGGGGACCAGTTGATTAGATTTTGGGATCGATCGGGTCAAAGGTCAAAGGTCATGAACAGGTCAAAATCTTTCGCAGTACTCAAAAAGTATTGAACCGAATCGCATTAAATTTGGTGGGATGATTGATTATTATCCGGGGACCAGTTGATTAGATTTTGGGATCGATCGGGTCAAAGGTCAAGGTCAAAGGTCATGAACAGGTCAAAATGTTCTTGAATCGCATGAAATTTGGTGGGATGATTGGTTATTATCCGGGGACCATTTGATTAGATTTTGGGATCAATTGGGTCAAAGGTCAAAGTCATGGAAAGGTCAAACTCTTTTTTTACCATAGCACGATACATTTTTGTCCAATTGGCATGCAACTAATGCCAAAATGTTCATAATTCAATGCCCAATCTTGTGATATGCGAAGGTATGCGCTCTACCGAGTTCCCATTCTAGTTTTATTATGGGATGGCATTTTGTTTAATAGGATGCCAGAAATGTAGCATCTATGACAACCGTTGGCATTCAGCTAATCTCAACACCCTTTACACTGGCACTGTACAAGGTCGTGTACAAGGTCGTGTACATGTGTATCGAGTGTGTGTCTCTGTGTTGATTCAATGGTCTTGTCAGTTACCTCGTTAAAGGCTTATCCATGTCAACATGTTACTTCGGCATTCAATTACTGCTCTTCTTTGTTTTTCATCACGCTGACATAATTTCTTGGCGGTTTGACAAACACACATTTAAGCTGTCAAACACATTGATAGTTTTGATTCTGCCAATACGGTAAATGATGAACACCTCGTGCTTCACTTTATCTGCCCACTTCAATTTTAGTGACACAAAGGTAACGGTTTAGCGTTGAGGCACGAGAACACTGATGAGAGTACATATCTTAAATTATCTACCTACTGCACCGCTTATTATTTTAGATGTTGAACATGGCACGCCGGATTGGATGGCTGCGTTACGATTTCTGCATTTTGCCCGTGAGAATACATATCTTAAATTATCTACCTACTGCACCGCTTATTATTTTAGATGTTGAACATGGCACGCCGGATTGAATGGCTGTGTTATGATTTCTGCGTTTGGCCCTCGTGTTCCCACTGCAATTGTGTTAAGCAGAGAGGCAATCAGTAGGATTGAATCAGGAGCTGTTAGGCGTAATGACAGAAACACAAACATGGAGGTGTAATAACTGAAAGACACAAACCTGTTTACAAAGCCTGGCTTCATGTCCAGACCACGAATTAGGAAGTCACGGAGGGGCCGCTTGTTTAACTCGATATCTCCAACCAGACCTGCGAGGTGAGGCAAAGCTGCGTTAATTAGATTTATCTTCTTTTTCTTTGGCACTTTGCTTCCCTTTAAAAAAAGAGTTGCTCTGATGTCCTTTGAGGATAAATCATATTATATATTCATCTAATTCACCACTTTTTCAAAAACCAACTGTGATAATCGCTGCCATTCATTCTCAGAATTGTAACCCTTTAAATGGAAGATTTAGTTTTATTTAGTGTTTTATTGCATTAAACACTGCAGTGGTCCATACAATTAAAATAAAAAATAAACCTTGGGGTAACTAGAGAAAAAAAATGTCTTTGTCAAACAGACAAAGAGGAGAAAATAGCTAAATCTGGCAGAAAATAGTAAAAACGACAATATTTAAGGCTCTCGATGGAAAGCCTGATATAATAGAAAGGCTGATTTTATGCTGTAATGGCAACAACAAAAAAGTTGTGGGTTTCAAGGAGACATATTTGTCCTTAAGTGTCCAAGTGGAGTCCTATTATTATAGGAGATGAGGTTCAACTTACAAAAATAAAAAAAAACGTCATGCCATATGGATCAACACAGCCAGAATTATTCAAAAAGCCAATAATATAATAATATCCCTGATGTTGCATAAGGGTTGGAATGATGTTGATGAGTTTCCTTTAAGTTATCTAATGAAAAAGATCAATCAGCAGGACTTTAGCTGACTGGAACGTCAGTTTAAAGCACACTCGTACCTTTGCGCTGCTCATCCAGGGTGTTCCCATAATTCACTCTTCCACAGTTCTCCACCAACAGACTGAGAGTTCGTTTTCCCTTCAGAGGAAAAATGCATAAAACATGAGACGCATTACTGAAATACACGCAGCATTCCTCGATGGTAAGTATCACAAAAAAAACAAAAGGGGGCACACATTCCTTTCAGCTGGTCTGGCTTTAGTAATTGATCAAGGCCGCCCTGAGTCTGCACTTTTCTGTGAGGTTGACTCACAAAGTCGACCATTCAAATTTGTTTGTGATAAAAAGTACTTTGAAGGTTTTCTGTTGGCTTAATACTTCTGGGTCCTCGCTGCCAAAAAAACATCTATCAGCATCCCCTGAAGCTTTCACATGCTGTTAAATATTAACAAAGTTATGGTTTTGAAAGGAGCTTACAGTTGACTAGCACTTACAGTACCCGCACGCACACACACACAGACATTTAAGGCACTGATGGGGATAAATAAAAGTGTATATTCTATTCTATTCTATATATACACATATATATATATACTGTACATACCTTCCCACCAGGGAGTGAAAGTTCTTGCGTTTCGTAATCCAGCACACCAACAAAATGTTTAGCCACAAAAACCTACGAAGAAAAGGAAACATGAAAACGGTGAGCGCATATTTAAAAAAATTAAATACGCCAAATCAGTCACCGTTCTTACAATTCTATCTTGCTAATGTGATCATACGGCAAGATACATACAATAAGAAAAGACCCAAAGTCTGTAGAGTCCCCACTTTATGGATGTCTCTAGAGCACCAGGCTCCAACGACTGTGACATCATTTATCACCACGGCAACTGGTCGCAGCCTGAGCTTGTTAATTGTACTCCACAAGTTCACTCATCAGGGGTGTGATATCAGAAAGTTGTTACACACACACAGAGGAAAAAGTGTCAGCGTGTGGTTGCGGATTATGTCGATGTCTGTTTTCACCAGTGCTCGGTCTCTGATGTTGTTCTTTGAGTTGAGTGTCCCCTCGCTGGTGATGGGGGTCTCATACAGCGTGTACCCGTAAGACTGACCATTGTTGTTGTTGACGGGGAGATTCTCCATGTTCACCGGCCTCTCGGACTTCAAAGGCTAAAAGAATGAATACAAAAAAGATGCAAGCAAATCAAGAGTTTAAGACAAGGTGTGTGATACCTTGAAACCCCCAGAGGTCTAAATGTGCTGCGAGGAATGCACGTTTAAAAAAAGAAAAAAGAAAAAGTGAACACACGATCTCCGAGCCACTCTCAATGCAGATGGGATATCGTGACTCCCACACGTGAACGCTGGCTTCACCCAAAGTGAGAATTCATCAAACCTAATGAAGCTTTCCCGTCTGCCGTTCTTTTATTCAGCGGCATTCTTTTGCATCCCCTCGGGAGGGTGCATTATGCACTCTTCACCAGGCAATAAACACTTTCTGCCATGACACGATTAACCACGGATTTGCAGACACACGGATACAATATCAAACTCCGACATCCCACTCAGTCACCCTGAAGAGAGAGCGCTCTCTTCGAACAAGGGTGTGCAGCTGGTCAGGGGGAAAGTAATTGTCGTCTCCGAGGGAAGCAAATTATTGCAACGGGGAGTGAATGATGAAGCGGCGAGCGGCCGCCAGACGTGCCTCAGCTGGTTTTTGAATTTAAATGCCCGCGCAAGAGCGTGGCGTAAATGGATAAACTAGACCGGTGAAAGCGGGCAGACGTGACGACACCCTCCAAACAGGTTTTGAAACAATCTTTTAACAAAAGGGGACATTTCCTTCTGCATTGGTGTTCTATTTCCACAACAGCGCGCTTTAAGGCCATAAAGCTGCACACAGGTGGTTTCCGCCGGGCCCCGAGAAGGCCACTAGCGCAGTTAGGAGAGAGGGTCACCGCCTCAGCAGTCGTTTTATTTAGGGAGGAGGGCTAACCTACGTCCTTCCTCGATAGATCCTGGAGGTCCAGCTGGTGGTGGACGAGCTGCAAACTCACTTCTCTCACTTTCAGATTACCACGGCGACGTCTGAACCTCAACGTGTTATTTTCAGGGCTTCAAATTGGATTGTTCTGTTTCTTTAAATCAATAAATAAAATTATTCTGTAAAGGGTCTGGTTTATGTGTAAAAGGAATATATATATATATGTGTATAAATATATATATATATATATATATATATATATATATACACATATATACTGTATATAACCCTAAATTGTTCCCTGTTGCTGTTTCTACGGTGTATGAATGTAACATGATTATAAGTCGCTTTGGATAAAAGCATCAGCTAAATGACCTGTGATGTAATGTAATATGAAAATGTTTTCATGAGTGCATTCAATTTAAAAAATCGGCTCAACTCAACGGAGATACTGTACATTCAAACATGTTTGGAAGATACATCTGTGACGGCTCTCGGGCCATCACCCGTGGGTTTCCCCCAAAAGCACCAAGGATTACCAGACCACAACGACGAGGTTCCGTTCGGTAACATATTTGATTGTGTTCCACACGCAACACGCAGCAGACCGCACGACGACGCGTCCGCTCACTTGCCTCTCAACCTCCAGCTCTGCTGCCCTTTTATATGAGCAGCATCGGCAGCTGACTGATTACCAACCAGCCAGCAGCCGAGGCCAGATTGGAGACAGCTGCCACAACATCCAATGCAATTATTCTCTTTGTCTGTCTGATGGCGCCGCGGACGGTCGCCTCGGTGTGTTGATGGCGTTTTTTGTTGTCACCTTCGCCCCAGCGGTGAGGCGCCGCCGGAGAGAGCGGCCAGGGGGCGCTTATCGGCCTAGGAAGGGATCGATCAGCTGCGCCTGGGGCATATTTGAATCATGGCTTAGTGGCTCGACACCAGACTTCTGCGCCAGCTCGCTGGCTTCCAGCTGTTCCGAGCGGACCGGGTCACGGAGCCTCCGGAAAAAAAAGGTGCAACGACGTAACGTGATTCTACAGCACTGTTCGCCGGACCTCTGGCCGAGTTTACATGCCGCGAAGGGGGTGAGCGAGCACAACAGACCCTCGCGAACAGAGATACGTGTGTGCGGGGACGGACCGGACTCTTTAGTTATTGTACTCGGGATTTTAACAAAGAAACCCTCAGCCACGAACCGTTAATTAATAAATGCCCTACCAGAGAAGAAATTCTGGAATTCCCTCATACAGGCAGACTAAAGCTCTGCAAACCGATCTGAGCGTGCTTTTGGACTGTACTGGACAGCAACAGCCTGGATGAGTACACAGAGGCTGTAACTTCCACATCAGTTTGGAGACAGCTGTATTCCATCCCCAGCCAGGGTGAGTTATAAGACAATGGAGCAGTCCTGAGACAATCCCCACAGCCCCACCAACAAGCCACAGACCATCAGCCCACCTCCCCCAGCCCATCAGGGCTCCCTCCATCAACTCAGCGACGCCCCTCATCCTGGAGAGAGCCCAACAGGCTGTTTAAAAGCAGAACCCCATAAAGCAGGGCCCCTCCATCCTTTGAGCAGCTTGTCTGTCACTCAAGACCATCCTGCCTTCAATACGATCATCCCGCCCTGCTGCCAGCTGCACGTGCCCGACTCCACCTGCGTGAGGCTGGGGAAACACGCTCAGGCTCTGCTGTTCTCCTGTACACCAACAGCTGCACCTGAATGCAGCCCCACCCGCCCTCTCATCCTGTGTGACTCTTCCTGGGCTCCATCATCTCCCAGGACCTCAAGTCCATCTCCAAGAAGGCCCAGCAGAGGATGTTCTTCCTGGGAAGATGATGGAGTCCATCATCTGCTCCTCCATCACCGTCTGGCACCCTGCAGCCACAGCCAAAGACAAGCGCAGGCTGCAGCAGGTCACTGAAGCGGCCAGAAAGATTGTTCGCCCCCTCCCATCCACCCGCCACAACAAAGCTTTTTCCCGGCGGCGGTCGGCTCATCACCCCCCCCGGACTGACTGACTGTCACCCCAGGACTCCTTCCTCTTCCTCCTCCTCCTCTTCCTCCCACCTCCTCCCTCCTCCTTCTTCTTTTGATTGTTGTTTGTTTGTCATGTCTGTTTCTGATTCTGATTCTGATACTGTAACCTAATTGTGGGGTTGTTTATTGTTTTCTAATGTTGATTGACTCCAAAAGATTGGCTAGCAAAGCTACTGAGAAATATATATTTTTTTTAAATAAAAAATATCGGTGTGAGCTGCACGTCCACATAATTGACAGCGAACTCTCTTTGAGTACAGTTCTACACGGCCATCGAGAAACATCTTGAAATAAAACATCTTGAATCTTGAGTTGATTGGATTGGCTTTTTTTTGTGTTACTGGAACATTGAATATTTCATGCCTTACTGCTTGCTGTCTGACTGACAGCAGCCTTCTCAGTCTGTTTTGATCAACGCTCCATGGGTGATGTTTATTATTTCCGTGCCTCCCATTGTGGCGCTCTCTGTGCATCTGGAGCTTACCTTGTCAGTGAAATGCAGACTGTCCCACAGAGACAGGTGCTGCTGGACGACGACAGCCTGGTACGCTCTCCTCTCCTGATGAGAGGGCAGTTCAGGGAGAGGCTGGGCTGGTTAAAAAAAGAAGAAAAAAAGCGGGAGAAATGAGGGTGGGATGTGTGCACATGCATTCATTAGCGTTTATTGTACCCTTTGTTTCCCCAGGGGGATACAAACCAGTCCACAGTAAATGATTACAACGTGACGCATACACTGCCCGCATTTTCTGTCTATATTTAATATTTTTATATTTAATTTAATTTTACACTGCAGTCATTAGTATTGTATTGTGTATGCATATATGTTGTATATATATTTATTATATACATATATATTTTATTTTATATTTTACTTTGTATACTTTACACAGTCATTGTATTATATTTGTTTGTGTGTGTGTATATATATATACATATATGTTTCATTTTATATACATATATATACTTCATTTTGTATTTTATATTTTACTTGTATACATCTATATCTTTCATCCCTGTTTTTTATATTTTATATTTTATTCTCGTGTGTTTAGTTTATTGGTGCTGCTACTGTGACGACAAATTTCCCCTTGGGGATTAATAACGTATATATCTATCTATCTATCTATTCAGGCAGAGTAGGCAGTAAAAGAATGGATATTCCTGATCTTTGAAAAGACTTGCCGAGGTAAATAAACCCTTTGCATCTACTCGTCTCCACATGCGATATATTCCACCTTAGAAAAAGAAAGATGGAGCCACAGTTGAGTCATAAACCATGTTGAGTCCAAACTACTTTTTGGGGCACAACAAAAGATAAAGGTAGGATGATGTATTCGCTCTCGGCCAGCGTAAATCAAGTTTAACCAGCAGAGCAATGCACTAAAACACACATAAACTCTTGGGCCCTCTTCTGGGCTTTTAAAGCACTTTAGACGGTTCAATACATCTTCATGCTCTAAAGCCAATGAATCACTCATAAAGGTGACCTTGGAAACTGCTTCGAAGGCTCCTTGGGGGTGCCATGTGCCCTCCACAGCAGCATCCAGTCTCTTCACAACAATTAACGGTGGTTTCCCATGCCCACTCGCTGCTTTTAAATGGGTTAAGGCTGCAGAGACGTCGGCGGTCCCACCGGAAAAAGGCTCGGCAGCATTTCCTTAGCGCCGCTGGATCCCCTAAGGAAAGCCAGGGAAACGGCTGACACCTTTCTCAACAGCGCTCACACGTCATGGCCTTTGTTAGTGGATACTGGATATCATTTTTTTTCCAATCTAAGAGTACTTAGCATTGAAAAGAAATTTCTATAAAGCTTCTTTTTTTCTTCTTCCATATAATCATGTACAGTTAGCGGCTGGGGAGGAGGAACATGCTGACGTTTGACCTTCATCATGGAACATGATTCCAATAATGAATACCTCGAATCATAAAGTGGTGTCATCAATAGCGTTCTGACATGCTGCAAGTGCTCAGAGAGACTGCGGAGTGGAGACGAATGGGCAGCTTGTGTAAGATTATATACTGTATAATTGAAAAAAAAATCGACAGCGTTATCTCTCATAAGAAAGCCCTAAAGCATTAACCCTCCTGTTACCTTAGGGTCAATTTGACCCCATTCAATGTTTAATGTCGGTGTTCTTTCGGGTCAATTTGACCCCAGGCTGTTTTTCACTGTCTCAAACATATAAGAAATATCAACTTTTTTATATATTTAAAGGGCTATTTAGGTAGTCAACAAACAAACATAAAGTGCCTCACACTTAAACTTGGGAAACAATATTAATTCTAATAATTTTCTGGAGGTTTTAATTGCTGGGGTCAAAATGACCCCGAGGGTAAAATATGTCAGTAAATGTGAAGGTAACAGGAGGGATAAACATTGAATGAGGTCAAATTGACCCTAAGGTAACAGGAGGGTTAATATCACAGGTCTATCTGAGGGGGCCACGTTGACAGATCAGCCTGAATCCAAGCCCGGTTGGGCACAGAGCAACTGACACAATGCACATGCTTTGACCACCAAACAATAATAAAATATCAAAATGATGTAATTAAAGAATTGGGTCATGTGTTTGGAGGTGCCGAGCGGAACAAAAAGCCTCCTCAGACTCTCATATCCAGGCCACTGCTCATTGTTCTGCAAACCACAAAGCAGAAGGATGAATCATGCATAGGCCGTCTTTTCAAACTTGCGTCAATCACAACAAGCCCGGGCAAATTATTACTTCGTTGTGCAGGATTCCGACTCCCAGATGGCCAAAAGCGACTGTAAATAACCCCTTAAAAGGTTTATTGTTTTGTGTTGATTGCCGTATTTTGTATCTGCTTTATTGGTTTTGATGTATGCCTTTTTATATTGTATTGTTTTAATCTACTTCCGCTTTGAGCTAAATTTGACTTTTATTTTGAAATGTTAAAAGGAAGCGCACCTTTATTTTAGGTTAATATAAAAACTTGACGTTACGGCTAAATGTGACGGACGGATGCGCATTTGATTTAAAGTTTTCATAGTTTTAATGGACCCGTATGAGGCTAATGCTCTTACGGTGGTGACAAGGAGGTATTAATTCAAGAGTTTTGGTTCATGTTTATACAACGGAAGAAAGGAAATAAAGAAGTTCACCAGCAGTAAAGTCTCACGCCGATTGATATACGGGGATCCGTTACAGCGACACTTTCGATCCCGGTCGCAAAACCCTTGAGACCTTCTGCCCCCGACTTCAACCCGTTGTTTTTACAAATAGAGAAAACTGCAGCAGCAATACACATGATGAAAGGCCTAGTGTGTCATTTTACCAATGGGCAATAAGAGAGGGTGTTTTGACTTGTGGAGAAATCTCACACACACACATGCACAAGCGCACACACACCCATATCTAATCCGCGCTTTGTAATCATATGCAAAGTTATCCTCGTTTAGCCAACGGAGAGCAGGTTCTACAAGGAGAATTAACTTAAGTGGGGAGATGAAAGGAGAGGGAAAGAAAGAGAAAACGGAGGACGCGGGGCCCGACTCGGCAACAACACGCACAACACTCACCGTGGTAGCGGCTGAATACATTCCTCAGAAGATGGTACTTGGCGGTGTAATCCCCAGCCTCGGATAATGGAGCATCGTAATCTGAAAGATAATGCGCTATGAGAACAGCAGGCTCGGCAGCCGGGGAGAGGCAGGGATGACTCTTGTTC
Organism: Pseudoliparis swirei; assembly: GCF_029220125.1. Taxonomy (NCBI): domain Eukaryota; kingdom Metazoa; phylum Chordata; class Actinopteri; order Perciformes; family Liparidae; genus Pseudoliparis; species Pseudoliparis swirei. The sequence goes on from NC_079407.1 coordinate 5,744,617, forward strand.
CCGTGGCAGATGCTTTCAGTGCGCTGCCCCTATCAAACATCTCGAGACAGCGGCGGTGCCGAGACACATTTAGGTTATCTTGACAGGAAGCGGAGGCTTCTCGAGGCAAAAGAAAAAGGTAAAAAGGCGCTCAGAGGAGTAAACACAGGTACGACGGCTGCTGAAGGTCAGAGGTGGTCCTCCCCCTGCTGTCGGAGCGGCTTTCAGAATTCTCCTCTCAAAGAACGAGCATTGCAACGTTAAGTGCCCTAGTGGAGGACATACAGCCCATTGTACCATCTTTAATTTACATTGCACATGCATTTTATTAGGTAATGAATGTATTAAAAAGGTGCACATCGCATCTTCAAAATGTTAAACCAGCCGAAGCTCCAGCATTTAGAAAATGCTTATGCTTTTTTTTTCTTATTCAAAATTAGCTCAATCCGATCTGCTCAGAACCTACAAACATCGATGCAGAATCAGTGGCGTGATTTGGGTAAAGAAACACAAGTCTATTAAAATGCAGTTTTGTGTGGAACCATGAACCCAGTTCAACCCTGACCTATCGACCCTCTCACGGGGATTCGTTTTCATTGCAAAGTCCCAAAGTTCCGGTCCTAAACATGTTCATCGTACGTACCGTAGCTCGTCACCATCGGTTTAGGCGCCGGCATTCCAGCGGCGAGCGCTCCGCTCATGAAGCCGAAATTGGTCCCTCCGTGGAACATGTAGAGGTTGATGGACATGTCCAGTTTCAGGATCTCTGTGACCACGTCGACCATATCTGGCAAAAGAGTGAAATAAACAAATCGCACGTAAAGTCTCGAATGTGACATAATTCTTCTGAGTAAATCTGAGGGTAACAAACACAAAGCTAAAGATTAAGAGAAAAATGAAGGAAGAAAAAAAATCCATTTTATTTAACAAGGCACTGTTTCAATAATCCTATTGCCCTCAAGTCCACTTCAATTGAAACATGAACAGACCTCAGCCTCACATCCAATTACAGGTTACTATAATTCATTACGGGGCAATGCGCTCATGACCATTAAAAAAATGTCCCACCTTCCTTCCGTGCACAAATCAGCTACCTATATTTTGCAGCGGACAGAGCGGGGCAGGTAATTAAGCATTCAAATTGGTCTTCGGTACTGAGATTGGACGGACGTTAACGATTTGAATCAAGGGCACGAGCCTTGGTGAATAACAATCGGGCGGGTTGAGTGACAAAGTCGGACTCGCTTGGTTCCGCGGTGGCGCCGCTCGCTGTGACCAACTGGCCGTGTTGCGGTCCGCGGAGTAACGAACTGTCGAGCACACGGAGTCTCTCTGAATGCCCCGGCGTTCATTTCACAGCTGTGACACTTTTTTTCCGCATGGCTTCGGGTCTCCCACCCATACCTCCTTACCCCCTTCTCACTAAGGAGGAAAAAACATGAGGAAGACTTTCATTTTTACCTTTGCATTGAAAATGCGGAAGGTTATGTTTTGATCGCCGTGTATTTATTGATTTATTTATTTGTATGCGTGTTCCTCGCGTAACAAAAAAAGTTTTAAACCGAATCGCATGACATTCGGTGGGATGATTGGTTATTATCCGGGGACCATTTGATTAGATTTTGGGATTGATCGGGTCAAAGGTCAAGGTCAAGGAAAGGTCAAAATCTTCTTGAATCGCATGACATTCGGTGGGATGATTGGTTATTATCCGGGGACCATTTGATTAGATTTTGGGATTGATCGGGTCAAAGGTCAAGGTCAAGGAAAGGTCAAAATCTTCTTGAATCGCATGACATTCGGTGGGATGATTGGTTATTATCCGGGGACCATTTGATTAGATTGTGGGATCAATCGGGTCAAAGGTCAAGGTCATGGAAAGGTCAAAATCTTCTTTTTACCATAACACGGTCAATTTGTATCCAATTGGCATGCAACTAATGCCAACATGTTCATAATTCAATGCCCAATCTTGTGATATGCGAAGGTATGCGCTCTACCGAGTGCCCATTCTAGTCTAGAACATGTTTTGTTTAGATGTGGATGGCTGCTGAGAATGACAGAGAGTGTAATGGAAGCTCGGAGCTCTGCACTGGGTATTTGAAATGATAGCTTTCTGAAAGAGCACTCAAGAGGGTGATGGCATTAGTCTTTACAGATGTGAAACATGTGTGTCCCTAACCCGCTGTATATTACATGTACAATCACTCTCCTGGCTGCGGCCTCCTGGTGTGTGTGAGTTATTCTGTTAGCTGCAGACTCTTTAACATTTATGTTGTACGATACTTTAAAAAGGACCATACCAACCGCCCGGACATGGTGATTAAACCTAAATAACTTATGTGTTATGTGTTTGGGAGCAGGAGCTGAAACAAGTCGTGGATTTACTGATTATTCAATAACCAGAGAATTCAGTTTGTAAATATGTTAACGGTGTAAAAATGCCAAGCATTCGCTGGTTGCAGGTTCTCAAGTGCGAGGATTTGGTCCTTTTTTCTGTTTTATATAATTCAAAATGTATTATGTTGTTCTAGTTGAATCAGAAAAAACAATGTTCTCCTTTTTGTTTTGGCAATTGAGAGCATAATTGATTTCACAGTATAAATCACGATGAAATGGACCTTCAGTACTTTTGCTTTTGATGATTAAAGTACATTTGGCAGAAAATACTAAAATGTCTCCACTGCTGTTCATCCCTTTCAGTTAATTAAAGAATATGAATCCTTCCACAACTTCACGACTGAGATGACACTCAGTCCTGCCAATGGTTTCACACTATTCCACTAATCGACAGTTGGTGCAATCAGGAGCCCACATTTTTTTTTAGCAACGCTCCAATAAGAAGAGGAGGACTGATAGCACGTAGTCGCGAATGTAAACAAATTCTTCCGAAAATATGCTCCGCAAAACGGTTTACGAGGAAGAACGTGTGTTCGACACCTTTGTTGAGCCACAACGACGCACGCGATCCGTTTCGGTGACAAACGGGAACGTAAACAACATGTTGTCCAAGAGCGCACATGTTTTGTCACGTCTCGTGTTCAGATTGAATTCAAGACAATTTTATTTCACAGTCCAATATCCCGAATCCCAAATGTGACTCAACATACAACCTCCTCGGTCCTGAGAGGCTCGCGTCGGATACGAAAAACAGAAGACAACAAAAAAAGAGGAAGAAACCTCAGGGCGAGCCACCGAGGAGGGATCCCTGTCCCGGGATGGTCAGACATGACCGTAACTACGAACATGAACAGCAGCAGAGTGGATGTATGATGGTGGAGCGGGCAGTTCAATATTGCAGCACATGTACAGCCACGTTGGGCTTGGCGATGAGGTCAAATCCCAGTGCATCATGGTTTCTGGTAATTTAATAAAGAAAGAGTTAATATGAAATGACCACATGGCAAACCCTAATATTTATACTTCTGCGTGAATTAAATACTTGGCAAGTGAAAAGTACGAGTGGGTATTTTCACATTTTGATTGAAAACTTTAGAAAATTTAACTGAAATTATGGAGAAAATATGAATATTAAAGGTTGGAGGTGATCGTATTGAACTGACTGGTGATGTAAAGTGTGATTTAAAAACAAAAACCACAATCTTCAATTGATATTCCCTCAGAATATTCCAAATCAGATTTGAGAAATGTCAGTTTGTATGTGCTTGTTATTGCGAATTTAGACGTAGATATCTTCACATACGATTACAATGAAAGCCGATAAATGATCACGTCGAATGATCATCCAGCCATAGGTATAGGACATCGCAGCATCTAATTAATCGGGGCGAAAAAGCTGCCCTCTGAACATCAAATATACAACCCAAAATAAAAAAGTCCAGAGGGTGGTACACAGACTCTGTTGTGTGACACTTGGCTCACAACACACCATGCATGAAAAGTCAATACATCTCTGACAAAGCCACAAAACAAGGAGGAAATGGCCATATGCTAAGCTGTGCATCCCAGCTGCACTGAGTGGGCTTTGTGCCTTTAAAAAGGGACTTCCGGAGAATTTTTCTCACACAGCCTCCAAAGCAGTGGGCTTGTCCACACCCGGTCCTTTTTCTCCCCCTGGCACAGAACCCGAGTTTCATTCTCAGTGGGAAGAAAAAGGGTTTTCTTCAGCCTTTCTTTACCCTAAGGCACTGACACTCGGTCTTTTCCCTTCAGACGTTCTATATTGGATCGCTACACAAAAAAACGTCTCACCGCCGTCTCAAATAAGCCAGTTTTTTCGACCTAGTGTCCAGAAAGAAAGCGTTTGATCCTCGACAAAGAATCCCTCAGCAGAACTCCTGTCTTACTCTCACATAAACACCTGTTTTAGTCATCTAGCTCCAGCTCTAACCACCCAGTCTGTCTTACCCTTCAGCTGTGAACACATGATGAAGGTCCCCCCAAAGATCGAACCAGCCAGACCAGTACTCCATCACCATCTTAGGCTTGTGAGGCTATAATGGAGGAAAGAAAAATTGGTGAATAAAGCAAAATATATACGTCTGAATGATCGTTCCATTTCTTTCTGGAACTACCTATTTTGCCCTTGCACACACCTGAAATAGAAATTCTTCAAGATTTAAGATCTTCTTTCAGGTCTCTAACTATTCCTTATCAAGGTTAGTGAGAAGCCACAAAGTTCCACTGGGAATTACCTGCACAGTTTAATATTGGAAAGAGCGCAGGTTTACTTTGATCTTTGAAACTAGCAATGAGTCCAAAAAATATGAATTAAATGATCATGAACAATGACAACCAAACGCACAAATAAGACTCACTTGTATTCCATCCAGATACTTGATGTCATTCATGTTCAGTTTCTGGAAATTGATGGTTTCTAATGCTTCAGACACAAAAAGGGTGGAGCAATATTGTTGAAAAGAAATACAAGCTATAAAAGATGCAGAACATCAGTTCAAACTAATAACAAACACCCTTCAGAGAGAGAGCTTCATGAAATGAGTATTGATTCAAGTTGTACTTAAACCCTCACAGGCTTCTTTTCTTGTCTTTAAAGAAGTATGAGCAGTTCAGCATGGCACCTTAAAGTCCATATCAAAGAATAGTTATCTTCAAATCCTAAAATTAATGCAGGCTTCAACTCTTCCACTATATTAAAACATATATATATCACAGTTAAGAAATACGCCCACTTTATAAAAAATACCTAGAGTATTGGGAGTTGGGGGGTTCTCCTCCAATTAGGATGATGATGACGTCAACAACAATGCATGTTTGTGAAGGCTATTAATTAATTAATTAATTTCCCCCTGGGGATGAATAAAGTAAAATCGAATCTAATCTAAATGTTTGCTAATGCATGTGCATTCAAATAGCATATGTGGCAAAAAAATATATACTTTTATTGCAGCATCGCAATGTGTATGCTCGAAAACAACATTTTAGTACAAGATAGAATCCTTTGTGTGTAGATCAGAACTGCAGCTGCCTGACACCAGGCCACCCTTTGGCTCAGACCCCTTGTCATTGTGTGTGTGTGTGTGTGTGTGTGTGTGTGTGTGTGTGTGTGTGTGTGTGTGTGTGTGTGTGTGTGTGTGTGTGTGTGTGTGTGTGTGTGTGTGTGTGTGTGTGTGTGTGTGTGTGTGTGTGTGTGTGTCTGACTGACAGTACCTCCTTTCACTCCACCACGCTTTAGTCCTTCCTTGTTGTCTGAAGTCAGCAGCAGCTCGGTGATGCCCCTGGACAATAACGCCTAGAAAACACGGAGTATCACGGGAGACAACTAAAGACAGCGGAGGCTCTTTCTCAAATATAAGCAATGGTTTCTTTTATCATTTGAAATTGAGTGAAAAGGACAGCTAGCCAATATGTGCACTCGCATCACTATCTACCAATCATTGTTCAAACAATGTACAATTGAGCGTCTTACCTCTTTGATGAAAGGCATGTACTCTCCATCTTTAGCATAGGAGCCGTATTCATTCTCCACTTGAACTGCGATAATCGGGCCGCCCTTGGAGTACTGCGCATTGGTAATGTGAAAAGAGGACACGCATTAGGGGCCTGGGATCACTTCTTGACCATTCCTACCCTCACTAAAGCCCAATTCTAACAACACTGTGAAAAGGAAACTAAAGGCTTGTTCAATGACGCGTGAAAATATGGCTTTCATTTATTTGAAGTGTATATTGCTATCTCAGGTTAACATAACAGACAACAGCAGCTATTTGCCCTTTTTATTTGTAGGTGCTAACTGAATTATTGCACGCAGGGGTAAAAAAAAATATTCAAGGATTTTCTGCAAGTAACTATAAAATCATGAGAGAAAAAAAATGTGTGACGTTTATATCAATAATTTTTTTTCTTTTTTTATCTTCCTTTGTGCAAAATTGGAAAAGTACCTGATGTGGAACCACTTTCTTAATGAGCTGATTAAAGAAGGAGTTGACTGCATCGGTGAATCTTGGGTAGGTCGTTCTTAGTTTCATGTTTGGATCCCGCAGTAGCCAACTGAAAACGAATCACAAAGAAACCTTTCAAAATGTCCAAGGAGCAACGTATGACTGCAGTTCCTCAAAGTGCCGTCATGTGAATGCACTTTAGGTGGTTTCTTTTTAGCTCTCGGAGATAATCGCACAAACCTGAGCATGACTATCATAAAGTGCAGAAGGAAAGAAGTCGTGCTTCCCCACGTGCCTCTAGAAACACTCTGTTTTGATGGTTATCAAAGAAATATTACCTCACGTTCCCTCAAGGCAAAAAGACTCTCTACGGTTTTTTCCCCCTCACATTCACCACATTATCTGCTCAGATCTATTTTGATGACAGATCTAAATGAATTCCTCCTTTCAGGGAGCTATGCCTGTCACATTTAATTACTGTTCTCTCGAATACCGAAACTAAAAGTCTGGTAAATCATCGAGGACTTTCATCCGAGTAACATTAGAGGTTACTTGCATAATGCATAATGCATAATGCCCCGTCTCTGTATCTTATGCACAGCACTGTAAGGTGGACCATTCAAGGAACATCCATGGTTGCATGGCAGCAACACAGCTGGTGATGACAGAGACGACACACGTGATATAATTCACAAAACTTCATTATTTCCACCAGTTTAATTGATTCAGCGCACAGAAAGAAAAAAAAAGAAAAAAAAGATTACCCGACGGAACAATTCATGTCCAAGCCAATTGAAAGGGATTAACTTAGCACCCCACTGGCTATTCTAAAATAAAGCTTGACAATGTTACCGTGGCTGTAGCGCATACACATACACAAAATGTCTGTGACGTTTACCTGGGCAGCCCCCCTAAATCCCACTCAGCACAGATGTACGGCCCTGGACGCAGAATGACCCAGAGGCCCAAGCTGGCTGCTAGGCGGAGGTAGGATCTAGGAGAAGGATACAAAAAGATGCTGCCAATGAGGTTATTTCATCAACCAGGGTAGGACATTTACATCTTTTTTTAGGGGGCAATTTTGTAAACACATGGTGTACAAATTTTACCGCAAATTATATTTTAGAAAATGCAATATATTGCCATATATATAGAACCGTGACCCCTGTGTCCATGACACGTGTTGTATTGCCAGATTCTCGCCAGTACACATCCCTCGTCGGGGCCTCGTTCTCACATTTTGCAGACAGATCCCAAGAACGTGTTAGCTCCGCCTCTCCTGTCCGTGTCATTCAAGCCGATTTACTCATTCAAAAGTTTAAAAAATAAATTAGAAAAAGGTTAGGCAGACTACAAGGTTTTGTTATTACGATCAATACAGTGTTGGTTTTGGTCACTATTTAGTTTTTGGGTAGTTTGCTGCGGGTAAGGAACTGCTGCACACAAGTAATTGATTACTTTGAGTGACTTGCCCCTTCATAGTTGTATGCAGCGGAGGACATTTACATATTTTTTAGGGGGCGATTTTTGCCCCCACTGACTGAACTCCAGGGGCATTTAAAAAGAAATTGGGGGCACTTTTTGAAACTTGTGAAATAACATTTAACATTTGTTCAAAAATAATAAATATACTTATTTAGGCTTACAGTATATGAGCAATTGTCATAAAACATGCAATAATAAGACTATTAGGCAGTAGTCTACAGATTCAAAGAGTTTTCTTAGATTCTTTGAACAAAAAACAGACACTCATATGCACTCGTTGTGGCTATTTATTGTTATTACATTTTTTAACAACTATTAACAATAATAACTTATTTCTTTCTTTTTTTAGAATTCAAAATAATATGTATTGATTTTTTGTGTGTGTACCGATACAGATAGGACACACACAACGAAAGAACAAAAACAAAACGCTATTAAATAATTGAAATTATGGGGGCATTTTTTGCCCCTCTCCTAATGATATCAGGGGCAAAATTATATTTCTGAGGGGCAGTTTTGCCCTTTGCCCTCGTGTATTTCCGACGCTGCTATCAACACAGTCAATTTAAAAATGTTTACGACAGCAGATAGGAAGAGGGGACTGAGAGTACGTCTCAATTAACACCGATGTTCAAATGCAAATGAAATGTCATTCATTGTCAAATATTCCATTTTCAGATCGAACGTTTCTGTTTCGAGGTGACATCGGCCCCCAGCGCTGGACGTAACGACACCTCCTTATCGATGAATCAAGAAGCACCGATACTCATGGAGTGCACCTCTAATTAATCAAAAACATTTCTAAGCTAAGTAAGCCCTTCTGCAATGCAGCAGTGCCATCTGCAGGAGGCTCAGAAGTCTTACTCTAAGTCGAGCTGGTCCTCAAAGTGGAACACCCCTCGCTCGGGCTCATGCAGGTTCCACGGCACATACCTGAAGAGAGAATGAAAAGACGAAAAAAAAGATGTTTGTGCTATTAGTAGTTTAATGGTGCTGAATTTCAACTCTGACAGGGCTCCTTCAGGCAGTGGGAGCCTACGTGGTGACAGTGTTGAGGCCACAGGCCTTCATCTTCAGCAGCCGGTCCTCCCAGTAGGCTCTGGGTACACGGAAGTAATGGATGGAGCCCCCCAGGATGCGGAAGGGTGCTCCCTCCAGAGTGAACTGAGAGGAGTTGGCCCTCAGACCCTCCACACGGCTCATTATTCTCTCATCAAGGCGATGCCTAGACAGAAGTGCAGATGACAACTTTAAAAAAATAACTTGTGCGACTGGATCGAATGCCGTAAAGATAATTGACACATATTTCTACAGTGTGATGGGAAGCTAGCTTGAGAACAAATATGGACTTGAGCAAAAACCTCTAAACCCAGTTGCACCTGTTCATAAAACGATGAACACTGCATTTGAATGTATTCACATACTGATTATCCTAAAGTTATTGCACATATCTACTACGTACATGCATCAGCAATAGAAAACATATTCACTGAGACTCGCGTGGTGATTTCACCTCAGAATAGAACACACTGCAGTGACAGTTAATGTGTCACGTGATGTCGCGTTCAATGTCCACCAGCCTGCAGGAACTTCTGAATATACGCAGTAACGACAGACCCTCCCCATGCATGCCTCGGGCAGCGGCCATGGAGGAGCTTGACCCCCGACAGCAGGGTTGCCAGGTCTGTGTGACAAAACCAGCCCAATGGCCAATAAAACCAGCCCAATATCAGAACTCAAAATATGCCCGTGCCAAACCATATACACTTCTTTTAAAGTCCAACAGCATTGCTATCATTGCCAAATGTATTGTAATATCTACAAAGTAACACCAAATGTTTAGTATGCCAGCATTAAAAGCAGTTTATGGTAGGATTTGGGTATAAATAAATTATTTCATTTAAAATATGGATTTTTATTTAAAGATATTCATGTAATTTGCATGCAAAATAGGTCTACCCGAACCAGCGGACAAAAAATTCAACCCGCGGCAACACTTCAAAAGTAACCCAATTCCGCGGGAAAACCGCGGACCTGGCAACACTGCCCGACAGGTACATGTGAGGTGTCAGTGGGCGTGGTTTACACACGGCCATTAAATGATGCGTCGTAATTCACGTGTTACTGGCTCACGCGCGTTATGACTTCCCTCTGGCTCTGAGGCGTTTCACTTACCTTGTGAGCTGGTACGCGAGTATTGCTCCGACAGCAACACACAGCAGGAGAAAATACCTTTGCTTTAGGGACAGGCGAAGCTCAACCATCGATAGGCTTTCCATCCGCAACAACAACAACAGTTTTAGTTTCAGTTCCACTCTGTTCGCTTCTGGTGTTTACGCGAATTAAAGTGCTCGAATATTACAGACCGACCAGAGTCCTGTAATACGAGTGTATCGCATGTCAGTTTTCGCAAAGAATGTAAACAAAAATTAAAATGTTAAAGATGAACGTCAATAAAGTAGAGCTACCCCATATTCGTAGGTTGTTCGTAACGTAACTCCCAGGATTAATAATTAAAAATGCTAAACATGCTCACGGAAAAGTTCAACGTAAGTAGTAACGGTGTTTGATATCCAGGAAGCTGCGGAGGAGTCCAAAAGTAGGACTAGCGTTGTAAGTAAGGGACCGTCGCACATTTATGCTGCTGAAGAAACGCAGAAAACCTCCCCTGCTTTTTACATTTTTGTCTCCTAAAAAAACAAAAAACCTGCCATGCCAAATACGTTTTATTTATATTTAATTATTCTATTGACGGTCATGAATGCAATAATATATAAAAAAGAATTACACTATTTTTTTTAACAAAGACTTTTCATATAATTATTCTCATTTTTAGTGCCTGTCTTGCAACACTATTCCCAAGTTTCTCCTTTTGCCGTCACAGTTCTCGAAATGCTTGCTAATGAGGGGAAACATTCATTAAAGTCTCAATAGTCTTGTTCTCACCTTGTTGATCAGCTCATTAATCCTCATTATAAGTCTCTTGAATCCTCCCTCCTCGCATTAATTTTTTAAAAGTAATATGTCTTTTTTTAACTTGTGTTCCCAACATCCCAGGTGCACAATTAGCCTAAACTGTACTTAATGATCAGGACAGAAGAATGTGCTGCATACTTTGCCTTGTTTGGGTCTGCAATGTTTTGTGCTGCTTCTTGTTCTATGGTGTTGACCTTTCACCAATAAACATAAAATGTTGATGAGCTCTCAGAAGAGAGGAAACAATAAACACCCCAACCATGCACACACACACACACACACACACACACACACACACACACACACACACTTGTGACCAGTTGAACAAGGCACCCTATTTGTGGGCTTTAATTAAATTTAGAAACACTACAGGGCATCAGCACATTTTTTTATGTGAGAGAGAGAGAGAGAGATAGAAAGAGACAGAGAGAGACAGTGCACTATTATATTTTTTGTTCTGGAACAACAATACTTTCCTTTATCCACAGTGTGTGAGGCCTCCCAGCATCACCCTCTCTTCAAAAGCTCCCAGGCGAGCTCAGCTCCACGGTACAGCTATATTATTGATGCAATTGACATTTTTTACTGTTATTCTGCATTTTGGGAATTTCATATTAAGTCTTGGTAAGTACAGACATTCATTTTCATACTATGTACAATATATCACAGATGTATTTGACGTGGCTTACTGTTTGTAATGTTTTATTACATTGACACCTTTAAATTATATTATCTAACGCATAGGACCTGCTTCGGAAGATGGGCCTTTTCCATTTTATTTAATCTTGACAGTTTTTCCCCATCAGACATCACCTTGACCTGGGAATAATGAGCCGTGTGGAGGGTCTGAGGGCCGACTCCTCTCAGTTCACTCTGGAGGGAGCACCCTTCCGCATCCTGGGGGGCTCCATCCATTACTTCCGTGTACCCAGAGCCTACTGGGAGGACCGGCTGCTGAAGATGAAGGCCTGTGGCCTCAACACTGTCACCACGTAGGCTCCCACTGCACCCTCACTCGGCCTCCCATCACAGGATTGTCACTATTGAGTTTCTGAAGAAAGTCAATTACAGATCAGGTTGAATGTACTGGTTGTTTTCATGAAATAGCTTACAAGACACTTCAGCTTAAAATGAAATAGAAACAAATCAAATATCCGGATTTCTACGAGCCAGTCGGCCACACTATTTCTTCTAAGCTACGCATTATTGTTTTGCGGCTTGCTTCTTCAGATATGTGCCATGGAATCTGCATGAGCCTGAGAGAGGAGCATTCGACTTTCAGGATCAGTTGGACCTCAAGTAAGGCTTTTATGTTCTGCTTCTTCCTCTCGGTATATTCAGATATTCCCAAAAGAAATGTAGGATAGTAGTTTTTGAAATTAAGCAGAAGATGTCTGCATTTTTCAGGGCCTACGTCGGTTTAGCAGCAGAGATGGGTCTGTGGGTGATCCTGCGTCCTGGACCGTACATCTGCGCTGAATGGGACTTGGGCGGGTTGCCCAGGTAACAACATTTGCCCATTGCTTTAAAATATTGCCGTCTATTAGCGGCATTGCAAGGAAGTTCTTGTCGTGTTTCTTCCAGCTGGTTGTTACAAGACAAAGGCATGCAGTTGAGGACAACGTATCCTGGATTTGTAGATGCCGTCAACCTGTACTTTGACAAGCTTGTGCCAGTTATCAAACCTCTGATGGTAATTCAAAGCTTTGTTATAACATTTCCTGGAGGAACAATTGACGATTCAGAGAGACAACACAACAATTTTTCCCTGTTTGTTTCCTCAGTTTGAAGAGGGAGGCCCAATCATCGCAGTTCAAGTTGAGAACGAGTACGGTTCATATGCCAAAGATGAGAAATACATGCCATTCATACAGACTGTGAGTTACCTTGTGAATTGCGTATGTTTCCATTTTACTGACATTTCCATGATAATTAAATGATTTTTTCCCTGCAGTGTCTTCGGTCCCGGGGGATCAAAGAGCTCCTGCTGACTTCCGACAACTGGGAGGGCCTCAGATATGCTGGGATGGAGGGAGGTGAGGAAGATAACTAACCCGTGTTGTTGTCGGGTTCTGGTCATTCATACCAAAAAGAGTAATATATTTCATTGTATTATGATTTAATTATTCTTCGTACATCATTTTATTTTCCAAAGATATTTTGAAGATTATTCATAATGTACTTTATCATTGTTTTCCTTCATTTGATCGAAATCTTGCTCATTTCAGTTCTAAAAACAATAAACCTTCAGAGACTGTCATTTGGAGCTATCCAGCACTTAGCTGACACGCAGGTACGTGATTGTCATGCAGCTTTGGCAATGTTGCTGACACTGACTATTAATTGCTTGTAACAGTGACAATCTTTGTTATTGGGGTTTCTACTTTTACATGACATTGTTATGTATTTTGTTCGAGCACTAGATAACAGCTCGAAAGAATACATGGCATATTGTGTTCCCCATTGAAGCCTCGCTATTGCTCTTAAATTACAGTAAGATATGTATTAAAATAGACATCTGCTTCACGTAGCCCCAGAAACCTTTAATGGTGATGGAGTATTGGTCGGGGTGGTTTGACGTCTGGGGAGAACATCACCACGTTTTCCACGCTGAGGGTAAGCAAACACTTTTCAGCATAATGTTTTCAGTGAACTCTTTCTGCCGAGCACAAGCTCTTTTTCAGAGTTACGTTCATTGTATTTCACACTGACCGGCTTCACAATAGACAACATCCCTTTTCAGACATTCAGGTTGTCACTGTTGTGCTGTTGGGTTCAAGGTCACTGTATCCCTCGGAGAAGAACACTTTCATCGCTGTGCTGGCTCACTTTGCCTGTTTTTTCACTTCCTTTACTGATATATGGTTTACAGATATGCTAGCGGATGTGTCAGAGATCCTGAAGAGAGGCATCTCCATTAATCTGTACATGTTTCATGGGGGAACCAGCTTTGACTTCATGAATGGAGCAATGGACATAGGCACCTACAAACCTCAGGTCACCAGTTATGGTAGGTTACAATTACCTGAGAGCTCAGAGGCCACCGAACAAAGGATGTTTCCATTATGAGTATGAATCCCCTTAACAGATGCATTACTTCTTCCTTTTTTTTTAAAAACATTCCTATGCAGATTACGACGCTCCGTTGTCTGAGGCTGGCGATTGCACCCCAAAATATCAACTCTTGAGGAATTTACTCAGCCAGTACCACTGTAATGTCTCGCATCCACGTGCATCTGTGAAACTCCACACACCGAACAATTAATTTGATGACCGCATTACCCAAAGTAATGGAATCTTCCATAACCAGCATGAATGAAATGTTTTTGCCAACTCGTGTTCCAGCTGAGCCTCTTCCCGGAGAGCCCACTCCTCGTGAGACGAGAGCATACGACCCAGTCACCATCCAGCAGCACCTGTCACTGTGGGACAGCCTGCACTTCACCGCCAAGCTCCACGCCCGCCAGCATCTGTCTACTGTGACAGGTGATACACATATATTTATCCGCCCTGTCATAAATATAAAGGCGGCCCAACCGGGACGAGAGCAAACTGTAAGATGTGACGAGCTTCAGTTGGACAGAGCGTCTCTGTTGTAAATCGGAGTCGCTTTGCGGGTTTCCACTTGTGTCGAGATGGATAAAGACGCTGCTCGCGCTCGAGACAGACGTCTCACACCTGGCAGTCCGGCATTGTCGATGCGTGAAGGCGTCAACACACCTGCTTTGTTTTTTTCCAGAAGCATCTCTCACACGCTGTTCAGCAGACTCTTTTATTCCAAGTGCGTTGCAGTGTCATGCGTGCGTACACATCTCTTGGGATTCCATTGGTTGACAACGACTTCCTCATCCCAGCGGCGAGGATACATTTCCCCGCCCGTAGAACTCGGCAGATACAGAGTTAATTGAATGGTCCTCAGAGAGCTGATGTTCGCAGAGTTCTGACAGATTATTGTATCCGGCACATCCGGATGTTTGACTGTACATCCAGCCGCACAGGGCGGAGAGGCCGGTGAACATGGAGAATCTACCCGTCAACAATGGCAGCGGTCAGTCGTACGGCTACACACTGTATGAAACCACCATCACCGCTGGAGGAACCCTCAACTCCAAGAACAACATCAGAGATAGAGCACTGGTGAGAGTTAAGAGAACGACCCCCCCCCCCACACACACACACACACACACACATATACACACACATGCAATAACATAGTCTAAAATGATATCTTTTGAGGTCATACAACTATTCCTTTCACTGTGACTTTTTCACGTTCTCTAGGTTTTTGTGGACAGGCAATGTGTCGGCTGTTTGGACTACAAGACTCATGAGCTGGCTCTGCCTGACGGAGCGGTACTGACTGTCCTTGTGTCTGTTCTTCACTGCACATGCTATCCTCCCAGTGGCGGTTGTTGTTAGCTTCTAAAACACATTTTACTTTTAGGGCTAATCAAGAGCTCATTATGTTTTAATCCTTCCAGAAACATTTTTTTTCTGACAATCCTTAATCTTTGTCTTTAGGGTGAAGACATATATATATATATATATATATAAATTTTAATATTTCCGTTAATTAGACAATTCAAGTGATTTCATGATATTCTAATATATATATATATATTGCAGGATAGTGCCGGATTTATTATGCCTTAATTGAAAATCTTAACATTGCTCGAATTCGATTTAGAGTTATTAACAACAACATGTGATCATGAGAAGCTGTGTTCATTACATGTGGAGAGTTCTCTATTATTCACTAGTTTAATTTGGCATATTCACTTAAGCAGAGCAATTTCCGAATAGCTCATTGTAATCACTCTTTAAAAATAACTTTCCATATGACGCTCATGTCTTGTGCATTGAAGGGAGCGATGACCTTGAGCTTGCTTGTGGAGAACTGTGGAAGAGTGAATTATGGAAAAGCTCTTGATGACCAGCGCAAAGGTATTAGTGTCTGCCACACATTCGTTTATTTCTTGTTAACCCTTTGAGTCATCTGAGTTTATAAATACACATTGTGCATTGCTATGTATATTTCAAACCTGAACTCTTCATATTATCATCTTTTTTTCCGATCTGAATGAAATCATTCTCAACATTAAGTTTTAACATTGTTCAAGCCAAAGGACGTATCAGAAAAATGCAGATAATATATATATATATATATATATATATATATATATATATATATATATATATATATATATATATATATAGCTTATAAATCACTGACACTGCATACAATTATTGACTTTTACTATGTTTTGTGGCCCACCACAAAACCTCCTATTGTATTCCAGGTATTGTGGGAGACATTGTGTTGAATCACACCCCTCTGACAGGGTTTACCATCTTCTGTTTGGATATGAAGACAAGCTTTATGAAAAGGTGGGTTAAATGAAATTTAATTCTTTGAAAACTGGACCTCTTCAAGGACACTAAAAGCAAAAATAGTTCATATTTAGATCCTGGATCATAGTGAAAAGCCCCCTGGAAGTGGTGAAAAATTACAAGACAGATCAAAATATTACATTAACAGGTCATCACAACACCTGCCAACGAATATATTTAAAGATAAATAACTAAACTAAATAACTCAGTTCTGTTTTTGTCTCATAAATTGTGTATTTCAGATAAAAGTTTCATCTTTTTTTTCAGATTAATGCGTTCGGATCAGTGGAAGTCTGACTTCAAGTCGCCATCCATTCCAGGATTCTTCCAGGCCAGACTGTATGTAGATGGTCCTCCCAGAGACACCTTCATCAGACTCCCTGTATGCAACATTTTACATTTATCTATTATCGGGAGTTTCTTATGTCAATTTACTATTTCTTATATTTAAGAATGATCTATAATTTGAAATGTAGTAACTTGCATGCATGTTTAATACACTCATATACATGGGTATGAGGTATATTAGTCTGCATGTGATATCTATTATTACAACCTTTTGAAGCATTCTGAATATGTTAAATACATTCTAATGCCTTTCATTTTACATCTCCACGCTAGTGTTTTACTGGTGATAATAGGTATTTTATTACAGTTTAGAAAACTAACAGTCCACATTGTCCTTTTACTGATGATACCAGGGCTTCCATTCACAGGGTTGGGGTAAAGGAGTCGTGTTTGTCAATGGGCAGAACCTCGGACGCCATTGGTGCATTGGTCCCCAGCTTTCCCTTTATCTCCCAGGACCTTGGCTCAGAAGTGGAGATAATCAGGTATACCCATGGATATGGAATATTTATGTACAATATGTGAAGTTCTAGATAATTGGTGGCTGATTGTGTGTGTACAATATGTAGAATAAGTAGCTTCGATGTTCTCTTTTAGATAATCGTTTTCGAGGAACAAAAAGTGGATGACAAAATACTTTTTGCCGAGAATCCTGATCATGGAAGGACAATTGATGTTTACAAACTCCCCTTTTGCACACTGCTGTGAAGATAACAACACAAACAGTTGTACACACATTGGGGGAATGTTTATTGATACTGGCAGATACTGTTATAATATTTAAAGCTATTAATTCACTAAACATATTTGTAATTGCTATTGTGGGGTTATTTTTCTTCTTCAAATGTTTAGTGAAATGTTACATGTCGCCATTGATTATGTTACCTTAAATTCATCATTGCAACAACATTGTTTGAGTTGTCTTGTTTTCTTATTTCAGTTTTAGTATTCAGTATGCGCTGGTTAGAAATAATGGTCTTGATTCTCTAGTTTTAATTTATGTGTGTGCACAAGGCCCAGCAGTGTCATGCCGTTATGCTAGATTAATGTTATGATTGTTAAAAAAAAGCTCCTTTGAAGTTTCATAAATTAGTTTGGTTGCGACATTGACAGAATAGTTTATTGTATATATATATACTCTTTTTTCTATTTGAAAGAAGGCCCTTGTTTATTACGTATTAATAAAGCTGACCAGAGCCGGTATTGGCAGTAGATCAGTAAAGGTAATCTTAATTTTGTCCCTTACCTTGCGCCATACAAAAGACACCTATCCCTATCCACACAGAGTTGTTGTATGTTTTCAGAAACAAAGCCAAGTAACCGGAAACGAGGTTATATTTCCTTCATAATAAAGAGTATATTTGTCGTAATGGCCATTGCAGACATGTAGATTCATATTAACGTACTAGTTATCTTTCATTGCTTGTATGAATATATGTGAATACATGGGGATGCATGTAGTTGTTAATGGATAGGTACGCATTCACTTGAGGATACATACTTGTACTTATTTTCCTGAATTGACATTACATTAGTTATTTCAGAAAAAAATACTCTCCGAATAACTGAGATACATGTTTCGTGGATGTAGAATAACAGGGCGAATATATATATATATATATATATATATATATATATATATATATCATGTTATGGAATTATGCTTCTGTAATAAGGGCACTTTGTTTCCATTAGTTTATTTTGAAAATAGTAACCGGAAGTTATACATGTAGTCCTAGCTAGCTTGAACTGGTGTTCCTGCGTTGGCAGGGCAATTGCAGAAAGAGCACTCGGTCATTTCAACTAGGAGAGGAGCCGGATGAGTTCTCTTAACAGGATGTTATCACTAACTTAATATTAGCTCATGTTATGTACAACTGAATGTAGTGGTAACATTAAAGACTTAAAAAATGCGGGTACAGCGGTTGTAAGAGCGATTCCGCTGTGGTTTAGCCTAGCACGAGCTGACCTGCTGAACTGGACCAGTCAAGACTTGTTATATAAGATATTAAGTGAAGCTAAGTTGAGTTTTTATAAGTAAAGGTTTGCTTCCGCATCCAGACATGGAGTCACTTGGAGGCGTTGCCACCGTTCTTGGATGCTCTGCGGGCTTTGCGATGGGTGTCCTTGTGTTTTCAGCCTACAAACTTGGCTTACTGTACCAGTTGTTTCACAAGGTAGGTTGTCACAATTCAACATGGCAACTATAAACAACATGTTTTTTCCCATTCCTTTACTCAACATGTATTATTACTATTATTATTAAAAAACAATTGCACAGATCAGTCATATCAAATACACCTGTATGATCAGGCTTTGGCAAATCCCTAGTATTTCTTGCATGTAGGTCATGGTGAAAGGTAAGAAGGTAAGACGGCCTCTGTTCAAGTAAACTTTGACCAGCCTTGTGGTTTTCTAGCACAGAGGCCATCAAAACACCCTCGTTTGTTAGTGGGATTGCACAAAGACCAAAGGTCTTCACCTCTGTAAGCCAGAACTATGTGTGGCTGTTGTGAAAGACCGGAGAGATGAGATAAATGATAAGTGACCTTCGGAGGGGTTATCAGTTTTCTTGTTTTAATCTTTTTTCTTTTCTTTTTTTTCTAGGTTACACAATTGTTCATTTTTGTAAATCAGTCAAGTAACAGTAGGGTATTATTTGATGATTTTCCTCCCTGGCGTAACCTTTATTTTGTCCCCTGACCCGCTTCAGACCGAGACGCAGAGCCCGCGGCATGGTGGTGAGAGTGTGGCGGCGGTGCTCCGCGCCCACGGGGTCAAGTACCTCTTCACACTTGTCGGCGGGCACATCTCGCCCATCCTGGTGGCTTGCGAGAAGGTGGGCATCCGCATTGTGGACACTAGACATGAGGCCACTGCTGTCTTCGCTGCTGACGCTGTGGCGAGACTCTCAGGTGCAGCTTTACGTTACCAGATTACATAAATGTATGACTCGCAGTGTTATTGGAGCCCTGCTTCTCGGCTTTGTAGTTCGCAGAGTCGGAAACGGGTTGTGTGCGTTTATCTGAGGCGGGTTGACAGCGATCTTGACTGTTTCCTCTTCAGGCACTGTTGGTGTAGCAGTAGTGACCGCTGGTCCAGGCCTCACGAACACAGTGACCGCAGTGAAGAATGCTCAGATGGCAGAATCTCCATTGCTGCTCATGGGAGGAGCTGCTGGCACACTACTTCAGGTAGATTGATCCTTTTAACCCTCCTGTTACCTTCGGGTCAATTTGACCCCATTCAATGTGTAACCCTCCTGTTACCTTTATATTTACTGACATATTTTACCCTTGGGGTCAATTTGACACCAGCAATTAAAACCTCCAGAAAATTATTAGAATTAATATTGTTTCCCAAGTTTAAGTGTGAGGTACTTTATGTTTGTTTGTTGACTACCTAAATAGCCCTTTAAATATATAAAGAAGTTGATATTTCTTATATGTTTGACACAGTGAAAAACAGCCTGGGGTCAAATTGACCCGAAAGACCACCGACATTAAACATTGAATGGGGTCAAATTGACCCTAAGGTAACAGGAGGGTTAAACATTGAATGGGGTCAAATTGACCCTAAGGTAACAGGAGGGTTAAACATTGAATGAGGTCAAATTGACCCTAAGGTAACAGGAGGGTTAAACGTATCAGACTTGACGTTGGCCCGTTCTCAACCGCAGCGTCTTAACGTCTTCATCGACTGCGTTTGTGGGACAGGGCAGAGGAGCGCTGCAAGATATCGACCAGATGTCTCTCTTCAAGCCGCTGTGCAAGTTCTGTGCCTCCATCAGGACCATCAGGGAGATCGTGCCTACCGTCAGGAAAGCCATGGCCATCGCCCAGTCGGGAACTCCCGGTCCGGTTTTCATCGAGTTCCCCATCGACACGCTCTATCCATACCATCTTGTGTCCAAAGAGTTTGGAGTTAAGAACCCTCCGAAAGGCCTGATGGGCAAAGTTATCTCATGGTATGTTCGCATGTTTTCTCTACACGGCACATTACAAGTTGGTGGATGTGAAGTGCACACAAACATTACATGGAGATTAGAAGATTAGTTGACTCCAGAGAAAGATAAAAAAAATACTTTCATGACAAATTAAGTTTGAAGAGCCCTGTGTAACATACATAACTCAAAACAGCAACTTTATAAATGAATTGAGATGAATTGGAACCTTGTTTACATCAATGAATAGCCTGTGTGGTGTCCTGGGAGCAGGAACACATACCCTATTAACGTATTTTCTTTGGTGCCAGTCATACATAACCTGGAACTTTGGTGCTTTTCTTGATTCTTATCACTCTCATCCGTCTAATAAAGGCAACAGTTTTACATTGCATCTCAAATAATTTCACTGATTTCTTTTAAGGTACCTCAATAACCACCTCATGAACCTCTTTGCCGGAGCCTGGGAGACCAGAGATGTGTCTCCGCTTCCTGTTGACATCCCACGAGCCACAGACGATCAGGTAAGACTTAGCATTAAAAGCTTGATGTCATGTTTTTTAGTGATATACATTTGGTGTCAGACACTATGTACACTAATTAGATGACTTAAACACAGAGTTTCTTTTCTTGTTCTTGTTTTTTCTCGTTGCATTAAACACAATTCAGGTTCAAAAGTGCATAGAGCTGGTGAGTCGAGCCAAGAAACCTGTTATTCTGCTGGGTAGCCAAGCAACTCTACCCCCAACGCCGGCCGATGACATTCGGTAAAGAACAATACGTCACCACCGTCTACTTTTGTATCCTATGTCTTATATGTTATTTGGCACTGTTTACTCTTTTTTATGCTCACCGTTGACACGAGATGTAATAATTAAATGATGTGGTTTTCAAAGCATTGAAGAATGATGGATTTTTACTTTGCAGTGCATTCTGGGAGAAAAAAATAATGTTTTCCTGCTTCATAGGAAGACATTGGAGAACCTGGGTATTCCCTGCTTCCTTGGGGGAATGTCCCGTGGAATGCTGGGTAAAGACAGCCCCATCCACATCAGACAGAACAGGCGAGATGCCCTGAAGGAGGCCGACTTGGTGCTCCTAGCAGGTCAGGCTCACAGTTTTGCAGCACAAATCCTATATGTTTAGATAGATAGATTAAAGAATTTAAATAATAAAAGGAAATGAACAAATTATAATTAAAGTGTATACAGTGTATATAAAGTGAAAGCGGTGCAAGGTTTATTTACGTTGTTCAATTTAACAGCAATAAATTAGCTTTTTGACTAGTTATCATAAGATTAAAAAAAGGGGGGGGGGGGTGAGTGATTAACAGTTATACAGTGTATATGTGTAATTGTGTATTCACTGAATACAGTGTAAATTCATATAAATGTAATAATTCAGAAATTATTTAGATTCTCCAAGATTCCACAGAACGGCAGCTGTTCCTTTGATAAAAATGTACTGAAACCACCTCAGGAAGTTACTCCATGTTTTATTAAAATACTGTGAAATACATTAGAAACCAGTCAAGCTTCCGGCTTCAATGACATGTACATTGAAGGAACATTGTGTGTGTTGCGTTTGCAGGCACCGTGTGCGACTTCCGGCTGAGTTACGGCAGAGTTCTTAACAGACGCAGTAAGATCATCGCGATCAACAGAGATAAGACGCAGCTGCTGAAAAACTCTGACATGTTCTGGAAACCAACCATCGCCATTCAGGGTATGTTCACGAGCTCATGTGTCATCAAAGATCTCTCCGGTGATCAGAATATGTCACTGAAAAAGACACATTCTTTGTTACTTTCTCCAATTTCTACACTGAAATAAATACTGTATGTCAGATATGTATTGTTACAGAATACTGACACACACATTTTACTATTGATTCATACTCAAGGGTTGGATCATGTGGCAAATACATTAGTCTACTATGTAAATATTGCTTTATTGGAGAAGCAGTGTTCAGTTTTTCTGCTCTACATATATGGAACAAGATCCCTGAAAGCTGCAAGTCGGCTGAGACCCTCAGAGAGTTTAAATCTTTTGCCTTTAATTGAATAAGATCCAAGGATATCACTCAATTTCTGCGTCTCTACTGCATTTTATTTCTTTAACAACCTTTATTCTATTTCTTGCTTTTTGACTGTTTTTTAATGTTTTAATAAATGTTCTTAATTGTTTTTAAATTGTATTTCCTTTTGCATTATGTTTTGACGCTTTTGAAACGTGCCGTATAAATGAACTGGCTTGCCTTATTCTAGGCGATGCCGGTTCATTCTTAGTGCGGCTTTCCAAAGGCCTGAAGGGCCATCGCTGTCCAGAGGAATGGCCTCGGATGCTCAAAGCGGGAGATGTCACCAAAGAAAACGGAAACAGGTAAGCACAGGGCACGATGTGTCAGCACATATTGTTTAAAAAAATACAAAAAACTGTTAAACTTCTGTGCTCAATGATCTTTTTTTGAAAGTTGAACAGATTAGAGCTTAAATAAAGAGAAAAAAAGTGCAATGTTATCAGTTATTGCAATGGGAATGCAACTACCGCTGTGGAAATACAAAATTGTGTCTCCGTCACATAAACTACTGGATGTATTTTTTGTTACTTCAGGGCCAAAGCTGATGAGAAGACCGAACACCACTTAAACCCCTTGAAGGTTCTCCACTGTGTGGATGAGCTGATGGCAGAGGACAGCATCATTGTTGCTGATGGGGGCGATTTTGTTGGAAGTGCCGCTTACATCATGAGACCACGAGGGCCCATGCGATGGCTAGATCCAGGTTAGATCTCGTAGACCATCACTGAAGGAACTTTCGGGATTGAAGCAATGAATATGTGGCTATTTAAATGTGAGAGGAGAGGGCTTGCAATTTGATTTGTTGACTTTCAGTTTTGTTTGTGAATTTGTCGGCACACAAAGAGGTTTACAGAAATCCCAAGACCGTCCCAGCAATGTGTCCTGAGGTCATTGTTGTGCTTTCTCAGCTGCCACAGTGACATAACTCGACTGTTTGTTGTCCCTTCAGGAGCCTTTGGGACCTTGGGAGTGGGAGGAGGATTTGCCCTGGGGGCAAAACTGTGCCGGCCTGAATCTGAGGTACAGTTATTGATTCATGCATTCATGACTTGATTTATGTGTTTTCTCTAATGGATTAAAGTTCACTCATTGTGAATGAAAATTCTACATTTCTGTGCTCTTTAGGTGTGGATAGTGTACGGTGACGGCTCCTTAGGATACAGTGTGGCAGAGTTTGACACATTCACTAGACACAAGGTAAAGTCACTTTCATACATTATATTTACGTACAAATGTGCAATACTACAACAAATACTGCAAAAACATGAAAGTCATGCCGGTATTAGCATACTAATAAGAACTAGAATGGGCACTCGGTGGAGCGCATACTTTCGCATATCACAAGATTGGGCATTGCATTATGAACATTTTGGCATTAGTTGCATGCCAATTGGATAAAAATTTACCGCGCTATGGTAAAAAGAAAATGTTGACCTTTCCATCTAATCAAATGGTCCCCGGATAATAACCAATCATCCCACCAAATGTCATGCGATACGGTTTAAAACATTTTTTGTTATGCGAGGAACACGCATACAAATAAATAAATACACGGCGATCAAAACATAACCTTCCGCATTTTCAATGCGAAGGTAATAACACTGGTGTAAGTTGTCCCGCCTTAACATTTGAAATAAGAGCGCTAGTTAAATGTCAATAAAGTGCAGTGGGCAGTTGTTATTTTTGCTTGTGCTCATCCACATGTATTCTTTTTTCCCGCCCCCCAGACACCAGTTATAGCTGTGGTGGGAAACGACGCGTGTTGGAGCCAGATATCCAGAGAGCAGGTTCCCCTACTCGGCAGCAACGTGGCGTGCGGCCTCGCGTTTACAGGTGCATATTTTCCACATGGGACGTTGTGTAACTTCGCAGATAGCTTGTAGGATTGCGTAGTTTATACTTATATGATGAACTGGGCAAGCTGGTAACCGGCGCATTGTATTCTCTTCTCCTCGTTGCAGATTATCACACAGTGGCGGACGGTTTCGGTGGTAAGGGTTACCTCGTAGGGCGCGAGGACGACGACAGGCTAAGCGACATCATCAGACAAGCTCAGAGGGAAACCCAGAAGGGCACGGCGACACTTCTCAACGTCCTGATCGGGAAGACCAACTTCAGAGAGGGCTCCATCTCTGTTTAAGGCAGCTGTGGTTTCTTTAAACTCCTCCTCTTTCTAGGCACAAGGCTCTATGTCGGGTTTCACAGAGTAGGGAGGTCGTGCTGGATACTGTGTAGAGCCCTGCCCTCACCACACCTATGCTAATCCTTAGTGCCCTTAAAGCCATATTGCCTCTTTGGTAAGAGGAAATTACTTTACAGTTTGCCGATCTCCTTTAAGAGTTAATGAAACGTCTGTTGCAATATCACTTACTTCCCTCTTTGGAATGGTCACAAATCGAACCAGTAAGACATCTGCAAACACCGGAGTCCCGACTGATATTTCAGAGTTTTTATAAACCTGCAGGTTCGGTTATTTACTCGTTACGTTCTACTTAAGGGAAATACAACAGCTCCAGATCTGCCAGCCGAGAAACCAAGTCTGTTGTTGCGCATCGTGCAACTTCCAGGTGAATGTTGGGACGTTTAAAGATAATCGATGCATTTTAAGAAGGGAGAGAGGGAACCGTAAGTATCGTGCTTTGTTAAGGGATTGTACCGATTCAGGAGCGCTTGACCTTTAAACAGCCTATTATAACCGTCTCGCAAATAAACCAGTGACTGAAAATGATTTGAATCGAATGCGACCAGTATGCCTTTTTCTCCTGTTATCAAATGAACATGAGTCTTTTTATAAGGAAACATGAAACCTTAGAGCTATAATATTCTATATCACTCGATTTGGAATATAAATGTTGAATGGAAACTATTTTTTGAATGTTGAAAATTGACAAATGGTATGCCTTTATTTGTTTGTGTCTTTGAATACATTGATATGTGTCGATTGAAAATGTGTCTGCTGAATCAGATATGTATTTGAATTTTTAATACTAACTTGCATTGCTGCGGGATATCCTTTCAAGTACGCCAATAAACAATATGTATGCACTATAATTCTAAATTATTTACTCACAATGTGAACATGTGTGAATCGTCCCACTCTAATATGTATTGCCGTTTTATTTGGGAGGAGATAGGTCAAACTTTGAATCCTACAATGTTATTTGGGGTTCGTTCTCAAATAAATTGAAAAGTGGGTGATGAGTGTGTTTTAAATTACTTTTGTTAAGTAGGACTTGTGCTTTGTGGTATCTCTAATAAGACGCATGGCCTGTATTCTTTGGAAACATTGCAACGTATATTGAGTGTATTACCTGTACCCACGGTGCAGGGGGGGGGTCACACTTTCTGGGTAAATATGTCATGTACTAATGAGCTATTAATAGTGTAATTTGTGGGGTCCATAAACATTTATACACCTGGATTTGTTATGATCGGGGAGCGAGCAGCTGTAGTATAGCAGAGTTCAAACTGATTTCATGTCATATATCAGTCATACACTTTACACAAGAGCTTGACCCTGTTTATATGTCATTTTAAATATTTTTAAAAACCTGTTTTACACCAGACAAAACACAATTATTAAAATAGCAAATACTTTAATTTTATTAAGGGGCTGTGACTTTACCTGAATACTTAAAATGCAGTTCTCATTTGAAACAGGGGATGGCAGGCTAGTAGTAGTTATCCTGGAGTAGTTTATACTGACGTGTTACTGTTTGGCATACCTTACGGGAAAGGAAAACAACAACAACAAAAACAACAACGCGTATGTATTCCGGGAAATCAGGCCACATGGGAAGATGTTTGCCGCGAGGTGTATCGATAAATGATCTTTTTCCTTTTGTAACTTGTATCGTTTGTCTACTCACGACGCCTTGCACATGAAGACAGATTGGTCGAGTCCTGAATAGGCCGACGATGATTGCACATATTTCTGAACGATGCTTCTATAAATTAGAAAGAGAGAAGTGTTTCCCCATAAACAACAATTTAATCGAGTAAGCAACAGTTTATGATGTACACAACATCGTATACTGTATACAGTTTAGTTGTACTGTATGTTGTCTTCGCTGTCTTGTCTTTGCTTGACGTCACTCTGCTGCGTTCAAGTGCTCTTTGTTAATCTCCACTTCCTAGCTTTTAAAATGGCAAATACGTGTTTTATCGTGAATACTATTGTGGTATTAACATATGTTGTGATGTAGTGAAGATCAAAAACTATATGCACATGAATATGTGACTACACATCCTCCAGTATATAAACCTTATATCATCAACCATTTGCATGTCCGCTTAATCCGAGCATTTCATGCACACAACTATCATAGATATGCGCTGTTACTGATTCTAAGTGATATTTATGCATATACAGTTTTACCGATGGAAGAGTTTGCCGTGACGCGTCGGCTTTTTGTCGTTCGCCAAGACACATTTCACACGTGGTACCGGGGGTACGATATTCCTGCAGCACTTGAATGCATCGCAGAATTTACAAGCGGTGACTTCGGCAGATCAGCAAAACTTAAACGGTCGCAGCCAGTACAGTCGAGAGCATTTCTGGCGTTTACCGGCACTCTGGGTGGAGAGGACATTTGTTTCGGTTCACAACAAATATATGCTGCGTTAATAACTCAATTCTCTCAGAATGACGAGTAAAACGAAGGAAATTTCGGGCTTTTGATAACGAGATAGTTTCGCTAACTTAAATTAGCTACAAACAACTAGATAGTAATTGTTTGTTGGGGTTCCTTTTTTCGTTATTCGTTGGTGACACAGCACCCGCTAACTGCCCCGACGCGTACTTATCACCAGGATAGCGTTAACACCATCAAAAGGTAAAAAAAGGTCGCAATTAAAGTCGATGTCCGAGGCTTGTTAGTGAACGTGGCTCACGACTCGACATTCGCTGATTTGACCTCGTTTTAACCAAAAGGATTTATCTTTTGAACGGGAAATAAAACACCGGGCATTAACTTAGCGTCACCTCTACCAAGGTAAGTCACGTGTGTGTGACGGGAAGTGAAGTTATACACATTGTAGTTGCCTGTTTAGAAATGAATGCTACTTTTGATAAAAGTTGACTGGGTTGAACACTAAGTTGTGCCCCGAGTGAAGCTAACTTTCCTCGCACGCAATGTTAAGGGTTAATAATAATAACTATTTATATAGCACCTTTAAAAACAATGTTTACTAAGTGCTCCGCAGAGAGTCAAAGCAAAACAAGTGGAATAGCAAGAAACCAATATTACATTTAAAAGTATATATTAAAATAAAAAATAAATTACAAACCAAATATATGAAAAAGTTAAGGAAACACCAGCTACTCAACAGTTTCCAGGAACGATCCCATCTCTCTAGCTTCTGTATAAACTGCGTGTGACATCATGAAGGTGTGCTGCCAGGAAGCACGTTTATGAATTGTTTCCCGTTTGCAAAAATGATGATTTCTTAAAGTAGTACAAGTGGATACACCGTTTGTATTTGCCTTGACCCGTTGACCTGGCCGGGATATGTTGATTATAAGTGCCTCTATGAAAAGATACCAATATAATAAAGGCAGTTGAGAGGGAAGCTTCACAAATAACAGCCAACTATGCAAAATATGCTTGTGACACTTACACGTGACATAGTCTGTGTGCATAGTTCTAAAAAGATAACACGTGGGTAATCCTGTTTCGGTTTCAGGACTTGAATGGCCTCCATTGTTGCAGTGAAAACTGAGAAGCGACCTGCAGCTGATTCTCAGGATGTGGATGCGGACACAAATGCAAAAAAGCCCAGGTGAGGTCAGGGAGCCGGCTGCACACTCCTAGCCATGACTCGTGCATCAGTTTTGACTACAGGGCTGATTTAAATCTTAGTTTACTTAAGTGAGTAGGTTTTAGTTTAACGTTATTCTGCTTGTAAATGGATTGTTTATTGCTGTGTGGGAGGATTTGGGAAGCACCGTCTCTTTTTAAAATCGTCACCATTTAATCTCTGCGTGCCCCAAAGGAAACTGCTACCCAGCCTGAAGACCAAGCGAGCCCCTGAGCTCGTCCTGGTGATTGGCACGGGGGTGAGCTCTGCAGTGGCCCCCGAAGTCCCTGCACTCCGCTCCTGGAAAGACCTCATCCAGGCCCTGCTTGATGCAGCCAATGACTTTGACCTACTAGAGGAGGAGGAGAGTCAGCGGTTCCAGAAGCACATGCAGGAAGATAAGAATTTGGTCCACGTGGCCCATGACCTCATTCAGAAACTTTCCCCGGTAAGTGTGCTTGAGCCTTTTCTCCTCTCCAGCTCCCTGACACATGTACAAACACATGGCAGACAGGCGGTCAGCCCACCGTCCTTTCCCTCAGCCAGGGACATTTTGTCCTAACGTTCATGGATTGGGATAAGACATCTTGGTTTCATCTCATGAAAATACCTCGAGCTAATAACTACATGACTTATTTGTCAGACTTTTTGTTGAAAAATATTTGTGGTCAATACAAAGGTATTTTATCAGGTGCTGTGAAATTGATCATACATGTGTGGAGCGGAGCTGTTTACTGTTTCTCAGTCTTTGTTGATGAAGGCACACACTCTAAATCGCATCGGTTCACCTTAGTAACCCTCCCTCGCCTTCCTTTACGGTTGACAGCGACTATAGATTATACAAACCTGCATTGAACCAGTTTTGTAAGGTTAAAACTTCACTGCGCACTATGAAGTAATGACCGAAGCTCCATTTATCATGGCAGTTTGTCTGGCGAGGCCACTGATGCTTCGCTTTCATCCAAAGTCCACATTGAAAAGAACTTCGCCAAATTGTGTTTAGTGAAGCAGTGTCGACGTTTAAATGTTCCTATTCTTCAGTCAGCTGTTCAAAAAGATCAATGCCTAATCCTAGGGGCAACATCACAGCCCAATGCCATCGAAGAATGTGATGAAGCAACAACTACCAGAACATTCCTGCCAACCTGACCATACAAACACGAGAATATCTTCACATGGTTTTAAAACCTGACTTTATTTTTCTATTTTATACCGTTCCTTAAGCCATATCAAATATTTTGTTTTAGTTTTTTTACAGAACCTTACAGCTCTAAACCAAAAATAATCACACATGCAGAGGATAGGGACATTTCTGTATTTCCATATAGCTCTGTCTTCTTGCTTTATTGGACCGGTCTGGTCTGGAGCTCGGCTGGCAGATGGGAGCCGTAATACCGTTTGCCTCCTGTGTTCGTCATGTCTCATCGCTCTTTTGACATTGATCAAACGCTTTGTTTCTCCCCTCAGTCCGTTGTCACAAGAGGGCACAAGCAAGCAGCGCTTTTATGGCTTTATCCAACGTGTTTATTTCGATCCGCAGTCGCGCAGACACCAGCCCGCTGCTGTCGGCTACAGACACAGCGGGCTGGAGCATGCCGAGGGGGAAAAAACAAGCACAGAATGAGAATAATGTGAGCCACTCGGCCCCCTCGGCCAGATTTTCCATTCAGACGGTTAAAGCACGACCCGAACAGCTAGCGTACAGTAAAATACAGTACATGCGTTTAAAGTCATTTCCATTCACAAAACCCATCTGCAAGTGTGTGTTTCCCGAGGCATATAGTGTAGAGACAATATGTCCTAGAATCAAAATACCAAAAGAAAATGAAGGCATATGAGGGGGGTGTCGATCTAGTTAATACCAGACAAGACTGCGGGAGTTTAACCCACTTTTCATTGAAATTGTGTGTCAAAGGGATTATGGTGCTTCGCAGGCTCACAGTTTTAGGTAATGAGGGTAATCTGAAGTGATAAAAAAAAAGAGAATGATTTGGCTGTAAATCCTCATACAGCCTTGACTGTGGCAAAAAAGAAAACTAAGCTAATAACTTTGCAGAATAGTCTGTGCCCAATTCAGACAATAATTATAAACAATGTTTTCTGCAGGGTCCTTTGAGGTTTTGCCGTTGTGTTCGTTTGAGTCTTTCCGTAAAAAGGCTCAGACGTTGCACACAATATTTCTAATGGTTAAAATACGATGATTTATTATTTCTGAAACTATCGAGCATTTTATAGAACCGGAGCGTCTGCGATGCGCTTCCTCGGGTCATGGGCGGTACCTTGATGGCAGTGTGAATACAGCGCAGAGCAGCCGCCATTAGTATCTGGACCCCGGACCTCCACCCGATGGATAATTGAGAATTCTCAAATGTGGACACACCAACTCCATGCGTTGTAGATCACATCGCGTGACGCTACTCGGCCAATCTCATATTTGTATTGCGATAAGCATCGCGGCTCGAGTGCGACACAAACCGACGTGACGAGAGGCACGAACAGTCGGAGTAGTCCGCGAGTCAAAGAAGTTATATTTCACTTGGCGTTCTCCAGGAAGAGAAACCAGCTCCTTTTAATTAACCGGGAAAAGACGGCCCTTTGGGTTAATTCTTCCAATGGACGGTTTAACACCAGTGTGCCTCATATGTCCAGAGACCGGGACCATTATTAAAAGTGTTTGTGACGCGCCACTAGATAAAGAGAAAACGCACACCTCTTTTGAGCAAAAGTACCAACTTAAATGCAAAATGAAGGCACAGAAAAATAAATGATCTATGAGCCCAATATGATCAGACTCACTGTCCAACAATAATACTAACGGAGTGGTTTCAATAACCACAGCTAAAGTCCCTACACATACACTTTCTCTTAGACGAGGAGAATGATAATATATCAATGCCTTTTTGTGTGTGACATCACTTCACACATGAATTAACTGAATTTAAAGCTGCAGGGCAAAGACAATTAAATGAAATGCATTTGTTTGTAAAATGAAGTAAACCTTTTTCAAAAGCTTTCTGTAAGGGGTTTTAAACCAAGCCCCTATTGTAATTTAAATGAGATAATGTGTTTTTATTACTATTAGTGTATTTATAATTCATCTAGTTAAATTTGAAAACTGACTATAAACAAATTGTTACAATCTTTATTTGCACACAACTTTATTTGATTTGACAGTCGGATTCAGATGTTAATCCAACTGTTGGGCTCCTTCAATATACACGGGACTACATTGGACATTATTGGAATGTTCCGGACCGTTTGCATGTGGAAATCCTCTCGAACTGGTCCTCGTTAAACCTTAAGTGACTACACCTGCCGTGGGCTCTCCCCGCGTGCTCGTTAACTCCAGAAGCGTTTGGTTGTAAACGATGTTCACGTCCAGCATCCGTGTCATTCTAGGCAGTCAATTCAGAGCGAGCATGTGTTTGAGTCAAAACTCATCTTTTAAAAAAACCAAACCGTTGTTTGCTTTCACGCCATTTTGTGGGACGGCCCACAGACGCGGCGATCAGTGCGGCCGCTGCAGACGGTGGGTGTGGATGATGAGCTTCTTCCTGTGGAAAGGACTCCCGCTGTTGAGCCCATTAGAGCTGTAATCTCTGGAAGTCGGCAGAACGTTTCCCTTGGCTCGGATCGCCGCGGGCACTACGCCTCGACACAACCCGTTGCTATTCTTAGCTGACAAAGTATTTTGTTTTTTTGGGGTTATTGGTGGAGGAGGGTTTGACACGGAACAACGTTGCCCTGGAGTAGACATGTTGGAAACGCACTTGAAACACTCGTGACGTCTCACTTCAAGTTGAGGCCAGTTTGAATTTGCCCTGAGGGTGGTGAAAACGGGAAGTCTTCTTGAAACGACAAAATAAATAAAGCCTGGAGTACGTGCCTGTATATGAGTCAGTACTCCACGACGCCTAAGCCGCTAAGTCTGGATAAAGGATGATAACTAACGCACTTATGTATCCTATCTCCACTGTTAACACTGATTCGTTATGATACTTGTGCTATCCCCTTTGTCCTCATTGTGGGACGAATGAATTCTTTTATTTGATCATTAAATTGATGCTTTTTTTATAGTGCCGATTGGTCATAATGCTATTCATACACTTTTTTATTTTGATACAAAATAAATACACATTTTTTACATCTCCTTTTCTGTATGTTCCTGAGGGGAAATGTTCTCCAGTATTTTTGGGAGCAACTATTCAGTGGTTCCGTTTGTGCTTCTAATCTCGGACCATAAAACATGATCTTTCGCAACTCTTGCTCGGACGCTCACTTATTTGAAGACGCACGTCGTGAGTTAACAAATACACCCGTGTACTCGAGAGTTCAATATTATGACAAGACGCTGTGGGTGTGTGAACGTGTTTGTGCAGTTGAGTTCTGTGACGTTGGCCTCCATGTTCTTAAATATTTGACCATGAACATCCCCTCAAGGTAATTCTTCTCATGTTCCGACAAGTGAAACGCGCCATTTCCAGTGATCGTCGGGAGTGCCGGTGACTGCCGGGGTCGGGGGTTGGTTTCCTCGTGATGCCCGTCGCACTAAAAACACACTCGTGGTACAGTAACGTTTTGATGAAATGAGGAACAAACTAAACTGCCCCTCCCATCGAGACTCCGATCTCTTTTTAATTGTTTACGCTAAAGGTTAATCAGTTAATCTTAATCGGTTCACAGTTGCTACACAAAGCCATTTTTATGTTGTTTTTAATAGAGATTATGTCGTGTTGCATTTCGTCCGTTCGTAAATCAAAGCGGATTTGGGGACAGTTTCTGATTTCGCTACTGTACGGTGTTGTGAAACTGACTTTTTTTTAAAAATCCGTTTATTTTTTTAAACAGAGGACCGGCAACGTGCGCTCCACGTTCTTCAAGGACTGCCTGTACGAGGTGTTTGACGATCTGGAGTGCAAGATGGAGCACACCGGGAAGCACCTCCTCCGCTCGGTGCTGCACCTGATGGAGAGCGGCGCCCTGGTTCTCACGACCAACTTTGACAACCTGCTGGAGCTCTTCGCCGCCCACCAGGGCACCAAGCTGGAGTCTCTGGACCTGACGGACGAGAAGAAGGTAAACGCGGGTTTGCGTTACGCCGTCGGGTTGATCTCCCCTGCCCTCCAAATATCCAGTTTGGCTTGGAGTGCAAAGGTCCCCAACGCGAGTTAGTCATGTTTGGACATGTTCCGATTTTAGGAGGTTTAAAAATAACAGACCCGCTAATCCGGAGAGCAGAAATCGAAAGGTAAATCTAAATGGAACGTTGTCCTCTGAGCATACGGGTCAACTCACTGACAGCCGGTTACATTGACCACTTTTAGAGACAAAGAGATAACCCTTTGACCTGAACGAGTCTTAAAGGTCCACCCGTTACTCCGCTGCCGAGTCGAGGAGTGTTTGTTTTCCCCACTAAACCGGTTTGTTTCATGTCGATTGTCGCCGTGTCATCTTATTGACCTCCCAGTTTTATTTAACCCTTATGTTGCCTTAGGGTCATTTTTACCCGAATCAATATTACACCCTCCCCCCGCCTTAGGATTAATTTGACCCCATTCAATGTTTAATGTCGGTGTTCTTTCGGTAGTCAACAAACAAACATAAAGTGCCTCACACTTAAACTTGGAAAACAATATTAATTCTAATAATTTTCTGGAGGTTTTAATTGCTGGCGTCAAATTGAACCCAAAGGGTAAAATATGTTAGTAAATATAAAGGTAACAGGAGGGTGAAACATTGAATCGGGTCAAAATGACCCAACGGCGGGGGGAGGGTGTAATATTGATTCGGGTCAAAATGACCCTAAGGCAACACAAGGGTTAAAGCAAGGTAAGAGTAGAACATACATTTGCACGAAGTGGTCTGAGTTTTCTGGGAGAGCTGTTGCTTTGCCTCCCAGTCCTGGTATTTATGCCTCGACTCCATCAGGGCTAATATCCTCTAACTGCTGTTCAGTGATTTACCTCCCTGCCCAGCCAGAACAGGATTGCGTGCACTGAACTGTTAACGGTGTGTGTGTGTGTGTGTGTGTGTAGGTGTTGGAGTGGGCTCAGGAGAAACGGAGGTTAAGTGTGCTGCATATCCATGGTGTTTACACCAACCCGAGTGGCATCGTGCTGCACCCCGCAGGCTACCAGAATGTACTGCGCAACACGGAAGTGATGGTGAGCGTCTCCGACATGTACGAACGATGGATTCACACGCCTGCGCCTGCATGCTGGCGAATTTCCAATGGTATGTTTTTTGGATAATAATCTGCATTTTTACATCACCGCCGCGTTCAACAGCGCGAGATCCAGAAGCTGTACGAGACCAAATCGTTTGTGTTCCTCGGCTGCGGGCGCACGGTCGACGACACCACCTTCCAGGCGCTGTTCTTGGAGGCGGTCAAGCACAAGTCTGACCTGGAGCACTTCATGCTGGTGCGGCGGGAGGACGTGGGCGAGTTCAAGAAGCTGCGCGACAACATGCTGGACAAGGGCATCAAGGTCGTCTCCTACGGAGAAGAGTACGCCGACCTGCCCGAGTACTTCGAGAGGCTGGCCAACGAGATCTGCCAGCGCGACGCGTCCGCCAACGGCTGGGCTGAGGGTGAGCGGGACTCGAGTTGTGCTTTGTAGCAGAGGACGCGTTTTAGAGTCGCGCTCGGGGGAGACTTCGCGTCGTCGGTAAACTCGGAGCTCCGCCTCCTCGGCCCCACACCTCCCGTGGTTTGCGTTTAGAAAAGCACAATTCGCTGGCTGTGAGAACTGATGTCCCTCTGGCACACATAACTATAAATCTATACGGCCTGTAAAAAAAAAAAAGCTACATGTCAGTGGCTCTGCGGATGCTTTCCAAAGGTAAACAATAACTCTTCAATAACTCTTCGTCTGGGTTATTTTGATTCTCTATTTGGGCTTGCCGGTAATTTAACAGCAAAGTGAAGAACATGTCGGATTCATTACATTTCAGTTAAATCTACCTCGCTCGCTCGTCTTTTCAGAAAGCGGCTCAGCGTACCATGTGCCAGCTTTTAACCAAAACATTTGTTTTTGCTTTCTTCTTCATCTACAGGCTCTCCGTCACAAACCGAGGAAGAAGAGCAAAATGGCTTGAACGCACAGACAAGCCTCCTTCAAGGTTAGGACTGAATGCTTCTTTGACTTCGGGCTGTGGCCGCTTGCGAGAGACATTTCCAGAATATTACAATAAACTTACTGTGAACGGCTTTTGTTTCCTTACTGCATGCTGGTAGAAAATTCCAAGTCTGCCCTAGATTTTCAGTCGCGAACGACCTGCTGGTTTTCCTTTTTTTACACAAAGATACAACTGGTTTTGCATGTCAGTGGCAACGTTGCAGTTTTTTGCTCTCGTTTCTCAACTTTACACTCAAGTCCCTTCCTTCTCTTTTTGCCCCAGACCATCGTTGACGGGCACGTCAGTCGTTTTCCTTCACAGCCGTGAGATCGGTCTACTCTCTTGAGTAGTGCTCCAGTCTGAGTTCAATCGATGGATTTTAGGTATCTAGGAAAACTACGGACCACGGGGAGACCGAAAAGCCGTTTCAGTGTTCTGCAGATGTCAGATTTTTTTTTTCTGGTGTAAAAGGGAAAAACTAAGTTTGACGTAAACCGGCGAGGCCACACAAAAAAAGCAACGTCTAGTCCACTGGACTGTATTTAAGTTTCCTCGACATTTGGGAAGCGGCAGTGAAAGTTGTGAATGTGCCGCTTGATGGATTACTTCTCACTTCAGCTTCACACATTATAGATCAGAGTCCACCGACCGAACCAACTGTTACATTGATTTAGATTCCAGTAACACAATCAGAGGAACGGCATCACCGTGACCTACCGCCTTGTGACTAACACGCATCACGTGATTTATAGATTTGTATTTTTGAAACTGAATTCAATCCTGTGGTCGGCCCTGAAACCAGTAAAACTTGATTTGCACACTACTGGGCAGGGAAGTGGGATGAGTGGTTACTTGGTTTGCAAACATTATGAATCTGTCCTCAGAAGATTATGTTTTCACAGCAGACGTCTCCCAGCCAGTAGCAATCACTTTGTCACTCCTTTGCTGAAAATGTTCTTTGTAAGACTTTTTGTATTTGTAATACTTGCCTGTTTTCCGACAGTATTTATAAGTACAATTTTCAAAATAAAGATTTTGGTATCCCATTCGTCCTGTCGTGTTTGTGCGTAATGAGGCCAATGACGGAACAAGTTCACAGCATGTAGCAGCTTTATTTAGAAATGTTTACATTCTCATAAATTGGCTCAAAATGC
Source organism: Pseudoliparis swirei (assembly GCF_029220125.1). Taxonomy (NCBI): domain Eukaryota; kingdom Metazoa; phylum Chordata; class Actinopteri; order Perciformes; family Liparidae; genus Pseudoliparis; species Pseudoliparis swirei. The sequence continues at coordinate 5,781,252 of NC_079407.1, forward strand.
CTTTAAGATTCTTTCATATTGCACTACCACAAATTAAAGCGGGCTGGAGACATTTAAGACTTATTTCTTCTTACAAATGAAGAGTAAATTGGGGGGGGGGGGGGGAGAGAGAAGCATAAATAAAAAAGGCCCACAGAACTTCAATAAACCGCACAGAAAGTGCAGTCTGAAAGTCTGGACAACCAGTATGTCAGAACTAAATAAAGAAGAATATTTACAAAATATCTTTCTGCTTTTTATCAACTATAAACCGAGGAATTAAAGTCTCCATTTCATAACGACAATGTGTGTGTCGGGTAGGCAAAGATCTCTTGCCGATCCACAACTAGTGTACCAACGTTGTTAACAGTTCCTTTTCATTGGGCGGGGAAGTACAGCATTTACTTCATCGTCGACGCTCGTGCCCCGCTGTGTTGGAAACGGATTCAGACTCCCGTGTTCCTTTAGTTTGTTTTACCTGAACTGCTCGTGAACGTGTTAACTAAGGAGACAAATAGGCACTATGGTCACTAAGCTTTTCCTCAGATGCCGGCGGCTGCTGAAATGTCACATCCAACACGCCTCGTTTACATGAAGAGGGGAAAACTGACACACATGCCAGGTCGGGAGTTTAAGTCCGTACCGAGTACAGCCTAGATCCATTTAGTCAGCTAAAATGTCATCTGGATGTGACGCGTCTGAGGCGCTGTTCAATGCAGGCCTAGAAGTTTAGAAATTATTCAAGGGGAGGCCCCTCTGACTTTTTTTTGTGTAAAAAGATGTTCCTTCTTTCAAAGTGCACACTTGTCCTTTACCGGGAGGATAGAGTCCCGTGCATGACAAGCGTTCTTCATTTGATGCAAAGTAGAGAGGGCAGGACATGAGGAGGAGGAGGGGAAAGGCAAGTTAGCGGGGCTGGAACGTCTCACAGCGGCGTGGCAAACGGGTATCGTTGGCTTCGTTGGCGACGCTGACTACAACACCCCGCCCCCCCCCCGACTGAACAAGGCCGCCGCTCACGCCTTCATCAGGGCGCTGACCACGGCGCGGGCGTTGAGGCTGCGCAGGTCGTTGTAGGTCTGCCCGGTGCCCACAAACACGATGGGCTGTCCTGTGATGTAAGTCATGGAGATGGCAGCGCCGACCTGTGGGGGAGGACAGGAGGACTCGTGAGGGCTCCTGAATTACACACACACACATCAACAGGGTGGATGGGAGTGGACGCAGGATACCTTGTCGTCGATGGTGTCAAACTTAGTGAGAACAATTCCATCGATGAGGCGAGGCTTGTCAGACATGGAGTGGTCGGCCAGAGCCTGATTGAACTTGACCTGAGGAGGCGAGGACAGACAGTTAATCTGTGAGGCACTGTGCTTTCCAGAGGAGGAGGAGGACAACATTGCATCTGGTCACATGACTTTAAACGCGACAGCGGAACACTGACCTCTGCTGGAGAGTTTAAGAATAACAAATCCATACGTCCTACGGCATTTCCTTTTTTTTGTATCACGGTCACATTATTACATATACCGTGGGTTTCGGGGATTTGAAGCACTCCTCGAAAAACAAACTACGATTGACTTTCAGCTCGGCGTCGGTCCTCCGTTTCCGTCTCGTGTTCGTTTGAGCAGCTGAAGTGTGAATTTGTGATCGGCCTTACCAGCTGGTCAACCGCCTCGTTGCCCACCAGAGCCTCTCCGACAAACAGAACCAGGTCGGGCATGTTGACCGCTATCAGTTTGGCCAGGGCCGTCATGAGGGGAGCGTTGTCCTGCATGCGCCCGGCCGTGTCCACCAGCACCACGTCGAAGGCCTGGTTGCGGGCTGTGTGGACGAAACGCAGACGGTGTCCCGTGTGAATTGACCATACGGGTGATATTAATCATTGATGGGAATGGCAAGTTGGATTCCGCAAAGAACCACGACTCAACGGGAGAGACGGTATTGTACCGTAGGCGATGGCCTCCATGGCGATTCCGGCCGCATCCTTCCCGTAGCCCTTCTCGTAGAGGTGGACGAACGGGCGGCCCTCGTGCTCCGGGGGATGCAGCGAGTTCAGGCGGCGCTGATGAGTGCGGAGCTGCTCCACGGCGCCGGCACGGAACGTGTCGCAGGCTGCGATCAGCACCGTGAAACCGTTCTCGATCAGCCAGAAAGAGATCTGGAGAGAGAGAGAGAGAGAGACGTTTGGGTCATATGCGGACGACACAAATCGGCAGGGTTCTTACACATTTTGACCGATGGATTTCCAGGACTTTAAACCAAATTTCCATAAACAAACTGAAATCTTGGTGTCTACGATAAAAAAAGTGAGAAAACGTTGTATTTAAACAAACAATGAGAATTCCGAAGCATGCAGTATAACCTTAAATGACACAAATGAATGAGAGACAATAGTTTGACTGAAAGAATAAACATTTATAGAGATGTTCATTCTTATGTTCGCTTATGCTTTGAGCATCTTTCTTTTAAAAACCTATTCATTATTTCAAACTCAGCGTGAATGAACATTGAATATAACAAATGTCCATGACTTTTCCCAAACTTTTGGGATTTCAGTTTTTCCCAGGACTGGAAATAATAACCATTTTAAAATTCCGTGACTTTTCCAGGTTTTCCATGACCGTACGAACCCTGATCGGGACATGTTGAGCGGGACAGTGTGACATGTGTGGCAAGACATCCAACAACTACAGCGGGGCAAATATTTAACCGCTTTAAATCGGTTTTACATGTTAAAGAATCGGGCATTAGTCACAGGACTCATGAGGTCATACTGCCTGACTGTCTGGACACTTCATTGACCAGGGCCGTGTCACCTGAGAACCAACCAAGGCCCAAAAGTGGCGTCAGTTTTCAAAACCTGAGTATCATAAAATAATAAAACCCCAAACATAACAAAGACTATCTTTGGATTGAAACTGCTACTTTTATCTACGTAATGGTGATTGAGCCTGTGGACCACTCATTAAAGTATTGCAATATTGATAAATTTGCGCTATTAATAACTCTCTCTCTGTGTGTGTGTGTGTGTGTGTGTGTGTGTGTGAGGTACTTTGTGTTTGTTTGTTGACTACCTAAATAGCCCTTTAAATATATAAAAAAGTTGATATTTCTTATATGTTTGACACAGTGAAAAACAGCCTGGAGTCAAATTGACCCCAAAGAACACCGACATTAAACATTGAATGGGGTCAAATTGACCCGAAAGGTAACAGGAGGGTTAAATAAACTCCCCCTCAAATCCTTAACCAGGAGGATTTGTGCTGAGCGGACGGATCCATCTTATAAAAGTTGGACAGGAGCACTGGTGTAACGACACATGCTTGATAATCAAACAATTCAGTTTCAGACATCCAACGGCGGCTCACCTTGGCCAGGTTGGTGGACTTTCCGACGCCGTTGACGCCGCAGAAAGTCACGACGAAAGGCCGCCGCTGGTTCTGGGCCTCCATGACGTCTCTCAGAATGTCCACCTTCCGCTTGGGCTGCAGGATCTGCACCAGGGAGTCCTGCAGGGCCGCCTTGACTGTCGAGGCCACCGCTACACACACACACACACACACACAGAGACACAACACATGTAAGCTCAATAGTTAGTCATTTATCTACAATGTGTGTCCCAACAAGTACAACATTGTGGTCCGAGCAACATGGTAAATTGCATCCTGTGTAGCTGAAGCTGAGGGGAAGATCCTCTTTTAATCAATTTACTTCAATAATCACAGACGACGTTGGGGGAGAACTCATTACTGTAATCACATTACTTTTCCAGCATGGAGACTGGCGCTCGAAGAGCAGGAGAGGCGAAGGCGTGGACGGTGAACATCGCATTGGGACAAAATGAAAAAAATTGAAGAAAGTGGGCGGAGCTCGTGGGTACTCACTGGTGAACGTGCCCATGACTTTGCCCTCCAGTTTCTTGGCGACGGAGTCACAGAGCTGGTAGGCGATCTCGGCCGCTACATTCTTTGCTGTGGGACGCAATGAAAGGGGAAGGAGGGACATCAGACTCAATCAGAAAATCGGAATCTAGAGCGAGCGAGCGAGAGTGTGCGACGCCAACGTGCCGATGAGGTGGTCCTTCATCTTCTCCAGCACCGACTCCATGTCCTCCCGGCTCAGGCTCTTGGAGCCCACCAGGCCCTTCAGCATCCCAAACATGCCACCAAAAGCACCTTTTTTGGAGCTGAAGTGAAGAAAAAAAATACTAAGAATTTAAAACACTGAGCAATTGTTCACTGTGCAAATTTCATTTGACACACAAAGCAAAACCTTGCTTTTAAAATATATATTTCTAATAAATATAAAATAATATACCCAGAAACAACAGTGTACCATTTGAATACTCTCTTACCTCGTCTTGCTTGTTTTACTGACAACCGCCTTCTCCTCTTCCATCTCCTCTTCCTCGTCCATCTCCTCTTCCTCACTGGACTCGTAGTCCACAGACTGGAGTTCACCCTTCATGGAGTTTAGCTGCATCCCCTGAAACACAACCAGGACATTTGGGACTTTAGGAATTGATTTTTAAAGTTATTGTACAGAATACAAATGTTTTTCTTACTCCAAGACCCTCTTCGGAGGGCTGGGGGAACATACCGGGTCCATTTGTGCTTCTTGGTTCTGGTTGCTACCATTTAGAGAATCGTCTCCATTCCTTCCGCTGTAGTCCAGCTCCTTGGTGCCTCTACCGCCCATGTCCCAAACACGCATTTGCTTCTCCTTAGGCTTCTGAGGTTTCGGGGACTTACTGCGAGTAGGATGACAGAAAAGCAGAATTAAACAATCAGAAATAAGCAATTAGACTTTAGACTAGATTTTACACGAGGCAAGTGACACCTCCTCGTGTTTATTTATTCTTTTAAAGCATTTGAATGTATTTTCTTGTCTTGGCCAAGCAGATAAAAACATATGAAACCTGCTTATATTTTCAACACATATCATGACCGAAAAGTCGGGTGATCATTTTTAAATGGGGATCAAAACATTGCTTATCGCTGAAATGAGACTTTTCTCCAACCTGCATGGCCATTCAACGCTGCTGTTGGGCCAAAATGCACCTGTACAAGTATAAAACACAACGTGCTGGACATTTGTGAAAGCGTTTTCTCTTACGTGACTTTTTCAGTCGGCGCCGCCGTGTGCTTGCGAAAGAATTCCTCTCGCTTCTTCTGGATGTCCGTACAGCCGTTCTCAACCGTCTTCTGCCCGGTGGACGAGGCCTTGCCTTGATCCGCTTTGACGGGCTCAGCTGCAGGAGCTGGAGAATATGGGAACAAATCAACAACAACAAAAGTCAAGGTTGAAACTAAAATAATGTCACACCGGACATTTGGAAGGAGATATTTGAGAAGAACCTCGACCAACAGCACATACCCTCCTTTTTGTTATTTTTATTCTTCTTGCCAACTGGTTCCTTGACCTTTTCCCCACCTTTGGTCTCAATCATTGACTTCACAGTTTTTTGGGATTTCTCGGACTCCTTAAAGGTCCGCATGGCGGCAGGACTCCGAGCTTTGCTGCTGTCCTCCGCATCCCTTTGTGGAAACATTTGATGCATGTCAGAACAGGCGGTACACAACAAAAATACTTCTGGTGAACGACGCATCCTTAGGATCTCGTTGTAGTTACATAATATATGTAAAAGGGGCATCATGACACTCGTGTAGAATTTCTCCATCACAGGAAATCACGTCTTTTTACCTGAGAAGTATCTTGAAGTCATCCCCAAATTCAAAGCTGTTGTTGATTAGCTTCAACGCCCCCTTTTGCTCCAGCTCATTCTTATAACGATCCCTAAAATGGAGCTGAACGTCATCTATGAACTTGTCCACGTACGTCAGCGTCAGGATCTTTTGAAAACCCACCTGGGCAGAAACGAGGGGCAGGGGGGGGATCAGTGGTCAACCTCAAGCTTTTGAAAAAAAACATCAGAACACAACTCTGTGATGCTGGATTATAGACACACGAGTTTGCAGTTGAGGGACTTACCACAAAAATCAACTCGAACTCATTGTCGAGCTTGTATTTCAAAATCAGGGCCTCGTGAGTATATGAATTGTTCCCGCTTCGCTCCTGTAACAACCACACACACACACACACACACACACACACACACACACACACACACACACACACACACACACACACACACACACACACACACACACACACACACACACACACACACACACACACACACACACACACACACACACACACACACACACACACACACACACACACACACACACACACATTGCGTTTCCACTAACGCTTTACAGCTTTACGTCTTCGTAACAAACCAAGTCAAAAGGTTGCTCATTGTAACAATGTTACGCTATTCACGGCGGTTTAATACGCTAACGTTACGCAATACGCTAACCTGTCGGCGTTAGCATTAGCTTCCCGAGCCACAGGGAGACTTAGTCACAGACTTGACTGTCTGTCATGGGCTTTTTTTCTGTCACTATGTCCCACCTGAAGGATGACGGAGCGGATCAAGGCGTTGACAGGCCCGGTGAAGGATTCACTGACCCCGGCTCCCTGAAAACACCACAACACGATCCCCCCTTTGCTGAAGATGGTGAAGAAATCTAGCATCTTGACACCGTGGATCTAGAAAGGAAGAAACACACAAGGGAGAGAGAAAACAGATTAAACAGAAGCCCCGCGACAAACGAAGAGGTCTGTGAATATTTAGAGTCGTCCGACATACTCTCCAGACTATTTAATCTCACCAAATAGTAGTCGAATCGATGTTAAATCCCCCACGGGTCAAATCCGCCACCAGAGCAAAACTGTTTTAGACACGTCAGACGCGAAACCCGGAAGTGACGAGCCCCTTTCCTCTTCTTCTTCTCTTGAGTTAGACGGCGGCTCGCAGACAGCTTAAGGTGCAGAGCGCCGCCTACAGACCAGGAGGTGTAACGGCACATCGTTTTGTGTTGTTTAAAAAGGAGTACTTCTCCTTCTCCTCTTCACAGGTTCTCAAGCAGATCCCTTTACTCCATTTCCTGTCCAGCCTCTCTGATTGTATCATGCAATCTTTGAATTTATGCTTCATACAAGTTGTTGTGCAACTAAATATTTTAAACATTTACTTCTAACTCCACAGTTACCACACTTCTTTACTTCACACACTCTTAGTTCAGCCCCTCCTTTCTGTTACATTGGTTTCATCCGGGTTTAATTCTTACCGTAGTTTTTTTTTGCTTTGTTGGGCCTCACTGTGCTTTCTTGTTGTTTTTTTTGCCTTACTTCTGCTGCTTTGTCGGTCAAAGCACTTTGTAAACTCTATTTTAAATCTGCTGTGCTGCTGTATTGCTATACTGAGTTTAGTATTGTGTGATTCCTCCATCTGTTTTCGTCTTCCCCCCACTGTGTCTGCCACCTCTCCATTCCTTTCTTTGTAATCACTGCTTTCCCTCTCTTTTGCCAAGTGGTATTGGTACAGCTATTTCATTTTGTAAAGCCATTTATGCAATATTATCAACTTCTCATTCATTTTCAGCACATCTTGTCCTGGCATCCATGAAGAACTGGACTCATCCACCACCTCTTTGCAGCTGTACTGCATGCTCTTAATGATAGTTTCAAATGTCTTAAGTTATGTTTGTATGACATCATGTGTAGCTATTTTAACACAACTGGAAGGAAATTTAAACTGACACAATAACTGTGACATTGTGATATAGTCTCATTGAATGGTCTCAGGATGTTGCATTAACATATTGGCAGTTGTGTATTTCAACAATACAGTCCATCCTCTTATTTCTTCTTCATAATAGAATACAACCATCCAGATAGAGAGAGCAGTCTCATTCCTGCCAATGAAATGTCCTTTTTATTAAAAAGTACTCAGTGAGTTTATTTTTTTGTCCGTACACATGCTTTTTCGTAAATGTTATACTACCTGCTCGCTGAAGAATAAAGTCACTTTGCATTTGAAATGTGTGGTTTGAGGGCGTCTCTTTCGGCAGTTACCAACTTTAAATTGTTTCCGGTGGTATCAGTGACATGTTTTCACTTCTTTGTTGCATTCTGTTACTGTCATGGAACGGTCACACTGAAGTGAAGTCTTTCGTTCTTTTAATTTCTGTGTATGGCACAGAGAAGATCATTTTTAGAGATGATTTTTGAGGTGTTGAACACATGTTAGCAACATAAGTCAAACCTTATCTTCATCCGTTTGAGTACTTACTGTGCTGTAAGTATTATTGTTCATCCTTTCATATCATTTCATAGGTAGACTAGGGAGGCTTCATATACAGGACTGTCTCAGAAAATTAGAATATTGTGATAAAGTTCTTTATTTTCTGTAATGCAATTAAAAAAACAAAAATGTCATGCATTCTGGATTCATTACAAATCAACTGAAATATTGCAAGCCTTTTATTCTTTTAATATTGCTGATTATGGCTTACAGCTTAAGAAAACTCTAAAATCCTATCTCATAAAATTTTAATATTTCCTCAGACCAAGTAAAAAAAAAGATTTATAACAGCTGAGTGTTTGTCAAGGCTCAGGAAACCCTTGCAGGTGTTTCGAGTTAATTAGACAATTCAAGTGATTTGTTTAATACCCTACTAGTATACTTTTTCATGATATTCTAATATTTAGAGATAGGATATTTGAGTTTTCTTAAGCTGTAAGCCATAATCAGCAATATTAAAAGAATAAAAGGCTTGCAATATTTCAGTTGATTTGTAATGAATCCAGAATGCATGCCATTTTTGGTTTTTTAATTGCATTACAGAAAATAAAGAACTTCATCACAATATTCTAATTTTCTGAGACAGTCCTGTATATCAAGATGTAGGCTACAATCAAGTCAGAAGTATCCACCGTTTATCTTTCTCCCTTCAGGTTGGATCCATAAACTCTGGAAATCAAAAGTATCTTCATCAGCACAATGTGAACAGGAGACAAAAAAAGTCTTCTGTCATCATCAGCTTCACCCTCATCGACACTGTCATGCTCTTCTTCATCATCGTCGTCAAGCCCTCCAAAACCTCCACAGTCTGCTCTGAGCTCGCTGTACGCCGGGTCTCTTTCCTGGAGGCATCGCCCCGGAGCCTCAGGTGCTTTCTGATGCAGAGGGACGCCTGACCAGGGGGTGCAATTTCCACAGAGTTATGCCAGGCTGTGCAGAACAGCCACTTCGGGGCTCTGCTGACCACTCCTGGCTTCCTGCAGGAGGATTGATGCACGTACATAATGCACCAGGTTCTGGCAGAGGGGTCAATGTCCAATCGGATTATCCCCCTGATTCACAACATGTCCCACTCTCAGTATCCTCAGAAACTGAGGTTCTACTATTACATTGACCTGGGCAGGAACCCCGACGGGTTATAATCTCATCAACACGATGGTGCTCAAGTGTGAGTAATGGAAATAATGTAATGGAAAGAATGTGGGTTTTTTTTCTATTTCTTGGGAGTTTTTCCTGATCCGATGTGAGGTCCTGGGACAGGGATGTCGTATGTGTACATATTGTAAAGCCCTTTGAGGCACACTTGTAATTTGTGATATTGGGCTATACAAAATAAACTGAATTGAATTGGTTCTTTGGGGTCAATTCCATAGACATTTATTTAACCTGGTGTCAGTCCCAAGTGTGAAGTGATATCTGTGGAGATCTGTTTTCAGCCAACTGATTTTTCCTCTCCTAAATATGTCAAATTAGCATTATGGTTCTTATAAACTTCCCCTGTACATGATTCTACTATCTTTAATAACCTCTTTGTGTTGTCTTTTCCAGATCTGAAAGACCTGGTGAAAAATGAGAAGACACTTGATGGATGGCATGGACACCTCGAGCGATGGACTCAGTGGAGAAGGCAGCTCACCAAAAGACACGCTGGAGTCGGAGTATGACCTCACTGAGACTTCCATGCACCACCGGGAGTAAGAGGGGCGAAAGCTTCAATGGTGCTCATGATCATCGGTGTTTAAAGACCGTGATGAAAGGCTGGCTAGAAGTTGGGTTTTACGCGACATCATTTGAGCGTGACCAACATGGTGTGTGTGTGTGTGTGTGTGGTACGTTTGTTTATACAGGGATTCCAAGCAGCACGGATGTACTTCTTGCTTGGAAGTCAAGGCCCTCTATCCTTATCTGGCTGACTAACTGTAACTAAACCTAAGTACTTAACTTTAGTTTTACAATATTGTACTACGCACACCGTGAAAGAATATGAAGGCCATGGGTGGAGTGGGTCCGTGGGTGTTTCATTATTTATTATTATTATAATTTGTAATTTAGTTTAGCCTTTTTATATATTTTTTATTTTATTATTCCTGTTTTCTTCTTTACAATTGCAATCTGATTGAAACATACACACAAAAGGAACATAATTTTTATTTGATCACCGTATCTCATATTGTGCATTATCAATAAAGTATATATAAAACACATTTAAAAAAAGGTTAATATTTAGATGCATGCGGTTTACCACCAGGTGGTGCATTGTCGATTGTGTAAGTGAGGAGATTCAATTTTTTACCAGAAACAACAAAGATCACAGTGAGATACTACTACTGAATTTGAATTTTTTAATGTCATTTATGTTTTGAGAAGATCCTAATTTATAATCTAATTTAATCTAATTTGAATTTGAATTTTTTAATGTAATTTATGTTTTGAGAAGATCCTAATTTATAATCTAATTTAATCTAATTTGAATTTCAATTTGAATTTTTTAAATGTAATTCAAGTTTTGAGAAGATCCTAATTTAAGAAACTAATTTAATCTAATTTGAATTTCAATTTGAATTATTTTAATGTTGAAATTGAAACTGAACCGCTCTTAGTCTGGACTCTCCCCCGAGACCTGTTGACCTTGGGAGCCCCTAGCAGGGGCCCCGGACCACACAGCTCCCAGGATCACTAAGCCTCTCAAACTCCTCCACCACGTTAAGGTGGCGATTCACAGAGAAGATCCTAATTTATAATCTAATTTAATCTAATTTGAATTTTTTAATGTAATTTTAAATTTTGAGAAGATCCTAATTTAATCTCATTTGAATTTCAATTTGAATTTTTTTAATGTAATTTTAAATTTTGAGAAGATCCTAATTTATAATCTAATTTAATCTAATTTGAATTTGAATTTGAATTTTTTAATGTAATTTTAAGTTTGAGAAGATCCTAATTTATAATCTAATTTAATCTAATTTGAATTTGAATTTGAATTTTTTAATGTAATTTTAAATTTTGAGAAGATCCTAATTCATAATCTAATTTAATCTAATTTGAATTTCAATTTGAATTATTTTAATGTAATTTAAAATTTTGAGAAGATCCTAATTTATAATCTAATTCAATCTAATGTGAATTTGAATTTGTTTAATGTAATTTTAAGTTTTGAGAAGATCCTAATTTATAATCTAATTTAATCTAATTTGAATTTCAATTTGAATTATTTTAATGTAATTTAAAATTTTGAGAAGATCCTAATTTATAATCTAATTCAATCTAATGTGAATTTGAATTTGTTTAATATAATTTTAAGTTTTGAGAAGATCCTAATTTATAATCTAATTTAATCTAATTTGAATTTGAATTTTATTATTTTTAAATTTTGAGAAGATCCTAATTTATAATCTAATTTAATCTAATTTGAATTTGAATTTGAATTTTTTAAATGTAATTTTAAGTTTTGAGAACTGGATCAACCAGAGAAAAAACCCAACACAAGCAGGTAACCAGAGAAAAAACCCAAACACAAGCATGGTGCAAACAAACACCTGTGTTGTACTGGTTTGATCTAATCTAATTTGAATTTGAATTTTTTAAATGTAATTTAAGTTTTGAGAAGATCTTAATTTATAATCTAATTTAATCTAATTTGAATTTGAATTTCTTAATGTAATTTTAAATTTTGAGAAGTTCCTAATTTATAATCTAATTTAATCTAATTTGAATTTGAATTTGAATTTTTTTAATGTAATTTTAAGTTTTGAGAACCGGATCAACCGGAGAAAAAACCCAACACAAGCATGGGATGTGCAAACTCCACACCTGTGTTGTACTGGTTTGATCTAATCTAATTTGAATTTGTAAAATTTAATTTTAAGTTTTGAGAACCGGATCAACCGGAGAAAAAACCCAACACAAGCATGGGATGTGCAAACTCCACACCTGTGTTGTACTGGTTTGATCTAATCTAATTTGAATTTGAATTTGTAAAATTTAATTTTAAGTTTTGAGAACCGGATCAACCGGAGAAAAAACCCAACACAAGCATGGGATGTGCAAACTCCACACCTGTGTTGTACTGGTTTGATCTAATCTAATTTGAATTTGAATTTGTAAAATTTAATTTTAAGTTTTGAGAACCGGATCAACCGGAGAAAAAACCCAACACAAGCATGGGATGTGCAAACTCCAGACCTGTGTTGTACTAGTTTGATCTAATCTAATTTGAATTTGAATTTGTAAAATTTAATTTTAAGTTTTGAGAACCGGATCAACCGGAGAAAAAACCCAACACACAATGGATGGATGCAAACCACACCTGTTTATAATTTGATCTAATCTAATTTGAATTTGAATTTTTTAAATGTAATTTAAGTTTTGAGAAGATCTTAATTTATAATCTAATTTAATCTAATTTGAATTTGAATTTCTTAATGTAATTTTAAATTTTGAGAAGTTCCTAATTTATAATCTAATTTAATCTAATTTGAATTTGAATTTGAATTTTTTTAATGTAATTTTAAGTTTTGAGAACCGGATCAACCGGAGAAAAAACCCAACACAAGCATGGGATGTGCAAACTCCACACCTGTGTTGTACTGGTTTGATCTAATCTAATTTGAATTTGAATTTGTAAAATTTAATTTTAAGTTTTGAGAACCGGATCAACCGGAGAAAAACCCAACACAAGCATGGGATGTGCAAACCCACACCTGTGTTGTACTGGTTTGATCTAATCTAATTTGAATTTGAATTTGTAAAATTTAATTTTAAGTTTTGAGAACCGGATCAACTGGAGAAAAACCCAACACAAGCATGGGATGTGCAAACTCACACCTGTGTTGTACTGGTTTGATCTAATCTAATTTGAATTTGAATTTGTAAAATTTAATTTTAAGTTTTGAGAACCGGATCAACGGAGAAAAACCCAACACAAGCATGGGATGTGCAAACTCCACACCTGTGTTGTACTGGTTTGATCTAATCTAATTTGAATTTGAATTTGTAAAATTTAATTTTAAGTTTTGAGAACCGGATCAACCGGAGAAAAACCCAACACAAGCATGGGATGTGCAAACTCCAGACCTGTGTTGTACTGGTTTGATCTAATCTAATTTGAATTTGAATTTGTAAAATTTAATTTTAAGTTTTGAGAACCGGATCAACGGAGAAAAAACCCAACACAAGCATGGGATGTGCAAACTCCACACCTGTGTTGTACTGGTTTGATCTAATCTAATTTGAATTTGAATTCAGGGGGAACAGGGGTCGGCCTTTGCGTTTGATGTTGGGACAACCCAAGCAACCGGAGAAAAAACCCAACTGAAGCATGGGACGTGTAATCTATACACGGGGCTCCAGTGTCGGCCATGCCGACGGGTCACGGGGAACAGGAACGGGGAAATTTGATGTTGGGACAACCGGATCAACCGGAGAAAAAACCCAACTGAAGCATGGGACGTGTAATCTATACACCTTACAAGTCGTGGCTGGGACTTTTTCTCTAGCGTGTTTCTTGTCCTCCGGCTCGTCTGAAAAACCGAAGGAATCTTTTCCGCAAGGAGAGTTTTTCGGGCCTTTGGACCACTTTTGTTTCTTCCAGGGTGCATTTCATTGTGTTGATTGCCTGGAGGAGATCGTCCCTTTCTTCTTGCCTTTGGAGCTGTTGGCGGTTGTTTTCAGCCAAAGACTCGGTCAGTGCAGCCTGCAGCTGATCGTTTGTCTCTCTTTGCTGAGCCAGGTGCATTGCTACGTCTTCCTGGCTCTTCTTTCGCAACTGAATTGTCTGGACCAGGTTCATGATGGTCTCCCTGTTGCCCTCCTTTTGCACCTGAAGGGCCTCCTCCAAATGCTTTAATTTGTGGCCGGTCTCGGATTCAGTGACCTTTACTAAAGATAGTTGAAACTCTAGTTTATTGAGCTCTTTAACTAGCTTGAGCCCAGACACCCTCTGAAGAGTCTCATTTAGTTTGGCCTTCTTTTCTAAAACTCCACTTGGATTCGTAGAATCGCATTGTCTTTCCTCAAGAGCAGCTGGTGGGTGCTATCTTCTACTTTCTCCTCAAGGTCCTTCATGGGTTCTGGTACCTGCAATTGGACCTGCTCAGGTGCAGCAGCCTCCTTCTCTTCCGGCCATTTAGCTACCAGTTGTTGGGGCATGATGCAGCGTGGCAGTATTCTCCTCGGCGATGTTGTCGGCAAAGGAGCATCTTTAGGTTTCCTGGGCTCAGCTTTCTTCTGGATAGCCAGTCTACCTGCTTGTTCACCCTCAGGAGCTCTCTGAGCCACTTGTTGTGGGCGCTCTCTCCGACTTTGACTGGGGAGAATTGACTTCTGCAGGCACTGTTCCCTTAGATCTGTTGGGTTATTTCTCTTTTCAGGAGAATTGAAATCTGGAGGCAGAGAAATCCACTTCTTCCTGCGATCATTGGAAATCGTGTTTTCACTGAGCTTTTCAAAGTTTTTGAACCAAGAATCCTTCTGGAGAGCCTCATTCGGTTTGGCCTTGTTTTCTAAAACCTTCACTTGAATTCTTGGAAAAGGATTATCTCTCCCGAAGACCATCACTTGAAGGTCCTTCATGGGTTCTGGTACCTTCAATTGAACCTGCTTAGGTGCAGCAGCCTCCTTCTCTTGAAGGTCCTTCATGGGTTCTGGGACCTCCAATTGAACCTGTTCAGGTGCAGCAGCCTCCTGCTCTTCAAGGTCATTGGTGGGTTCTGGGACCTCCAATAAAACCTGTTCAGGTGCAGCAGCCTCCTGCTCTTCAAGGTCATTGGTGGGTTCTGGGACCTCCAATTGAACCTGCTCAGGTGCAGCAGCCTCCTTGTCTTCAATGTCATGTGTGGGTTCTGGGACCTCCAATAAAACCTGTTCAGGTGCAGCAGCCTCCTTCTCTTCAAGGTCATTGGTGGGTTCTGGGACCTCCAATAAAACCTGTTCAGGTGCAGCAGCCTCCTGCTCTTCAAGGTCATTGGTGGGTTCTGGGACCTCCAATTGAACCTGCTCAGGTGCAGCAGCCTCCTTGTCTTCAATGTCATGTGGGTTCTGGGACCTCCAATAAAACCTGTTCAGGTGCAGCAGCCTCCTTCTCTTCAAGGTCATTGGTGGGTTCTGGGACCTCCAATAAAACCTGTTCAGGTGCAGCAGCCTCCTGCTCTTCAAGGTCATTGGTGGGTTCTGGGACCTCCAATTGAACCTGCTCAGGTGCAGCAGCCTCCTTCTCTTCAAGGTCATTGGTGGGTTCTGGGACCTCCAATTGAATCTGCTCAGGTGCAGCAGCCTCCTTGTCTTCAATGTCATGTGGGTTCTGGGACCTCCAATAAAACCTGTTCAGGTGCAGCAGCCTCCTTCTCTTCAATGTCATTGGTGGGTTCTGGGACCTCCAATAAAACCTGTTCAGGTGCAGCAGCCTCCTGCTCTTCAAGGTCATTGGTGGGTTCTGGGACCTCCAATTGAACCTGCTCAGGTGCAGCAGCCTCCTTGTCTTCAATGTCATGTGTGGGTTCTGGGACCTCCAATAAAACCTGTTCAGGTGCAGCAGCCTCCTTCTCTTCAAGGTCATTGGTGGGTTCTGGGACCTCCAATAAAACCTGTTCAGGTGCAGCAGCCTCCTGCTCTTCAAGGTCATTGGTGGGTTCTGGGACCTCCAATTGAACCTGCTCAGGTGCAGCAGCCTCCTTGTCTTCAATGTCATGTGTGGGTTCTGGGACCTCCAATAAAACCTGTTCAGGTGCAGCAGCCTCCTTCTCTTCAAGGTCATTGGTGGGTTCTGGGACCTCCAATAAAACCTGTTCAGGTGCAGCAGCCTCCTGCTCTTCAAGGTCATTGGTGGGTTCTGGGACCTCCAATTGAACCTGCTCAGGTGCAGCAGCCTCCTTCTCTTCAAGGTCATTGGTGGGTTCTGGGACCTCCAATAAAACCTGTTCAGGTGCAGCAGCCTCCTGCTCTTCAAGGTCATTGGTGGGTTCTGGGACCTCCAATTGAACCTGCTCAGGTGCAGCAGCCTCCTTCTCTTCAAGGTCATTGGTGGGTTCTGGGACCTCCAATAAAACCTGTTCAGGTGCAGCAGCCTCCTGCTCTTCAAGGTCATTGGTGGGTTCTGGGACCTCCAATTGAACCTGCTCAGATGCAGCAGCCTCCTCTTCCAGTCGTTTAAGTTTTGCTGCCTCTTTTCGTTGTTTTCGGTTGAGTGGCAGTATTTCCGGTATCGGCAAAGGAGCCTCTTGAGGTTTAGTATCCTCAGCTCGAACCTGCTCAGGTGCAGCAGCCTCTTTCTTTTCAAGGTGCTTAATGGGTTCTGGGACCTCCAATTGAACCTGTTCAGGTGCAGCAGCCTCCTTTTCTTCAAGGTCATTGGTGGGGTTTGAGACCTCCAATTGAACCTGCTCAGGTGCAGCAGCCTCCTGCTCTTCAAGGTCATTGGTGGGTTCTGGGACCTCCAATTGAACCTGCTCAGATGCAGCAGCCTCCTGCTCTTCAAGGTCATTGGTGGGTTCTGGGACCTCCAATTGAACCTGCTCAGATGCAGCAGCCTCCTGCTCTTCAAGGTCATTGGTGGATTCTAGGATCTCGACTTGAATCTGCCCAGCAGCCTCCACTTCCAGCCATTCAAGTTGAGCTGCCTCCTGTCTTCGTTGTTTTCCTTTTGGTGGCAGTACTTCTTCAGGTTTAGTGGCCTCAGCTCTCTGCTTGCCATGTCTACTGGTTTGTTTACCCTCAGGAGTTTTATTGTTGCACTTCTTCTTTGCCAGTTTCTGGTCTTTCTTGCTCTTCAATTGAACCTGCTCAGGTGCAGCAGCCTCCTGCTCTTCAAGGTCATTGGTGGGTTCTGGGACCTCCACTTGAATCTGCCCAGCAGCCTCCACTTCCAGCCATTCAAGTTCAGCTGCCTCCTGTCTTCGTTGTTTTCCTTTTGGTGGCAGTACTTCTACAGGTTTAGTGGCCTCATCACTCTGCTTGCCATGTCTACTGGTTTGTTTACCCTCAGGAGTTTTATTGTTGCACTTCTTCTTTGCCAGTTTCTGGTCTTTCTTGCTCTTCAATTGAACCTGCTCAGGTGCAGCATCCTCCTGCTCTTCAATGTCAATCGTGGGTTCTGAGACCTCCAATTGAACCTGCACAGATGCAAAATCCTTCTTTTCTTTACGGGACTGCGTGGGTTCATTGACCTGCAATTGAACCTGCTTAGATGCAGCAGCCTTCTTCTCTGCAAGGTAATGCATGGGGTCTTTGATCTTCAATTGAACCTGCTCAGGTGCAAAATCCTTCTTTTCTTTACGGTAATGCGTGGGTTTATTGACCTGCAATTTAACCTGCTTAGATGCAGCAGCCTCCTCTTCCAGCCGTAAAAGGTTAGCTAGCTCCTCTCTTCGTTGTTTTCGGTTGAGTGGAAGTATTTCCGGTATTATCGGCAAAGGAGCTTCTTCATGTTTAGTGGCATCAGCTCTTGGCTTGCCATGTCTGCTGGCTTGTTTACCATCGGGAGTTTTATTGTTGCACTTCTTCTTGCAAGGAGTGGTGATCTTGCTCTCCGAATCAGTGACGGCGTTCTCTTCTTCTCTTCTCATCTTCTTTGCCAGTTTCTGGTCTTGCTTGCTGTTGAAGTTACTCATTTTATAACTCTTTGTGTTCTCAGTGTGCATGTGTAAGAACAACGTGCTCTCTGTGAAGCAAGAAATCCGGAAAGTACGGTTCACAAAAGACACCCCCTAATATAGTTTCAGAGATCAAGGTCACTTGAAAGGAGTGACGTCAATCGTTCTGACGTCAGCCGTCTCACGCGCGCTGTCTCTCTCTTGCTCTTTCTCTCGCGCGCTCTCGCTCTTTTTCTCTCGCGCTCTCTGTAATATGCACGTTATGTTTCACAGTCAAATCGTGAACACGACAGAAAGTTGTGGAACCCCTTTGATAGTTGTACATGTGCACCCTTAATATGAACTCTTTCATAACACTTCGTTCTTCTGTTTACATTGTTTTCTTCAGCCTGCATACAGCGCCTGCCTTTGACACGCCCCCTCTTAAAGAGACAGCGCTCTCTTCCAAGGAACAACGAGCACTGTCCTCCCGTGACAGTTAGTATGTGCACAACACAGGAATTACCTTAAACACAAATTATAAGAAATGGACACCGTTGAATTACATTAGTAAGATATATGAAATAACATGTCAGGGTGCTAAACCTCCCCCACGAAAATAATACAATATCCAACATTAGTTTAACGACCAAATAACCCTTTTAAACCTCAAGAGATGAGGACTGCCTAGTAAACAGTTACACAATCGTACATATGTCAATAGCTACACATAACTACTTATTTAAGCAACTATTTATTTTCTTGTGGTTGTATTGTCTTCATAGGTACTTTCGTAGGCCTTCCAAGTCCATTGAATCCTTGTTACATTGTAACACCATCTGTTTTTTGCAAATAACCTTGTGTTTTTTCAGTTTTCAAAATTTGATTTTTCCATTATTGTGACTTACTGCAACTGTATTACTTGACAGGTATCATTAAAACAAATATGAATACTCAAATTAGAATTTGCTGTTTTTTTGGATGAACTCAAACACTTTAATTTCCATTTCCTACTTTCTCAGGTGAGCAGAACTAGATTTCCCTAACTCATTACAGGTAAGGATACATCTTGGTTGGCGTGTCCTTGTAGAACATCTGAGTCTCTCAGGTTCATAGTCGTCCTCTGAAGAAACTGTATCCTCTTCATCGACTTGGTGTTCTGGTTCTGGTATTTCCTCAGAATCTGAGTGTTTACTCATCTCCTGCTCCTGAAGCACTCACTACTCCCTTTGACCTCTGTCCTGGGCAGTGTCCTCTTCCTCTTGTGGCTGGCTCCTTTCGTTCTGAGTGGTTCTTTCAGCCCGAGTTTCTACTCTGGACAGTCATCTGGTTGTGGACTTGAAGACTGGGGCTTGAGGGTTAAGGTGAGTCTTTTCACGATGTCCAGCCACCCACTGAGTATATTCTTCCTCGCTTGAACTCTCAGAGTCTCCATGGTAAGTCTGAGCGTTTACTCTTGGTTTTGGCCTGTTGTCCTTTTCTCTCTTCTGGTCTTCATTTCTTAGTTTATGATATTTGGTTCAGTATCCATCAGTAAGGTAAGGCCAAGGTAACCGAAGATTTCTGTGGAGGGTTCTCACTCTACATACATGTTTTTTAAATATATTTTTAAGACGCAGTATGCAATTCTCTCTAATGTTTTCTCGTCTTCAAAATTTATCCAGGCGACCAAACAACTCCAATCCTTGATTTAAAAAAAGGATTTATTTAATTAGAAAGTCATTTTATAGTCCTTCAAAAATATTTATTACGTGTGTGTGTGTGTGTACTTATTGTGGATTTAAAGATAGCAGGGATGTACACACCCACTTCTTTTCCACACACACACACACACACACACACACACACACACACACACACACACACACACACACACACACACACACACACACACACACAAACACGCTGGCCTGTGATACAATCTCTTTTGGATAGCAGAGCTTTAATTACAAGGAGGATTGTCTCTGATCCTGCTGGTTCTGTGGTGACACTAACATCCCTGAAGTATACTCATCTCCTATAATCCTAATCTTGTTTGTTCCTACACACTCCGCTCTCTCCGTCTCTCTCTGGCTGTTGTGCTTACCTGTTGCCTTTTCTATTAGTATCTCTTCAGCTGCTCTTTTGTCATCCACCTTCTTCTCATACATGTGGTTTGGACATTGTGTTATACCTCCACTTTATTAGAGCCACGATATAACCCAGATCATTTAGAATACATCGGGAATGATCCATATGCAGAGCTGCTTTCCCACACACACATACAGGCAAAGTATATGTGGGTGCACTTTCTCTATCTTTATTTTCATTCACTTCAGTCATTCATCTTCCATCCGTTTTCCCTCTCCATGCTCTTCAAGTGTAACGTCACTGCTTCTTCTCTTCTTATCTAGTGCCTCCTTATCAGTTTGTTTGTCTCACTCTCTTTTTTAATTTGGCCTTTCCTGTTTTTTTAACACAAGCTTATTGGATAATCAATACAAAGGTAAGGTGGAGGAATGATGGAGGATGGGGAGGAATGCTGAGAAGGACGGGCAGAGGAGAAGGAGGAGGCGATGACCCAGATAATGCAATGAAGTGAATCAAAATGAGCC
The DNA here is from genome assembly GCF_029220125.1 of Pseudoliparis swirei. Lineage (NCBI taxonomy): Eukaryota > Metazoa > Chordata > Actinopteri > Perciformes > Liparidae > Pseudoliparis > Pseudoliparis swirei. The sequence continues at coordinate 5,801,606 of NC_079407.1, forward strand.
TCCTCTCCTCATACAGACCTCCGCTTCACACCCAGCCGCACCTTATGCATTCCCTGCAGCGGTCACAACATCATTTGCTCCTACAATAAAAAATGGTGTTCATGGTACTTCAAGTTTGCCAGGGCTCCTTGAGATATGGGTTGCATTAAGGCGCTCTATATCTCCACCCATCTTGCACCTCTTTTCCTCCTCTGGAGTCTCTTCTGACGTTCACCATCACCACCCCCCCATCCCCACCCGAACAGACACCTCCATCTGCTTCCACACCCCTACCCCCACACCTCATCTCCCAGGAGAGGTGGGGAACAGAAAAAAACATGGGAGCAAGGAGATGTAAGGTCAGGTCTTCTCCTGCGAGGAACAGAGAGACACACACAAATGCATCATTCATAATGCACTATGTCACCTCTCCAATTCCTCAGCCTATACATATACACACAGGAACACATACGCGCGCGCGCGCGCAAACACACACACGCACACACAGAAGAGGGACAGATACAAAGCTAGAGTTCTAGTTTAGTAGCAGCACCCATTGATTTGTATTATCGTCAGTTTATTTGATCAATTGGTGACCTTAGTATGAATGGCAGTGTGTATTCAAGGGGCCGGCCTGTTTGACAGCTGGTCGTCATTGCGCATGTGCATCCTTGTGTTACACTGACTGGCAAAACACTGTGGACAGCTATGAACGGTAATTGTCAAAATAAAGGCGTATAATCGTCCTCTTTAAAAGCCCATGTGGATTATTGGCCACAACGGCCAACAAAAAACATACAAAATAGCAAATGAATAATTTGAAAGACATGTAAATACCGAGTGATATCTTAATTCTCAAATACAGTGTTTAACAAAACATTTGGTTCAGTGACATTCAACGCTCAAGGAATACAGACTTTTATTTTGAAAAGAGGTAAAGACCGGACACGCTGACGGATTCTGTTGAACTTGACGGCAAAGGGTCAACGGAGCAGCGACCGGAGGAACCGCACCGCGCACTGTACGTGTGTGTTGCTGCCCCAAAAGATGTCTGGTATCCCGACGCTGCGCTCGCCGAGGTGACGGAGGCGTGAGCAGCAGCAGCCGGCATGGCGCTGGTCACCGTCCAGCGGTCGCCGACGCCGAGCACCACCTCCAGCCCCAGCGTGTCTGTGAGTACCCGCGTGAACCGGGGCTTTGACATGTTGGCTCGGTTCCGTTTGGTTCGTGCTCGGCGTGCACACCCACGGGTGCGTGTGCACATGGGTGGCTAACTTAGCTGTTAGCATCGCACTGGAACGTAAACGTATAGCCCCAAACAGTCCCCGGCAAGTATGTCTTCCAATTGCTTTGCGCGAAGTTAACTGGTTAACAGCTTTGTGCTTAAATGTGTTTTTATTTGTTATTTGTTGTTGGTTGCAAACTTAACTTCCTCTCACGCGCAGATGATGATGTAACAAAAACATTAAGGACCCGTTTGTTAACTCACCCTGGAACCTATGGAAGCCCGTTTCCGCCACTGTGAAAAAAAAATTAACATCCTGTAAGTCATAATTATGAGATACTATCTCATAATTATGACTTAACTATCTCATAATTTCGACTTACTATCTCATAATTATGAGATACTATCTCATTATTTCGACTTACTATCTCATAATTATGAGATACTATCTCATTATTTCGACTTACTATCTCATTATTATGACTTAACTATCTCATAATTTCGACTTACTATCTCATAATTATGAGATACTATCTCATTATTTCGACTTACTATCTCATAATTATGAGATACTATCTCATTATTTCGACTTACTATCTCATTATTTCGACTTACTATCTCATAATTATGAGATACTATCTCATTATTTCGACTTACTATCTCATTATTTCGACTTACTATCTCATAATAATGAGATACTATCTCATTATTTCGACTTACTATCTCATTATTTCGACTTACTATCTCATAATTATGAGATACTATCTCATTATTTCGACTTAGATACTGACTGAGGGTGGGCGTAACAAAGCAGAGCAGGGAAGCTGTGTTGAAGAAACAGTGAACCAGGTGAAGTAAAGATAAGGTTTGTGCTAACAGCAACTACCTTGTCACTGTACCTGCAATACAACCTTCGCAGATAAAAGCCAATGAGAGGCGAACGGCGCTCAACAACTTGTAGAATAGCGTTATTTTCCGCTATTTTGACCATGATGTCTCGGTAAATTGTACTTCACCACAGCGCTTTCGCCACAACGCTGGTTAAGCTAGCAGCAAATCGTTGTCAAATAAGCTAAAGCTGTCTGTATGTGGCCTACCTGTTCAGCTAACAGTTTGTATCTTAAAAAATGGCAAATTATTGTAAACTCAGCTACCGACTGAGACGGCAGCCCCTCTCTCTGCCTCCGGTACCTGCACGCAGGTAGCCTACACGAAACATGAAACGCAACTCTGTGTTTTGATGTCAGCGATTTGGTATTGTATTGACATTTTAAGTTTGTGTCCGGCAATATATTACTACGTTTATGTATAGACTTTGAGGTAAACGTTACTGTTATGTTTAAAATAGTCTTCAGTTCTCATCCTCTTTTGCATGTATTCTTTTTAATGAATATATTTTTTATATAAAGCGCTTCCTTAGTAATGAAAAAGAGAGGTTTACGAGAGGATGGTTCATGTTGTTTTTTAATTGAAAGGTGAAAGTTATCCTGACAAAACTACACTTACACTATACATAGGGTACTTCATAGGTCATACTACACCGTATGATTGCATTTCCAAATGTTGGCATGCACCAAGATTAAGAAAAATGTATTTGACCAAGACTTCACTGCAGTTACAGCAGCAGTCTGTCCTGAAACTTAGAGCGAGTGCCTCAGACCTCAAACAAATATTGAGTGACTCGCCTTTTATATAAGCTACATTTACAGTATACAACCTGTATGATTCAATGCCTTTCACATTTATATAAATATTAGCCATGGTGCATTGCAGAACACAGTAGTGGTGTCACAGATTTGAAAAAAACCCTGTACAAATGCAAAGTTACAATGCCACTTCTCTCACAAAATAACTCATCTGTAGCCCAAGACTCTTGTTGTGTATATATGATGTATGTATGATGATATCATCCAATAACTTTCCTTGTAATACATGCTCACAGGATGGATAATCTAAGTGACTTCTTGAGACAGAGAAATGTTCCTGAGGAAACAATAGAGACCCTGGAGCACGAGAAGGTATTTAACTGCAAAAGCAGAGTATTTGAGTCCAACAACTGTACTTGCATAGACACTTTGTATTGCTTCTAAATGAATGAACAAAATATTCTCAAAATGATTTGGTTATCTAATCAGGATTGCTCTTTTTTAAACAAAGTTTCCATGTTTAGATTGATGCAAGCACCATACAGCTGATGACAGATGAAGAACTAAAGACTTATCTGCCATCATATGGTGATCGCCTAGCAGTGTCAGGATTTTGTAAGCGGAAGGAAAACAGCCACAGCAACACTCGGAAATCAAAGCTTTTTGAGCGCCTGAAACAAAAATTGGCCAAAAGAAAACATTTTGACGAAGGAGGCAGCAGCACGAGTGAAGGGAGCTCACATCCATCTCAGAAAAGAAATGCTCTGAAGACGATGAGAAAAATAGAAATAGGATGGATGCATTATGATAATGAAAAAGAGGTTTTCAAGCAAGTGAGAGCCAGACGAGGAGGTGGAACAAGAAAAGTCGATGTTTCAAAGGATGCTCAGAAAGGGATTTGATTCAAGAAGCAATTGGCCTGTTCTTTCCAGACAATATAAATAGTCTGGGGTCCTTAACAGATTTTGAGTTAGATCTCAAAGATTACCAAGAGGTGATGGTTGACAATGTAATTACAGTTGGACAATTGTACATTGACACAAAGCTCCCTCTTCTTAGGTTTTATTTGACCACACAGAAGAAAATAATGGACAGTCCACACAGTCACAGCGCAGGTTTAGCTCCATCTTTGGAGAGACAGGTGAGCTCTCAGAATCCGTCTTCCCCTTCTTCTCTCAGTGTTGCTACAGCGCCGCCATCTGCTACATTTGAAACGGTCAACCCTGAAGTGATATTCCTTGGAAGCACTCCAAGTCGGTTGTCGCCAGTGTGCTGCACTTTGCCATTGTCTGCTGGGGGAGCAGCATCGGAGCCGGTGACACCAGCCGTCTTAACAAACTGGTTAGGAAGGCTGGCTCCATCATCGGCTGCCAGCTGGAGCACCTGGAACAGGTGGTGGAGAGGAGGTCGTTGAAGAAACTGGTGTCCATATTGGACAACCCGGACCACCCTCTCCACCACCTCCTACAGGGACAGAGGAGTACTTTCTCCAGACGTCTCCTCACGCTCCGCTGCCACAAGGACAGATACAGGAGAACATTCCTGCCGACGGCTATGAGGCTCTACAACAGTTCACCTCTTGCCAGATCACCCTAACCCTTCTTATATTTTGTGTTTTTATTTTTATTTATTCTTGTGTGTTGCTGCTACTGACTCGACAAATTTCCCCTTGGGGATTAATAAAGTATATATCTATCTATCTATCTATCTATGACTTTGCACTGTATTCCACACAGGGTGGGAGTGAGGATGCTTTTGAGAGCAGCAACGTTGTTTTTGTCGGAGACTTTTCTGAAAATGAGCAACAGAATTTGGATGATACACTGCCTGTTTCACCACAAACCATATCATCCAGTGAGAGGGTGAAGAGAATATTAGTTGTTCACAGAGGGCAGGTACTGCGAGAGCTCATGGCACATTTCTGCGATGATGGACTTCAAGATGTTGACATCAAAATCCAGCTTGTTCTGCCAGATGGAACACTTGAGATGGGGTATGATGATGGCGGAGTTGTGAGAGATTGTCTCTCAGAATTCTGGAGTGAATTCTACGACCAATGTGCAACGGGAAATGCTCTTAAAGTGCCTTTTCTAAGGCATGATTTTGGACAGCAGCAGTGGGAGAGTGTTGGTCGAATCATTGCTTTTGGATGGGCGAGGGAGAAATATCTTCCTGTGAAGATCGCACCTGTCATATTGGAGCAAGCTGCTTTTGGATATGCGAAGAGCGATGTCGTGGAGAATTTCCTCAAATACATGCCCGAGTCTGAGCGTACAGTGTTTGAATCATGGAGATCAGATTTTAACAGCGTCGACCAAGAAGAATTAATTGAGATCCTAGACAACCACAGCTGCAGAAGGTTACCAACAGCCAGCAATGTCAATGAAATCCTCCAGGAGCTCGCCTACAAAAGGCTTGTTCAAGAGCCTGCCTATGTCATTGAACAATGGGCAAAAATACTCAGCACCGGACACAGCCTTCAGGACCTCACAACTGTATACGAAACCCTGCAACCAACTGTGAGAAAGGTTGTGAAGTCTCTCTCCTTCCCAGAGACAATGAATGTCCACCAGAAGGACATTCAGAAGTACCTCACCACATATTTGAGGAATGCTGATATGCAGCATCTGTGTTTGTTCCTCAGGTTCTGCACAGGGTCAGATCTATTCCTGGGAAAGACATTATTATTGACTTTACTCTGATTCAAGGCTTTCAGAGAAGACCTGTGGCCCATACTTGTGGCTGTGTGCTGAAGCTGTCAGTCCATTATGACAGCTCCCCTGACTTCAGCTCCGAGATGAACAAGGTGTTGGAATCTAATGTGTGGGTAATGGACATAATCTAATCTAGTCCAGGGAGTGTGTGTGTGTTTATGGTATTCATACACATTTCAATGCAAACTCGTTTGCTTGTTTCCTTGTATAATGTCAGTGACCAAGCGTCCTCATGTAAAACCATGCATAAGATTGAAATAGTTCAAAAGATAGCTCGAAAGACAAACTTTCCTGTTCCTTACCGAGATCATTTGTTTAGCATAACAGAGGACATAATAGCATCACGCCAGTGGAGATCAAGGAGGGCTAAAATGTATGTTTAAGTAACTTTTGTTGGCACTTTTAAGTATCAGGGTCTTTGAAAACTATGCTTTTAGTTTTCAGTTTATTTTTTAGTGAAGCGCTTGTTATGTAAAGGCATTAATACAAAAGTTACATTTTGGCTGGCATCAGTTAAAGTCACTTAAGTGTAAGGCTCAATCCCATTGTGAAGGACATCGTTGGCAGACTGACCATTGTAAGATTTATTACAACTAATATGCCTAAAGTAAGTAGTGTAAACATCTAATATCAAAATAGAAGAATTAGTGATTGCTCAGTGTTCTCTTGCTCTGGGAGAATGTAAGTAATGTGTGATGAAAAGAGCACTGTGGCACCAATCACTTGCTTATCTATTCAACTCTCAGGATTAGTCACTCAAAAAACATTTTGTCTATGAATCTATTGGTTAAATCCTCAGACATATCCACACATCTACAGCATCATCATACTTTTCTCATTCGTGTATATAGTACATTTGTTCTTACACAGTTCAGATACCGAACAATGTTTTTTGTTATTTGCACAAAAAGGGAAGATATGAATATGTGGAAGAATCTTTACAAAAAATTCTTTTGCTGGTCATGTTCTTTTACTGTCAATGTTTTGAAAAATGTATTCCTGTTACAGTGTATATGGTGCCAACTTTATGTAGCCAGTACTGTGTCATGTTCTTTTATTGACAATGTTTTGAAAATGTATTTACTGTATTGTTACCATATGGTATTACAGATGCATCGATATGTAGCTGGCTTGGTTACGCCTATGATGCTCTTCTTTGTGTTCTTGGCGTTTTCAATTAAGCAGGAAGCAGCACTGGGTCTCAGGTGTTTATTTTTAATCTGGTCAAATATATCAAGTCACAAAATCATCATCGCTGCTGTGTGTCTGCTTGGCTCCCTGTCTTTGTCAGTTGGAAATAATTAGAACACGTGTGCACGAGCACACAGGTAGCTATGCTGAACACATACACACCCCAAATTACACAGAGATACGAACCCAAGAGGATTTGATGAAATTCATAAACTGTGTCTACCTTAATCTGCACATTTACATACAGGGCATGCGGAAGGCAATCCGTCGGTCTGCGCAAGAAAACGACCAGTGCGCAAATATATGCGCATTTCACCGAGTACAACGCCTCATATTGTTGTCACCTATTTAAGACCAGGATACTACTAACACTAACATGAATATTTATAACAACTGACCATCCGCAAGGATGGCGAGTAACCAGCAAAAGATAATAATATATAGGCCTACGTTGCCGGGTGCACTTCCACTCATGAACAGCGCTGACCAATGCTTTCCTTTTGCCCTGAGCAATTATCCATCCTGCCTATGAATGCACCGTCACTGTCTACACAATCGGCAACACCATGGACAGAGGACAGGTCAGGTAATACAACTTGGGAAGAGCCTGAGGTGTCAATCATTCAGCACCATGGACAGCGGCCTGCGCAAGACACCTGAAGTGCGTTTGGAATAGAATTGCTGGTGTACTTTGATTTTATTAATTTTGTTTAATTTAACACCACCGATAGGCAAATCTAGTCATATTTACAAATGAATTACATTTTGTTCGTAACAAGTTACATCATCCACCTTCGTTTACTTTTCCTAAAAAAATGTTCTTTAATTCAATTCAATTCAGTTTATGTGTATAGCCCAATTTCACAAATTACAAATTTGTCTCGGAGTGCTTTACAATCTACACAAAGACATCCCTGTCCCAAAACCTCACATCGGACCAGGAAAAACTCCCAAATAACCCTTCAGGGGGAAAAAAAGGGAAGAAACCTTCAGGAGAGCAACAGGGGAGGATCCCTCTCCAGGATGGACAGAACAATAGATGTAATCAGAATCAGAAACTTTTTATTGCCAGGAATGTTTACAAAAACGAGGATTTTTTTTGGCGAAAGGTGCAACATTAGACATGACAAATAACAATCAACGCGACAGCAACAGTGCAAAGTGTGTATTAACTTAAGTATAAGATAAAGATAAATAAAGATAAACAAATAAGATAAAGATAAACGAATATAAACAAATAACGTTAAAGTGTTTAAGTGTGTGTTTAGGTGTGTGTTTCAAGAGACGTGTGTTTAAGTTAAAGTGTATGTTACATGTGACGTGTGTGGAGGAGGCCTCCAGGAGGGAAGAAGAAGGAGGAGGGAGGAGGAGTAGGAAGAAGAAGGAGAAGGAAGAGGAAGAGGAAGGAGGGGGAAGAAGGAGGAGAGCGGAAGGAGGAAGAAGAGGAGGTAGTCCTGGGGGTGACAGTCAGTCAGTGGGGGACCCGGGCTCCATTGATGAGCCCGACTGCTGATGGGAAAAAACTTCTGGTGTGGCGGGAGGTCTTTGTGTACTGTAATGTGTACAGAAGGACAGATTTAGAGTTAAAATACATTCAATGAATATGACAGAGTGTATGAATAGTTCATAGTAGGCATATTCCACGATGGAGACCTCCACGATCCATCAGGCAGATGGTGGTGGGGAGGAGGAGTGGGCGGAGTCTCAACAGGGTCTCTATTGTTTCCTCAGGAACATTTCTCTGTCTCAAGAAGTCACTTAGATTATCCATCCTGTGAGCATGTATTACAAGGAAAGTTATTGGATGATATCATCATACATACATCATATATACACAACAAGAGTCTTGGGCTACAGATGAGTTATTTTGTGAGAGAAGTGGCATTGTAACTTTGCATTTGTACAGGGATCATATTCAAATCTGTGACACCACTACTGTGTTCTGCAATGCACCATGGCTAATATTTATATAAATGTGAAAGGCATTGAATCATACAGGTTGTATACTGTAAATGTAGCTTATATAAAAAGGCGAGTCACTCAATATTTGTTTGAGGTCTGAGGCACTCGCTCTAAGTTTCAGGACAGACTGCTGCTGTAACTGCAGTGAAGTCTTGGTCAAATACATTTTTCTTAATCTTGGTGCATGCCAACATTTGGAAATGCAATCATACGGTGTAGTATGACGACCTATGAAGTACCCTATGTATAGTGTAAGTGTAGTTTTGTCAGGATAACTTTCACCTTTCAATTAAAAAACAACATGAACCATCCTCTCGTAAACCTCTCTTTTTCATTACTAAGAAGCGCTTTATATAAAAATATATTCATTAAAAAGAATACATGCAAAAGAGGATGAGAACTGAAGACTATTTTAAACATAACAGTAACGTTTACCTCAAAGTCTATACATAAACGTAGTAATATATTGCCGGACACAAACTTAAAATGTCAATACAATACCAAATCGCTGACATCAAAACACAGAGTTGCGTTTTCGTGTAGGCTACCTGCGTGCAGGTACCGGAGGCAGAGAGAGGGGCTGCCGTCTCAGCCGGTAGCTGAGTTTACAATAATTTGCCATTTTTTAAGATACAAACTGTTAGCTGAACAGGTAGGCCACATACAGACAGCTTTAGCTTATTTGACAACGATTTGCTGCTAGCTTAACCAGCGTTGTGGCGAAAGCGCTGTGGTGAAGTACAATTTACCGAGACACCATGGTCAAAATAGCGGAAAATAACGCTATTCTACAAGTTGTTGAGCGGCCGTTCGCCTCTCATTGGCTTTTATCTGCGAAGGTTGTATTGCAGGTACAGTGACAAGGTAGTTGCTGTTAGCACAAACCTTATCTTTACTTCACCTGGTTCACTGTTTCTTCAACACAGCTTCCCTGCTCTGCTTTGTTACGCCCCACCCTCAGTCAGTATCTAAGTCGAAATAATGAGATAGTATCTCATAATTATGAGATAGTAAGTCGAAATAATGAGATAGTAAGTCGAAATAATGAGATAGTATCTCATTATTATGAGATAGTAAGTCGAAATAATGAGATAGTAAGTCGAAATAATGAGATAGTATCTCATAATTATGAGATAGTAAGTCGAAATAATGAGATAGTAAGTCGAAATAATGAGATAGTATCTCATAATTATGAGATAGTAAGTCGAAATAATGAGATAGTATCTCATAATTATGAGATAGTAAGTCGAAATTATGAGATAGTTAAGTCATAATAATGAGATAGTAAGTCGAAATAATGAGATAGTATCTCATAATTATGAGATAGTAAGTCGAAATAATGAGATAGTATCTCATAATTATGAGATAGTAAGTCGAAATTATGAGATAGTTAAGTCATAATTATGAGATAGTATCTCATAATTATGACTTACAGGATGTTAATTTTTTTTTCACAGTGGCGGAAACGGGCTTCCATAGGAACCAGCCAGACAAACTAAACCGTTTTAATTTACATTTTTTTTAAACCTCAGCTTCAATTAGCTGTACACATTAATTGGTTTTATTCTGTGATGATGCACCTGGACTGGGCTGCCGTGTGGAGGCAGTGGGACTTGTCCTCTTATCCCCTCGGACACTTCAGGCTCTTGACCCAGACCACTGGAGGGTGATGATGTGGCCCCATGCCCATCACCCAGGAATATGATATTGGCCACGGGGATATTAGTCTGTCAGATGGGAGATCCCGAAGATCCCGAAGATCCTCGCCTCTGGTTAACGCCTCATGACAAGAGTTTAGCCAAATTCCATGTTTTTGTAGTCAGTCTGGCTGTGCTCCAGATTTCAAGGCCAGTTTGATGATGGAGTGTCCCATCGGACAGCCGTGCACGTTATTGAGAATGGATTAGGGAAATCCCTGGCTGCAAAATCATATAACCTAAAAACATAATTGGGGGCTTTCTCAAATGGCTGCAGTGGAGAGCTTTACATTTTTTATTTATTTATTATGTCTTTTGGAGACATTTTGGACTCGTGTCCATTAAAACCTCGACTGGTTGGCGGCAGATCAAGGAAATACCAGACATGAATTATGATTTGATTAATAATTTTGCAGCTCTGTGGCATGGAAAGGAACCCATGCGGAGGCTACCAGCTGCTTGTCATGAGACTCATTCCTGATGGGGAGCAGCCATGTGAGTGCTCTTGTGAGATGTCTGATGCTAAGAGGGGGGGATAACAAGGAGGGGGGGGGGGCTGCAGAATAGAGAATTGTGTGGAGGAGTGCTGGGAGTGCTGGGAATGGGAAAGATGAGCAGTCGTGAGAGGCACCGCTGGAATGCCATTGTCACCTCAGCATATCTGTGAGCGGTGTTTTCTTGCATGCTGCCTCCTAAACATTTCATCGGGGCGTTGGCAAACTATACTCCGGTTTTTACATTATTGACCCATCAATTAATAAAGACATCATTTTGCCTTCAGCACAGTGGGGAACAGCCACCCTACAGTGGTGGCGTAATCTGCCTGGCAGCACACCAAATCCCCCGTTCTCATTGGCTCTCAAGACCACTCCCTACACATCTGTGCAGTGGCATGGTTGCCATGGAGATCAACCCGTGCATTACATCCCAGCCATGGCCGGGCTCATCATGGCATGCTGTTTTAATCGCATATTAAAGGTATATAGCCCCTAAAATCGTCTGCAATCTGTGGTTGAGTGCGACCCAGCGGCGTAATGTTATACCGCTATCACATTGCCTTTTGAAATCTGCTGAACGAGGCAGTTTTACAGGTGTGTGTGTTTGTGTGTGTGTGTGTGTGTGTGTGTGTGTGTGCGCGCGCAGGAAGCATAGGAGTCCATCCACGAGCTCCTATTTCTCCTGTGTCACCATATTTTCGCCTGGACGGCAGGCTGTTGGGCTGCCGATGCAGAGAGCATCATTCAGCCGGCTGCCTCTTCGGGCCTCATCACGTCCGTGGAGGCGCACGCAGGAGCGGACGAAATCCCCCCCCCTCCCATCCTCAAGCTTCGGGCACCTCCTGACCTCTCCACCTAATCTTCCTCATCCATCATCACGCATCCTCATCTTTCGTCTGCGCCAGCACGTTAAGCGTCTTCGTCATTGTCCATCGTCCGGTGTGCGTGTCCCTGTGTGACCATCCACACTGTGTGTGTGTGTGTGTGTGTTCATTTGGTTGCCGGGAGAGACGGATTGATGCCAAAGAGAAAGTTCCCTGAGTTTTTGTAAGGGATTACCAAAAGAGGCGGGGATTAAAATTGTGTGTGTGTGTACGCGTGTGCGTGGCGAACTGGTTGCAATGGTGGCAGAGGAGGATGATTGCATTTAGGAAAAAGATAAACAGAGAGGGGAGGGCACGGCCACTCGGTCCGTTTCAGCCTCATCCCTCATCCTCTGAGCCGCAGTGAAAATTCCACGCTGGCCCGGCCTCGTAACTGAAATCCCAGATGAAAGGCTCGACGTCGCCGCCGCCAGCCGCCAGTCTATCGAGCCCTCTTTTTAATGCAAGGTGAATTGAGTCTGACTCCGCGTGTGATGCATCCAGCCTCCCCAGTCTCTTTGATCAGTGTGATACAGTGTGTCTTTTCTAGCTACTGGTACAGGACTGATGTTCGACGGTCTTCATTTGTGCGGTTTATTTTTTTCCGACATGTTCTGTCTTGTCTCTCTTCAGGAGTCGGGCAGTGGTGAGGATGACCGTCGCTCCCAGCCCAGGAGGTGAGACCACTTCCTGTGTTGTCATACTCTGTCTCCAGTTTTCCTGGAATAAACTCTGTTCAACCACAATCTGCCGTTCAATAGCGTCACCCGGATCGGCTGCGTCAGACCACTAGGGGGCGACTGCGCATCAGATTGGCAGCGTTTCCTCAGTTAATGAACTACATTTTCTTTTGCAGCTCCTAAAGCGTTCATGCAATTTTTGCAAGCACATTTCTTCTTTTTTTTTTACCTGCAAAAGGCCAACTAGTGTGTCAAGAAATAAACCCAGTTAATCAAAAAATAATATTCCCTTTATTATCTTTCCTGAGAAACCAAGAATGTAACACACTGAAGTTGTGTCTGCTAACTCCAGTTGTTCACAAAAGAGTCTATTCAACAGATTCACTTTGGCATGTTGTTCCTTTGCGACTAGTTGCTCAATAATAATAATAAAACATACAATTTCTATTGCGCTTTTCATAGTACTCAAAGACGCTTTACAACACATAATTTAAAAAAATCCTAAAAGCTATGCATTAAAAATTACAATAAAAACAAACGATAAAAGCAAATAAGAATGTACAGAGCACACAATCACACATTAAAAGCAGTTTTGAACAGGTGGGTTTTGATTTGTGATTTAAACGATGAAAGTTTAATAACTATAATACAGCAGTTAATGTCAAAGAGAAAATACAAAATGTGAAAGCTATCGTGTTTTTGTAATTTGGGAACCAATTTCTACGTTTTTGTGTGTTGCCCTTGAAATACAAAGAACCTTTCACACAGCAGTTCGAGGGTACTTACACTTTAAATATAGGTTTTCCATTGTAGTTTTTCATTCTGCGAACAAATGATGTCTTCGTGTGCGCTTTTGTCAATATTGCGCGAGTCCACTGATGCCACGGAGTTGATTTGCATGACTTTGTGGTTTCTTTTGATGTGTGCGTATCTGCAGCTTCATAAAGGACAAGGACGTCCGCGCTGTTATGGTGCATGTGTGTGGAGGACCCAGGTGGTGGTCTACGTGCTGTGTCCTGGGCCAAGGCCCTCTCCAGAATGAAATCTACAGACGACACGGGACAAAGAGTTAATCGTTTGTTTGAGTGCTTTTTGCTTCGAGCCAGCGGCTACCGAACACGGGGACTTTGTCTTCGCCGTCTTTTATCACTTCCGATGTAATCCCTACCTTACGGTCATGTCCGTGGAGACGGCAGCACACGATCAATACACAGCGAGTGGAACATCGGTCTATACAGACTTTCCACCTTGTTCATGGATTCTTTGGGGCGACTTTTGTGGACCGCTCAAAATCTTTACGTACAATCTAAACAGCCTATTGTTTTTTTATTTTTATTGTTCTCAGTAATAACTCATAAGTTACCACTGACTAGGACACTGGAGTGTTCATGTCAGACTTAAGGACTGTTTTGAGTGACATGTCGGTGTCCTCTCAGGAGACTGGGATACAGAGTCAAACGGAACGCTTTGAACAAACCCGACATAACGGGTCATTTGGAGTCCTTACTCCGGCTTGCACTAGGGCAGAGTCGGGCTGTCCGAGGGGCCGATTCAACTTCCTTATTGCGTCGTTTTCTTTTTCTTCACCCGTTGGCTTTTTTGCCGTTGCCCCGCATCCCTCTCGGATTTCATTCCAGCGTGTCTTGGATCTCTGTCGCAGAACGTGAGCCCAGCCAGAGTTTGCATCCGAAGGAAAAAGCTGCTCTGGCTCCCACCGGTCCAGAGTCGTTAGCAGGGTCAACGTCTCCGGTCCTGAGCTCATTCACAGCAGGATAATGTGCACTTACGATCAGGCTAAAGCATTTTTCCTTCTGAATGCATTTGCTAAAGAAGCCTTATTATCAGAGAGGCGATTTATCGACGGCATCGTGAACAATTGCGTCTCTAAATAAGCCGTAGTCGCAGGAAAGAACTAGAACGGGCACTCGGTAGAGCGCATACCTTCGCATATCACAAGATTGGGCATTGAATTATGAACATGTTGGCATTAGTTGCATGCCAATTGGATAAAAATTGACCGTGCGATGGTAAAAAGAAGATTTTGACCTTTCCATGACCTTGACCTTTGACCCGATTGATCCCAAAATCTAATCAAATGGCCCCCGGATAATAAACAATCATCCCACCAAATTTCATGCGATTCGGTTTAAAAAATGTTTTGTTCTGCGAATAACACGCATACAAATAAATAAATAAATACACATTTTCAATGCGAAGGTAATAACTTTTAGTGTGTCCTCTGTCTTGCGTATGGTATCTGGCTGGGGTTCACCATTTTTTTGACCTTCTGGTGGAGCAAAACCATTTCGGGGCGGGTAGTAGCAAAGTGCTCATCCTGAATCTACGATACAACTGTTACAGCACAGGAAAGTAGTAAACATGTTTGTTTTTAATATGAACTTCCTGCATCACACATGAGGATGAGGCCAAACGTTTTTGAGAAATCCTGCTCACGATATTATGCTGGTCTGAAAACATGACCTCACTGAATCCCCACACACACCATATGATAATGATTTCCGTTTTGAGCCGAGGGCCTCTTGCGGCGCACCTATAGTGCGTGAGAGCTGGAACACGGTGGGGTTCAACCCAAAGTGAAACGCACTGTAAAAGGTTTGATGCAATGTCACACATGTATGGAAATTGAAACTTGGTGACATCACTCCAGCGAGCCTTTAACACACCCCAATAGTGCCGAGAAGGACATGTGGTCCCACTTATCTGTTAGGTAATACAACAAAGCTTGTTTTGTAGTGCAGTCATATGTTCACGCCGTCTTGATGTATCACTCTTATTCGGTTGACGACTCAAAACCCGTATCTCTCCCTCCTTCTCTCTGTCCACGTCTCGGTTAAACACACACACACACACGCCTCTCTTTACCCACTGACACACACCGATGAAGAGTAGCGTCACTGCAGCGCAATAATGAAGCTCGGCCACACACTGTTGCCTCAGGACTGACACTGACCGTCAAGGACACTTGAAAAGGAAACTTTAGGTTTTTGTTCTCTTCTAAATCGATATTTGGAAAGATGATGAATGCTGCCGATGCCCTTTTTGTTCCTCTCGTTCTTGGGGGACTATCTGCAGCGGCACAACTCGCAAAGGTCGCAGCGTCCCAAGATTGAGATATGCTCTGAACCATCTGGATTCTTAAAGCACGCCTAAATGCACCTCTTAAAATGTCAGCGTTGCAAATCGACGTGCGTTCCTCTCTTCGCCTCGTCGGGAACAGATTTCCAGCCGGTGCTTCCTCGCTGCGGTCGTGTCACGTGTTTGTTGACCGTACGCGGGGCTCCTTCTGCTCACAGGGCCGTCTTTGTCCGCCTTATCGGGCTGGGAGGAGCGCTGCCTGCTTCTGCAAGGTTAAGTGCTGCTATCGCAACAGGAGGAGTCCGCAAACATTTGAACTGCAGGCGTTGCAGTCCAGCTGTTCTTTGCTTTGCTCTGTTTGCGCAAAAAAAAAGGAACTGCCGCTTATCATCTGGTCAGAATTCGGGAGGGGGATGAATGGAAAACGGGGTTTAATACCCCCACGGGACACTACGAGTACCGGGTAATGCCGTTTGGCCTCACTAACGCACCAGCTGTGTTCCAGGCCCTCATAAACGATGTGTTAAGGGATTTCCTGAATGTGTTTGTGTTTGTTTATCTGGATGATATTTTGATCTTCTCTCCTGATGAGAAAACCCACATCAAGCACGTGGAACAGGTTCTACAGCGGCTATTGGACAACCAGCTGTACGTAAAGGCTGAGAAGTGTGTTTTTCATGTCAACAAGGTGTCATTCCTGGGCTTCATCATTGAGGAGGACAGCATCAAGATGGACCCTTCTAAGGTCAGTGCGGTGACTAATTGGCCGACACCCAGCTGCAAGAAGCAGGTTCAGCAGTTCTTGGGTTTTGCCAATTTTTATAGACGTTTTATCAGGAACTTCAGCTCTATTGCTGCCCCCTTGCATGGCCTGACTTCTAATCATGAACATTTTGAGTGGAATTCCCAGGCGGAGGACGCTTTTCAGAACCTCAAGAGGAAGTTCACATCCGCCCCGATCCTCATCGTGCCTGATCCTCATCGGCAGTTTGTGGTGGAGGTGGACGCCTCCAACGAGGGGTTGGGGGCTGTCTTATCCCAACGCTCGGTCAGCGACAACAAACTCCACCCCTGTGCTTACCTGTCACGCAAGTTTTCCTCAGCTGAGCGGAACTATGATGTAGGAAACCGCGAACTGTTAGCAGTTAAAGCTGCCTTAGAGGAATGGAGACATTGGTTGGAGGGAGCCGAGCACCCTTTTATAGTCTGGACTGATCATAAAAACTTAGAATACATCAGAAAGGCTAAAAGACTGAATGCTCGGCAGGCTTGATGGACTCTATTTTTTTAATCGTTTCAACTTTACGTTATCTTACCGACCTGGTTCCAAGAATATCAAGCCTGATGCACTGTCTAGGACAGGGGTGGCCAACCCGCGGCTCGCGAGCCTCATGCGGCTCTTTAACTAGATTCATGCGGCTCTTCAGGAGCTGTCACATGACATGCGTCAAAAATGCTTGGCTGGCGCTGTCATTCACTCCCCCTACAGCTAGATGGCACACTGACCATGTAAGCCTGGTTGAGTGACGTCAAACGAGCGACGAGAGAATCTTTGGTGTGCCATCATTTGTGTTGTAAACAATTTCCGTCAAGTTACCTCTTGAAATGGCAGGGAAAAAAAGCACAGCCAAACGAAAATATGAAGAAGAACACAGGACGTTTTTGCCAGAGTGGGAGAGTTTATATTTTTTTGTTAAACGTAATGGCAAGCCGATCTGCCTTATATGTCACGCAGCATTAGCGCATTTCAAAGCTTCAAATCTTCAGCGTCACTTCAGCTCACTCCACCCTAACATCGAACAGGAATTTCCAAAGGGACGGAACTTCGCAAGAACAAGTTGGTCGCTTTGAAAAGCCAGGCAGAAAAGCAGGTACAGTTTTTCATCATGTTGGTGTGTGACATTTACAATAAATCTGGCTGATCAGAGGTGTGTGTGTGTGTGTGCGTGTGCGCGCGCACACATATGTGTATGATGTGGCTCTTTGCGGTAACACAGTAAAAAATGTGGCTCTTAGTCTCTGACTGGTTGGCCACCCCTGGTCTAGGATATTCCCTCACACATCTAATGCCAAGGAGCCGGAACCCATCCTTCCACTTAACCGTGTGATTGGAGCGGTGACTTGGCAGATAGAAACTGTGGTCAAGCAGGCTAATCGTGAGGTTCCAGCACCTAGTGGCTGCCCTCCGGACCGGCTGTTCGTGCCGGAGACGGTGAGGTCACAGGTCATTCACTGGGCTCACACTTCCTTGCTTACCTGTCATCCTGGGGTGAAGCGGACTATGTTTGTGATCAAGCAGAGGTTTTGGTGGCCGGCCATGGAGAAGGAGGTGGGAGAATATGTTGCTGCCTGTCCCACCTGTGCAAGGAACAAGACTTCATCCTCGTCTCCGAAGGGACTCCTGCATCCCCTTTCCATCCCCAGCAGACCGTGGTCGGATATTTCCCTGGATTTTGTTACGGGACTCCCGGTGTCCCAAGGGAACACTGCCGTGTTGACGGTAGTTGACCGTTTTTCCAAGATGGTACATTTCGTAGCTTTACCTAAATTACCCTCGGCTAAAGAAACGGCAGAAGTTATGATGCAACATGTTTTTCGAGTGCATGGATTTCCCAGGGATATAGTGTCTGATCGGGGCCCACAGTTCGTTTCCTGTTTCTGGAAGGAATTCTGCACTCTCATTGGAGCCACGGTGAGCCTTTCTTCTGGGTACCATCCCCAATCCAACGGGCAGACGGAGAGACTCAACCAGGAGTTGGAGACCTGCCTACGCTGTTTGGTGTCCCAGAACCCGGCCTCCTGGAGTCGACGTCTGATGTGGGTAGAGTTTGCCCACAATTCCCTCCCTACCTCGGCAACTGGACTCACTCCGTTCCAGGGTGCCTATGGTTATCAGCCCCCCCTGTTTCCGGAGGGGGAGAAGGAGGTACATGTACCGTCGGCTCATGCACTGATCCGCCGATGTCACCGGGTCTGGGCGGCAGCTCGGAAGGCCCTCATTCGCAACGCGGCCAGGATGAAGAGGATGGCCGATCGACGACGGGATCCGGCCCCGGAGTACAAGACGGGGCAAAACGTCTGGTTATCCACCAAGAATTTACCCCTTCGTGTGACCTCCAAGAAGCTGGCTCCCAGGTTTGTGGGTCCCTATACCATCTCCAAAGTGGTTAATCCTGTGTCTGTCCGTCTCCGCCTCCCCAGGTCCCTCCGGGTCCACCCCACGTTTCACGTTTCAAAGATCAAGCCCGTCAAGGAGAGTCCCCTAGTTCCGGCGGCTAAACCACCGCCTCCTCCTCGGATGTTGGACGGGGGTCCCGTCTACACGGTGAAAAAACTGTTGGATGTCAGGAGTCGGGGTCTGGGCCAACAGTTCCTGGTTGACTGGGAGGGGTACGGTCCTGAGGAGCGATCCTGGATCCCGGCTAGGTTCATTGTGGACAAGGGCCTGATTACAGACTACTATGCACAACGCTCACAGAACCCTGGGCCGTCTGGAGACGTCCCTAGAGGGAGGGGTACTGTCATGTCTCGTCGATTGTGTTAAGTTTTAGGTTTAAGTCCTGTTTTCCATGTCTGCTTTTATTTTGTAGTAACTGTCCCATTGATTTGTATTATCGTCAGTTTATTTGATCAATTGGTGACCTTAGTATGAATGGCAGTGTGTATTCAAGGGGCCGGCCTGTTTGACAGCTGGTCGCCATTGCGCATGTGCATCCTTGTGTTACACTGACTGGCAAAACACTGGACAGCTATGAACGGTAATTGTCAAAATAAAGGCGTATAATCGTCCTCTTTAAAAGCCCATGTGGATTATTATTGGCCAACAACAAAAACATACAAAATAGCAAATGAATAATTTGAAAGACATGTAAATACCGAGTGATATCTTAATCCTCAAATACAGTGTTTAACAAAACATTTGGTTCAGTGACATTCAACGCTCAAGGAATACAGACTTTTATTTTGAAAAGAGGTAAAGACCGGACACGCTGACGGATTCTGTTGAGCTTGACGGCAGGGTCAGCGGGAGGAACCGCACGGCGCACTGTACGTGTGTTGCTGCCCCAAAAGATGTCTGGTATCGGCGCTGCGCTCGCCGAGGTGACGGAGGCGTGAGCAGCAGCAGCCGGCATGGCGCTGGTCACCGTCCAGCGGTCGCCGACGCCGAGCACCACCTCCAGCCCCAGCGTGTCTGTGAGTACCCGCGTGAACCGGGGCTTTGACATTTTGGCTCGGTTCCGTTTGGTTCGTGCTCGGCGTGCACACCCACGGGTGCGTGTGCACATGGGTGGCTAACTTAGCTGTTAGCATCAAACTGGAACGTAAACGTATAGCCCCAAACAGTCCCCGGCAAGTATGTCTTCCAATTGCTTTGCGCGAAGTTAACTGGTTAACAGCTTTGTGCTTAAATGTGTTTTTATTTGTTATTTGTTGTTGGTTGCAAACTTAACTTCCTCTCACGCGCAGATGATGACGTAACAAAAACATTAAGGACCCGTTTGTTAACTCACCCTGGAACCAGCCAGACAAACTAAACCGTTTTAATTTACATTTTTTTTAAACCTCAGCTTCAATTAGCTGTACACATTAATTGGTTTTATTCTGTGATGATGCACCTGGACTGGGCTGCCGTGTGGAGGCAGTGGGACTTGTCCTCTTATCCCCTCGGACACTTCAGGCTCTTGACCCAGACCACTGGAGGGTGATGATGTGGCCCCATGCCCATCACCCAGGAATATGATATTGGCCACGGGGATATTAGTCTGTCAGATGGGGGATCCCGAATATCCCGAAGATCCCGAAGATCCTCGCCTCTGGTTAACGCCTCATGACAAGAGTTTAGCCAAATTCCATGTTTTTGTAGTCAGTCTGGCTGTGCTCCAGATTTCAAGGCCAGTTTGATGATGGAGTGTCCCATCGGACAGCCGTGCACGTTATTGAGAATGGATTAGGGAAATCCCTGGCTGCAAAATCATATAACCTAAAAACATAATTGGGGGCTTTCTCAAATGGCTGCAGTGGAGAGCTTTAACAATTTTTTTATTTATTATGTCTTTTGGAGACATTTTGGACTCGTGTCCATTAAAACCTCGACTGGTTGGCGGCAGATCAAGGAAATACCAGACATGAATTATGATTTGATTAATAATTTTGCAGCTCTGTGGCATGGAAAGGAACCCATGCGGAAGCTACCAGCTGCTTGTCATGAGACTCATTCCTGATGGGGAGCAGCCATGTGAGTGCTCTTGTGAGATGTCTGATGCTAAGAGGGGGGGATAACAAGGAGGGGGGGGGGGCTGCAGAATAGAGAATTGTGTGGAGGAGTGCTGGGAGTGCTGGGAATGGGGAAGATGAGCAGTCGTGAGAGGCACCGCTGGAATGCCATTGTCACCTCAGCATATCTGTGAGCGGTGTTTTCTTGCATGCTGCCTCCTAAACATTTCATCGGGGCGTTGGCAAACTATACTCCGTTTTTTACATTATTGACCCATCAATTAATAAGACATAATTTTGCCTTCAGCACAGTGGGGAACAGCCACCCTACAGTGGTGGCGTAATCTGCCTGGCAGCACACCAAATCCCCCGTTCTCATTGGCTCTCAAGACCACTCCCTACACATCTGTGCAGTGGCATGGTTGCCATGGAGATCAACCCGTGCATTACATCCCAGCCATGGCCGGGCTCATCATGGCATGCTGTTTTAATCGCATATTAAAGGTATATAGCCCCTAAAATCGTCTGCAATCTGTGGTTGAGTGCGACCCAGCGGCGTAATGTTATACCGCTATCACATTGCCTTTTGAAATCTGCTGAACGAGGCAGTTTTACAGGTGTGTGTGTGTGTGTGTGTGCGCGCGCAGGAAGCATAGGAGTCCATCCACGAGCTCCTATTTCTCCTGTGTCACCATATTTTCGCCTGGACGGCAGGCTGTTGGGCTGCCGATGCAGAAGCACCTTTCAGCCGGCTGCCTCTTGGGCCTCATCACGTCCGTGGAGGCGCACGCAGGAGCGGACGAAATCCCCCCCCCCCGCCCTCCCATCCTCAAGCTTCGGGCACCTCCTGACCTCTCCACCTAATCTTCCTCATCCATCATCACGCAGCCTCATCTTTCGTCTGCGCCAGCACGTTAAGCGTCTTCGTCATTGTCCATCGTCCGGTGTGCGTGTCCCTGTGTGACCATCCACACTGTGTGTGTGTGTGTGTTCATTTGGTTGCCGGGAGAGACGGATTGATGCCAAAGAGAAAGTTCCCTGAGTTTTTGTAAGGGATTACCAAAACAGGCGGGGATTAAAATTGTGTGTGTGTGTACGCGTGTGCGTGGCGAACTGGTTGCAATGGTGGGAGAGGAGGATGATTGCATTTAGGAAAAAGATAAACAGAGAGGGGAGGGCACGGCCACTCGGTCCGTTTCAGCCTCATCCCTCATCCTCTGAGCCGCAGTGAAAATTCCACGCTGGCCCGGCCTCGTAACTGAAATCCCAGATGAAAGGCTCGACGTCGCCGCCGCCAGCCGCCAGTCTATCGAGCCCTCTTTTTAATGCAAGGTTAATTGAGTCTGACTCCGCGTGTGATGCATCCAGCCTCCCCAGTCTCTTTGATCAGTGTGATACAGTGTGTCTTTTCTAGCTACTGGTACAGGACTGATGTTGTTGACGGTCTTCATTTGGACGGTTTATTTTATTTTTTTCCGACATGTTCTGTCTTGTCTCTCTTCAGGAGTCGGCAGTGGTGAGGATGACCGTCGCTCCCAGCCCAGGAGGTGAGACCACTTCCTGTGTTGTCATACTCTGTCTCCAGTTTTCCTGGAATAAACTCTGTTCAACCACAATCTGCCGTTCAATAGCGTCACCCGGATCGGCTGCGTCAGACCACTAGGGGGCGACTGCGCATCAGATTGGCAGCGTTTCCTCAGTTAATGAACTACATTTTCTTTTGCAGCCCCTAAAGCGTTCATGCAATTTTTGAAAGCACATTTCTTCGTTTTTTTTAACCTGCAAAAGGCCAACTAGTGTGTCAAGAAATAAACCCAGTTAATCAAAAAATAATATTCCCTTTATTATCTTTGCTGAGAAACCAAGAATGTAACACACTGAAGTTGTGTCTGCTAACTCCAGTTGTTCACAAAAGAGTCTATTCAACAGATTCACTTTGGCATGTTGTTCCTTTGCTACTAGTTGCTCAATAATAATATATTAGGGCTGGGCACGTTAACGCGTTAATCTTGCGTTAACTCATCAATTAACTAGAATGGGCACTCGGTAGAGCGCATACCTTCGCATATCACAAGATTGGGCATTGAATTATGAACATTTTGGCATTAGTTGCATGCCAATTGGACAAATGTATCGTGCTATGGAAAAAAAAGAGTTTGACCTTTCCATGACCTTGACCTTTGACCCGATTGATCCCAAAATCTAATCAAATGGTCCCCGGATAATAACCAATCATCCCACCAAATTTCATGCGATTCAAGAACATTTTGACCTGTTCATGACTTGACTTTGACCCGATCGATCCCAAAATCTAATCAACTGGTCCCCGGATAATAAACAATCATCCCACCAAATTTCATGCGATTCGGTTCAATACTTTTTGAGTTCTGCAAAAGATTTTGACCTGTTCATGACCTTTGACCCGATCGATCCCAAAATCTAATCAACTGGTCCCCGGATAATAAACAATCATCCCACCAAATTTCATGCGATTCGGTTCAATACTTTTTGAGATTTGCGAATAACACGCATACAAATAAATAAATAAATACACGGCGATCAAAACATAACCTTCCGGCATTTTCAATGCGACGGTAATTAACGCCGACAATTATTTTATCGCGCGTTAACGCAGGTTTTATTATTTATTTTATTATTGTAAAAGTTTGTTGCTCACAGGCTTTTATTTTGTAAAAGTCTGCTACTGATTGCTGCGGAACCGGAAAAGAAAGTCATTCGCGGTTTAACAAACATGGAGAAGAGTACGGAGATTTTAAATGGCCATTTTCAATGTAAAGTTCTTAAAGACGGCGGAGTCGACAGAAACAAAGTCATATGTAACCACTGCCAAGATGAATTGTCTTATCACCGGAGTACTTCCAGTCTTAAATATCATTTAAATGCTAAACACACCGTTGATGCAGCGAATCATACAACCAAACACACAGTGGAGCGAGGCTTCGGCAGACGACGCTGCAGGGAGGAATAAACCAAGGCAAGAGAAGCGAACCAATGCCAGAGCGAAGTGGAGAGCTACAGACTGCAGGCCGGTTAGTTAGGGTGACCAGACGTCCAGTTTTCCCCGGACATGTCCTGCTTTTGAGACCTAAAAAATGGGTCCGGCAGGGATTCCAAAAACGTCCGGGATTTTGCTTCGTCAGATATTTGTGTTTCTCTGGGTTTTCATAAACTAGTATTTACCCCTTACAAGTTTTGGAAATGGTATCTCCCTTACGTTCCACCTTCTTGCGCGAGCTGACAGAATAGAGAGCAGTCATTGGTCGACCGATCTCAGAGTTGCCAGATACACGATAATTATCCTCCAAATACAACCATGTTGAGCCTTTGCTACGATACTTCACCATTTCCAATCTGGCAACACGGAGCACCTTGCCGCCTCCACTAGTTCATTGTTGTTTGTGGGCATGCTGTACACTACGACCAGCGCCGCCGCTCCCACAACGCGCACTACGCGCTGTGCGTAGGGCACCAAGTCCTGAGGGGGCTCCACAAAATAGGCAACTAAAAAATCCTCATAGTTATAATAATTATAATGCCGATATTATTTCAGTCTGGAAATATTAGGCACCTTTTAGGCATGTATATCACAAAACAGGCAGAACAAGAGAGATGTTTACTTCGGAGTTACTGTGCATTATATTGATGAGAAGTGGGCGCTGCATTCACATGCCCTGACTGATGAAAACAGAGGAGAGACATTCTGCTGACACTTTACTGAAGTTGCACAGCAGTGGAATGTGTCAAATAAAGTCACCACACTGAGCACAGATAGTGCACCAAAGATGATCGCTGCTGCCAGACAACTGCCTTGTGATCATGTCCCTGCTTCGCTCAGTCTCCAGCGTTCTGTCACAGTGTCTCTGCATAACATCGTTTGACAATGTCCTGACAGATTTTATGGCACTTTAGTTCATATGGCAGAACATTTAAAATAGAAGTGCGCTATCCACTACTTTTGAATTAATTATTGGATTTTGCGTATACAAATGCGATTAATCGCGATTAAAAATTGTAATCGTTGCCCAGCCCTAATAATAATACATACAATTTCTATAGCGCTTTTCATAGTACTCAATGACGCTTTACAAGTAGGGCTGGGCAACGATTAAAATGTTTAATTGCGATTAATCGCATGATTTCCCTGATTAATCACGATTAATTGCATTTGTATAGGCAAAATCCAATAATTAATTCAAAAGTAGTGTATAGCGCACTTTAGGGCTGCAACTAACGATTATTTTGATAATCGATTAATCGGTTGATTATTTTATCGATTAATCGGATTAAAAAACAAAAAAACTCAACCCTTTATTCAAAACAGGGTCTGTACGGTCATGGAAAACCTGGAAAAGTCATGGAATTTTTAAATTGCTATTAGCAGGCCTAGAAAAGTAATTGAAAAAAATAAAATCCCAAAATATTTGGAAAAGTAATGAAAATTTGTTTTATTCACATTTTAATTTACACGGTATATATACGGTATGCTTTGGAAATGTCATTGTTAGTTTAAATACTACATCTTCTCACTTTGTCATGTATAGACAGAGTTTTCACAAAATGTTTAATCATGGAAATTTGGTTTAAAGTCATGGAAAGGTCCTGGAGACCCACTGGTCAGCATGTGGATGAACCCGTCACAGACAGACTGACAGCTTTACTCTCCTGAGCAGTGGTCACCATGGTGATGAACCGTCACAAACAGACTGACAGCTTTCCTCTCCTGAGCAGTGGTCCCCATGTGGCCCCCTGAACAATATCAGAGACGCGTTACGATTTATTATTTTTTTCACCTGGCCCGCTGCCGTTGAGATTGCAGTGAGACGCGGAAAAAATGTGAAGTGGTGCTCTTCGCAATAAAACATCTTTGATGGGACGTGTCGCGTCTCGGCCAATCAGCGTTCAGATGTCCACAGCGTTTGGGAAGTTAGGTTAGCTTGAATGTTAGTCCGCTACATTTGCTGCTGTCACGCTGCACGGTGTAGCGATACTAACAAAGTACCCGTACGTTAAACACGATGTGAGTTAGCATATTTTTAGTATCGATACTTCATTAAAAGAGCGCCCGATCAGAGCTCACGCGCTGCTCCGCTCCGTTAAATGTTGTCTGCACGCGCAGCGCAGCGCTCACAGCGAGTGGCGTCGTGGCTTATCTCCGTTGCCTTTCTCCGTGGAAAAATATGTTCCGCTATCCGCCACGGAATAAATAACCACGTTTTCGTTATACTCTTGTGGAAATGCCACACACGTCGTGACATGTAGCGCCCTGGTGTCTGGGTTCATAACGTCACCCGCAGGCGCACTCAGCTCCGTGAATGTCTCCGACTACGTGAATGACTTCCGCATCCAGCGCCACGTGAGCAGCAGCAGCCAATTAGATTCATCAACAGAGGAGCAGCTCAGCGCTGATTGGCTCTCACTACGCAGCGTTCCGTCTCTCCTCTTCCTCCACTCCGCTCTTGTTTCTCCTGCGCGGCTCTGCGCTCAAATCAACTTTGTTTATACTCCGTGATTTATTGAGCGCCGTAATAATCGCGCGACACAACGAATCGATAATGAAATTCGTTGCCAACTATTTTAATAATCGATTTTTATCGATTTTATCGATTCGTTGTTGCAGCCCTAGCGCACTTCTATTTTTTCTTACTTTATCAAGTTCAGTCAACTTGACATTTGTGATTCTTGATTTTTGTTTTTACGCAGGCACGGCTTTCTTTTTCTCTTTTAACGGAGACACCATCTGCTTCTAAGAAGTGCCACATGTTTCTTTCCTGATTTTTTAAAATGAATGCTGTATTATCCTCCGGCTTCCCTCCCTCCCAAAATAACAACAGACATTTAGCCCCACGTTAAAAGAGCCTCGCTAATCGGCTCTTTTGTGGCGAGTCAACGTTGGACCATTAACATTTTGATGACTCTCTAAAGGGACGGATGTTATATGAGGCCTTTTGTTGTTGTTGTCGTTGTTGTAACAACTTCCCTACCGGATGACACATGATGAAGTATAGTCGTTGAAAAAGAAATATATATATATATATATATGTATGGCAGGAATTTTTTTTTAATTGGAGGGACACCATATGCTAAATGTGAAGTTGTCATTTTCACTTTTTATGCGGAGTACACAACAGCTGTTTAAACGTGGTAATTAGTGAGCATCACAGGTGCAGGGAGGCTGACTGTTACCATTGGTCAGAGCCTTCGCTGTAAGAAAAGTACGTAGATTTTACAATGAAAAACCGTTAAATCACTACACTAAGATACCGTGAATTGACAATAGGTTATATTCCGTTTTTACCACATTGAAACACTATAAATATATATTCCAGCCAAAACAGTAAATTAAGCTTGTATTTCTTGTAAAATATACAGTTTGTTGTTATTAATTGTACCAAACATTGCACTGATAACGGAAATACGTCGTAATATGAACAACAATCCATACCGTAATTTTTACATTCATAACTTTTTTTAAATACATTTTTATCACCGTTAAATGTACAAACCACCGGGCTCAGAACGGACATAACCTGAAGATCTATTTTGGATGTGATGTCTTCTTTCCTGCGGCTCATCTCTAATCCTTTTCACTCGTCTTTGTGTTACTTTCAAGTAAATGCATGTGGAGGTATCGCCAAACTTAAAAATCGGTATCCCAGCGATCTATATTTACCTGCCTCTTGTTTAACCCTCCTGTTACCTTTCGGGTCAATTTGACCCCATTCAATGTTTCATGTCGGTGTTCCTTGGGGTCAATTTGACCCCAGGCTGTTTTTCACTGTCAAACATATAAGAAATATCAACTTTTTTATATATTTAAAGGGCTATTTAGGTAGTCAACAAACAAACACAAAGTACCTCACACTTAAACTTGGGAAACAATATTAATTCTAATAATTTTCTGGAGGTTTTAATTGCTGGGGTCAAATTGACCCCGAGGCTAAAATATGTTAGTAAATGTGAAGGTAACAGGAGGATTAAGTGGTAATCTTTAAGCTTTCAGTCCTGGTTTCTTTAGAATTCTGACCAGTGTGCATACTTCCATCTTTTGGAGACAGACTGTCCAGCATTTGTTCCCCGGGTCTGTTTTCACACACACACACACACACACACACACACACACACACACACACACACACAGTTATTAATAGCGCAAATCTATCAATATTGCAATACTTTAATGAGTGGTCCACAGGCTCAATCACCATTACGTAGATAAAAGTAGCAGTTTCAATCCAAAGATAGTCTTTGTTATGTTTGGGGTTTTATTATTTTATGATACTCAGGTTTTGAAAACAGACGCCACTTTTGGGCCTTGGTTGGTTCTCAGGTGACACGGCCCTGGTCAAAGACGTGTCCAGACAGTCAGGCTGTATGACCTCATGGGTCCTGTGACTAATGCCCGACTGAACTCGCTGCATCCCCCGGAGCGCCACGAGGGCCGCCCGGTCGTCCAGCTCTACGAGAAGGGCTACGGGAAGGATGCGGCCGGAATCGCCACGGAGGCCATCGCCTACGGTACAATACCTTCTCTCCCGTTGAGTCTTGGTTCTTTGCGGAATCCAACTTGCCATTCCCATCAATGATTAATATCACCCGTATGGTCAATTCACACGGGACACCGTCTGCGTTTCGTCCACACAGCCCGCAACCAGGCCTTCGACGTGGTGCTGGTGGACACGGCCGGGCGCATGCAGGACAACGCTCCCCTCATGACGGTGTTAAGAGAGACGACGTACGTGAACCGAATTCTGTCGCCTCGGGTGAGAGACGGAAAGAAAAAGGCACGCCGCAGTCTTCTCTGTGTAGGGGAAACCGGGGGAGGAGAGGAGGGGGGAGAGGGGGGGGGGGAACGGGAACGAGACGGGAGAGGAGAGAGAGGAGGGGGGGGAAAGGTTTGAGGTGCGAGCAACACGGGTACTTTATTGAGGGATAATAATCGTGCTCTAATGACAGACCTGTAGATAACTGTCGTAAGCCCGTCGCGCCAAAGCGCAGCGTCACCGGCGTCTGCTAACCTGTCGCACTGGAGGACGAGACGGACCACGTCCATGCCCTGTCCTCTCTTCTGACGAACGGCCCGGTCTCACTCCCGCCGCGCGCCTGAGGCGAAGACCGAGTTAAGGGGAGAGGCGGAGATCAGTAACTCCCTCTATGATTCCGCGATCGTTCGGGCCTGATGAATGACGCGTGCACATAGACAGTGGTAGCTGTTATTCTCGACGCGGCACCCCGGATGATGTCAGATCGATCTCCGCGGAGAGAAATGCTGGGTATTCAATAATCTAGTCTCCTCCTAAACACGCTCGAGGTTACTAGGCTCTTAGAGCGGCTGGCGGGACACTTATTAATATTCTTATTCTTAGGACAAACTCCGTGACGAGGACTCAAGTGTTATGAGTCCCTCTCTTGGTCCCGGAGCCAACCACGGCTCGGCCGAGAGCCGGAGGTCTACCAGCTGCAGCGATATCTCTCTTTTGTACAAAATGTCAGTTACCAGTGTGTGAGGAATCAGTATGTGTCCTGAGTGACGTAGATCAGTGGGTGTAGCCGTGCAGATGTCGCTCAGACTCACCTCGGGGGCGGCGGGGTTCCGCTTTCGGGTCTCCTCGTTGGGTCTCCTCGGGCGGGTTGACGGGTGAAGAAATAGGACTCACAAAAAAGTAGGTCCACGAACCGAATGTAAAGTTTAAGACTGCAAGGCAGCCAAGTATTTTATTCAAAAAAGGAAGAAAGAAATAAACAAAGTACAATTATTAATGATTTCCCTCTCGGGAGCCTGACGCAAAAGTCACAAGAACTTAAAAAACTCTTTTTCTTCAGCCTTTCAGAAAAGAAAGAAGAAAAATAGACAAAGTACGTCAGGCGCCCGTGAGTTCTTCCGGACGCCTGACGCAAACCACAACCTATGAAAACCCTCTTTTCTTTTCAAAACCTCATTTTTCCAAAAAGCCCCCTTGTTTCCTCTGTTCGTCACCTTTATACCCCCGGCCCTTCCCACTTTTACCGGATATCCGTCCCCTCTTTGGGAGTTGACGGGGTTTCATCCCCCCTCTCTTCCTGGGAGGTCCTGCGGAGACTCTCTGTCCCACCTCAAAGAGGGGACGTTGTTCCCTCCTGTCTCTGGGTACTTTGGGTCCCCCCTCTATATCCTTTCAGACTGGGTCAGACTTTACGGAGCCAGTGACAGAGACATATATCACATTATCATGTCAATGACCATTGATCTACAGGCAGGCCAACACATATGAATCCATGCATTTGATTATTCACTTCGAGTCTCATCCTCTCTGGCCCCTTTGATCAGGCTTTGGGCTCCTCAACACACAATCCACCAGGTCTTCATTTGAATATCACCAGAGATGCCATTGTCCTGTCTTGACCAGCCTGTTGTAAATGCCTCCTCTGACCTCTCAGGCGACACTCTCTGATCCTTTCAGACTGGTGAGACTCTCCGAGCCAGTGACCGCCAACACCCTCTAACCGGGGGTCAGGATAAGGAACACATTGGGAGACATATATCACATTATCCTATCAATGACCATTGATCTACAGGCAGGTTAAAACACATGAATCCAGGCATTTGAATCTCACAAGAGGTGCCATCCCGTCTGGTCTTGCTCTTGCTAATCCCAGAAAAATTCGCATTTATTTGTCCTTCTTCTAACACCCTCTCTTGTGAATTTTGATAAACCAAGCCCCTTTAATATTTCAATTACTTTTAGGCAAATGGTACTTAATTTGTTTCCCTTATTATCAGTTATCTGTGTTAACCCGACTACTCCTCACACCCTCTCTCGGATTAGCCACAGATACTTAACATCAAAACCTGAATCATGCTCCAACCAAAACCCCTATATGTACATAAAAAAACAAAATACAACATAAACTATTGAAAACCTTGAAATCAGTAACATAAAATGAATAC
Organism: Pseudoliparis swirei; assembly: GCF_029220125.1. NCBI lineage: Eukaryota > Metazoa > Chordata > Actinopteri > Perciformes > Liparidae > Pseudoliparis > Pseudoliparis swirei. The sequence goes on from NC_079407.1 coordinate 5,832,316, forward strand.
CTCAATACAAGTCATATCACATATTTTTTTTCTTTTTCCCATGTTACTCACGCTCAATCACCTTGGTACCCCTCCATTGTCCCAGTGTCTCTTCCGCATCGTTGTCACCATATAATCCACATAGTCCAGAAATCAGGACCGCTAAATGTCTATGAGTTATGATTACCCATCAAGTCCAATATTCCGTTCGTAGACAAACTGTCCTGACCGCTGTGCAATGTACAGCGGGTCTTCTTCGAACCCTCTGCACCGGGTGCAATTGAGTTCCTTCGGGGGAACCCTCTGCACGAATTACAATTGGTCCCCCCGGTCGAACAGTTCAGTTCGAAAAGGTCAGCACCGGGACGCGTCTGCCCCGGTCCTGCCTGTAGAAAAACAATGTGGGTGGAGCCCACACTGTCGTTGTGTTGACCTTGGTTGTCAACTCCGGGCCCCCAGTATGAAGCCTCATACTGCTCGATCTCTGCTGCTCCCCTGCGGTCCTGGTAGTGCCACGTCCGTTGGCTCTGCCTCCAAGAGGCAGGTCAGCTCGGGGGATTCTCAAAACGCCGTTGGCCTTGGTGGGATCTGTGACAGTCTGTCTTGCTCCCCAGGTCGAGGTCGGAACGTCACTGCATGCGCTGCTCGGCCTTCAGGAAGACGGATCACTGGTTCTGGTCACAGGATGCACATGCAGGGCTTCTCTCTTTCTTTCAGATCCAGGCTTCGCTGTGTGGATGACGCGAACAGCCCTGGACCTGCTTGACATTGGGATTCATGGTGCACCCATTCTGGGTGGAGGGTTTGAACTTGTCAAAGTACCGATGGGTGATGTGAGGTTAAAACAATAAACACAAAAGGTAATAATAAAGAATATATCAAAGAAAAACAGAAAGCTCGTTTTAGAACCCTTCTGTTGGACTAATTAATGCATGTTCTTTTTTTTTTTTTTTTTTTAGTTTTTCATATCAAATGGAAATCATAATAAAAAATTAAAATATTAAAAATTAAAATAATGAAAAAATTAAAATAATAAAAAATATTAAAATATTAAAAATTTAAAAAATAAAAAATTTTAAAATTAAAAAAATTAAAATTTCAAAATTAAAATTAAACATTTAAACAGTGAGGGCCCTTTTATGGCCAGGTTTGGCGCGAACAAATGATTCTGTACGCGACTTCCAATTCACGGTGCTCTCCTAATAGATAGCCGCGCCAGCATCAATGATTTACTGAAATTCTATTAAATGACATAATGTGAAATGTGATGGAAAAGCTAACCAAAAGAAAAATATAGCGGGACATGCACTGGTTCAAAAGTAAACTCCCCTCAGGTGACAAGGTCACCCTGTGAGAGAAACAAAAAGGTCAACAGGTCGCCGTCCCAAAATTCAGAACAAAAGAGTTACCCCGTCTAAACATTTACCATTAACTGGCAAAAAAGTGATATAAAAATTAAAAAAAAACCCACACATTCAGTCGATCAGTCAGTTCGTTAAAAATGTCTTAAACCTGTCAAAAAATTGTTGTTTTAACTGTCGTCAGGAGATCCTGTTTAAGAGAACCGCCGTTCCCCTAACACCCTCTCTCCTCCTCGCGCCCCTCGTCCTGTTCTTAAGGAACATTTGTGGGAGGCGCTCTACCTGTCTATTTAGTACCAGGTGCAAATCTCACCTTGGGAGATCTACCTCTGGTCCGCACGAGCCGATTCCTCGGGCTCGCACCTGTTGAATGTAGTGCCCTTGCTAGAGCCACTATGCAATATTTTAACACCCGGAACAGTATGATAATGGTGTGTTTGATGACATAACATATCCCCTTCAGAATTTTAGCCGTGATGTATCGGGCTAAGGGTAACAAACCTAATTTATGCAGGAGACCAACTATGGCCCCCAATACCACCACAATCAGAACAGGTATCAGATATTTCAGCCACCAGAAATATCCTGATATCACTCCGCTCAGGCCGCCAATGGTCTGCTGTCCCCAATTTTTTACGGTGCCCCACAGGCTTCCGGCTGCCCCTCCCCAAATGGTCATAATGGGAGGTCGAAGTCTGTCACTTGAATTACCCATAGCCCCATCGTAGCCCCCTTCAAAGGGTCCTGGTAGGTATCCTCGTTTACAGTGGGGTCTGCTGTGGTAATCGACCTCTGCTAGCATGCTAGCAGGCCAAAACATGTTCATATCAAACCCCTCGAATTTGACAGGTCTACGAGAAGGTCCCCAGGGTAGCCGCACGTCTAAGTTATGGATCAGTGGCTCGAGCTCTAGCAGCCTACCCGGGGCGTCTCCTACTTCGACCCGACAAACCTCCTGATTAACCCAGCTGGTCCGGGCAATTCGTAATTCGGACGGAGAAACCTGATGAAACTCTGGCCACGCCTCCGGAAATGCAGTCGATCTTCCGGTTAAAGTGGGATCGGCCTTCTTTGAAATCCACAGATCATGTCGATTTTTAAAGTGGTTTTCGTTATGTACAATAGGGTTTGAAAATTTACGTGAGGGATACAGCCGAGCCATACTGAAATATGTATGCGCCATAACCCACAGGTGATTACTTGCATTTCTAGGGGGAGACCGACTCCACTCTTGGATAAGCTCCTCTACAGTTCTACCCCTAAATATCTTTCCTGCTATTTGATACCTCCGGCTCCAATTAAGTTTTCGATTTACCACTCTGGCTTCTATCATGGTCAAGAATTCGTACTCGTCGTAAGAATAGCAGTGCTCATAGTTGTCGATCTCTGCGCAAAACCGTCGCCCAAAATAACCATATTTCACACCGGGGGCTTTGTACTGGTTTGGTAAGGTGCCTACCAGGCCCAGTTCATAATGTATAAACGGTTCCGCCCCTTCGTCAACATGTTTAGCCAGGACTGCAGGTGGCGCCAGACATCCCTTGCATAATCTAAGCTCTAACGAGGGAGTTCGTTTAGATGCACGCAGGTGATTCCGGTCAACCAGATCATACCGATGGCCAACATGAATAGCGGCCCATTGTTGTTTGAGAAATATTTCTAATTGCGAGCCTATGGGGTCTTTTAATGGGTTAAAGGTATTGGTAGCAAAGCATGGTCCTAATAACGTTGTCTCATTAGGTAACAGGCCCAACCCATGATAACGGTCGAATCCTCCTTTTAAATTACCTGGATGATTGTCTGTGAAGGTCATCTCCCTCCACATTAAATTAATGTGCTTCGTCCCACAGTCAGTCTTGTACCCTGTGGTACCTTGGTTATCTAAATACTCCCCTTTGATCCAGCAATAAGGTTGTAACTGTTGCCCGTTTTCATACTCGGGCTCGCTCATCTGTCTCCTTCTTAGTCTTTTAATTGATAAATCATACGGTTTGATCAACGTGTGGTTGACGCACCTTAGAAAGTTTGTCATGGCTATTTCCCCGTTAGTCTCCACCCATCGTTGATTATCTTTATTGTTGAAGTCAGGAACCCACATATAATACATTACCAGGTTGCCGCTAGTCTTATTTTGCAGCCAGTTAAGGCCGCTCGGGTAGGCCCTCAGGGGATATTGAGACAGGAGCACTTGTAAGCCCCACGGAAAAAATCGCTCCTTTAAGAGGGAAAAGTCGGTTGAACCAAACATGGTAGGGTACATCTCATGAATGACATGATTAGATCCATCCTCCATTCTACGGCGGAAGCGTCTTTGCTTCCTTGCGCTGACGCTCTCGTTTACTGCAGGTGGAGGTGGTCTTATGACCGGTGTATGAGCAGGTGCTCCTGGAGAGCCTGTCGGGGGAAATAACACATCCAAGAGCTCTTGGATGTGCACCTTGGATGCAGATGGTATTGACAAGGTTATGACGGGGTTGCCCCTCTTGGTTTTATTAAAAAGCTCGGCAAGTACTTCGTCATTTATGACATTAATTGGATTTGTGAAAGACCTTTTCCGCATCAATGTTTTGTCTTTATAGGTCCTAAAGAACAGTTCGATAAGGATTTCATGGGGGCGACGTCGGATGATGCCCTGGCGAGTAATAGGTTGTATAATTAGCTAGCACCTTGACGCAGGTGAAATCCTCTCTGGTCGGGCTAACCAACCATAGGTCGAAGTTATGTGTGTGTCATTGGCATATGTCCGGGTTCCACCCATAATTCGCCTGGAACCTCCTCTCGGGTTGGTTTGTCCTTGGCAATCTGATGCCAAGAAGAGCTGCATTCAGTGGTATTCAGTAAGGTGTCTATCATGCGATTAATCTTAGCGAACACCCAGACTTCATGGGGCATGGAGAATTCGGGCCATTCACCATCTACTATGAACCGTGAAGTATGGAATGATCGAACGTCTACTCCACGGGCTTGCATTTCTTGTATCATATGTGTTCTGTATTTACCTTTGTGGGTTTCGTCGCAGGAAGATGCATCTGAACAGTCGGTCCAGGCGCTGGTGCAGGGAAACCTATGTACATAACTCACGTGTGACGTGGCATATGCTAATTTGGTCTCTATAGTCACCTGCCACACCTCCCATCGGCGCAGCGAGTATGTGGTGACCTCCGCATAGTCCATGAGGATTATGGCTACGATCCCAATGGAGGCCAGTATGTAGAAACCACAAAACAAACATGATTGCGTCAGTGGGTACCGTTTTTGTCGTCTGGTCTCTAGAGGTCTCTGTTCTATCGTCGGTTCGTCCACAGTCTGAGGTAGATTCCCTGGTGGTCGCGAGTCTGCCGTCATCCCGCCCTTCTCTCCCCCCTTCCTTTTTTCCTGTGGAGGAGAGAGCAAAACGCTGGACGAGGAATAACAACAAACTCTGGTCAAGTACACCTGCTTACTCTACCTCGGAGCCTAAGGAATTTTCCCAATAGGCTCCTGAATAGTCTTCTTTTTCCCTGAGGAGTGCTACTCTCCGGGTCCTCTAGTGGTTGGCTGGTCACTGACACCTGGGCGGTCCTAACCTGTCCGCGGTCACCTCTCACCAACGTCAGTTTCACCGTCAGCTGGAACTGGGGTAGTGGGGAAAAAGTCTGAGGTGAGAGCAGGGTAGAGTTATTTCATTCACCCAACAGGTAATATCTCGGTCACGCTATGGAGTCATCAGTGTCACCCAATCCATTTCTCCTTTTCCCGGCCTGCGCCCCAGGTATGGGACTGCATGTTTCACAAAGGTGCCTCCACCATCTGGAGGACGACATTCTGAAACTCAACCGTAAGATTTCTTGCTGGCCATTAATGGGAAAGGGCCTCACGACGGGTGCGGATGCAAGGTGACCATAGAGTCACCTTTAGTGCCAACTGAATGGCTAGGCGCTCTTCTCTGCATGACGGAAACTGGCTCATAATCATGCTCTGCAAAGGAGACAGGTTTGGGGTCAGATCGGGAGTGGAGGTGTACATTCCCCAGTCCTGCCCCTTTCGTGTCTTTTTTCTGAAACCCAGCCTCTCTGAGTCAGAAGGGTGTAGATCATTCCCTCCTCGTAGGAGGGACAGGCCGCTACATAGGCCAAGCTTAGTGGTCGCGGAACAGGGAAGGAGGCCGTCACTGGTCGCTGAACACGAGCAGTCGCCTCTGAACCCCACCGGATGGTCATAGCGCCCCATGGTCGTTCTGAGGCCGTACTCGGTAAAGCAAGGCCCACAGAACATCAGGCGACAGAAAGGAAGACCCTCTCTGGCCAAACCCACGGGGGGTTTGGCGGCAATTGGGGATCGAAATTTGTTAGGGCGATCCTCGGGGTCGCCCTGCCAGATACATCCCGAGACGGGTTGTTGACATGCTGCGCACGTCCCCGGGTAGTATCTTTGCCACTGCAAGCGACAAGTTCTTTCCCAATTGGAAACAATGGTACCTTTCAGGGCCAACGCTGTTACTCAGGCTTGCGCCGACCCAGATTTTGTCCCCCGAGCAGCTGAGCATCCATACGGCTTGTGTTGTGTGTATGGTCAGGTCACCGATGTCAAGTTCGAGTGCGGGCTTTGTGGGATAAGGGCTGGCCATTCTAGATTATTCTCCTAATCTGTCTGGGGTGAGTTTGTCCGAACTTGGCCAAGTGTACTACGTTACCTGATTGGAATAGAACCTCGTCCTGGCCCTCACACTTGGTCTTCAGATTTCCTGCCTCCGGGTGTACCCGTGGTGACCCACACGATCTCCTGGAGAGAAGGGGGGTCTGTATCAGGGTTTTGTCTGTTTTGGGTCTCGCAACCTTGGCTCCTGTAAGAACTTCAGTGACCACCTGATAGGCATTGTCAGGTGGCACTTTAGTGAATCGTCTTCTCCTTCCATCCCTTGGAAATATCAGAGAGAGTTTGGCCACCTTGAATCGTCTGGGCCATTAGGTCAACCTGTCTATTACCATCTGATGGAATCTCTAACGGTGACTATTAACATGATTCCAATCTAGGTACATAGAACGAGTTATTTCATGATACGGTCTCCCATGTGCATGGGCGAGTGGTTCACCCTATACATTGGTAAAATCTTTGTTTTCAGTACACCTGCTTATAGTACCCGCTTTGTAACAGTAATCACTGTGTTAAGTCTTGGTTCTTAGAAGTGTTGTTCTTCTTAGCTGCTAAGAGGCCCCGGCATTTACACTATCATCTGAAAACGTTCGCATTTTTGTAGCCCATTCCACCATGGCACATTGCTACCCCCAGGTAAAACACGCCTTTAGCTGTGTCATCAATGCAGGTATCGACCAAAATCCATTGTTAAATCAAGCTGGTCTTGTATCGCTGTGGGAGTTCGCGCATAGTGAAGGATTAATTAAATGTCGGGTGGAGTGAATCGCTTGTTTCCATGAGGTTGTGGACTAATCGATTCAGAGAGAGCTTTGGAACCCCATCACGGGAGATTAGTGGCGGTTCTGCACCTGTCTAATTCCAGCTGTTCTAGCTCCTGGATGGTTTGAGCTTTTTGATCTCGGGTTAATGTATTCCAATCTGGGTACATAGAACGAGTTATGGAATGTGTACTTGGGGCGATCCGACATCATTTTTGAACCGGGCGAAGTTCCCTTTACATTTGTACTTCTCTCAGTTTCTCGGGTTCTTGAGGTTAGTCTTGGCTACCTGGTCTTGGATCTGGGTCTCGGTTAACCTCCTTTAGGTAAGGTTCCTCTTGCATAATGGTAGGTCTTTAGCGCACCTTCCAGAAGGGCTTGAACCGATCAGGCCACAGTGCTTAATTTCTTTTAACATTACTTGATTCCTTCGCTAATTCAACGGAGAAAAGCCCACGTGAACATGCCCTGAGGCTGAACGGACAGGTCTGCTCCTGTGTCTACTCTGTAGCAGCCCCTTTAAAATCTGCTTTAAATTTCCCCTGTCTCCCAAGTCTGAACACTCGACCTGTGGTTCTATGATCATCATTTCACTTCCCCAGTCCTCCTGCTGCCGTAGACTGTCCTTGTTTTCCTCCTTCATGGCCTGATAGGTGGCGTTAATTTCGACTGCAACGGGTCTTTTTAAAGCTGATGGTAAGTTTTGACTGGGGCCAGACACGGTCTGTCCGAGTATTTGACTTCTGTCCTGACCTCAGAAGCAGCGTGGGGTTCTCTGGGATAAGTCTGATGTTGTTGTTGTCTCTCTGAGGATAAGTCTGATGTTGTTGTTGTTTCATTTTCTGAAAAATGTCGTGCTGGATCGGTCAGAATTTTGAGGGAACCATGCTCTGCAGGGTGAAGAACTGGATGTCCGACTCACCCTTGTAACGCCTCAATGGTACTTTAATTCCTTGGGGCCTATTCTGGCTCATCCTGACTGGTTGTGACGAGTAGCAGGTGCCCAGAAACCGCCTAATCTGTCGGTGGGATCCTCTGTTCTGTTTGGGTGACGCCGGGTTAATTCTGCTGGGCTGGGGTTGTCTGCTCGCTGGTCCAACGCTGGGTTTCTCACATGGTTCTGTAGGCTTCATCTCTTCTTACTGCTCCTGTTCGGTACCAGTCAAGATCCGGTTGATAGGTTTGAATCCTTCCATGGTCAAGTCGGGGCTGTCCTAACACTGTGTTGGCCGGAGCCCTGGGACCACAGCTGTCTGAAAACGTTGCGCATAGCCCATTGGGCGGGCTCAGTGGGATGGACAGGATTACTACCCCGAGTTTGGTGGGTCGCTAAAGGTGGTCCTTGGATTATAGGGTAGCCTATACCAGGTCGGTTCCTTAAGGAGCCTGTCGGGGTTCATACTGTCTCCTAGCTATGGGCTTGGCTCGGGAAGGATTAATTAAGATGGGCGCGAGGGCGAAAGCTCACGCTTGGGCCTCATGGGTTTTGGGATGGATCAATCGACTGGTGCCGTCCTGGCCTTTGTCTCTGGGAGTTGATTAGAGGGCGGGTCATCGCGATAATCTCCAGCTGTCTAGCCAGCTGGTGACGGCTCTTTTTGTCTCGGGTTTAATCGGGTGGGATTGTCTGGGGCATTCCTCCTTGAATGGTGTACTGTATTCTCTCATCATGAAGTCGAGTTCCTCGCTTGCAGCTGTCTGCGAGGTTAGTCTTGGCTACCTGGTCTCTGATCTGGGTCTCATGTTAACCTCTTTTTAAGCTATTTTATCACTAATGGTACACAGCTAGGCAATTAATCTATACAGAATGTGACACTTGAACTATTGACAGTGTATTTCTTTTAACATTTAATGATTCTAATACTTTCAGGCTTGATTTTTCCGTGAGAACAGCCCTGAGGCTGAGGACAGGTCTGCTCCTGTGTCTACTCTGTAAATGGCCATCCCTTTCCAACAATCTCAACTTAAATTATCCTACTGTTCTCCCAAGTATACTCTCTCAACATCTCTAAGATCTGTGGTTCTTCTCCTGACCTCGGCTTCATGGTCTGGGTTTGTCCTCCTGCTGCTTCGTGTAGAGTCAACAAGGGACCTTGCTCATGGCGGGTATCTGATCCGGGCTTTCACCTCGATTAGGAATCTGGTCGCTGATGTGAAGTTCTGTCACCGGGTCCCGGAAAGTCCGCCCTGTAACGCCTCGGTTGGTTGGGGTCGGACGGGTCCGCTACGCCTGGCGGGATGGGGTGTGGGGTTTGGGAAAGTGTCGAGGGCTCTGGACGAGGCCCACATTTGGTACTCTGTCCGTCCTTAAGGCACAATAGTATGTTCAAATGACGGACTGTTTTTCCCATGAGTGAGTGAAAGCGGCCTTAGAGTCGGGGATGGTAGTTCAGTGGTTCGCCGAGGGAGGCATTATGAGGTAATTGGGTTCGTCCATTCTGACTAGTTCTATGGCGTAGAAACATGGCATCGTAGGCCTACTAGGCATGATTGGATCATGAGTGCGTTTGTCCTCAGGCAGGTCAGTGGAAATGAGGGTTGTTACTTTCCCGGTCACCACTGAGTTCTGAGCGAAGGTCCTTGGTTCCTCCTCAGCTCTTCTCGAGACTCTCTTGCATGCGGTCCCCTGTCATTCGTCGGATTTCTAAAGACACGCCACTATCATGATGGAGTTAGCGCTGGGATTCACCAACATGCAGGGGTGTTCTATGGCTAAGTCCTGCAACCTTGTCTGGAGGAGGGTCAGCTGACCTTGCCCTCCAGTGGGATGCTAATTTCACGTTGGGCGTGGCCGGGTAGTCGGTTCAGTCTGTCTGGGGTGGTCTTTATAGGCCAGGTGGGTTCTCAGGACTCCATGAAGTCCCTTAAACTTCCCGGTCCCTGTAATTATGGGGTTGGGCATCTTCGCTGGCCTGCGTGGTACGGGTGTACGTTCCTCATGGGATGACTGGCATCGGAGAATTCTGACGCCTGGCCCATCTTTGGGGACTGTGGTTTCCTGGTCTAGTCCTATGGATATAGGTTTAGAGTATCATCTGGGAACTGTTTAACAAATCAAATTGGTATTAGGTTGTGGACTCTTTGCTGTCTTGCGTCTGGTGGTGTGGGTACACCGGTAGTTATTTGTTCTTTGATTTAAAAATAGAAGCCTATTTTCAACGTGTTACTTGCAGCTGTCTGAAATTTAGGCTCAATAGATCAACCTTCAACAAAACGCCTCATATGAATCAGGTCACTAATCAACTTCAAGTCAATATCAAATCAAAGTCATCAAATTGACTATGAAAATTGTATTTTAATTTCAAATTAAATAAATCAAATCAGTCGAAAATCAATTAAACTCGATAAATCAAATCAGTCAAATCAAATTAAACTAAAGTTAGTCAACAGAGTCTCAAACTATCAATCTAATTTATTTATCTTTACTGGTTATGTTCCTTGATCCTACAGCCTAGTCGGATCACACCTGTTCAAGGTAGTCCAACTCGCTGGAAATATATGTTATCCTATTCAGGTCTGGGTATATTTTCCTGTTTAATAGGACATCCGAGTGTCCATAAACTGCTATTCTGATGTTGATATCATTTAGGATGAAGCACAATGCATTTGACAACAGCCTGTTGGGAAGAGGGGGGGAAAGCAATGTAAACAAAGCTCCAGCATGGAACCCACTGCAGCCTGGTTGGGGTCAGTCATATATTTATTTCCACATGTCCTGGGGGAACACAAGGATTGTTTATCCAACACTGCCAGATTTATAGTAGATGGTCAAAACAACACTGCCGTTATTACAATATTATTCACGCCACCCTGCACATCAATATGCACAATAATGGAAGAGGGAGACCAGTATCTTCCATCTGAGTGAGTAAAGTGGGACGTCACTTCCAGCCGTGGTGACGATTTCAGTGGTTCGCCCTATTATTTTTATTTTTTTCCTCTCAGCCTCCGCCAGACCCGCACATCTCTTCCAAATAAGGCTGTGATCATGCACACACCTCTTACTTTGTTTGAGGGAAATCCCAGAAGGACAGTGGAAATGAGTGTTTTGTTAATTGTTACAGCCGCAGTCTGGTCTGAGAAGCGTCACTATATCCTCCAATCACACCCACACACGCCAGTCGGAATAAATGGTGATACGCCCCTGTTCATTCACGGTTAGTTATTTAAAGACACGCCACTATCATGATGGAGGTTATCCAGCGGGAGCCTAACTCATCGGCTTGTGTTTAAAGTTTTGTAATTAAACCTTGTCTAAAGTACTAGGAGTTTTGTGCCTTTTTCGTCCCTTCAGTTCCTGAGCCTTTATCGCACTGAGGGATCAGCTCAGCTGGGCTTTGTGTGCCAATAACGCATTTTTAGGCTGGGTTTTGACGGGAGACGAGCGTAGAAATTTACGCCTCTGCGGGTTTTCCAACGCTAGGTAACTCTTCAACCTATTGCGCATGATTTATTCTCACTCCATGCTAACTGCCTTTAAAACGCCCGCGTGAAGTACTTCTAGTTTTAAAGGATTTCCTCCTCTCCGGAACTACCAAAACGCTGAAAATCGATCGGTACTCAGTCGTTATGGATACGGTTCCTTTTCCAGGAAAAGGATCAGATTACGGGCTTCGATTGCCCCGATAAACAGGTGGAGTGCCTCGTGAGTAGGGCAGAGGACAGATAATGGGTGTTTGCCCGCACGGGTGCAGAACATAGTTAGTCCGAATGCTCCCGAAATCACCGGTTACCTTCTGGCTCAGTAAATAAATCAATTCAGTTCGTTTTCACTGGTTTCATACAGTTTTCGTCGAAATTCGTGTGTTTAACCTGAGAGAGAAGAACGCCTCCTTGTGCTCGGGTTAAAATAAGATTTCAAACGTGAATCGTTATTTTCCATTTAATTAACCGCGATGATTAATTAAGGTATGATACACAAGTATCTACCTCTCAAGTCCCTGTTCAAGCGCCATAAGAGAGACGACGTCGTGAAAAATCAAATTCGCCTCAATAGACGGAAAGAAAGTCATCAATCAGTCTTCTGTGTAGGGGAAACCAGGAGAGGAGGAGGGGGAACGGGAACTACAGAGGAGAGATAAAGGAGGGGGAAAGGTTTGAGGTGCACTCACACCGGTACTTTATTGAGGGGAAACCTTCCTAATGACAGACCTGTAGATAACTGTCGAAGAGCCAAGGATCGCCAGCGCGGCCAGGTTACTGGTATAACCTGTCGCACTGGAGAGGACGCGACCAACGATGCCCTGTCCTCTCTTCGATATCGGTCAGGTGGGGGAACGGGAAACCGACTATATGATTCCGCGATCGCTGGGGAACACAAGGATTGTTTATCCAACACTGCCAGATTTATCATAGATGGTCAAAACAACACTGCCGTTATTACAATATTATTCACGCCACCCTGCACATCCATATGCACAATAATGGAAGAGACCAGTATCTGGGACGGTCCATCTGCGGGGAGTGACGTCACTTCCAGGGTGACGATGTCGTCCGGCCCCTTTACCTCCTCTCAGCCTCCGCTCAGACCGCACATCTCTTCCAAATAAAGGCTGTGATCCACGACACCTCTTGAATATGTTTGAGGAAATCCCAGAAGGATTTCAGTAATTGTTACAGCCGCAGTCTGGATCCAATCACACCCACACACGTAGTCGGAATAAATGGTGATACGCTCACTCTGTTCATTCACGGTTAGTTATTTAAACACACATGCCTAGCGACGGCTATCTCCGAGCGGGGAGCCTAACTCATCGGCTTGTGTTTAAAGTTTTGTAATTAAACTCTATTAATTACAAGTACTAGGAAGTTTTTGCCTTTTCGTCCCTTCAGTTCCTGAGCCTTTATCTTCAGCTCAGCTGCCAATAACGCATTTTAGGGTTAAGCTGGGTTTTAGGACGGAGACGAGCGTAGAAATGTACGCTCTCGCCAAGCGGGTTATTCCAACGAGCTAGGTACTCTTCAACCTATTGCGCACTGATTTATTTACTTTATGCTAACTCCCTTTAAAACGCCCTCTCGTGAAGTACTTCTAGTTTTAAAGTTTCCTCCTCTCGGAACTACCAAAACGCTGAAAATCGATCGGTACCGCGTTAAATGGACGGTTCCTTTTCCAGGAAAAGGACGGCCAGATTACGGGCTTCGATTGCCCCGATAAACAGGTGGAGTGCCTCGGTGAGTAGGGCAGAGGGCAGATAATGGGTGTTCGCGCGGCACGGGTGCAGAACATACAGTTAGTCCGAATGCTCCCCGGGAAATCACCGGTTACCTTCTCTGGCTCAGTAAATAAATCAATTCAGTTCGTTTTCACTGGTTTCATACAGTTTTCGTCGGGGAGGGTTCGTGTGTTTTAACCTGAGAGAGAAGAATCCGCTCCTTGTGCGTGAAGTTAAAATAAGATTTCAAACTTGAATCGTTATTTTCCATTTAATTAACCGCGTATTGATTAATTAAGGTATCATACACAAGCCTATCTACCTCTCAGGTCCCTGTTCGGGTGCCATGTTAAGAGAGAAAGATAACTATAGGTAATTTTTACATTCATAACTTTTTTAAGATAAATGATATCACCGTTAAATGTACAACCACCGGCTCAGAACGGACAGAACCTTGAAGATCTTATTTCTTGATGTGTTGTCTCTTTCCCAAGTGGCTCATATCTAATCCTTTTCACTCGCCTTGTGTAATCAAGTAAATGTATGGAGGTATCGCCAAACTTAAAAATCGGGTATCCCAGCGATCTATATTTACCTGCCTCTTGTTTAACCTTCCTGTTACCTTCGGGTCAATTTGACCTCATTCGATGTTTCATGTTTCAGGTTCCTTAACAATTTGACCCCAGGCTGTTTTTTTTCACTGTCAAAATACATAAGAAATATCAACTCTTTTTATATATTAAAGGGCTATTTAGGTAGTCAACAAACAAACACAGTACCACACTTTCAAACTTGGGAACAATATTAATTTAACAATTTTCTGAGGTTTTAATTACAGTCAAATTGACTTTAGGGCTAAAATATGGCTAGGTAAATGCGAAGGTAACAGGAGGATTAAGTGGTAATCTTTGCTTTCAGTCCTGGTTTCTTTAGAATTCTGACCAGTGTATACTTCCATCTTTTGAGACAGACTGTCTCCAGTATTTGTTCCCCGGTCTGTTTTCACACACACACACACACACACACACACACACACACACACACACACACACACACAGTTATTAATAGCGCAAATCTATAAATATTGCAATACTTTAATGAGTGGTCCACAGGCTCAATCACCATTACATAGATAAAAGTAGCAGTTTATCCAAAGATAGTCTTTGTTATATGTTTGGGTTTTATTATTTTATGATACTCAGGTTTTGGAAACAGACTTCGCCACTTTTTGGGCCTTGGTTGGTTCTCAGGTGACACGGCCCTCGTCAATGAAGTGTCCAGACAGTCAGGCAGTATGACCTCATGGGTCCTGTGACTAATGCCCGACTGAACTCGCTGCATCCCCCGGAGCGCCATGAGGGCCGCCCGGTCGTCCAGCCTCACGGTATACATGGAAGGATGCGTCGAATCGCCACGAGTGCCATCGCTACTGTACAATACCTTCTCTCCGTTGGTCTTGGTTCTATGAATCCAACTCACATTCCCATCAATGATTAATATCACCCAGAGGACACCACACGACACCGCTCTGCGTTTCGTCCACACAGCCTCAACCAGGCCTCACGTGGTGCCGGTGGACACGGCCGGCCGCATGTAGTGACAACGCCCCATGACGGTAGCAAGAGAGACGACGCACGGGAACCTAATTCTGTCAGCCTCGGGTGAGAGACGGAAAGAAAAGCACTGCAATCTCTGTAGGGGGAACCGGGAGGATGAGCCGGGAGAGGGGTGGGGGGGAACGGGAACGGGTACGGGGAGAGGAGAGGATGAGAGGAGGGGGGAAAAAGGTTTGAGGTGCGAGCTGCTCACACCGGTACTTTATTGAGGGGAACAATCGCGTTCTAATGACAGATCTGTAGATAATCATCGTAGAGCCCGTCGGCGGCGCCTGCTTAGCGCCGTCACCGCTACCATAACCTGTCGCACTGAGAGGACGCGACCACGCCACATGCCCTGTCCCTCTTCGACGAACGGTTCGGTCACGTGTCTCCGCGCGCGCCAGACGCTCGAGGGGGAACGGGAACCCGGATGAAAGTAAGACCGAGTTAGAGAGGAGGCGAGACTGCACCCCCATATGATCCTCCGCTGATCGCTCGCCTGGATGGTCACGCTGTGCACAGACAGTGGTAGCTACATTCAAATGCTGCACCCTGGATGATGATCGATCTCCATGAGAGAATGGCCCACAATCTAGTCTCCTCCTAAACACGCCGAGGTTACTAGGCTCTAGAGCGGCTGGCGGCTTATTAATATTCTTATTCTTAGGACAACCCGCTGACGAGGAATGCGCGTGAGTCCCTCTCTGGTCCCGGAGCTAACCACGTTCGGCCGAGAGCCGGAGGTCTACCAGCTGCAGCGATATTCTTTGTACAAAAATGTCAGTTACCAGTGTGGAGAGGAATCAGTATGTCCTGAGGACGATCAGTGTGTAGCCGTGGCAGATGTCGCTTCAGACTCACCTCGGGCGCAAGTGGGCTCCGCTGGTCTCCTCGTTGGGTCTCTCGCTGGTTGACGAAGTAAGAAATAGGGACTCACAAAAGTAGGTCCACGAACCGAATGTAAAGTTTTAAGACTGCAAGGCAGCCAAGTATTTTATTCAAAAGGAAGAAAGAATAAAATGCTACAATTATTAATGATTTCTCTCGGGAGCCTGACGCAAAAGTCACAAGAATTTAAAAAACTCTTTTTCTTCTAGCCTTTCAGAAAAGAAAGAGAAGAAAAATAGATTAAAGAATGCCAGGCCTTGAGTTCTTCTACTATCACTTAAAACGCAACCTCTATGAAAACCTCTTTTCTTTCAAAACCTCATTTTCCAAAAAGCCTCCTTTGTTTCCTCTGTTCGTCACCTTATACCTCCTCGCCCTCCTTCCCCACTTTCTAAATTACTTTAGGCAAATGGTATAATTTGTTTCTTTATTATCAGTTATCCAAAGCAATCCCACTACCTCACACCTCTCTCGGATTAGCCACAGATACTAACATCAAACCTGAATCATGCCCAAATCCAAAACCCCTATATGCTACAAACAAAATAACATAAACTATTGTCCTTGAAACTGCAACATAAACAGGAATAATTTCAACAAGTCATATCACATATTTTTTTTTTTTTCCCATGTTACCTACTAATCACCTTATACCCCTCCATTGTCCCAGTGTCTCTTCCGCATCATGTCACCATAACTACATAGTCCAGAATCAAATCGCTAAATGTCTATGGAGTTATGATTACCCATCAAGTCCAATATTCCGCTCAGAGATTAAATTGTCCTGACCTGGCCAGCAATGTACAGCCGGGTCTTCTTTCAACCCTCTGCACCGGGTACTGAGTTCTCTCGGGAACCCCTCTGCAATTAATTACAATTATCCTGCCCAACAGTCTGTTCGAAGGTCAGCACCGGGACGCTACCTGCCCCGAACTGCCTGGGAAACAATGTGGGTGGTTTCCACACTGTCGCTGTGCTGACCTGTCAACTTCTCTCGGGCCCCAGCATGAAGCCCCACACTGCCTCGATTTCCGCTGCCCCGCGGTCCTGGTAGTGCCACGCTCCGGCTGGCTCTGCCCAAGAGGCAGGTCAGTCAGATTCTCAAATGCTGGCCTTGGTGGATCTGTGACAATTGTCTTGCTCCCCAGGTCGAGGTCGGAACGTCACTGCACGCGCTGCCCGGCCTTCAGGAAGACGGATCACTGGTCTCTGGTCACAGGATGCACATGCAGGGCTTCTCTTCATATCCAGGCTTCGCTTGTGTGGATGACGCGAACAGCCCTGGACCGTTTACTGATTCATGGTGTACCCATTCTGGGTGGAGGGTCGAACTTGTCAGCACCTACAGTGATGTGAGGTTAAAACAATAAAACACAAAGGCAGGTTAATAAAGAATATATCAAAGAAAACAGAAAGCTCGTTTAGAACCCTTCTGTTGACCACCACGCATAAGTTCTTTTTTTTTTTTTTTTTTTAGTTTTTCAGTATCAAATGGAAATCATAATAAAAAATTAAAAATATTAAAAAATTAAAATAATGAAAATTAAAATAATAAAAAATATTAAAATATTAAAAATGAAAAATAAAAAATTTAAAATTAAAAATTAAAATTTCAAATTAAATTAAACATTAAAACAGTGAGGGTCTTTATGGCCAGGTTTATAACAAATGATTCTTATCACGTATCAATTCATTGTGTTTCCTTAATAGATACTACTACATCAATGATTTACTGAAATTTGGCTAAATGACATAATGTGAAATGGTGAAAGTTAACTAAAAGAAAAAATATAGAAGGACATGCACTGGGTTCAAAGTAACTCCTCAAGTATAAGGTCATCTCTGTGAGAGAAACAAAAGGTCAACAGGTCGCCTGCCCTCAAAATTCAAAACAAAAGAGTTACCCGCTTCAAAACATTTACTATTAACTGGCAAAAGGATATAAAATTAAAACAAAACAAAATCCACACATTCAGCTTCCATCAGTCGTCTGCTAAAAATGTCTGAACCTGTCAAAATTGTTGTTTTAACTGTCGCCAGGAGATCCTGCTCAAGAGAACCGCCCCTAACACCCTCTTCTCTCCTCGCGCCTCGGCCCTGTTCTTAAGGAACATTTGTGGAAGGCGCTACCTGTTCATTTAGTACCAGGTAACCACCTGGGAGACTACTGGTCCGCACGTACGATTCCCGGCTCGCACTGAATGCAGTGCCCCATGGGAGCCATCATGCACATTTTAACACCGAACAGTATGATAATGGTGTGTTTTGATTATTACAACATATCCTCAATTTTAATGACACCGGGCTAAGGGTAACAAACCCACTTGCAGGAGACCAACTATGGCCCCCAATACCACCACAATCAGAATAGGTATCAGATATTTCAGCCACCAGAAATATCCTGATATCACTCCGCTCAGGCCAATGGTCTGCTGTCCCCACCTTTTACGGTGCCCCACATAAGCCTGCCGTCTTCCCCAAATGGTCAGGCAATGGGAGGGCTGAAGCTCATCACTAACTACCCATAGCTCCCACCGTAGCCCCTTCAAAGGGTCCTGCGGTGGTATCCTCGCTACAGTGGGGCCTGCTGTGGTAATCGACTCTAAGCAGCATGCTAGCCAAACATGTTCATATTTAAACCCCTCGAATTTGACAGGTTCACAGAAGGCCCCCAGGGTAGCCGCATCGCCTGCTATGGATCGCGGCTCGAGCTCTAGCAGCTTACCCGGCTCTTACTGTAATCTTAATAAACTCTGATTAACCCAGCTGGTCCGGCAATCTGCACTGGACGGAGAACCTGATGAAACTCTCACACGCCTCCGAAATGCAGATCTTCCGTTAAAGGATCGGCCTTCTTGAACCACAGACCGTCGATTTTTAAAGTGGTTTTCATGCCAATAGGGTTTGAAAATTTATTTGAGGATACAGCCATACTGAAATATGTATGCCAGTAACCTGGCACAGGTGATTACTGCATTTCTAGGGGAGACCGACCCACTCTGGATAAGCTCCTCTACAGTTCTACCCCTAAATATCTTTCCATATTTGATACCTCCGGCTCCAATTAAGTTTTCATTTACCACTCTGGCTTCTATCATACTGCACCCGATCATCGTGGAAGAATAGCAGCGCTCATAGTTGTCGACCTCTGCGCAAACCGCCGCCTCAAAATAACCATATATTTCTCACACCGGGCTTTGTACTGGTTTGGTACAGCCTACCAGGCCCAGTTCATAATGTATAAACGGTTCGCCTCTTCGCCAACATGTTTAAATAGGACTGCAGGTGGCGCCAGACATCCTTGCATAATCTAGCTCAACGAGGAGTTCATGATGCACGCAGGGTGATTCCGTCAACCAGATCATACCGATGGCCAACATGAATAGCGCCCATTGTCATGTTTGAGAAATATTTCAATTGGCAGCCTATGGGGTCTTTAATGGGTTAAAGGTATTGGTAGCAAAAGCATGGTCCTAATAACGCTGTCTCATTAGTAACAGGCCCAACCCATGATAACGGTTTAATCCTCCTTTAAATTACCTGGATGATTGTCTGTGAAGGCCCTCCACATTAAATTAATGTCATTCCCCACAGTCAGTCTTGTACCCTGTGGTACCTGGTTATCTAAATACTCCCTTTGATCCAGCAATAAGGTTGTAACTGTTGTCTGCTTGCTACTCGCTCACCATCTGTCTCCTTCTTAGTCTTTAATTGATAAATCATGGTCGTTTGATCAACGTGGTGGTTGGACGTATTTTAGAAAGTTTGCCGCGGCTATTTCCGTTGTCTCCACCCATCGTTGATTATTCTTATTGTTGGCCAGGAACCCATATAATACACATTACCAGGTTGTCAGTCTTATTTTGCAGCCAGTTAAGGCCGCTTTGCAGGCTCCTCAGATATGAGACAGGAGTACTTGTGTTCTACTTGAAAAAAATCGCCCTTTAAGAGGGAAAAGCTGTTGAACCAAACATGGTAGGGTACATCCATGAATGACATGATTAGATTCATCTCCATTCTACGGGCGGAAGGCTTTTACTTCCTTGCGCTGACGCCTGCTTACCGGTGGTAGTGGAGGTGGTCTTATGACCGTGTATGAGCAGTGCTCCTGGAGAGCCTGTTTGGAAAATACATCCAAGAGTTCTGGATGTGCACCTGGATGGATGGTATGATAAGGTTATGATGTCCTCTTGGTTTTATTAAAAAGTTCGCAAGTTCTTCGCCATTTACAACATTACTGGATTTGTGAAAGACCTCATCAATGTTTTATTCTTATAGGTCCTAAAATGTCTGATAAGGATCATGGGGTTTAATGACGGATGATGCCCCTGCCGAGTAATAGGTTGTGGTAATTAGCTAGCACCTTGACGCAGGTGAAATCCCTCTCTGGTCGGGCCAATCACAACCATAGGTCGGGTTATGTGTGTCAATATATGTCCGGGGTTCCACCCATAATTGCCTGGAACCTCTCGGTTGGTTTGTCCCTGGCAATCTGATGCCAAGAAGAGCTGTATTCAGTGGTATTCAGTAAGGTGTCTTATCATGCATTAATCTTAGCGAACACCCAGATTTCTCATGGGGCATGGAGAATTCGGGCCATTCACCATCTACTTTTCATGAACCGTGAAGTATGGAATGATCGAACGTTTCATCTAATGGGCTTGCATTTCTCTTGTATCATATATTCTGTATTTACCTTTGTGGGTTTCATTTAGAAGATGCATCTGAACAGTCGGTCCAGGCGCTTGGTGCAGGAAACCCATATGTACATAACTCCACGTGACGCAGTATATGCTAATTTGTCTCTATAGTCACCCGCTACACCTCCCACTTCCACAAGAGCGAGTATGTGGCATCTCCGTGAGGTCCATGAGATTATGACATGATCCCAATGGAGGCCAGTATGTAGAAACCACAAAACAAACATGATTAAGCGCTATGGGTACTGCTTTTGTCGTCTGGTTTCAGGAGGTCTCGTTCTATCAGCCTGTTCGCCCACAGTCCAGAGGTAGATCATAATGTAGTCTGCCGTCATCCGCCCCCTTCTCTCCCCTTCTTTTTTCCTGTGAGTAGAGAGTAAAACGCTGGACGAGGAATAACAACAAACTTCTGGTCAAGTACACCTGTTATTTACCTCGGAGCCTAAGGAATTTTCCCCACCAGGCTCCTGAATAGTCTTCTTTTCCTGAGTGAGTGCTACCTCCGGTCCCTCTAGTGGTTGGTTGGTCACTGACACCTGGGCGGTCCTAACTCTGTCTCATGGGTCACCTCTCACCAACGCCAGTTTCACCGCTGAAACTGGGTGTAGTAAGGGAAAAGTCTTGAGGGTGAGAGCAGGGCAGAGTTATTTCATTCAACAGGTAATATCTCGTCAATGCTATGGAGCGTCATCAGTGTCACCTGAATCCATTTTCTCCTCGCCTGCGCCCAGGTATGGGACCGCATGTTTCGACAAAGGTGCCCTCCACCATCTGGAGGATTTACATTCTGAAACCCAACTCGTGAAGATTTCTGCTGGCCATTAATGAAAAAGGGCTCACGACGGGTGCGGATGCAAGGCATCCATAGAGTCACCTTTGAAAGCCAACTGAATGGCTAGGGCGCCTTCTGCATGACGGAAACTGGCTCATAATCATGCCTGCAAAAGGAGACAGGTTTAAATGATCGGGAGTGGAGGCACATCTCAGTCCTGCCCCTTTCGTGTCTTTTTCTGGAACCCAGCCTCTGAGTCAGACAGATCATTCTCCTCGTGAGGGACAGGTCACACATAGGCTGCTTTAGTGGCCCGGAACAGGAAGGAGGCCGCCACTGGTCGCCAATTTGTGCAGTCGCTTCTTCTGAACCCACCGATGGTCATACGCTTACGGTCGTTTGAGTCGCATCAAAGCAAGGCCCACAGAATATCAGGCCAATAGAAAGGAAGATCTTCAACAAACCACGGTGGGTTTGAAGCGCAATTGGGGATCAAATTGTTAGGCGATCTCGGCCTGCTGATACATCCCGAGATCGGGTTGTTGACATGCTATGACGCCTCGGTAGTATCTTTGCCACTGCAAGCGATGTTCTTTCCCAATAAACAATGGTACCTTTCTAGGGCCACCGCCAAGTTACCAGGCTTGCGCCGACCCAGATTTTTGTCCCCAGCAGCTGAGCATCCATGCAGGCTTGTGTTGTGTGTATGGTCAGGTCACCGGCGTCGTTCGAAAAGGGCTTTGTGATAAGGGCTACTCCCAGATTATTCTCCCAATCTGTCTGGGGTGAGTTTGTCCAACTGGCTAAAGTGTACCACGCTACCTGATTGAAGAACCTCACCGGCCCCACTTGGTCTTCAGATTTCCCACTGGTACCCGCTGCCTGGTGACCATACCTGACTCCTGGAGAAGCAACTGTATCAGGTTTTTGTCTGTTTTGCCCCAACTTGGCTCCTGTAAGAACTGATTTAGCTTAGTGCCATTCCGGTGGCCTAATCCAGTCCAGTGGAGCTTTTTTAAATGACCACTTAGTTGCCTGACCGCCTCTGCCACCTGGTGTGATGGGTACAGGGACGGACCAAAACCAAGCGGCGGAGCACCCAACACGCCATTAACCCATTTGTTCTGAATGAGACCCATTATCATTCTCATGGACACGGCTCCGCCATCTACCAAATGGTCTCCTATCAGTTTGGCCACGGTTCGTCCGCTGGTAGCCTGGCACCGACACACCTACATGAGAAGCTGGACCCAAGTATCGGCGATGACCAAAAATATTCGTGTCCTAACTTTAGCTCTATGCGGAAAGGCCCATATGTTCAACCAAATGGACTTCGGTCCCACACATATCATCAATTGTTCTACGCTTTCTTTAAACCCATCCACCATGGCATATTGCTGACATCGGGATCGGACTTTGTGTTGTGTGTTTTATATGTATGGATCATTTGTTCATCAAAACCTTCGAATCTTCTGCGACCCACATGCCCGCCTTCGTAGATCAGTACTGTCTGATGGGCATCGCCAGGTGGTGCCTGTAACGCGCCTCCACCCGTGGAAATATTTCAGAGAGAGTTTGGCCACCTTGAATCGCCCTGGCCATTAGGTTAACCTGTCTACACTATCATGATCGTAATCTCTCACTGCGTGACTATTAACATGATTCCAATCTAGGCATGAATCGAAGTTATTTCTCAAGATTAGGACTCCACAATGTATGCACAGTGGCCACCTTTGCATTTGTAAAATTCTTTGTTCCAGTAATTAACTCTTGAGTACCCGCTTGTAACAGTAATCACTGCCGTTACAACTCTCAACTTGGAAAGGTCTTCTTCTTCGCTGCTAAGAGACCCTTCCAGAAGGCATTTACTTCTGTTGTTCACGTGCTCGCTATTGCGGCCTGTTTTTTCTTGACAGCACCGCCATTTTTTATAAGCAAAGCCCACGGGCCAGCCTATCAGCTCCCCAAAGCTGTCATCTCCGTGGAACAGCAGTGTGATGGAGGGTTTGGGCATGACTGGAGCAGCGGGTTGGTTATTTTTCGTTGTTTCACGATCTGTCCCTCAGTCTGAAACTCACTGTGTAATTATGATCATCATTTGCCACTTCCCACTCCAAAGTCATGGCTTTGGCCCTCACGTTTTGTTTAAAATTTTAATGGTTGAAAGTATGTAGAAAATTAATTTCTATCTCCGCAACTTCTTTTAAAGTTGGCCAAAAAGTTTACAGGTCAGACACAGTCTTTTCTCGCCCGGTATTTGACTTCTGTCCCCACCATACATTAGAAAAACATGGGGTCTTGGGAGCCTAGGTTTTGAAGTTTTCACCTCCTCCCCACATTACGTATTCTGCGTTTGTGGTGTGTTTGCATTTTCGCTCTTTTCCAAGCATGCTAGCAATACGGAGTTTTGAGATCTATAACCCAGGCTCAGGCACCAACTGGATGTCTCTGGGGCACCTTTCCTGCCTCAATTCTACCTTTCAACCGTGTAATGGGGAGAAGCTTTTCATCATCCTGGGAACATGGCTAAGGATTTATTCGAGGTGCCCAGAAACCGGCTTAAATTCGTATTTGACTAGGATCCGGGAAATCAATGAGTTTCTGTTTGTAAGGAGCTGTTAATCTTTCCTAGAGGAGATATTTTTGAACCCCAGGGAAACCAACCTCTCAAATATCTCATATCCAGCCAACCTGAAACCCCGCCATAGTCTCGCCAAGACTTCGCTGAAGCATGCAGATGTTCACCTGAATACTTGGAGTGAAATATACATCGCCATGATATTTCAACCGGAAGGCCCTCCAAGTTTTGACCACAGCCTGAAAAACGCTCGCATTTTAGCCCATTGGCAGTCGGAGCCAACGACATTTATCTACCCCCAGGTAAAACACGCCTTAGCTGTGATCATGATCAATGGCATCACCAAAATCCATTGTTTAAATCCAGCTGGTCTTGTATCGTTTTCATAGGAGAGAATTCGGAGAAAAGGGAAGGATTAATGAATGTCAGCGTCGGAGTACGATCGTTATTTAGCTCAAGGAGTTGTGGACTAATCGATTGGTGCTGGCCTGGTTTTGGGAACCTATCACGGGAGATTAGTATGGTTCTGCACCTTTTCGGCGTATAATCTCCAGCTGTTCTAGGCTCCTTGATGGTTTGTCCGCTCTTTGATCTCGGGTTTAATCGGGTATTGGATTAATTTCATGGCATTCCTCCTTGAATGGAATGTGTACTGGGGCTGAATCGGAGCATCATTTTGAACTGCGCGACGCTCGCTTGAGTACTTTCAGTTTCGGGTTCCGGGAGGTTAGTCTTGGATACCTGGTCTTGGACTGGGTCCGGCAGCAACTTCCTTAGGTAAGCTATTTTACGGGTATAATGGTAGGGTCTTTAGGTCGCTAATTAATCTATCGCGGCCTTGAACCCCGATCAGGCCACAGTGCTTAATTCTTTTAACATTACTTGATTCCCCTCACGGCTAATTCAACGAGATTCTGTAGTTCCTGTGAACATGCCTGAGGCTGAAACGGATAACGCCCTCAGGTTCACTCTGCAGTCAGCCCCTAGTCCAGCGCTCAAATTTCCACTGCCTCCCAAGTATACTCTCTCAACATCTCTAAGATCACCGTGGTTTGGGGCCCTCGTCCCAGTCCTCCTGCTGCTTCCGTAGACCGTCCTTTTCCTCCTGCTCATGGCCTGATAGGTGGCTGCCGACTGGGGTCTTCGGCCTTTTCGGCGCTTGATGAAGTTTCTAATTGGGGTCGGACGGTTGCCCTGTGGCTCCCCTGGCGGTATTACACCGGGCGGAAGGTTGGTCGGTTCTCTGAGGGATAAGTCTGATGTTACAGCACCTCTGAGGGCTAAGTCTGATGTTGTTGTTGTCTCATTACTCTGAAAAACCTGCAGAATGCGGATCGGGCCTTCAGAATTTCGTGGGAACCAAGGCTCGCACCGGGCAGAAGAATGCGAGTCCGACTCACCCTTGTAACGCCTCGGGATCAGGTACTTTAATTCTGGGGCCTATGTTGTGGCTGACCTAACTTCTGTAAGCGAGGTGGGCAGTATAAGGAGCTACTTTTATCGCAATGTCAGGAGCCTGTTCCGGGGTTTGGGCCCAACGCTGTAGGCTTCAAATGTATAGCCAGGTTGTTCGTCATTGGTCCGACGCCGTGGGTTTTGACGGGTTCTGCACGGTTTTTATCTCTTCTACTGCTCCTGTTCGCACCAGTCGTATCCGCCGGAGAAGAATCCTTCCATATCGGGGGAAGCCGGGGCCGTCCACGTGTGTTGGCCGTATGGAGCTGCCTGGGGAACATTGAGCCTCGCTTGCGTCACTGTTCATGGGCCAAGGGTCTGTGATGACAGGATTACTCAGCGTAGGCTTGGTGGGTTTGGGGCGGTCCTTAAGCAGGGGTAGCCGGGCTTATACCTCAGGTTGTTCCAGGCAGAGCCTGGGTCATACTGTCTCCAGCCAGGTCAGCTCAGGATGATTGCCCCGGAGATGGGCGCTAGAGTGGGGCGCAAAGCTCACGCCATGGGCCTCACGGTTTTGGATGGATCAGGACTGATCGGCCTCGGGTCCCACTGTGGTCTCTGGGAGTTGAGGCCAGAGGAGGGTCAGCTGCGGCAGTCTCCCATGTCGGGTAGCCAGCCAGACGGACGGTCTTATGTCTCGCGCCTGGAGTGGTGGGGCGCGCTGGGCTTAGGGGTAGGTATCTCTCCCTCACTGCCTCGACCTCAGTCGACTTGCAGCTGTCTGCGTAGGCCTCCCTTCAGCTGGGCCTTCATAGGTTTTGCTGGGGTGCCCACTAATACACAACAGCCACTAGGCCGACCTATACAGAATGTGACACTGACCATAAATTGTATTTAATTCTTTATATTTAATAAGTATCACGTTTCTAGGCTTGAATTCGCAATCTTTAACTGAGTCGGAGGAACAGTCACCCGTGGAGGAATTTCTATTAAATGGCCATCCGTCGTCTGAACAGAGTCTCAATTATTTATCCAAACCCAATCTAACTTTATTTATCTTAATAAGTGATAAATGCAATTGATCCTATATATGGCCTCGCTCTATGTATTAGACTCATTAAATGCTGTAGGGGCGAGTGGGTTCGCCTAACATTCTCCCAGACCCGGTCATGGTCTGGGTTTGTAGAGTAGGGTTCGTGTAGAGTCAACAAGGGACCTCAGCCCTAGGCGGGCCCATCTGATCCGGCTTCACCCCATTAGAATCTAATGTCCCTAGTGTGAACGTGTCTGTCACGCCGGTCCCGAAAAGTCCGCCTCAGTGAAACGTCCTGCTGGTTGGGGCTTAATGGTCCGCCTACGCCTGGCGGGATGGGGTGTGGGGTCAGGTGTCATTCAGGACGGAGTCTGCTGTTGGTACCCCTTAAATCCTTAAGGCACACTAGTATAATAAATGACGGGCCGTTTTCCCATGAGTGAGTGAAAGTGCCTGAGAGTCACATGGTAGTTCATGGGTTCGCCTCAAGGGAGCTATGAGGAATGGCCCGCCCATTTGACCAGTTCCATGGCGGTAGAAACATGGCATCAGAGTTCGGCTTCAAGGCATAGATTGGATCATGAGTTGTCAAGGCTTGTCGTGGTGGCCAAGTACGTGTAGGGACAGTGGAAATGAGTAAATTGTAAACAAAAATCAAATTAAACTCGATAAATCAAATTAAAGTCGATAGATCAACTCAAAGTCAAAAAATCAAATTAAACTCGATAGATCAACTCAAAGTCAAAAAATCAAATTAAAGTCGATAAATCAAATTAAAGTCAAAAAATCAAATTAAACTCAATAGATCAAATCAAAGTCAATCAATCAACTTCAAGTCAATCGATCAAATTAAACTAAAGTTATTGGTCATTTAAATTTAAACTATCAATTAATTTAAAGTCAATAAAGTGTTTAATCGAACACCATAACCTTCTTAAAGGGGACCTCCTATTTCAATGTAAAGTCTAACTTGCTTTGGAAGTTAATAAATAGAAAACATAAAGGATTGTTTATCCTATCTAGGTTATATAAGTCGATAACTATGACGCTCGAAAGGGCGATAAACTGCCGTATTCGTGATATCGCTCTGTGATGAAGCACAATGCATTGACAACAGCTCGTTAAAGAGGGGGGGAATAACGCATTTTAGGGTTAAGCTGGTTTAGACGGGGACGAGTTGTGAAATGTACGCCTCGCTAAGCTGGTTATTCCAACGAGCTATACTTTTCCAACCATTGGCGCACTGGATTTATCTACTCCATGCTAACTGCCTTTAAAATCACCATGAAGTACTTCTAGTTTTAGCGATTTCCTCTCCGAACTACCAAAACGCTGAAATCGATCGGCACCATGTCAATGGTCCTCTCTTCTTCAGACCAGGACTCCGGAGCCAGTGACCGCCAACACCCTTCTAACCGGGGTCAGGATAAGGAACACATTGGGAGACATATATCAATATCCTATCAATGACCATTGATCTAAGCAGGCAGGTTAAAACACATGAATCCAGGCATTTGAATCACAAGAGGTTATCCCGCCTGGTCTTGCCTTTGCTAATCCCAGAAAATTCGGCATTTGTCCTTCACACCTGCCCCACAAACTGGATAGCGGTCAACATGCCCCACCTGGTTCTGTTTGTCGGAGGCTCTGCGGGCAACGAGGCGGTTGACCAGCTGGTGCGTCGATCACAAATTCACACTAGCCAAGCTCAAACGTAATACTAGACGGAAACGGAGGACCGACGCTGAAAGGAAAGTCAATCGTAGTTTGTTTTTTCGAGAGTGTTTAAATCAGAAACCCACGGTATATATGTAGTAATGACCGTGATACTTTGGTATTTGAAATGTGTGGCATGCCTCTTCGCAGTTACCAACTTTAAATTGTTTCCGTGGTATCAGTGACATAAGTTTCACTTCTTTGTTGCATCTTGTTACTGTCATGGAACGGCCATAATTGAAGGAAGCTCAGTTTTTAATTTCTGTGTATATATTTCTTGGGAGTTTCTGATCCGGTGAGGTCCTGGGACAGGGATGTCAGACAGTAATATAAAAAACACATTTAAAAAAAAAGGTTATTTTGATGCATGCGGCTATCATCAGGTGGTGCATTGTCGATGGTCGTGTAAGTGAGGAGATTCAATCTTTTACCAGAAACAACAAAGATCACAGTGAGATCGTGGCTGTCTTGTCTGTGTGAAAGAGAGAGCCAGCGTAAAAGGGAAGGACACACCCACAACTTCCTGACAGGGGCAGGACCTTTTTTGCCAAATTGGGATTTAAGTGATTCCAGAGGAAGTTGGTTTCCTATTGCAACTTCAATAAAGAAGTATAGTTTAGGTTTCTCAGTCTGGGAACCATCTCTTTTATATGGCTCTGATTTTTATATTCCAAGTCATTTATATACCTGACGGATCAATAGTTCGCCAGTGAAACATGTTGAAGAATTGGAAGACCTCTTTCGTCCACTCAACAACATCTCTGACACATTAAAATGTCAGGCACCGCCCTTGTTAACCCTCCTTATTACCAATGTAAATAATTTGACCCCATTTAAAGTATAACGTTTCAATAAATAAATGATTGACTTAATTTTTTTGCTTCATATTTTACATGACTTTTCCAATTTATTATTGGGGGACAACTGAGTAACATAAAATTCACATGATATGTTTCTAATGTCCTGTACATATCTTGTACACATCGGGTACTCTTTTTTAAATACCGAGCTCAGGGTTGTTTTCACTGTGTAAAACATAATAGAAATATTAACATTTTACACACATTGTTTTGTTGTTTTGGATGATATTATATATTATATCAGAGGCCCTAACCTTCTTATCAAGTTCAATAACTGACATTTGTGATTCTTGATTTTGTTTTACGCGAGGCACGGCTTTCTTTTCTCTTTTAACGGAGACACCATCTGCTTCTAAGAAGTGCCACGTTTCTTTCCTCATTTTTAAAATGAATGCTGTATTATCTCCCAAGCCCCTCCTCCCAAAATAACACGTTAAAAGAGCCTCGCCAATCGGCTCTCTTTTATGAAATAACGTTGGACCATTAACATTTTGATGACTCCCCAAAGGGACGGATGTTATATGAGGCCTTTTGTTGTTGTTGTCAAGCAGCAAAATAACTTCCTACCGGATGACACATGATGAAGTATAGTCGCTGAAAAGAAATATATATATATATATATATATGTATGGCAGGAATTTTTTTTTAATTGAGGGACACCATATGCTAAATGTAGTTGTCATTTTCACTTTTTATGCGAGTACACAACAGCTGTTTAAACGCGGTAATTAGTGAGTTAATTACAGGCAGGGAGGCTGACGTTACCATTATCAGAGCCTTCGCTGTAAGAAAAGTAATGTGAGATTTTACAATGAAACCGTTAAATCACTACACTAAGATACCGTGAATTGACAATAGGTTATATTCCGCTTACCACATTGAAACACTCATAAATATATATTCCAGCCAAAACAGTAAATTAAGCTTGTATTTTGTAAAATACAGTTTGTTGTTATTAATTAAACAAAACATTGCACTGATAATTGAAATACGGCCGTAATATGAACAATAACCATACCGTATTCTTTACATTCATAATTTTTTAAATACATTTTATCAATCAAGAATGTACAAACCACCGGCTCAGAACGGACATATAACCTGAAGATCTATTTGATGTGATGTCTTCTTCCCATGTTCATCTCAATCCTTTCACTGCCTTTGTGTTATCAAGTAAATGCATGTGGAGGTATCACAAATCCTAAAAATCGGTATCCCAGCGATCTATATTTAATTAAGTTCTTGTTTAACCCTCTGTTACCTTTTCAATAATTTGACCCCATTCAATGTTTAATGTTGAGGTTCTTGGGGTCAATTTGACCAGGCTGTTTTTCACTGTAAATAAACATATAAGAATAACTTTTATATATTTAAATTAATATTTAGGTCGTCAAACAAAACATAAAGTACCTCACACTTAAACTTGGGAACAATATTAATTTAATAATTTTCATGTTTTAATATAATAAATTGACCTGAGGGTAAATATAAGTAAAATGAAGGTAACAGGAGGGTTAAACACTTGTGTTTGATTTGCTGTGCTAAACCCCAGTAACTATGCGAGCAAGCATGATATAAGCCCATCAGCAGGTCCTGGTGATTGTCACGTCTGATTGTTATTGGCATACCCAGCACGCTATATCTGTTCACGAATCCTGCCTCCAGTAGTCAGCTGTTCTGCTTATTGTATGCGTAGATGTTGGGAAATATTTTCGCTCCAGATTTATTTAAACGTTTAAATCACTTTGATGGTATTTGACCCCGAGGCCGGCCGGCTGAAGCTCGTCAGGTCTGTGTCCCGAGATGTTCTCTTTGACTGACTTATTTTTCAGATGAGACAAGTCTAACGTAAAGAGTAGTAAGGAAAATGACCAAAACCAGGACACATCAATATGACTAATACCTCCATGGACTTTTGATCTGAGGACTGTGTGTGAGCGTCAGCACTTTCATCAGCACACATAGAAGAGAAGCTGATGTGCTTTGGACCAACAGAATGGCAGCTCGTCACCACAGCGGTCTCCACTGGGCGCGGCGCTACTGACCTGGACGTGCCAATCCGCGGTGAGTAAATGAAGCTCGCCGTGCTACATGGTTAAGCCCAGCTGGGTTAATTAAAGGAGAGCAGGAGATCCAAACGTTCTATTAGGTTTCTAGTGAATTGTAGGCCATAAACAGCTAAATGGGACACAAGTAAGGGAAACGCAACAACACAATGGTTCTACACGCAAGATGTAAGATGGGTTTAATGTTTTTCTTCTTCTATAGTCGCTCCATTTGTTTAGATGCAGTCAGGTGATACATTGTTTAACACCTACACTTTCCCAAAAAACAAAAAAGCTTCAAAACAAATGCTGCAATAACGGCTTTTTTATTGTCCAAATGTTGTGTGTGTTAAAAAAAAAATGATTTTATGGTGTCTTTTTGGGTGGAAAATCATCCGAGTAACGGTTTGATCAAAATGAAAATGAACTGGGAGTTATGTTTGAATATCTTTTGGCAAATTATGTAAAGAAATGCGATGAAAATCCTACATTATGAAGACAGAATTTTTTCCCCCACTATTTACTGAACAAGGACATCGTCTCCGGCGTGGAGCAGAGTATGGAGGACTCAAAATGACTTAAGTATAAATAAATAAATAAATAAATGCATGAATAAATGTATAAATAAATAAATAAATGCTTAAATAAATGTATAAATGAATAAATAAATGTATAAATAAATAAATGCTTAAATAAATGTATAAATAAATGAATAAATACAGGAATGAATAAATATAAGTTATAAATCAACAGGACATCATTAAATACATATATTTCTACATTTCTGTATTTCTTCAGTTATTTATTTCTCTATTTATGTGTCCACACGTATTTCTTCATTTATTTATGTGTGACATTTACGTGTCCGTATATTCAAATGAGCTGGGTGGTCCGAACCTCTGTCTAAAGCATGATTGGTCACAGGAGTGTGTTGTGCTCTATTACTTCTACCTTGCACATGTTGTTGAAGTTGGCACGCTCAGCTAACCGTTAGCAGAAGTGGTCGTTTGCACTTGGCAACATGGCATTGTTATTACAAGCCATTTCAAATCAATTGCGATCTTTAGCAGACGACTTGGAGAACCACGTTCATGAGGACATTCTTCAGTGTCGGCTGGATAAGGTGACAGACGACTTGGCTCAGCTCGTTGCCAACATGGATGTGGAAGTTGACCAAACAGTGTTCGGCAGTCTGGAAGAAGCTGCCCGCCTACTTGGCATGTTCTCGGAACCAGAGGAGGTGACCCATGGACGTCCATCGTACATTTTACCTCCAAATATTATCGGCACATCTACTTTGGGGACATGCCGCTGGGGACATAGCGCAGGTGTTCGGAGGTGCGAAAGAACCATTCGCGGAGGATGGTACAGTGGAATAAGGTAATGTCAAGTGTTTTTTCTGGTTTCATTTATTGTCTTTTAAACGTGGCAATATATCTGTTTGCAAATGTACGTTGTTTTTATCGATGATAATGTTATGTTCAAAAACCTATAGGCTAAGACGAGGAACTTCAGGATTCGTTATAATAAAGTGGCTTTAATAAAAAACATCGAAGTTGTGATAGAGGTTTCCTGAGCTTTCACAAAACACAGTCCACTATTGTCTTTTCATTTATTCCTACAGCACATAGCTGGGTTTAGACTAACAGGAACTAAAGCACACCCGGTGAATGTGTTTCAGATGAGGCTTAAGATCATCTAAATGTTAAACTGCTGTATACGACAGACCAACGTACATCTTGTGATCATTGTGTTCTGTTTGTACTGTGAGTTAGGTGACATTTCTTTTGTTTTCTCTTTTGACGTTTGTCTTGTTATTTTTGATGACCAGAGTCCATGATCTACTAACTCCATTGGAGGACAACGATTTGGATGAAGCTGTGACTCAAATTCGGCGGCAACATCCCAACACTGGATTCAAGATGATGGTTGGGCATTTGAATGCACAAGGCATACGTATACAAAGTATGGGACCGTAGTCACTATTTGTTCGTTATTTACCTTTATGCTGCAATTTTCCTCTGTTTGATTGCTGATTTCTGCATAATTTGGTAAAAGGCAGCTTTACTTAGTAGACCTACCAGTATAGATGCTGTGCTACTTTAGAATTTACTGTAATATTGGGGAATATTTTACTTTTTTCTGTGCACCATATTTGTGCATTGTTTTGCATATTATAGGACAGCGTGTCCAGGAATCCATGCGGCGTGTGGACCCTGGTGGGATTTTGGTGCGCACCCTTCAGCTGAACCCAAGAAGACGCCGGAGGTACTCTGTACCAGCCCCAAACAGTCTTTGGCACATTGACGGAAATCATAAACTGATAAGGTATCAAACAAACATAAACCAGATCAAACATTTCTCAAACATTTACTTCACTGTAGATTTTACTACTTTAAGAAACTTACTACCCAGTATACTGTCTATCCAGAGAGTTGCAAAGATACGCCCATGTACAATTTTAATTAACCCATCAGCATCACTGCAAGCCAGCCTTTGATTTATCCATTTTTTTAATCAATCTTATCTATTGGATTTGTTTACAGTCAAGCAGTGACTTTTAGTGGTACTGCTATTGATCTTTGCTCATACCTTTCTATTTCAGATGGCGTATTGTTGTGCATGGTGGTATTGACGGCTTTAGTCGTTTAATCGTGTTCTTGAGTGCCGCCACCAACAACCGAGCAGCAACAGTGTTAAGAAGCTTTCATGAAGCTGTCGGTGTCTACGGTTTGCCGTCTCGTGTGAGGTCAGATAAAGGTGGGGAAAATGTTGCTGTTGCACTACATGGTGGAGAACAGAGGACTGAACAGAAATTCACACATTGCTGGCCGGAGTGTCCATAATCAAAGGTACCATGATCATCCATTCAAAAATGTATCAAAATAACACCTGTAACACTGTAAAAGATGGCAAGATGAACTTTTCTATGTTTGTATACTGCCATTAAAGTTAGTAATCAGCTGTTTCCTCCTGCTTTGCATCAACAAGAACTATTTCAATGTATTTCAACATCCTGTTGAACTTTATGTTGAAATAGTTTGATTATTGAACTGTAAATATTGATTGAGGAGTTGTTAACTGTGATCAGCTAATAATCCAACAGTGTTAACCCTAGACTAACCTATTTATATTGCAAAGTATGAAGAAGCGCTTTGCTAAAGTAGATTTTAAGTGGCATGCAGTCATCTTACCCTTTTTAAAAGACTAACACAATTATTTGTAATATACCGTCATAGTAGGCAGACTAAATCATGTCTTTCCCCATTAGAATTGAAAGGCTCTGGAGACGCTACAACAGCGTGCATCGATCTCTTCTACACCATCTTCACCAACCTTGAGAGAGAAGGCTTTCTCAATCCTGACGATGAAATCCATCTCTATGCTCTGCACTGGTGCTTTTACCCCACGACAGAAACACTTTGAGTTTTTGCGGGATGGCTGGAACTGCCGCAGAGTGCGCACCGAGAAACCAGTGCCCGCTGCAACTGTGGAGTCTCAATGAACGTGATGGACAGCAGGACCCAACACAGGTTTGAATTTATTCAGTCATTTTATTTGTATCTTACTTTCCTACATGGGACAATGTAAACCTGAACCCCACTTTATCCAACATTACACATTACAAAGTACATGCATCAGAAGCATGATGTAACTAAGAGGCCTGTACATGTGGATTGTTTTTATTCTGCATAGCATGGGCATTTGCTAAAATGTTGTGATCAAACAAGGAGCAGTGTTTTAGAGATCATTATTGTAATGGGAAAATATATTAATCCCATAATGTTTTATAAGTTCAAACATCTCTAATCATAAGTCTAAGAATGTAAAACTCACATCTCCTTTCCTACTAAATGTAATCTTTGCATGAGAAACAAAAGGCAGACAGAAGGCTCCTCAATTCAACCTGACATTTATTGGGGCAGTTCTGTAGACATGTTGACAATAACTTAAACATCTCTTTTGGCTGGACAGACCCTTCAACCTCCACCCTTTTTACTGCAGGTTGACATGGAGTTTGGAGTTGACTGGACTGGGCCGTGTGGTCATCGTCGGCCTGGTGTTGTGGTCCCTGAAGTTCAGCTGCAACGCACACTAACTGAGCAGGAAGTTGACAATCTACCAGACCCTGATGGCCCTCTGTCCAATGTGTTGGAGGTCTTTGTTCAGACTGTAGGCGTCATCTCCGAAATGCTCCAGTAAAAGTCTGTCACCAGCTGTAGTTTAAATAAATGCTCTGGTTAAGCATAGTTGTGAAACCAGTGTTTAATTGCATTCTTATTTCCTGAACACTTTTGTTACACATGAATACGAATTGTAACAAGTAAAAAAAGAAGTTAAAGCTGGCACTATTTTCATAAACAAGCTTTACTGAACTTTAATAGATTCTTTTATAGATATTTGTCAAATTATGACTGACAATCTGAATGCTCGGTCTCCTTTTGTTGACAATTAAAATATTTTACAAAAACAGGAAAACAGATGACATTTCAATTTCTTTCAAGTGTTCTTACAGTTAACTAAAGACTGTCAACTGATGGAACATTAATATATCGAACATTAATATATAGATCTATACACACACAATTATAATAACAGATGTCAATGTAAACATGGTTGTGCAACAGCCTTGTACAAGAGGCTACAATTACTGTAAGTGAATACAGTGTTATTTTGATGTACAGGCTCCTTAGACTAACCCAAACCCAGTGTCATTGCTGTGAATAGCAGCAAGAAGGTCTCTTTCGAAGTTACAGTACTCTTTGTAATGTCCCGGAAGTTTCAGCTGGTGGAAGCAGGTGGAAGAAGTGGGGAAGTTGCTCTCCACCACGTTAATATCCAGCTCGTGTCTGGGAAGCACATTCCATCCTATCCAGAACTGCAATAGTTTCCCAAGGATGCTTGTAGATGCTTTCAAAAAAGAAAAAAAAGGCAATATTTATTTAATTGCTGAGAAGGATGTTACATCAACCATACATGCGATGTAAAAATAAAGACCGTACTTAATTTGTGCTTTGGGTTGGTAGTGTAGCTGAGAATTCAGTTAAAAAGAAAAGTCGAGGAAGCCAAACTGACTCGGATAAATAACCTTTGGGGAACTATTAAAAGTTTCTATTAATTTACCGTTCTGAATAAATGTGCGAAGGAATCCTGTGATCCGACAGGTATCCTCCAAAGAGACATCACTGTCTTCGTCCTCATCTTCTGTTGGCCACTTTATCTTCTCCAAGACCATCTGACGGATTGATTTTATACTATCAGTTAACAATCGTTTCAAAATGAACAAGCGAATAGTGTAATTAACTGAAACCAATGGCTTCCAAGGAGTAGAACATGTAATTTATGAGAGTAATTTGTGCGAGTTCAGAGGAGTGTTTTTGACTTAGTATCAGGGGTCACTGACCTGTGGTGTGCACTTTAAGTCAGATGCTCTTGGAAAGAGGAGGGGAATTGTCTTTCCTCTGTTAGCAAAGGCCAGATCAATGTTTCTTTTAGTCCTCTGCGTAACTGTTTAATTTGTCTTGAGGTTCTTCCAAGGACCTGCAAAACATTTGCATCACAAAAAAAGCAAAGCAGTTTACTAATCATGAACTAATAGCCTCTTTGTTAATTAGTAAACCCAAAATGCATCTGTGTAGAGCACAAAAAGGACAATGTGAAATACAACATCTGAGCTTTAACTCTGATGAGTTGGTCTGATATAAATGATCTGTTAAGTACAGATCTGAATACTCACAGCGTTTGTCCAGGAGCCATCTTCTGTTCTCAGATGAGACTTGAGGCAAATCCCAGGACACAGCCAACTCATTAATGCTGACCTTTTCTTCTGTACCCTTCAGCTAATAATGACAATTGCAATAGATTAGAATTTCTGATTTCTTAAGACTTGCACTATATTTATAGTTGATACAACAAATAGAGGACAATTTGTCAATCTTCCATCATGTTGCTGGTAACACTGAGGTCTCAAAACACATGCCAGATAATGTAATTCTTATCACTTTAACAGCACGTGAGCAATCTTTTAAAACTTGCTCTGAAAACACATTTTACATGATGACATCAGTCACTATAATTGCATGTTTAAAAGAGATATTCTTACGTTTATAGTTTAAATATTGCTTCAGCACCCTGCTGGTTCAAATTAGTAAACTATGCGATTGTAGGATTAAAAATATCTGAGAAATGTCTGACATCAGTTATTACTGTTATTGTCCTTGCCCCACATTTGTATCATTAAAATCTTACTGGAAAAATGTTTCGTACCACTGCGATTGTCTCACGGATATCAAGGTCAGCACAATCCTTAATGTCTATCATGGCTTCTTCCTGGGATCCACCGAAGAGCACATGCAGGATAGCTGGGCTGAGTCCTCCAAGGCATGGCCCATTATGGAGGAATGAATGACCAATCATTCGGCCGGCAACAACAACAAAATCACTCTCCAAAAGGCAATGTGAAGTGGAGGGAATAAGATGATCTTGTTCCCCCTCGAAAAGAAGAGCTCCTCCTGGTACTTAAATTAAAAGAGAAAAAGTGAAAGAACATCAAAAGGGCAGAATGTAAAGGACATAGATATTTAAACTTTCATACGGAATTAGTGAGGAACTATTAATCAGCCACTGAATACTTTGGGTGGTCCTGTAAAAAACTTACATGATCACAGCAGCTTTGTTTTTTAAGGTTTTAGGTAGCCATCAGCTAAAGAGAATATCCACTTACCACATTTCATCTCTAAACCATGCTGAAGTTTGGACATGATGGTTGCAAAGAAATGTCGGGTCACGCCATCACCAATTGCTGGATCTCCTGAAAAAGAAAAGTACACGGTATCGACATCAGTTAAATGAATATGATACTTTTTATCTTTAGTTTTATGTGTGTAACCAATTTACCCTCGAGTGTGCATGTCAAGGGGCAAGCCCACTCAACATTAGCCATCTTATAAAAAGTAAGCACCGCCCTTTCCCTGTCCTCTGCACTGTCTCCAAGATCCATAGTGAGATATAATGGTTTTCCAGTTGCATGCTGGCTTAAAATGTCTTCTTTGAACACGTTGGCTGCATCACTGGGATTTGAAATCATTTTCCAATCTAAAAAAAGTTTTGAAATTGTTCAAATTAATACGGGAGGAATTGATAAGTTGAGAGCAACAATGTATTGCAGTACATTATGTAATGATGTAAAACACCTGTGAAGCCTCTCTCCTCAGTGGGATCCAGCTCAACCATCTCAGGAGCAGCCACATGTCCCTGAGGTGGCACGTAGTAGTTTGTGTTGCTGGCAAATCTACCTTCACTTCGGGAGGCACTTTCTGTGGTGACCACAATGTCTACCTCACCACTGTTCTGTGATGGTCTTGGGTAAAAAGACTTTTGTTATTGGGGTAGTATATTTTATATTACATTAGTCACAAAAACTCTGCCACTAGAAAAGAATGGTCGAATACATAGAACAGA
Organism: Pseudoliparis swirei; assembly: GCF_029220125.1. Taxonomy (NCBI): domain Eukaryota; kingdom Metazoa; phylum Chordata; class Actinopteri; order Perciformes; family Liparidae; genus Pseudoliparis; species Pseudoliparis swirei. The sequence goes on from NC_079407.1 coordinate 5,870,250, forward strand.
AAACATTTATAAAAAATTCAACTTCCCCTCAATACCAATATTTAGGAACATATCCAATATATTGGTATGCGTTATTGAAAACAATTTGGCTTTACAGAGATTGTTGGCATTAAAATAACAAATAGTAGAGCCCATAATTAAGACACATCAGAAGTACTTTCTTTTCATAATTTTGGCCCTGCATTTTTATTATAATTATAAGTTTATCTTATATCCATATTCAAAATGCTGTACATCTTTTTGGCAGCCCCCCCCCCCCCCCCCCCCCAATTATAATGCTTAATGTCTGATGTATGATTTCTTGAAAAATTTCACATTTTAGTTCTGTAGAGCATTACCTCACGCATTCATCACTGTGAGCCTTGATTCCTGTAAAAGGGAACTCCTCTCCACATGTTAAACAGTTCTGTGGTGGTCCAACTAATGCATTACTGCACTCTGGTTGACATGCCTGTAAAGATAAATTCAAAATGTAACACAAACTATTTTATGTGAATCTTTATAATCTGCTATTTTCATGTGGGAACCCCAATTTAAAAGTGAGAATCTTACAGGGTCGAGATTGAGATTTCTTTGGAATGGTCGGATGAAAATTGTAGCATGACCAATCTGCGTTTGGGGATCTCTCAAATGCCTCACATGATAACCCTCATTGGGACATGGTATGAGGATCAGTTGGCGACTTCGTGTTGTTCCACTAATTTTGAGCAACTCAAATCCTCCCTTGTCCGAGTTTCGGATATGCATTTAAAAGAAAAGCTCTAAAATCCTCTGGATTGGTAAGTGTGCCTGAAAATAGAAGATAATAATACAATCAACCGATCAAACTTGAAATATAATAAGGTTGAATGTTTCTAAAAGGTAACTTAATTCATGAAAAATGTGTCTGTCAATCATGATGCCTGACATACCTTGGAATGTGAGACGTTTCTCGCCTAGTCCTGCAGCAGCAAGTCTATCTTTCGTGTATCGGTTGGGGTCTAAGGATGCATTTTTATCGTCAATACAACAGAAGCAGTGCGTGTATGAATGAACTTGTGCAGGTGGAGCAGCAGCAGTTCGCCTCCTTGTCGTCGTCCTTCCTCCATTATACCGTCCAAAGAGTAAACCTCAGCTAGAATCAAGGGAAGATCGATTTCCATAACTTTAATTTCCATGACCAAACTGAAATATCAGTGTATACATAAAAACATTTTAAAATGTAGTATTCAAACAAACAATGTAAATTCCAAAGCATGCAGTATACCTTAAATTACACAAATGAATGAGATACAATAGTTTGATTAAAAGAATATACATTTATATCAATGTTTATTCTTTCAATCAAACTATTACCCCTTTTGTGCAAATGTATCTGGTTGGAATGTACATAGTGGTTCAGGCATTTGGTCAGATAGAAAGTCATCGGCCCTTCAACACGTTGGCAAGTATATGAGCAGAGAGGTGAGCTACCGGGGAACATTCGTCAAATAGCAGGCTGGCATCTTCAGGTGATTTAAAAGAATACTGTGAATTGGCAACCTTCAGTGGCCACATTACCTCCACAATTGTGCTACGTTCACACTAAAGCGACGCGATTTGTCGCGTCGCCCAAAACGCTTGAGTTTACTCGCTCGACCGTTCACCGTGTTCTCGCCATAAGCGTTGAGACGCTCCGCGAGGGGCGGGGCTTATCTCCGTGTCTGGTCTCCGTAAAGACCAGAATAACTCACCACTAGTTCTGCTTTATACTTGTTGTGGACATCCCACAAACGTCTGAACATCTAACGCCCTCGTGTTTGGGTTCATAACATTAATATCATATAATATATATATATATATATATACCCACGCAGCTCGGTCACTTTCACCGATGAAGATAACTGTTACGTCTGAAAGACTTCCGCTTCCAGCGCTACACATCTAAACGCGTGTCATTGTGGTCATAACGTTATAATATACTGTATGTTATTGTGTTCATAACATTATTGTCCTTCTTGTTCTGATTCAACAGCATCCGGACCAGTGGCGTCCCTAGGCTAAAAAACCCGGGGCTAAAGCACCGGATGTTTTTTCATTAGCCCCGAATGTTTTCAACCAAAAAAATAAATAAATTTGGTACACAAGTGGTTAACACCTCCAGGTCGCACGTGACGTCATTCACCCAAAACAGCGGAGTCAGACTGGCAGCAGGCGCAGGTAACAGCAAGCTGCTGTCTGAGGCGGCAGGTCCCGACCACATCCCGGGGCGCGCCCTCAGAGCATGTGCAGACCAGTTGGCAGGAGTCTTCGCAGACATCTTCAACCTCTCCCTGTCCCAGGCTGTTGTTCCTGAGAGCTTCAAGATGTCCACCATTGTGCCTGTCCCCAAACACCCCAAGGTAACCTGCCTGAATGACTGGAGACCCGTAGCCCTCACCTCGATTGTCAGTAAATGCTTCGAGAGGTTGGTCAAGGACTTCATTTGTTCCATGTTGCCTGCCATGCTGGACCCATGGCAATTTGCATATCGTCAAAACAGATCCACCGACGACGCACTGCCATGGCACTTCACACCGCCCTTTCCCACCTGGAGGGAGGAACTGTTGTGTGCGAATGCTGGTTGTGGACTACAGCTCAGCTCAACACTATTGTTCCCGCCAAGCTCGACACCAAGCTCAGAGGTCTAGGCCTGCACTCTACCATGTGCAGCTGGATACTGGACTTCCTGTCGGGCCGCCGCCAGGTGGTGAGGATGGCGGTACCACCTCAGAGCCGCTGACCCTCAACACGGGAGCCCCTCAGGGATGCGTGTTGAGCCCTCTCTCTACTCCCTGTACACCCACGACTGCACGGCCATGCACAGCTCCAACGTCATCATCAAGTTTGCTGACGACACAACAGTGTTGGGGCTGATCACCGACGACGAGACAGCCTACAGGAGGAGGTTGGATCACTGGTACAGTGGTGCCAGGAGAACAGCCTCGTCCTCAACGCCAAGAAGACCAAGGAGCTGATCGTGGACTACAGGAAGCGGAGAGAGAGCACACCCCATCTCCATAGACGGAGTTGCAGTAGAGAGGTCAGCAGCTTCAAGTTCCTCGGCGTGCACATCTCCGAGGACCTCACATGGACCACGCACACCACTCACGTGGTGAAAAGGGCCCAACAACGCCTGTATTTCCTTAGCCGACTGAGGAAATTCAACATGGCCGGCCGCATCCTCAGAACATTCTACACCAGTACCATCGAGAGTGTTCTGACAGGTTGCATCACCGTCTGGTACGGGAACTGCACCGCCCTGGAGCGTAGGGCACTACAGAGGTGCGGTCGGCACAGTACATCGTTGGAGGTGAGCTTCCCTCCATCCTGGACATATACACCAAGCGGTGCGTGGCCAGGGCCAAACGGATGATGAAAGACAATAACCACCCCGGCCACAAACTGTTCACCCTTCTACCGTCAGGCAGGCGATACCGCAGTATCAAGTGCCGCACAAACAGACTGAGGGACAGCTTCTTCAGTCAGGCCATCAGGCTGCTGAACAAGGACTGAGACCCTCATTAACACTACACACCAGAACATATTCTGTGAATATCTATGGCCATGGTGTATATTTTATTACATTGTTTATATATATATATATTGTATATATATATTGTAGGTATATATATATATATATATATAGTCTCAAAAAAAGTGTATATTTTATTACATTGTTTTATATATATATATTGCCATGATGTATATTCTATTACATTGTTTTATATATATATTGTTAATACTTTCTTCTTTTTTTTGTGTGGATATTGTATAGTTTATTCTCATTCTTATTCTTTTTTTAGTCTGCTACTGCTGTCGGGTGTTTTGCACATAAGAATTTCACGAACCGATTATACTTGTATAAAAGGGGATGTGACAATAAAAACTTGAAACTTGAAACTTGAAACTTGAGAGTGTTTCTATGTCTACACATTTCGCTGCTTCACTCTTCTGGGCTAAGCCCAGCGCCGTCGCTCCCATAACGCGCATCGCTCTGCCGTGATACGCGCCGACACATCCGCGCACACAGGTGAGCTCACTCACTCGAAAAACTCACTCACTAGCACCCCCCCCCCCCCGTCGACAACGCTCGCACTGGCTAAGCCCCGGATGTATCCAAATCCTAGAGACGCGCCTGATCCGGACAACGATGACTCACGGAGCAACTCAAGAGCTGATTGGCCCGAGTTGAGAAATTATTGCCTCAAAAGTTGAAATATTTCAACTAGCAGCGACAATTGCGCCGCTGTAAATGAGTCGCCCACACTGCGTTACCCCAAACGCCCCGCCCGGAAAAATGTTGCGTCTATCGCAGCCACACTCGTCTGTACGTTGACTTTTCATGGGATTCGGTAGCGCGAATAAATCGCGTCGCTTTTGGTGTGAACGCACCTTTACCGGAGAGAGACGCGCTGCTCGGCGAAGCCGTAGCTTCGCTAGCTCAGCGCTCTGATGTCTGCTTTTATTAGCATGGCTCGTTTTTGTGGAACACCTGAACACATTGCTACCATTGTACATTGTGTCTGTTAGCCGACTGCATTGATACCTTTTACAGTTATGTAGAGGCTGAGACCGATGATGACAACTACATTGATATAAGTATAGACTCACCACTTGTCCCACGTGTTCCTCTGCTCTCCGCTTGTTGGCTGGTCCGGGGTTGTTTGGACTGTTGCATAAAACAAAAAAGTTGTTTAAATCTCCAGACCATCAAAGTAAATCATCAATACAGGAAAGTGATGCACCACTTACCGGCGAATACCCTGGGGATTGACGTCATCATAGGTCCTCTTGCACCCAGGTGGTTGTGGTGCAGGTGCAAGAGGGGGTCTGGCTGTAGTGGGGCTTGGACCACCAAGGCCGGGGCCAGCCGCACCATTGATTGTCGCCTGAAAGAGGACATTTTTTAATCATTTGTAGACCATCTTTTATTTAACAACCAAACAGAAAACATACAGTCTAATAACACTCAAATTAAATGTACTATTTAGTTGAATCAAATGATATTCAAATGCCCATGTGTGGAATGAATACACTTAGTTAAATAATGTATATGTTACTGCCACTGATTTTAAATTAAGGGACATCTTGCAACATGTTGTGAAATACCTGATCAAATTCCTACCATTGTACATTATGTACATTGTGCTGCTAGCATACTGAATAGTTACATTGTTAGCTTTTACAGTTATGGAGAGGCCGAGAAAAAAGGCCGAGAGATGGATGACAATCAGGGATGGCATTTTTTGAAATAAACATGGGTTCAGGGCCGGTTTACGCACCTGTATGTTTTAAAAGTACCGGTTTAGCACCGGTATCGGAAACAAGTATCAACTGACTCTAATTTATATGTGAAATTAACCGTAAGGAAACATTAAAATGACTTTAAATGTACATTGTGAGCAGCAGTTTGACCATGACATTTTAGAAACTATTTCAATGAGTTTGTCCTTCGACAACAAATACATCCACACATTAATCAACAAACCATTTGGGCTCTTAACTTCTTCACGTTCAGCATCTTTATTCAGAATAGCGGTCTGAAGACGTGTTGTGACTGTCTTGGCTGGTGTCAAGGTCAAAGTGAAGTTAAATGTAAAGAGGTTTACATGAAGGAGTTTGATGGAACATGATGACATCACAAGGTTCTGGGACAGGGATGTCTATGGCAACATGATGACATCACAAGGTTCTGGGACAGGGATGTCTATGTGTACATATTGTAAAGCCGTCTGAGGCTAATTTGTGAGAATGGGCTATACGAAATAAACTGAATTGAATTGAAAATCATCACCTGTGGGACTCAGTGACTTGTTTCTACAACTTCTAATATTCAATTGGAGAAAAAACAATAACACAAATAATCTACATACAACCTTCAAAGACACAAATTGTCTTTCGTGAACATACCTGAGCAGGATTGTATTAAATATCAAGACACCACTTGTTTGATTTAATTATAACTGTAATACTTCCTCATATTTGGTGTATTCTGATTGCACCTCTCAGCCGGGCTGATAAAATAAAATGAATCAGCCTCCCAAGCAGGACTGCTTAATACAATGCTTAATTGTGTGGTGCTCATACTGTTGTTATTCAGCTAGTGTTTGTGTGTCTGGTGGAAACATGCTGCATTATATTTCACTTTATTAAGTCAACACAATCAATTTGATGTTAAAATATTGTGGCAACACGGGGGACTTGGAGGCAAGATTTTGAAGAAAATCAAGAGATCCAGAGACAGTGGTGGAGTAACATAAAGTGACCTTTAATAAAAGTGAGAGGGAAAAGGGGGGATGGGTGGACAGAGTCAACAAACGGTTCCTCCTGGTCGGGGTCTTTGGCCTTCGGTCTCACGCCTGGTGTGACGCGGCTCCTTTCTCCTGTGTGGGCCGAGCAGAGGAGAGTGTCCATCCTGGAGACAGATCCTCCTCTGTTGCTCTGCTGAAGGTCCCTTCCCTTTTTTCCCTGTGAAATGTTTTTTCTATTTTTTTTCTTCCTGATCCGATGTGAGAGGTCAAAGGTCAGGGATGTCGTATGTGAACAGACTGTAAAGGCCCTCTGAGGCAAATTTAGATTCATGCCACCAAAAAAGAAAAGCGATATCCAAAGTGTCTTCACCACCCAGAGGAGAGGCTACGTATAGCTATCAAGTAGCCCAGGTCGTTAGTTAACATTAGCTAGTAACGTCAGACGGCTAACTACCCACACAGTGCGTACCGGCGTCATTTTGAAATGCATTCAGGAAACTCAGAAATCCAGAGCAGATGTAGTGCAGGCTGAGGAAGCAGCAGCTGGACCATCAGAACTTAAACTGATTGTGTTGACGTGTATCATCATGTCTGACGGTGTCATCATTGTCTACCTGCTTAATGTGAATTATTATGATGTTAAAACATGCATGTGCAGACGAGGTTAAGTTCTCTTTGCTCTTTAGGGAACAGTCAGTTTAAGCCACAGAGTGACTGTCATGAAGTGAGTGCAGCAGTGTCCTGGACGTGGGGAGTGACCAGTACCAGCCTGATCCGAAGTTCATCCGAGTCCAGCGACTTCAGCACAAGAAGTTACGCTTTCAGGCAATGTGGTTCAGTCAGTATCTGTGGCTGCACTGCAGCCCTACATTGGAAAAGGTACTTTGTTTTGAGTGTGTCAAAGCATACACACCATCAAAAAGACCACTCTGGAGAAAAAGAAAGACCCAGCCTTCTGCTTAAGGATGAGCAGCGTTTGACCTCAGGTGACCTTTATGAGTCTGCTGAAGACAACCTCCATAGTGATGTCTCACTGTGCTCTCACAGGTATTATACCAGCAGTTCAATATAATTGACTTGTATATTTGAAGTGAATGGTGTAAAAGCTGCATGGCGCGTGTCTCATCAGAAGCTCATTTATTATACGTACATTTATATTATTATTTTACATTAATAACAAGGTGAGGTTGATAGAAGCCGTCTTACTAACACGTCACATGACGCTGTGTTATTTGATGAAAATACACAAAAGGACAAAGTGGCCCTTTCTTATTTATGTGTAATTATCTGTGTGTCAGTTTAGTGTCCAAAGCTGATCATGATGCTGAGACCTTGTGCGGTCGACTGTTGCTCCACCTAATCTTTTTTTAGACATTTCATGATGACAGGCAGGCACGTGCACAGACATTTTGGGGGGCAGGTGCTCAAACCAAAAAGAAGGGCACCCATCGGCCAAATGATTTTTATATTGATCGCTGTAACTTGAAGTTAGCAAGTAATTAAAACACATTGTGTCGTGAGAAGACATGAGAGCTAAACAAAATGAAATATTTTCTATTAACAATTACAATTAGTTTTTATTTACAAAATGATAGGAGCAAAAAATGCCATATAATAAACAACTTACTAACTTCGACCGCTCGGTCATGCCGTGAAATATCAAACCTCTGTAAAAAAGTTACAAAGCCTCAGTCTGATATTTCCCGGCATGAATTCACTCTGGGTTAGTTATTACAAGTGTTGTTTTTTCTTGCGTTTACTCTTTTCACCCTCTGCAATTGTTAGGGGTGAGCAAGGCAGGAACCCAAAAGCAGCACAAGGAGTTCTTTCAAAATAAAAAGGTTTCTTTAATTGTGTACTGAGCAGAACCACAGTCTGGCAACAGGAGAGAAACTAAAGATCCAACAACATCAAGGGGTGTGAGTACAGTTTAAGTAGGCAGCGTCCTAATTGACGATCAGTCCCAGCTGCTCCGGCAATCACCGCCCAGGGCAGGGAGGAGACAGCCACACCCTCTTGGTGAGCCCTAGGGTAAACACACAGGAGACAGAAGGACAGGGAAACACAGGGAAACACTGTCTTGTCTTGACGACAACATGACAGCAATGCTCATACAAGATTGATCTTTGTAAAACTGGAACAGACAAAACAAAGAGAAACATAATAATAATAATAATACATTAATTTTATAAGGCGCCTTTCAAGGCACTCAAGGTCGCCGTACAACATATTTTAAAAAAATGGACACAATTAAAAAGCAGAACAGTTAAAAAGCAAAACAGTTAAAAAGCAGAACAGTCTGCAGCAGAGCAACCAAGAGGGGAACAGGTCAGCCATAGGCCTGCCTGAAAAGGTGAGTTTTGAGGTGAGTTTTGAATAAAGTGATAGAGTCAATGTTTCTGATGTCAGGGGGGAGAGAGTTCCATAGGCGAGGGGCAGAGCGGCTGAAGGCTCGTGACCCCATGGTGGACAAACGAGCTGGGGGGACAGTCAGGTTGATGGAGGAGGCAGACCTGAGAGACCGGGTGGGGATGTTGATTTGGAGGAGGTGAGACAGGTATGGAGGGGCGAGGTTGTGGATGGCCTTGAATGCATGGAGCAGGATCTTAAAGTCAATGCGGTGTTTGATGGGAAGCCAGTGGAGTTGCTGTAGAACAGGGTGATGTGACAGATGGAAGGGGTTTTGGTGATGATGCGGGCAGCAGCGTTCTGGACCAGTTGGAGCTTATGGAGGAGTTTCTGGGGGAGACCAAAGAGGAGGGAATTGCAATAATCCAAGCGGGAGGTGACAAGAGAGTGGACCAGGATTGCGGTGCTGTTACATTACATTACATTACATGTCATTTAGCAGACGCTTTTATCCAAAGCGACTTACAATAAGTGCATTTCAACCTAGAGTACAAACTAAGAACAACAAGAATACAGGAAGTAACATTTCCTCAACATAGTCGAACTACAAAAGTACCATAAGTAAGTGCTATCTAAGTGCCACTGAAGTGCTAATCTGTGTTTTAATCCAGATATAGTCGGAAAAGGTGTGTTTTCAGTCTCCGACGGAAGATGTAGAGACTTTCTGCTGTCCTGATGTCAGTGGGGAGCTCGTTCCACCACTGAGGAGCCAGGACAGCAAACAGTCTGGATTTCGAGTGATTAGCTCGAGGTGCAGGAGGCACAAGTCGATTGGCTGTTGCCGGCGGAGCGAACGTGCGGGGTGTGCGGTGTGACCATATCCCGGATGTAGACGGGCCCGATCCGTCTAGAGCACGTACGCCAGGACCAGTGTTTTGAAGCGGATGCGAGCAGCCACGGTAACCAGTGGAAGGCGGAGGCGGAGTGGTGTGGGTGAATTTCGGGAGGCTGAAGACCAGTCGAGCTGCTGCATTCTGGATGAGCTGCAGGGTCGGATGGCCTTAGCAGGTAGACCAGCCAGGAGGAGTTGCAGTAGTCGAGGCGTGAAATGACCAGAGCCTGGATCAGAACCTGCGCCGCCTTCTGAGTAAGAAGAGGACGTATTCTCCTGATGTTGTGCAGCATGTACCTACAGGAACGCGTCGTCGCAGCGATGTTGGCCGTCAGGGAGAGTTGACTGTCGAGTGTCACCCCGAGGTTCCTGGCAGTCCGGGTAGGGGCCAACACAGAGCTGTTGAAGGTGATAGTCAGGTCGTGGGTGGGGGAGCCTTTCCCTGGAAGGAATAGTAGCTCAGTCTTGTCAGGGTTGATCTTCAGGTGGTGAGCAGACATCCACTGAGAGATGTCAGTCAGACAGGCAGAGATTCGTGCCGCCACCCGTGTTTCGGACGGTGGAAACGAGAAGATCAGTTGGGTGTCATCAGCATAGCTATGGTAGGAGAAGCCATGCGAACGAATGACAGAGCCGAGAGAATTTGTGTACAGAGAGAAGAGGAGGGACCCAGGACGGAGCCTTGAGGAACCCCAGTAGTGAGAGGACAAGGATCAGACACAGATCCTCTCCAAGTTACCCGGTAGGTGCGGTCTTTAAGGTAGGAAGAGAAAAGAGCGAGTGCAGTGCCTGAGATCCCCAGGTCCTGAAGAGAAGAGATCAGGATCTGGTGGTTCACGGTGTCAAATGCTGCAGAAAGGTCGAGAAGGATAAGGACAGAGGAGAGAGAGGCTGCTCTAGCAGTGTGAAGCTGCTCAGAGACAGCAAGGAGGGCCGTCTCTGTCGAGTGGCCGGCCTTGAATCCAGACTGGTGAGGGTCAAGAAGGTTGTTACTGTGGAGATAGGAGGACACTTGGCTCAAGATAGCTCGCTCCAGAGTTTTGGAGAGAAAAGGAAGAAGAGAGACCGGTCTGTAGTTGCTGACTTCAGACGGTCGAGCGTGGGTTTCTTCAGGAGAGGGTTGACTCGCCTCCTTCAGAGAGTTAGAAACAGCCAGTTGAGAGGGAGCCGTTAATAAGATGGGTGAGGAAGGTCAGAAGGTCAGGAGCAATAGCCTGGAGAATGGGAGACCGGACGGGGTCAAGGGCGCAGGTGGTCGGTCGGGCGGAGGTCACCAAGCTAAGAACTTGATTGGGAGACAAGGGGGTGAAAGAGGAAAGAGAGGGGATGAAGAAGTTAGTGTTGGTGAGGTGATAGAAGATGGATTTGTAAAGGAGGAGCGTATGTCGTCTATCTTGTTTGTAAAGTAGTCGACAAAGTGGCTCGGCAAAAGGGTGGAAGGAGGAGGGGGACAGGGGGGATCAAGGAGGTTGGAAAAGATAGAGAAGAGTTTTTGGGGTTAGAGAAGGAAGACTGAATTTTGGTCAGGTAGAACGAGCTTTTGGCTGCAGAGATAGAGGAAGAGAAGGAGGAGAGGAGAGATTGATAGAAGAGCAAGTCTTCCGCTTGATTCGATTCGCCATTTTCTTTCCGCCGCAGGGTGGCTCTCTCGGTGCGCACCGAGTCCGACAACCACGGAGCCGGAGAGGATTTCCGAACCGGTCGTGTCTTAAAAGGACAAAGAGAATCAAGAGATGAAGACAGGGAAGAGAGGAGAGTGTCTGCGGCAGAGTTAGGATGCATGAGTGAGAAGCAGTCAGTTGAGGGGAGAGCAGATAGGACAGAGGAGGCAAGAGAGGAGGGACAGAGGGTGCGAATGTTGCGGCGTACAGGTGCAGAGTCTGTAGATATGGGTGGGTTGTCAGTACCAGAGAGCGAGAGAGAGTAAGTTGGGTGTGAGTGAAGGGCGGAGGCGGTTGATATTTCGGAGGTGGAAGTAGGCAGACCGGATGGTGGTGTTGATGTGAGTGTGGAATGACAGTGTGCTGTCGAGGACGACACCCAGACTCTTCGCCTGAGGGGAGGGGGAGACCGAGGAGTTGTCTATTGTAAGGGTGAAACTGGGATGCTTGGTGAGAGTGGACTTGGAGCCAATGAGGACAACCTCGGTTTTATTGCTGTTCAATTTGAGGAAGTTTGAGGTGAACCAGTCTTTGATTTCCTGTAAACAGGCACAGAGGAAGGGCGGAACGTGGAAGAGGGTTTGGAGGAAACATAGAGTTGGGTGTCGTCCACAGTAACAGTGGAATTGAATGTTATGTTTGCGGAAAATGAGTCCAAGTGGGAGGAGGTAGATGATAAACAGGATAGGACCAAGGACAGAGCCCTGGGGAACACCGGAGGAGAGGGGAGGTGTGATGTGAATGATTTTAACTGAATGAACTGAGTACGGCCAGAGAGATACGAGTGAAACCATGAAAGGGGTGTGTCTGAAATTCCAATGGAGGCTAGTCGATCAAGGAGGATGGAGTGGGAGATGGTGTCGAAGGCGGCGCTCAGATCGAGGAGGATGAGGATTGATAATAATCCAGAGTCCGCTGCCACATACCACATAAAACAATGTGGTACAAGCATGTCGGGGCGAAATTCTCACAAGAACTCAAATAAATGCCCCGTCGGATATCAAAACACATTTGGGGGGACTTGATGACAGAGAGTCATTTTTATTCTTAAATGCTGATGAATGAAAAAAAAGGGCTCCAGCAGAAAGGGCCCTTTTCTCATCCAGGGCAAAAGGGCTGGTGCTTGAGCACCACTAGGGCTCTATCTGCGCACGTGCCTACTTGACAGGTGAGGCTCTCCTGACATGTCCTGCTATGCTTCCATTTACTGGAGCAACATGTCCAATGCAGGACCCTCACTTGTAACCTACTTCTTCCACCGCTGCTCGTCTCGGCGTTTCTCTTATATTAGCTGTTACATTCAGAGGTTTAAAAGGAAGAAAAAAGAGAGAAAAAAAGCAAAGTATTTCCAGATGTTGTGCCCTGTGGGATAAAAAAGTCCAGTCTGAAGCACATCGAGGAGGCATGTGGCACATATTCACAATAACCTGGAGATCACGTGGAGCATTTCGATGACCTGTGTGCTTCAAGTTCAACGCCATGCAGCGCCTTCAGGTTTCAGCTTGTATTTTATTTTTATTTTTTTAAAGACATGGAATTTGGATCTGTTCTCTCCAGCGCGCGTGCCCACCTGCGCATGCGTCGCCGCGTTGAGAGAGAGAGAGAGAGAGAGAGAGAGAGAGAGAGATTTGAGATTTTGAAAAAAACTTTATTTCAAACTGTGCACCACATAAACCAAATTGCAATCAACTCCAACCATTTTATCTGCAGCACCAATCCTGAAAAAGAAAATTGTTCATGGTGCTCAGGTTCTTTCATAACAAAAAACAAAAACTGCTCCACTGAGGCCAGGAGGTGTCCTGCCCTCAGTCGACGTCGCCTCTCGCCCTCGTCTCCTCGTCCTCCACCAGCAGCACCTTCTTGAGGTCGCACAGGATCTTCTTCAACCTGAAGAACTCCTGCTGCGTGAAGGCTCCTCTCTCGTCCCTCATTGTGAGGACGGTGGCAGAGAGGAAGAATTTGTCCTGGCAGAAGTAGTCCTTCACCTTCACATGCCACATCTGCTTTGTCTTGCGGAGGAAGTCTTTCAACTCCTCCACACTGTAATGTGGAAGAGGGATGTATTCCCCCTCCTCCGAGCTGTACTCTGGCTCCGCCCTCCTCTTCGACCTCCGCCTGCCCGCCACCTTCTTGGCCTGTGGGTTTTCTCCTTCCTCCCTACTCTTCCTCTTTAGCCGGGGGACTCTGAGGCTCTCCTCCTCCCCCTCCATGTCCACCTCACTGTCCGACAGCACCACCTCTCTGGCACCTGCCCCCCTCTCTTCATCTGACTCTCCTTTGTCCTCTTCCTCACCTTCTCGGGCCACCTCAGCCCCAGCCCCACCCTCTTCTCTCCTCTCAACCTCACCCTGCTGTCCTATGACCGTTTCTCCCTCGTCTCTCCTCTCCTCCACAACCTCTTGGTCTACACCAGCCCCTCCCTCCTCTCTCCCCTCCTCCTCTTCCATCTCCTCACCCTCACCCTGCTGGCCTGTGACTGTCTCCCCCTCTCTTTCCTCACCTTGCTGGACTGGACCAGTGCCCCCCTCCTCTTCCTCCCCCACAACCTGCTGGGCACCCCCCATCTCCGCCTGCTCTCTCTCCTCATCCTGCTGGGAGCCTCCAGCTCCTGCCTGCTCCCTCTCCTCCCCCCTCTGGGTCCCTGGTTGCTCCCCCTCCGCCCCCTGCTGTGCACCCCCCGTGCCCTCCGCACCCCCCTGGTTCTGCCCCCGAGGAGCCGCCCTGCTGGCGTTCTGCTCAGCAGCTCTCCACCGGTGGCAGTCCCTGGCTATGTGCCCCTCTCGCCCGCAGATGAAGCACCTCCGCTCCCTGAGGAGATGTAGATGGGGTAGTTGTGCCCGCCACCCTGATGAACACCCGGAGGCAGAGCTCTTCTCCCCTGTTGTTCAGGATCATGAGAGATGCCTCCGGTGGGACCACACGTGCCTCATCCGGGAGGACTTCCACCCTGAGGGGATCTTCCTCAACCGGGACACCACCTTCCCGTGCTTCACCAGCTCCTTCAAGATCACCTCCTCTTTTATAAAAGGAGGCACGTTGGCCACGGTGACCCGAACCGACGGTGTGGCCAGCGGCGCCACCGGCACATACATGCCGCTGATGACCACCCCCGACACCACCACCTCGTTCACTTTCGTCACGCTGTCTAAAAACAGCACCACCGCTCCGTTCATACGGGCAGCGGACCGCACGCAGCCGTCGCCGACCACGTCGCCCACTGCCAGCCCCACCTCCTCTTCCGAGCACGGGAAACTCGGCGCTACTCTAATGCCGTGTTCCCGGGTGAGGAAGCTCATGTCCTCCATGACTCCAGCTCCCCGCTAGCTCCCCGCTAGCCGCACGCCGCTAACGCGCACACAGACACACAAACAAAACCCTCCGTGAACTCACACACTCACACAGACATTCAGGTGAATCCACAGACACTCACAACAAACATACCTTCTTAAAACGCCACTTTTTAACGGGGAAAACACCGTTAGCCAAACAATTCGCCTCTGCTCCACAAACTCACGTCCTCTCACGCTGAGAGAGAGAGAGAGAGAGAGAGAGAGAGAGAGAGAGAGAGAGAGAGAGAGAGAGAGAGAGAGAGAGAGAGAGAGAGAGAGAGAGAGAGAGAGAGAGAGAGAGGGCGGGGAGAACGTGCTGTAACAGTAAAAGCTGCCCCCGTCGACCCACCAACGGAACAGTGTGCCCTGTGGTTGGCGCGCGCGCTCCTTGTTTCCTGCTACACTGTTCTCGAAAGATAAACTTCTTTTGAGATGCTCACATGACATCAGTGCTTCTCCCCCGGTGTGCGCGCGCTACTGGCGGACGACGGGTATTTATCGTTTGCCCACGCAGCGCGTGTCACCAAAAAGCAACGTGAACTTGGTTGCAACATCTTCGTCCGGTCACAAGAGGCTCGCTGCGGAGATCGCAGCTCATCTGTCCGGCAGCGTTGCTGGTAAGTAAGACCCCCACTTTTCGAGCTAACGCAGGGCGTCCTGTGTGTGTGTGTGTGTGTGTGCGTGTGTGTGTGTGTGCTTTATTTTCTACATGCTGCAGGCATGAAACACCACTAATCTGCTATAACTGGCATCACAAGATTTAATATGGCAGCCACAAGCTTTGAATTGGTTTTATTTGGATGGAGAGATGACACACACAAAAAAGCAACAACATCCACTGCATCCTATTTGGGAGGGATACTGCCATATGTTCCTGGATTTATGTTCTTATGATCCCTGAGATCGGTGGCATTGCATCTGAGTTGAAGTGGGATTTGAGTCTCAGTTGAAACCCAGAGCTTTACCGGTTTCCTTTCCATGCTCTCCTTCTAATAATTAGGCTACAGACGACAGGATGCTATTGTGACACTATTTTAAATATTGTTGGCTGATAGCTGAGAGGCTGTGAGGAGCTGCGTTGACTTTGTTGCAATAATAACAGAGTCACCGTACGCATTACATTTCATTGAGCTGACGCTTTTATCCAAAGCGACTTACATTCATACACCAGCTATGGGGAGCAATTCGGGGTTAAGTGTCTTGCTCAAGGACACATCGACTAGGGCGGGGATTGAACCACTGATCTCTTCACTTGATTGAAAGATGGACCTGCCAACCACAGGCCCTCAGTCGTCCCGCATTGTTTTTACACCCTGAATTTGACCGAGAAGTACACTCAAAAAAATAATTATCCAAAAAACCTTGACTAAGTATTTCAATTACATGTACATTTTCCATGTAATTTCATTACATAAGTTCAATGTAAACCATCTAATTAAACATTATGCTTTTCTATCCCATTGAGTCAGTCTGAATAAATTGAATAATCCTTATGAGATTTGATTAAATTAAATTGATGCAAATTCATACATAAACCTTATGTATTATTACATATAAAGTTAAGGGGACATTTTACATAAACCTAATTTGTTTAATCAAGTATTATATATTTGAAACAAATCACTAATGCATACAAGGACAATTCAGAAGGCTTTATTGACGAATACCAAAAAAAGTGTTAAACAGGTATACAAACAGTCACAATATGACACCAACAACTTAAAAATTAGAGTTGTGATTATGATCATTATGATGAATAGTAATACAAAATGGATTAATTATTAATAAAACTGATACCAGTATTGGTAAACCTGGGTAATGGAACAATTAGAACACAACATTTTAGTCATGAAGTGTTAAACAGGTATACAATATATCCAGTCTAGTCATGCATTATGACATCAACAACTTAAAAATTAGAGTTGTGATTATGATGAATAATAAAATACAAAATGGATTAATCATTAATAAAATGGATACTGTAACGTAATTCAGAATTGACCGCCTGGAAGAGTTTATACAATAATCCGAGTCTGCTGTAGTTCTCTCCATTAGGGAGACATTTATTCACTGATCAAAAGCAAAGTACAAACCACGGGGAGCTCTCCTCAACATGCAAGTTGAAGCCCGAAAACCACACTTCTCCTTTAGCACATCAAGATTCCATCTTTTATACCCAGATCTCGTCACAGGTGCATATCCCATCCCTCGTACCCCCGGGTGGGGGCTGTCTGTTGGCCGTGTGCCCCTCTTGGTATGTGTAAATACTGATAACAAGTGTGAATGTTGAATACTGTCAGGCGTGTAGCTATCCTTGAGCTGCAGACACAATATCTCTCTCTCCACACAGGCAAAGTGCCGTCTCTTCTGGTGCTTTGCCGGAACCTAGACATTACGGTCCCTTCAATAAATCAGATTAATATTAACAATCCCCATTTTTACATAATTCATTATGTAACTCAATTTAATATAAATCTAGAAGAACTGGCTCGATCAGTGACAGGGTGGAGATCTGAACATTTTAAGTAGAAATAAGTGTTGTGTGATATCCAAAAACTTGAAAGATGTCAAAAGAAGCTAAGCTGAACCCTCTTATATCCAGGATCTTTATATTCCTCGTACTAGAGAACCGTTGTCTCCAGGTATTTGTAACCCTCTCCTTTCTACTGGATATTCCTCTGAGCACATAGTATGCCAATACAAAAACAGTATGAAAAACCTACCTATCATAACAGTCTCACGCCTCTTTAAGTGTGTGCTTGTGTGCACTATATGGGATATGATCAAACCTTCGCAAGTTATATGTACAGGAAGGGAGCGTCCAATTCGGTTTCTTCCTCGGATCCGTCGCCGTTGATACTTATCTGCTCCCCATCGTCCCCATCCTCTCCATTAGTTCTCGTCACTCAGTGTGACCCCTGTCCCAGTCCACGCCGGTTACTTTAAGGAATGTGAGGTTTCTTGCTGACGTCTCCCCCCTCGTCTCTCTTATCGTTATTGTGTCTGAGCCTCCTGGTCCTCTCTGCAGTCTCCTCTCTACCGGTTCAGACTGGAGCAGCACAAGGCCGCTGGGTCTGTCTCTGTCTGGCGTTGTTGACCCTTGTCTGAGGGAGAGAGCTGTGTGTGCCCTCTGAATCATCTTTTAGATGTAATTTAAGCCTAATATAACACAATGTAAAAATGTAATACACCCTATTGTTGTGGAAGCACACAATTTGAACCATTTTAACCAGCACATTCCCCCCTTGGGAGACAGAGGTCTCTCACCAGACCGAAAATGTTGTTGCTCCTTTGACTCTTCTGGTTCATGTACTTTGCGTACAGCAGGAACCACTCATGCATCAGGTTACTAGCACCTGGTGGATGAATGCATGAGCTGCTGCAGGTCTTCTTTGGGGTCGGGTCCTTTGGGGTGTTATTGCTTATATCTTGTTATCGATTATTATCACAACACATAAGAAAACAGAAATGCCCTTTTATAAGGGTTACTCTACTAATGTCACTTAAGGCAACTCGACTAGTCAATGGCAGAATATGCTGTTTTTCTCAGGTGGTTAGACCTGATAAGAAATGCAAGCCACAACAATATTAGGTTATAAAACACATTTATCAGAATCGCAGGGTTCTCTAGAGACACCCTGATGAACCGACATCATCGCAGGTCAATCTGACCTTTAGTCCGATAATGGCTGTTACCTCCTATTGCTAGGGACCACGTCTTCTTCTTGAGGGTTCCATGAGACGGGCATTGTTCTTTCAGCTGGGCTCCCCATATTGTGTTCCTCCTCTCTGTGAGTGTGAAGGTCATCCCCCTCTCCAGCTCCCTCAGCCGGCTGCTGGTGTTCTGGTGTGGATTGGCCACGCCTTGCTTCTCCTCTCCTCTGTGGCCGGCAGGGCTTTGCCGTGATGGTCTCCTCTCCTCTGGCCTTCCTTCAGGTGCTTCTGCCTCGGTGCAGTGTGTGATGTGGTTCCGTGCTTTCTCTCCACTGCGGCGGGCGTGGTCAGTCCCATCAGGTGGGGTCCAGTCTGACGTGGCTCATCCCCCTTCCTCGGATGGACCTCCTCCTCCTGTGGGTCTGGGCCGACGTGCTTCTCCTCCGTGGCTCCTTCCACCTGTTGAAACAGTGCTTCCTGCCTACCTGCCGCTCCCTGGAAATAGCTTTGTATTTCTTTGGCTAACAGCTCCCACGGGGACCTTTATGAGGTCTCCCTGGTACGTTACGGGCCGAGGCCGTCCGGTCAGCCTCTCATGGGGAGTTAACTGTGTACTACGGTTAGTTTGTATTCTCATGCTCATTAATGCCCACGGCAGAGCCGTCAGCCAGTCCATTCTAGTCTCCCTGCAGATTTTGGCTAGCTTTGCTTTCAGTGTACCACTAGCTCTCTCTCTCTCTCTACCAGTCCCTGGGACTGGGCATGATACCCCCATCTAACCTCTGTTTGACCCTCAATGACAGACATATTTATTCATTATCGTGTTGTCAAAAAACACAACAAATTACTCACCTGACAAAATCAAGACTGGTTGCTGTTCTGGCTTCTCAGTGGTGGACCGAGCTCCTCACTGACATCAGGACAGCAGAAAGTCTCTATATCCTCCGCCGGAACCTAAAAGACACACTTTTCCAACAATACCTTGGATAAAAACAGATTAGCACTTCTTATCAGAACTGATTATTGACTTACTTCTCTGGTTAGAAACTAAGCTCCAGTTATAGCCTCAGCTTTGGCTGCTGGGCGGCTTCCCCCCCTCTGCTGAATCTGTCAATCACCACCAACACATATTGTTTTGCTTACCGGTCTGATTATATCAATGAAATCAAATAACACTATGGCTGTCTTGGAGCTGGAATATGGCCTATCGGAGCGATGTGCGACTTTCTCATGTCGTGCTCCGCAACTTACGCC
The DNA here is from genome assembly GCF_029220125.1 of Pseudoliparis swirei. Lineage (NCBI taxonomy): Eukaryota > Metazoa > Chordata > Actinopteri > Perciformes > Liparidae > Pseudoliparis > Pseudoliparis swirei. The sequence goes on from NC_079407.1 coordinate 5,889,640, forward strand.
TGATCGCACAGGATTGTTGACTGTGGGTAACCCGCATCGAGACCACCAGGTAGCCTGCAAAGCCTCCACCACCTCCCCCTGGCTCCATGGAAATCACCATGAGCCACCAAAACCAACTGAGGAAGGAGTGAAACAGGTGCTACCACCAACCCGTATGAGACTGGAGCACCCTGTTAACCTTAACTGCTCCTCTTGAGAGGCAGTCGACTCAACCTCCACGAGAGCCCTCATGGAGGCTGCAGGATCAATGTCCTCACTCCCTTCACGGAGTGTTCATGAACATCTCCTGCCTGATACAACACCATACAATACAAAATCAAAAGAAGTACCGTGAGCGGCACATTTAACAACATCATGGAGTGCAAAAGCTCTAATAAGTCATTAGCTGTCCTTGCATTCCTGTCGGTCATGTCAAGTTGTTGAAATGCACATAGTTGAGACAGTCCACATCCTGATTCTAAACCTACTGCTATCTGATCTATTGGTCTGTACTCGTCTGGCCCTCCTCTGCGTACTCTGGCGTCAACATAGATTGTCGAGCCAGCTTCTAGGTCAAAAACAACCTTTTCTTTCTGTCCTTTTATCTTCCTCTTTCTCTCTCACTGTCTAAAACACATGTTAAGTCGCTCCCTTCCCCCTTTTGAAATAGGATGGAATTCCTAAATCCATCCTTTTCAATAATAATAATACTAATAAGCAGTCAAAATCTAGAAGCAAAAAGAAAAGAAAAAATGCATCTGCCAAATCATTGCAGGAGAACCATGTCTTGTCTGGACCCACAGCGTTCATCTTGCTTGGGTTAGGAATGTCATAATAAGTCGGCATAATTGTTAACGGACAGGTTACAAATTTATTTATTGGCCCCAAATCAAGGCCCATTTTCAAGGGTTAGGAAATGAATTAATTAATGTATTCCAGGGAGCCCTCGTCCGCTCCAGTACACCTGCCTATAACAGCCATTCTATGGTTTAAAAATATATATCTAAAGTCTGTTCCATCCTTAAGGGATGCTGGTGACGATTAAATTGGAATCGTACGCGGTTTTAACTCTATCTCTACGGGAGCTATCGGAATCAGTCACACATCAGTTCACCCTTTAGTCCACAAAGTGTCTGGAAATAAGCTTAGCATGTTGTCAGTGTCCCCATGATCAGTGTTCTCTCTACTATGTGTGTGTCTAAGCATGTGTCTCTAATACTAACTGGACCTCCGATGTGTGTGCAGTTCTGTATATGTTCTCAGATGTGGAGTAATGCAAGTGTTTATTTTGTGTGTGCACCCAGTCCGTAGCCTCAACCTCTGCTTTCACCATTGTTCTTCTCTGTGCCTCCACTCTGGACCAACACTGTGATGTGGAGCTGCGGTGTCAACGACTGCATACAATCTGCAGCTCTGGTGTTCATTCACCGGCCGCTGCTACTCCTTGCTGCTCTGCATAGATCTCCAAGCCTCCACAGTTGGGTTTTCATGAACCTCAATCTCGTGTTGCAGGCAGTCCCTCAGGATCTCAGATCTCATCTTGTATCAAGGAGGAGTTAAGGGCACAATGTCTTTGGTCCCCTGGTGGCGAGTCGGGATGCAGGACTTTGAACCAAAGTCTCCACTGCTGGCTGTTGTCATGCAGAGGTGTGATGTCATCATCATCTACTCTGTCCCACCGGACGCTTTGCGTCCTGTTCAGTGTCTCTTTAGTCTCCAGTTGAATCATTGGCTGACTAGTGGGCGTGGCACACTTCTGTTCAGTGGATACAGTTCGCTGTCAGCTGTTGGATCTGGGTACGCCTAATTTTGTGTCTCTGGTCCGGGCCTGGTGCCGTGGATCACTGTTGCCTTGTGGCTGTGGCTATGTGTTGGGTGCTTGTGTGGGCGGGGGATAGACATTATAGGGGTACTGTTGTGGTTCTGACTGAGATTGCTGACCCTGTGGTGGTAAACTACACGCATCTACCCAATGTCCTGGCTGACCGCAGTTGAAACAGTTATAATATCTACTTCCTCTGAAGCCCCAGTTATTACCCCTCTTAGTCCTCACTCCTCTCCTTCTTTTAGTGCTGTTCTCCCAATGATGTGAGGCCCCATTTATGGGCTGTTGACCCGCCTGTTGCGGATAATAAGGTTGCGGGAACTGGGCTTGAGGTGGTGCTAACGCGGCTTGCTGTGGCTGTTGATAGACCAGTGCATATGGATCTGGCGGAGGGGCTGGATATGGATTATATGGGACGTAAGGTCCAGGTGACTGTGCTGCTGTCTGCTGCACCGAGGTTTGTGACATTTGCTTTGCTTCTGCTTTGGTCAGGTTCATCTTTTCCCTACTCTGTTTATTTTTATCTATCTGGCGTCTGACCTGAGCTTCCCAGTCATAGAAGTTCATGTCTATTAGTCCTCCTGTCCCTTTCAGCTCAGTCTTTATGGTCACAGTCACAGATGATTCTATTGACATCCTGAATAACTGTTCAGTCAAGCTATCCTCAAGAAAATCTTCCCCCAGTTTGTTGTTCCACAACTCTCTCATTCTACCTAAATAGGCTGCTCCTCCCTCACCATTCAGTGGTGGCATCGTCATTAGCTTAGAAACATTAACCATTATCTTAGTTGTCTCCATATCTTAACTGCTTAGGGAGGTGCCTTGTGGCTGAACAAAAACTGCAGTTATGATTGAAAGGGGTCAAATCTTTAAGAGACTGAGGAAAAAAATTATAATAAAAATATCTTTTAATTAACAATTCATATCCCTAAAAAATTGTAAAAAATAAACATATGGTCGTGCACTCTCTCAATTAATAATTATCATCAAACGATGTCTTCAGTCACTGTTCTGGCTCTCCTGTCTTGTAACAGTAGTGCGCACAGCGACAGCGCGCACGGCGGAGAGCTCAAGTTTGGGTGGAGGCGGGGCTGCTCTCTGACTTGTGAGTGCGGCGCGCGCAGCGAAGTGGGTAGGGGAGGGGCCGCTCTCCGTCCTGTGAAGGCAGCGCTTTTGTGAGGGCACGCAGCAGAGTGTGCAGCTGAGCACTTTTTCAGTTTTTAGTTGGAGCATGCATCTTCATTATTTTCAATTTGTCTAGCTTTTTCTGCACGTAACTGCTCTATTTATTTTGTCGAATGCTTTCTCACCTACTCTCTTCCATTTTATGGCCTTGGTTGGTTAATGAAGTATGTGTGTGCTACATTAATCTTTATTTTATATACCTAACTTTGGCAACACGATGGTGTCCATGGGTTAATTCCCTGAAGTAGCCTATCTGCCCACTGGGGTATGAGTCTCCCTACTTCTAGAGGCCCTATCTCGTATTGTGGGTGCAGTACCACTCCTGACCACTGTGTCTCCCTTCTATCCTGTACCTTGAGGCACTCTTGTCTGATCTTTCCCTATGTCCTGCCTCGTCCTTCCTGTCCACGTGGTTAGCTGAAGGCTAGCCCTCGTGCCTCAATGCTATCTGTCCCTTCGCTCCTGTCTTATCAGCTTAGAAGTGCGTATTATATTTATCGTATAGCGCATCAACAGAACATTCACAAAATGCTCATTGGTTTATATATAATGATATTTAATTGTTCCCCAGCGGAACTTTTATTCCTTTTAAGTCCATCTCTCCAGCTTCAGAATCACATTGTTTTAATGTATTAATAATATAGGTAGCGTTCCCAGTTTTATCAATCTCCCCCTTGTTAATCCACGCTTTCCCTTTTTCTCGAAATAGTTAAAGCAACACACCCGAGTTCACAACAAATGACACATGCTCCAAGAGCGCGCTCGGACGCACTCACACACACTCACTCACACACACACACCCTCACACACACTCTCATACACACTCACTTGGCCTCCCCAAGGTTCCTGTCTGCAGTTTGTGACACAGTTCTGTCTTTTATATGATACAATTCTAGTCAATCGGTCCCCGTTTTTTATAAGCTATTTCTAAACTATGGGTAGAGGCTTATTTAACTGTTGACAACAACATTTAGTTTCTCCAATCACAGACAGTCTTAAGACAAAAGGTCGTCTGCACACCTGTTGTTTATGAGGCCTCTTGTTGTCAACCGCCAAACCGCCGCAGACCCTCGTCAGGGGTCTGTGAAACGTCTTTAGTCTTTATCTTAAACCAGGTCACTAATCTGAGTTCGGGGTCCCCTAAAGTCATATATTCAGTTATTTATCTATCAAGCTATAACACGTTAAAGCAACATACACAGGTCAGGGTGAACGTGAGTTAATGGCCATAACTCACGACAACTTCATTTCAATAAGCACGCAGTTCATCAAGCACAGCTGGGATTTAAAGAAAAACACACGTCTCACAGCTTCAACATAACAGGAGTTTTTTTCACACACTCTATAATCTTTATCATGCGTTACTTATATTGCAGAATATCTTTTTATGTACCTACTACTTGAGCTCAAGATTTTAAACTCTATATCCTTTATCAATTATGTTGGTTTTACCGTCATATATGTATCAATATGTTTTGTTAACAAAATCGTTTTTCCCTTTTTCTCGAGAGAAGGAGTGTGAGCACCCCAAGGTCACAGCAAGTCACACACACACATACAGAATGATCCTTTCTCCAGTTGTCTTCCAAACAAGCAGAAATGTGATTTTTACACGTATCCTTTGAAGCCAGGAGAAAAGTTGCAATAACCAATACTATGAACTCAGGCGAGAAGCTTCTACTGTATCATAAGGATACAGCGCTCGTCCGCTAGGATTTGATAACACCAGTTCACAAATATTGTTTTATTTCTCCTTCACTTCATAGTACCCTCGTCAATGAATTTCCCGTTTTACCCCTTTTTTATGCCCCACAGAGACGTAGTCTGGCCGAGAACCTTTTTCCGAGGAATTCTCAGGGCACTTACGTGTCCCGATACACTCGGTGTTCAGGTCTCGTTAAAATCGCCACGAGCTACAGGAAACCCCCCACACAGTTTATTGAAAACAAAAAATCTCTCCCTGTGTCCATCGCATCTCGCAGAATACACACTAGATAAACTGTATTCTCTAATTTCCCCTATCACTAGGTGAATTATTAACTGACTCACTCTGTAGTCAGTACCAGCGGTTCTTATTATTTTAGTGGACACGCCTCAACACTTAAAATACAGAACATGGATTTCTAATCTACACTGACTCACCCAGCAGTCAGGACCAGCGGTTCTTTTTATTTTAGTGGACACGCCTCAACACTTAAAATCCAGAACATGGATTTCTAATCTACACTGACTCACCCAGCAGTCAGGACCAGCGGTTCTTTTTATTTTAGTGGACACGCCTCAACACTTAAAATCCAGAACATGGATTTCTCAGCTACACTGACTCACTCAGCAGTCAGGACCAGCGGTTCTTTTTATTTTAGTGGACACGCCTCAACACTGAAAATACAGAACATGGATTTCTACCGACTAAGAGCCGACCTCAGTCTTCCTCAGTCCCTTAGTCTTCCAAAACTCTATTAATTTACCTAAAGGCCCTAGTCTCCGAATTCCCTACTGCTAACACAGCTACAGCTCTAGATTCCCTAACTATCAATGGACACTCCCTATATCCCTAACAGTGTGATTATGTGTTTATACTTTACATGTGATCAGTTACAATTTCTAACTGTCTATTTTTTAATTTATGGGTAGAGGCTTATCCGCCGTTGACAACCTAATTTAGTGTACTCAATACAGACATTTTATTAAAAAGGTTGTCTTTACCTGTTGTTTATGAGGATCCTTTGGTTGTCAACCGCCGAACAGCCGCCGACCCTCGGTCGGGAGTCCGGTAAACGGACGTCACCGCTCTGGTCAAAAGCTCTTTGTTACTGTCCAGGTCAGTCAACCAACGGTCGGGGTCACCAAATTGTAACGTAATTCAGAATTGACCGCCTGGAAGAGTTTATACAATAATCCGAGTCTGCTGTAGTTCTCTCCATTAGGGAGACGTTTATTCACTGATCAAAAGCAAAGTACAAACCACGGGGAGCTCTCCTCAACATGCAAGTTGAAGCCCGAAAACCACACTTCTCCTTTAGCACATCAAGATTCCATCTTTTATACCCAGATCTCGTCACAGGTGCATATCCCATCCCTCGTACCCCCGGGTGGGGGCTGTCTGTTGGCCGTGTGCCCCTCTTGGTATGTGTAAATACTGATAACAAGTGTGAATGTTGAATACTGTCAGGCGTGTAGCTATCCTTGAGCTGCAGACACAATATCTCTCTCTCCACACAGGCAAAGTGCCGTCTCTTCTGGTGCTTTGCCGGAACCTAGACATTACGGTCCCTTCAATAAATCAGATTAATATTAACAATACCAGTATTGATAAACCTGGGTAATGCAACAATTAGAACACATAACAGCTTTTCCAGTGAACCTGACAACAGTACCACAAACTAGTAAGTCACTAGCTTCTTTACAGTCTTACCAGGTCAATATATCAATGTCCAACACGCCAAAATGTGGCTAGCTCAACTCTCCAGTGCTGACCATGTGAGCTCATTGAAGCATCTTGATTTTAAGTGTTTGGACCTTTGGGGACAACTTCTTTCCATTCAAGTTCATCAACACTTTCTGGATGAACTCAAAAGTGAATTTGAGTTCTCGGGGATAGCTCAGGTTGAGAGTGTAAATTAGGCCAAAGAGCATGGCACGTCCAAAGGCAACGCCTCTCAGATTGCATAGCAGCTCCACACCTTCGATCACCACTCCAAAGTCCTTTGGCTCGTCCTCTTTATCAGCACCTTCTTTGATAATCCTGTAAAGGCCCATGGTGGTCTGCGCTATCTCTCGCTCAGCTTCCTCACTGTTGACGTCCTGATGGTGAAAAACAAAGTGACCATTTTGAAAGAAAACATTGCAAGTTTAACACTGAAAGCTCACTGTAAAACTCACCAAGTACTCCTTGATGAGAGTGTTGCTGTCCTCATTGAGGGAGACACACAGAGGACACACTCCCTCTTGAGGTCAATGTCCTCACTCTGCAAAAGAAGGCACAATACAATTTTGAGTATCCACTTTAAGATATTTTTCAGGACATTGCTCATAACCCTTTTATTCTCACCCAAGGGATTACTATGACACTTGAAAGAAGGAATTTGTCCTTATGACATGTTCTGGCAAATTAGAAAGTATCCTACACTTGCATTTGTCAGCGTCACAGCGCTAAATCCAACTTGTATTTCATTAGTAATAAGCTATGACAAAATGATTAAAATAATATTCTGTTTGTTTATAACCAGACTAACAAAGCCACTAGTGTCAAACTGTGCGCAATGTACTCCTGAGCCAAGGTCGATGTTGCTTCGAATACCGTTTTCCCGTCGATACGAGTGAAATGTGAGTTTTCCCCCTCGTAAGACTATAAAAAAAAAAATGCAATTATGGATATCTAAAATTAAAAAGCCCATAACACATGAATGGCAAAAGCGAGGTAATTCTTCCTAGGAAGAATGTCAGTGGATATCTGAAATGTTCTTTTTGACCAGAAAATAATTAACTTACGGACATCTGCAATATATATCCAGTTTAGCTATTAAATGTTAAAACAGAGAGAAGTCAGCAGTAAAGTTATAGCAGTGAACATAACAGTGTAGTGTGTAGTTTATTTGCCAGTAAATAAATGCTACTACTCCTCAAGACCCAAGCCTTGAGAAAGAGAAGACATATTGCCCACTTGTCTGATGTGTATGACCTATTAGAAGTCAAAAGTCCTTGAGACTTTACACTTATCCCGGGGCAAAACATGTTTCCAACTAGGAATTTACAATCTAGAATATTTCCACTCTTAGGTCAAGGTTTCTTAAACCCCACTCCAGAGCAATTGTACAGACTGCATAAATACAATTCTAGGTTTTCAAGGATGCGGGAACTCTGTTAAAACCAGTGTTAAAATGGATTTTATCACAAGATTTGACTTTGCTTAACAACGTAACCAGTCAATGCACTTGCCTTAGCTGTTGGAGCCATGAGGAGTCGGATCTTCCTTCCAGCAGCTCCTCCTCTGTTGCTGACGACCTTAGTTATGTTGGCTGTGTATTTGACATCCTCCACCTAAAAGAGCAAAAAAAGAAAACACTGTCAAGATAGAGCCAACATTTATGCAGAAAACTATGGCTTATTAAGATGTAACTTATCAATATCATCATATGTTACATTACTCACCTAAAATGAGAGGTTGCCACAGGATGAAAGATGCTTTGTGGATATGGCTTGAATGGTGTACCTGAAAGTAATGGAAAATATTCCAAGGTAAATTTTCAACCAGGATGAGAATAAGCCAACTGCAGAGGTGTGTGTGTGTGTGTGTGTGAGAGAGAGAGAGTGAGAGAGCTCTCAACTGCATTGTTCTTCCTTTTTTTATATCGTATTGCATATTATTCTATATATGTATTTGTCTTTTGTTATAAAATCATATTCCTTGCATGTGAACACCCTAACATTAATTGTCAATGAACAGGATTCTGATCTTAAGTTAACATTGTATTTATATATTTAAGCCACCGCAGTTTGAACGTAGTTCAGCTAGTTGCCCGCAGTGTAAAGAGGAAGCAAGTGACGCATTTTAGCGCTTTAGCTCGTGCCGAGCGCGAGCAGCCGGTGCCAGCAGTTAAGACATAGCTTTCGGTAGCCTGTGTCAGCAAATGACGCAGCCTAACCGGCTGTAGCCTGACCATGAGCAGCAGCACGGCGCTCCGCCTCTGGGTTTTCAGGAAGACGAGGCCTATACGGACGCGGGTCTCGACGTGTACTATAACCAGTGTCGTTACCTTTCACGCGGTCAAGCGAGTCAGCATGTAAAACTGCGTTGCTAGCTAGCGCAAAGCCAGATAGCAAGTGCTAGTGAACACGTGGGACTAGCCAGATAGTGGAAGTTAAGATAACTGTTGACACACGCAGCCCGAGCTGCAGCAGCTTGGCAAGCAGAATATTCTCCACCGCTTTGGAAGCTAGCTTAACTGTTAAAAAGCAGAAGGTTCTCCACCGAAGTCAGACCTATTTCCCAATCAGTGAAACTATGCTAATGTTGAAGCTGCTAGCTCGTGCTAAATTACATAGCAAGCCTTTTTGCTAACCTAAATTCACCAACCTTCGTAAAAATAATACTTATAAAATAACATTACACTTAAGATGGAAAAGGATTGGACTTACCTCATAACTTTTTCACGCTCGGTCGCTCTGTCGGTCAGAATGACAAGTCCACTCTCAAGAGGTCACGTGGTGAAGTGTTTCCTGCACGCACAGATGCTCCTTCTGTGATCCAATCAAGTACAGTTTACTTGATTTGTTTATGTTCAGGTTATACGAAGCATATTTACATTGTGTTTAAGTGGTTTTAATGAATACACTTTAGATTTTATATATTTCAGTTAAGTTTTACTTAAAAATATTGTTTAATGTTTATGAGGGCCAAGAATCAGTTTTTTGAGTGTACACGTGTTCATCTTATCTACAATCTTTTAATGTAATAGAGACATCTTCCTTTATTTGTAACGATGGTGTCGCATGTCCTGGGGCTTTGTTGTGTTAGTACACACAGTAACTTGGAAGCAGGAATACAAACCATGTCTGCTGCAGCTGTGACTGCTGGAAAACACTTGTCCTTGAATCAGTCGCTAGCAGACTTTAAACATGTATTTAAGGTAAATGCATTTGAATGGTTGCATAGTTTCCACAGTAATACACAAATAGAACCCCTAAATAGATGAAAACTTGGATAGAGTGAACAGAGTTTTAATCTGCTCTGTTAAAACTCTCAACCGTACTGTATAGAAGTGATGCAACAATGTGGGACCTGAGACCTGGAAGAGCTTTTAGCCGACAGAATCACAGAATCACAAAGACAATTTAAAGAGTACTTTAATTCAGCCTGGGGAGTCGTCTCCTGTGATGAGATCCTGGTTCCTGTCTGGCCCCGGGCCACGGATCTTCACCGCTGGAACTATGCACGGAACACAATGTGCCAAAACTGCATAATCTTGATGGAACCTGTTCATGGGAGGCACAAGTCCTGAGGGTGCAGAAATGTAAATGGTAAAAAGCGTTCCTTTTTCAAAAAGTAGACAGTATCAATTATAAAACATCATAACAAATATTCTAGAAAGTAAATATAAGAATGTAAAAGAAATACATTCACTTTTATTCTGTAGTTCTTCCCGGCTTCCTTCTCTCCTCTTTTAACTGCTCAGGCTGTTTTTGTGCCGTGCAAAAGAAAAGTTAATTTTAAGATGAGTGCAAACTTTTCCGTCCTAATTATGTACTTTTATAAAATACACATTCTGCATTTGCAAGCATGTGTGTGTGTGTGCTTTTTATTGTCCATTTCAGCAGCAGCCTGATGTTATCTTGAATAGATAAAACACAAATGTCTGATCATGTTTTTTGAAAACACATTAACATGTTAAATACTTGATACATTTAAATAAAAATAAAAATTCATTAAAAAAGCTGTGTCATTCTTTTCATCTCCCCCCCATAAGTTAAAACAATAAACATTGAGGCATAGATAACAGGCTCTTGTTTTGGTTCTTCTCATGAGTAAAAGAACACAGTATGCACACTAGCCTTTTTATAACAGATTTATTGTAATAATTTGAATATTCAGTCTCCCTCATGTGGCTCAAAAGTGTACTGCAGATTTAAATGTTAGATAACAGACATGGATGGAACTCTGCAATTATTTGACCACTTGGAATGATTTGGGAATGACTGATATAGTTTATCTTAATGGGGCTTAAAGGGGGAATTACATAGATATTACTCAGAGTTAATTGTGGTACAAACGTACATAACATGCCGTATTTCATCACTGATATAGATAGATAGAGAGAGAGATATATAATTGAGACTGTTAGACTGTTGCTCTATTTTCAGGCTGTTGTATTTCGTCACTGTTGCGACTACATAAGAGAGATCTTTTTTTTGGACAGATGTGGCATTTAATGGGGCTTTAAGATATATCCCTCACGGCTTCATCACACTCTGTTGCACTGGTCACATCAGTGATGAGTCCTTAATGGAGGGTGGTACCGTGGGGTGGTCATCGATGTATTAAATTAAAATAAATCTTATATGTGCCCACTTTTGATGAAACATGCAGGGTGTAGTCCTGTTGGCGGATCCTTAAAACATTTATTGCTTTAAGATATATGTGATACATTTGTTGATTTGTTTACTTGAAGGGCACAGGAGACACAGTGCACAATGTGTAAAGAGGTGGTGATGGGGTGTGTTCATAGCGCCCCCAAATGGGTTCATCCGGCCTTAATTATATGGCAAATAATGGCTATTCTAGTCTCATCTACTGGTAACCTCTGCTTAAAAGGGTTAGTTGAATAAAAATGGCAATGATGAGGGAATTAGGACATTCCACATACAATGTATGATTTTATTTTATTTGTGCAAAGAATGAAAACCCCCAAAACTACATAAAGCAACACAAGACATAGTCCATCAGTGTGAGATAACAAATAGAATCGGCAGGATAAATAAAATGCATAGTGTACAAGGTAATTGATTTTAGTATTAGTTTGTCCCTTAAGATCTCACAAACACTGCACAACATCCCAAGGTCGACATCAAAGAAAACACACGCTGGTCGTCAGAGCTCCCACTGCATCCCACAGCCTCGTAGTCTGTTTAGTCTCTGGCTTCCATGCGGGGAAAGTTTCACTGTGTCTTATAGTCTTATTAAGCCCACCGCCATCAGCTTCTTCATGGATCAGATGCGGTCATCCTTCAGCTTAAGGATATGTGACCTTGGTTCATTACGTCAGTGATAGGAACGGTGCACGGCAACCTGCCTGTAAACAATCAGCTGCTACCAAGATAAGTCACCAAAGATAAGATAATACAAATGACTGGTTGAGCAACAGGAAGTGGCAACGAATACGAAGCAATACAACCACAAGCTCAGCATGACCATGATAATTAGTTTTGTATCTGGCCTACCGGATGAGCACAATTTCCTTCACTCATCGTGTTACAATTGTGTTCATCAGATCATATTTCAAACTGGATGCTATCGATTTTTTATAAAAGTTGGTTTGGTCAAGTCTGCATTTGCCTCAGCTTTCTTACCTTTGACTCACTATTTAAATGCTAGCTAATTATTTCAACCATATGCATTTGCCTAACTATGCTTCTTCACTACTTTGAGCTAATTGCTTCACTATTTACCGTCAGCTAACTGTACCGTCAGCTAACAGTCCCGTTAGTTTACAGTACCGTTAGCTAACTGTACCGTCAGCTAACAGTACCGTTAGCTAACTGTTTTTACTTCCCTGCTCACTAAGTAGTTTTTACGTAGACGATACTGCATCCTCTCCATGTGCACTGTGTTAACTGCAGAGCACCCCCTGGGGTTTGACTGTACATGTTGTGGCTATCCGCGGATGTCCTTTCAGGAGGCCAAAACGGGTTTATTATAGCCTACAATTTTTAAACCCTTTTTTTCATAAAAGTGTGCCACATGGGCCCCAGATTGAGCTCTTCTGACTGGATTAAATTCCGGGATTAAAGGGTACCTGTTGTGATCTCGAATATGTAGCCAGATCAAAAGATAATGTGTTTCTAAAGGTTATTCATGCACTGACGGTCCAGTATTCAATAACAATACGTAGTTTAGGCTGTTCAAAGTCCCTCAACTCCGACAAGCTTCATTGCACTGGTGCTTGAATATGGCGCCGGTGGTGTGACGTCACATCGTTGATAGATCGACAGCCAGCCACAGCGGATGTGTTCAGAAACCAATGTAAACAACGCCGGCCGCAAAACAAATGCTGAGAACTTGATAATAATATAGAAAACGGGCGAAATATGGACGATGAAAGATTGTCAGATTCAGCAACTGGATACTTGTATGAACCATTAAAAGCAGACTATCCCCATTTAGTTAATTGTGACAGCGATAGCGATGATTCTGATGAAGTTGATGCCGAAGGACCGCCGGTCCAGATGCTTCACCGTGCGGACCGTGCACGCAAGTCGGCGGACGTTTGGTGCAGTTGTGGGAAATGTGTGCCACAAAAAACAGACATAGAGTGCATTTGTTGTAAAGAACACGAATTTATGTCCGATGATATAGTGATATTAGACCTCATCTGCTTCACACAAAAGCGTGAGCTTGATAGCTACATCGCGCATAAGCCAGCGCTGGAGATGTCTTTCATTGATGCAATGTTCGGCCGACATGTTCGGGGGTGCTAGTGACTTTTTCTTTGCCGTCCGTCCCGATGCGCGCAAACCGGTGTCGGAGCTCCGCGCGCGAGACGGCGGGCAGAGGACTGTCAACGCAACACGTAGAGACAGAAATGACATGCTGCTGCTGTAATGTGGCGCTATAGAGAAAGTGACAGGGGGGCGGGCCAATTTTTTTTAATGTCATGCGATCTACCAATACTACGCCGCGATCGACTGGCAGGTCGCCGCGATCGACGTATTGAGCACCCCTGATATAGATTGTGTAATTCTTGAGGCCACCGATCTATCCCAAGAAGCAACGCGTGTAGAAGTGGCTCCGGATTGGCTGAATTCCTTTCAACGACTCTACGTCATAGTGACCTTTGACATGAGTAAATAACTGGCAAGATGTCTGCGCCCTGAAGCGTTCACGGACTCGGAATGTTGACAAAGAAATGTAAAGCCTCGGGCTATGCGTGACTTGTTGACAATAGCGGCGGGGAAAATATGATTTATTTGATGCGCCTAATGGATGTAGCACGTTGTTGTTTTTGACTACAGGTACCCTTTAAGTGTATTGGAGGTGATTTTCTATTGTGAGCAGAACGCACATGTGCTTTTCTCAGGAGAGTGTCGTCATTTATCCGCGTCACAGACTTTCCCCCGTTTAGAATCGACCCGGTGATTCTCACTGTCAATCTGTTCCGGGTTTGGCGTCAGTGGAGCGGAGGTTTGCGGGGTGGGCGGTCCATAAAGTATGAAGGGGCTCGGCTGTGAAGGGGCTTTGTATGTAACAATAAGGACCATTTTTACCTGTATTCTTTGCAGTACGGGAAGCATAGATTACCAATTATTATAAATTGGGGATAATGATACAGAGGTGATGGGTAGTATCTTATACCCGATTTCATACAGGGCTGCAACAAATTATTTTCCTAGAAGTGATTTATGTGACTGTTAATTTGGCCATTTGTCTATCAAATGTCAGAAAATCGCAATAAAATGGCCCAGCTGGCACCTTTTGTCCGATTAACTGTCAAAATCCCAGCAAATCCACACATTCAAAACACAAACTATTTTATTTAATACAAATAATCCAAATGAGCATGCTGTAAAATAAACACAAGAAGAAGACATTTGTATGTGTTTCAGCATATATTCTTCAGCATTGCGTGTGAACTCGGTCTCAGAACCTTGGTTACAAGCCATATTTTCGACATGATAACATCTCTGCCATGCAAAAATGAAGTTTCCTGTTTCTGAGTTATTTTCAATTCACCGGTGCAATTAGACAGGTTGAAAACAACAAGTGTGTTTTGCAGATATTGTCATGTATGTCATGATTTTGTGCTTTTACTACACAGGCTTATCACATCTGCACCACTGAGGATTGGTCATTGGAAATGAAAGAGGGGAAAGGTAAGATATTCCATTTTAATGTTCTGTTTTATTTCTTTGTTGATGTGAAATTGGTGGATACACAGCTCCCTGGGAAGGTGTCATTTTGCAATATTTAGGCTCTTAATGATCACAAAGTGTATTCGGAGAATCTGTACTAATTGGAACTTCTCAACTGTTTAACTGCATCAGCTGCATTAGCATCAGTTGTATAATCTTTCTTTTAGTCTGTAAAAAATAACCTTTAAAATACGCCAATTTACAGTTAGAAAAGCATCATCTCCTCACATCTGAGAAGATTGGATCAGCAAATTCTTCATAATAAAAAAAAGAATATTATTATTTAATTTCCGTCAATTGACTTATGGTTGATGAACTAATGAGCACCACAGCTCTACCACGCAGGCACAGAACAGTTGGATCCTGAGCAGTTGGATCAAAACCAGGAAAACACAAGTAGGGGAAAAAAAACAAAAAAGCCATCCTGCTTGTTTGAAGTTTGCTCCTCTTCACATTCTTAAGTGTCTTCGTCATTTCCTAAACAATAATTTAGGATACAAACACAGCCCGGGCCTCAAATTGGACACACAAACACTCCCGCTGTAACTCTGAACCAACTACTCCCTAATTCAGGACGCAGCCGTTTCGTTTGTTGTGAAATGTGGTGTTTTTCAGGGCGGGGCTTGAGTGGTTGCATATTGGGGATTAAAAATCTGCAGAGCATCCCTGTGGTGGTGTTAATCGATCACATGGTTTTCCGCTCCTTCGCTGTCTCCAAGTCGGGGCGTGCATGTTTTACTGGTAGATTTACTGCGGTATTACGTTACTATGTTGGAATGGATCAAGTGCTGATGCACACACACACACACACACACACACACACACACACACACACAAACACACACACACTCAAAATAGCGATTCAGCTTTGCACTCCTTCAGTTCATTATTGATTTTCAGTGAGGGTCCGGCCCTGAAGCCGTGTCATGCATAACGTCTGTACAACCTTTTGGGTGCGTGGATGCCTCTGGTCTCTCTCTGAAAATCATGAATCAGGAAGACAGCGGTTAAGATGTGCATTGTGCATTAAGTAGTCAGATATTTGTAATGTTACAAATGCCTTTTAATCTGGTTTTAACTCTCCGAAGTGGGATTTCACATATCCCTCATTTCAGGGAACAAGTGTTTATCAGTCAAGCATGATCCTCTTAACCCTTGTGTTGCCTTAGGGTCAATTTGACCCGAATCAATATTACACCCTCGTGTCGCTTTAGGATTAATTTGACCCCATTCAATGTTTAATGTCGGTGTTCTTTCGGTAGTCAACAAACAAACATAAAGTGCCTCACACTTAAACTTGGAAAACAATATTAATTC
Source organism: Pseudoliparis swirei (assembly GCF_029220125.1). Lineage (NCBI taxonomy): Eukaryota > Metazoa > Chordata > Actinopteri > Perciformes > Liparidae > Pseudoliparis > Pseudoliparis swirei. The sequence goes on from NC_079407.1 coordinate 5,905,571, forward strand.
AAATAATTTTCTGGAGGTTTCAATTGCTGGCGTCAAATTGAACCCAAAGGGTAAAATATGTTCGTAAATATAAAGGTAACAGGAGGGTGAAACATTGAATCGGGTCAAAATGACCCTAAGGCGACAGGAGGGTTAAACTGATCTGCCTTCATCTGCTGCCCTACTCTCTCTCTCTCTCTCTCTCTCTCTCTCTCTCAGCTTCTCTCCCTGTCATTTTCTCTCCCTCTCTTTTCTGTGGCATCTCGGTTTACTCCATCCTCATCTGAGCCTTGTCAAGGCATCTCATTTGTATGTGGGTGAGGGTGTGAGATGATTACAAATGACTGTTATCAGCTGTGCATTTCATGTTACTGAGGTCCCACATTCAAATGAGAGAGAGGATCTATTCATATGATGTTTGACGGGAGGTAGTGTTCAAATCATTCTTCTTCCTTTCTCTGTCCATCACCCAGGATAACCACATGCACTGTGTAGACATGAGAGGACCCAGGAGCACGTGAAGATGTCCCAGAAGACAACTAAAAGTAAGCTCTTCCACCGTTTGTATCTGATTATGATGAATGGGACTTTCCCTCTCTTGGTATTCGCACTAATCTGATCTGTTATTTCTTATGCAATGAGACCAAAATGCACTTTGACACAGATAAATGATTACATCTTTAACATTACAAATACTATTATATATTGTATATTCACTGTGTTAACCGTGCTCAAGTTCCTTTTTTGGCTTTTGAAAATCCGCAGAATATTAAGACTATTTACCGTCATTGTGGCACATCAACACACTGCACAACACGATGATAACTATTCCCACTACCGTTTGCACCAACAGTGTTGCTGCTGGGCCTCTAGCCAATATGTAGTCACTTCTCAAAAAGTGCAAGTCTTGTTTACTCCAGATGTTGCCTAAATTGTCGTGGGAAAACCCGAAGATGTCTGTTTTATTTCCTCTGATTCAAAGAGGGGCCCTTGCCTTCATGGCATAGACAAAGACCCTTTGCCGTGATTTCTTTTCAACAAAAGAGCTGCAATGGCATTGAAGGTTGCTTTATTTTTGTTGTGCCATAGAGTGTTTGAAATATGGTCCGTCTTAGTTACAGTAAATTTCTCGGGAGCCTACTTGGTATCCGCTGTTTAGCTCATCTCCTTAAAGGAATAGTTGGATCAGCGTGAGGTTTCTAGGCAACCAGCAGAGACTCCAGGATGTCTACCGCTCGTAATACCGCAACGTTGTTGTTTTTACACTTTGTTTTTTTGTTCGGACTCGCCGGACCCCTTTCTGCTAAGCTAAGCTAAGCTAACCAGCTGGCTGTAGCTTCATATCGTGTGGACACATGCTGAGAGTGGTATCAGTCTTTTTCATTTCATTTATTTATTTATTTGAACAGGGACCATACACATTAATCAACCCAGGGGTATATGTGTCAATAATAGCTCAGGCTAAATTTCAACTGTCGTCCCTGTGGCCAGATATGACAGCCAGTCTTCACTCATCTAACTCTTGGAGAGTCAGCAAAAACCCACATTTAAATATTTCCGAGAAAACTGGGACGCATCGATTAACACTGTTAATTGCCAACCTTGAAACATCATTTAATACAAAAACAAGGATAGTGTTCATGCGTCATGTGTATATTAATAGGGAAAAGATGTGTAACGTAAGGTCGGTAAGACATTGTCCGAGGGATGTAAGTGTCAGTGGGGGTCCCGGGCTTTATCGATGAACCCAACTGCAGACGGGAAGAATCTGTTTTTGTGGCGTGCCGTCTTGGTCCTGATGAACCGCACCTCCGGCAGTTTGTTTCCAGGGTGAAAGCGGTCGGCTGCAATCTCTTGAAGAGAACAAGTCTGGTGCGGATGGGCCGAGAGACTGAGACATGTTTCCCCAGATTTGCATGCTGCTTCCTATCAGACAGGAAGTCTGTAACCCACTTACAGCTGGTGCGTAGAGGTTGTCCTGCAGCAGAGAAGGGATGATGGTATTGAAGGCGGAGCGGAGGTCTGCAAACGGTCCAGGAGCTGGAGGATGAAGTGGAGGACCATGTTGATTTCTTCGTCTACGGACATGTCGGCTCTGTAGGAGAACTGCAGGGGGTCCAGGGGCGGGGTCGGTGATGGTCTTGAGGTGGGACAGGACAAGGCGCTCAAAAGACTTCATGACCACAGAGGTCAGGGCGACGGGCCTGTGGTCATTAAGTCCTGTGATCTTTATTTTTTTTGCGGCACGGAGATGATGGCGGAGGCTTTGAAGCAGGCTGCAATGTGGCATGTCTCCAGGGAGGTGTTGAACATGTCTGTGAACACTGGAGAAAGCCGATCAGCGCTCTGCCTCAGGGTGGAGGGAGAGATAGAGTCGTACGACATTTGATCACACATAGATATGAATTGAGGGCGAGGCTTCCTGTACTTTTCATACAGACCGGCCAGAATTGAAAAGCATACCACTAATGTTAAGTTAAAAAACATCCATTGTCCCAGGACGGAAACCTCATTGAGTGTGCAGAATACATAAATGGAAAAAAATAGAGATGAGTTTCTTCACAACAAGTTGATTTCCGACCTTATTTATTTAAAAATTAATTTGACTGGTATCTAGTTATTGGGTTGGCTATTCCTTTAAAGTAAAATGATTCTTCCTAAGTTGTGAGTACTCTCTGCTCTCACATTGAACCCACACTGGTTGGAGTGTTTCCTGTTCTCTTAATTAATAAGTGGTTAATTTACAATATATTCCTTTCACTTTCAGTTTTTATTACCCAGACTTATACTGATAGAGCACCTGCGTTAAATGGGATGCCGATTTATGAGCAGTACATTTTATCCATTTTATTTTAAATTTAATTTGCAGTAGGCTATAATATATATATATTTTAATCTAAATATTTATAAACCATTATTACTTTGATTTACCAAGACCTTGAAGCCAGGATGTGTTGTGTGTGAAAGTGGGTCATCCATTTCTTGTAATCCGTGTACGTTTTATTCTTTGATTTCCAGCATGGTGCCTTAGGCTTCTCCCAATCCTCATCTTCTTCATCTCCTTTGTCACATACTACTGCTCCTATGCCATTCTTCAGAGGTAATTACACACAACCATTACTTTCTTTCTCCGTCCCACGTGGTATTGAGGTGAGGTCACACGATTGCAGAAAACGTCCATTTTCTGGTTTCAAAAGTGAGCTCATGAGGCCTGTGTTGCGCCGAGTCACTAAAAATAAAGAGGAACAACCCACATTCTGATCGTCTGAGCCTGCTGGTCAAATTAACGGCCTTCACACGTGCCCCAATTCCTGTTCTGGACCCAGTTACAGGCCCGCTGTGTGTTTTATGGATTCAGCAGGAGCTTTCATGCCAGTTGTGGTGATTGTCTGTCTTCCAGCTACGGCAGCACCAGCAAGTTTCTCAACAGTAGCAAGTCGCTGTGCGGTGGCTGGCTAACCCAGAAGAAGTGGGAGAGCCTTAACTTTAAGTGAGTAAATGGCACGTCTGTGTCTTTTGTTTTTACAAACTGGAGGGAGTGGATGGCTTATTAAGGGAGGACGTTTTGCCATTTTCTTTTTTAATTGGAACACGAGGTGCCAGGCAAGATTCTTTACCGGTCGTGAAGGAAAAGCATATTTCAGTGAGAAAGAACAGGACTTTATAATGAAAAAACGATTTTCCATCTAAATCATGCAAGTTGGAGCAACTCAAGTGGAATGTGTTTGAGAGGGGGAGTTAAGAATGACCTGGAAATAAAGTTGCATTTAGTTTGAAGCCACCCAATAGCTTGTTTGTCCTCCTCAGGTTCTGCCATGTGAACTAATCATTCTTCCTCTGTCCTTTGCCCCCTTTCATTTATGTTATCTTGCTCTATTATCAGTTTATTCAGCTGTATATTTACTGTTGTTCTTCAATCAGGCTCGGTTAAGTAACAAAGGAGCGATACGGCCTCCATCTGGTTGTCCGAAGCTCCTCCACCGTCACTGTTTATTTCTTTAGCTCAGAAGACCTTCCACTGGCCGCCCTTTGACCTTTCAAGCAGTCAAGATTCCTAGTCCCTGTGTTTACCTCTGTTAAAGAAGATGATTTGCATCCTTACACAAAGTACAGGCTGGTTGTTCGTCACATCAGTCATTACTGTCCCAGTGACCGTGTTTACATGCATTCGAATAACTGGCTTAGTCGGACTGAAATCGAATTATCCGTTTCATGTAAACACCTTTGTTCGACTATGTGCGGTCCGACTACGATCCGATTAACACCCCTGGATAACTCGATCCGATCCGGTTGATAATTCGACTATCGCGGCATGTAACGGTGAATTGGATTAGGAACTGGACTTTGCGTCTTTGCGCATGCTTGAGATCCCGCCGCCCTCCTCCCCCCTCCCTCCCATGTCGTGACCCGGAAGTCGAAAGAGTCGAAAGAGACGATAATGTCACTATTAACATCATGCAAGAATAGTAGAGGGATGTAGCTTCGCCTTGCTCTCTGTTCGCCATCTTTCTCGAAATGTTGATGTTGTTGTTGTTGGTTGTTGTTGGTAGTGGTGAAGAGGTCAAGCGGAAATGGCTGTATCACCACGAGTTGTAATGAAAACAGCGCCGCCTATCGTATCGGATATGACATGCTTTCGGCCAATGATTCGAATTACTCACTGCCATGTATATTGGGATAACAGCAGATCCCCCAAAAGATAATATAGTCCGACTAAAGCAAGATTCGAATTATACCATCATGTAAACGCACTGTGTGAGGCCTTCCAGGCAATCAATAGTGACATCTCTCTATTTAGACCCCTCCCGGGAGATTTATTCCGGTCCCCCGCGAAGAGCGAGCTGACACACTGTCAAAGACGGCCGGGCGTAAACAGCTGGAGGCTGAAGCCAGCGAACACGGGAGAAAAAAAAGCAACCGTTTCATAAACTGTCCTACAACCTGCCACAGTTGTCTCACTCCACAGGCACGGAGGACGTGAGTGTTTTATTTCCCCTCTCCTCAGCAGACGAATGCCAACAGGGGATCTTAATGAGGGGAATTGCTATTGAGTGACGTCAAGTAAACGACTGGTTTACTTATAATGGCCTGGTTTACCTGCTTAATAGATACCAGAACTTTTAGGGGAAAGTTAAGACACGCTTTTCCATGAGCCAATGGGAACACTGCACCGTCTGGCAGCACATTTGGTGCTGTTCATTGTGTGGTTTTGATGGTTTTTATAGCTCCCAAAAAGTTTAAAGCAGTTTTCCCCATCCTCACTGTCTGACACCTGATTCATATCCTAACCCTCTCTCTCTCTCTCTCTCTCTCACACTCTCTCTCTCTCAGCCACAAACCACTCCTGTAATATAAGCCGTCAATACAGTGAAGCCTTGTGCGCGAAAGTCTTGTGTTGTAACTCATGCTCTGACATTTTTCATGCAGCATTAGCAGACAGACGCAGCTCTTTCTGAAACTGGAGGATTTCTTCTGGCGGGAGCATCTGTCAGAGCTGGCATTACCTTATGGCATTAAGGGCAGCGGTATGCTGACTCCACATAATCCTCTTGCTCTTTCTGCTCAGTTTACGCAGGCACATGTCTCACATCTTGGTGTTACTGGTGGTTGAACAAAGGTGTTTGATGTTTTTCCCCTATATATTCATTTATTTTTTAACATCATGTTTACAGGACTAAATAATAGTTATATGTCTGAATGCATCACTGTGCTTTGATAAAAGAGGACATTTTTTGACTATGTATTTAGTTCATAACACAGCCGGAGCACGACACAGCATCTTTTATGAATTTTACAAATAAGTATTCAACGTTTTGAAACAGTCACACCATCTCAACCTCTCCTTTTTTCCCTCTCTTTTCCCTCCCAGAGCTGCTGCTGCTGAAAGTTCTTGCTCTTATTGCAAATTACCAGGTGCCAACCAACATTGAAAAGTAAGTGTGGCCACACTTCAGCCAGCCTGGCTCATGATGCTAAAGCTCAACATTTTAATAACACAGTTTCCTTCTTTTTTAAATCCATAGTGCAGGACAGTAATAATTATAATATTTATAAAAGTCAGGGATTGACTCCAACATATATATATATATCTATAATAATTGACACTACAACAGGAATATGTTTTCCAGCTGTGGTACACGTCCTGTATGAAGTTTTCTCTTCTGCATGACATCATCACTTTGATTATGGGTATTTATGGCCACATAATGTCCCTCATTATGGTCAAGAAAGCGACTTCGGGTGCTGTCGCTCGAGTGACGAATGTGTTGTCAGTCATGTCTCTCTCTCACACATTTTAAATCATTGGATACAACTTGTTTGCATGTTTGTGTTTTTCTCCACAGCCTTGAATGCAGGACCTGTGTCATCATAGGCAACGGCTTTGCCATTAAAAATAGCTCCTTGGGAAGCATCATCAACAAATATGATGTGGTCATTCGGTAAGCACAAAGCAGAACACATTGTAGTTTGTCCAAATAACTCAAATAAAACTATTAATTTAAATTGCCACTGACGCACCGTGGGATTTTTTTAGTTGACGCAGCGAAAAGAAAGTAATGTCCATTTCCGTATGTCATTATTCTTAGAATTTATTTACTAAACAAACAAAAAGAACAAACAAAAATGCTGACACTTCCTCTCGTGTGCTGATAAAAAACCATAGGCCACCCCGGTGCATGCTGGTCCTGAAGCTACCCACACCTACTTATAACCACAGGTGGCCAGTGTTACCCAATCAGTGAACCAATCCTAAAACTAAATATATTTAAACAACAATCACAATGAACTCAACTAAAACTATCATAAGAAAAAAGCTCTTCTGACATATCAAAATATAACCTAAACTAGAACGGGCACTCGGTAGAGCGCATACCTTCGCATATCACAAGATTTGTCATTGAATTATGAACATTTTGGCATTAGTTGCATGCCAATTGGATAGAAATTGACCGCGCTATAGTAAAAAGAAGATTTTGACCTTTTCATGACCTTGACCTTTGACCCGATCGATCCCAAAATCTAATCACATGGTCCCCGGATAATAACGAATCATCCCACCAAATGTCATGCAATTCGGTTTAATACTTTTGGAGTTATGCGAGTAACACGCATACAAATAAATACATAAATAAATCAACTAGAACGGGCACTCGGTAGAGCGCATACCTTCGCATATCACAAGATTGGGCATTGAATTATGAACATGTTGGCATTAGTTGCATGCCAATTGGATAAAAATTGACCGTGCTATGGTAAAAAGAAGATGTTGACCTTTTTGTGACCTTGACCTTTGACCCGATTGATCCCAAAATCTAATCACATGGTCCCCGGATAATAACGAATCATCCCACCAAATGTCATGCAATTCGGTTTAATACTTTTTGAGTTATGCGAGTAACACGCATACAAATAAATACATAAATAAATCAACTAGAACGGGCACTCGGTAGAGCGCATACCTTCGCATATCACAAGATTGGGCATTGAATTATGAACATGTTGGCATTAGTTGCATGCCAATTGGATAAAAATTGACCGTGCTATGGTAAAAAGAAGATGTTGACCTTTTTGTGACCTTGACCTTTGACCCGATTGATCCCAAAATCTAATCACATGGTCCCCGGATAATAACGAATCATCCCACCAAATGTCATGCAATTCGGTTTAATACTTTTTGAGTTATGCGAGTAACACACATACAAATAAATACATAAATAAATCAACTAGAACGGGCACTCGGTAGAGCGCATACCTTCGCATATCACAAGATTGGGCATTGAATTATGAACATGTTGGCATTAGTTGCATGCCAATTGGATAAAAATTGACCGTGCTATGGTAAAAAGAAGATGTTGACCTTTTTGTGACCTTGACCTTTGACCCGATTGATCCCAAAATCTAATCAAATGGTCCCCGGATAATAACCAATCATCCCACCAAATTTCATGCGATTCGGTTTAATACTTTTTGTGTTATGCGAGTAACACGCATACAAATAAATAAATAAATAAATAAATACACGGCGATCAAAATATTACCTTCCGCATTTTCAATGCGAAGGTAATAAGCAATGATTAATCAATATTACTTTACAATAAAACTAAATACAAATGTCAAAATAAATCCAACACACCTATTGTTGTTTGTGCTCCGGCATTCAGCTACTAGTATTACTGTTGTTCGTGCTGCTGTAAGCGGAGAAGAGGAATTAATTAAGGGAAAAACAGTTTTTTTGTAAACTTGCTTTTCTGCTTTTTGATTCCATTCCAAGCGTATGCATTATTAAGTGACTGTACCACATTTACAATTCAAATTGTGACCCATCAGCGACAATAATAAAAATGTTTAAACCCAAGACCTCTTTGTAACTCATATCACGTTTAAGAACCCTGAGGACTGATTAATCAGAAACAGACGGATATTTCCTTCGATGACCTTAAATAAAAACTAATTTGATAGTTTTGGCCGCTACTGAAAGCAGGTTATAAATTCACTCGGCCGGTTCACGGTTGATGGACAGAATCCGACTGTGTGACCCTCTCACGGAGCCGCCGTCCTCTCAGCAATTAGCGGATTTTTCTTCAGTGCCTTTAAAGGAGAAGAGAAAGCATTTTTGTTCTTCTCGTTTTACCCTGGGACCAAGGCACTCTGCAAATCTGACTTTACGGCCTTGGATTGAACACATGCATTCTGAGTTTTTTATAAGCCTCTTTCAAACAGACAGAATTTGGCCTGGTCACAATGCATTTTTCTCCCCCCCCTCCTCCTTCCACACCGCTCCCTCTCTTAAGGCTTATCGTTCTGTGGCCAAGTCGAGGAGGGTTATTGACACTCAGAGCTCAATGCTTGTCTGAGAGTTTGACGTCAGCAGGCCGGTTCTGCCAACAACAAAAAAATCATTTTGCGTCATGTTTTTGATCAAAACTTGACTCTGAAAAGGGAGAAAAGAAGAAGCCGAAAAACATCCTGGTTGAGTTAATGCTACACGTTCTGCATCAATAGGCAAATATTTAACTCTGGGATAATATTATCCGAACGCCAAGACCTCGCCAATGTTCCCGAAGCTCCCGTAACTTTTCTGCTATTTGTTATTTCTTTTATTCGTCATATTATCAGGCAACAGTTATAGATATAGCGGCCCATGAAAATGATTAAATTATCATCATCGACACCTGTATTATTTGTTTTATTTGTTGTTTTTCTTACTTCATCAACCAAAAGTTGTGGCTTCGCTCAAGCATCTCTATTTCTATACTTTCGGTCATAAAATTGAAGTTTATTCAGAATGCCTGTAGAAGCTCACGTTGCTCACCCCCATCGCTTAAACACATTGTTAAACCGGAGACAGGCCCACTCACAGAAATGGATGGGTCTCCTAAAAAGTTCCAGGGATTGGGCCCTCCCTAAATCTGTTATACAAATTAGCTAAAAGTTATAGCAGTACATTTCTCAGGTCATGTGGCTTGAAAATCAATTCTCTCCTCCCACCCCTCCACTTTTGTTTGTGTTTCTGTTTAGCGATTGGAAAAAAATGGAAACGAAACAAACCTGTCAGTTCTTGTCGCTCACGATAGTGTTGTGTCTCTTGCCTCAAAGGTTGAACGATGCCCCAGTGAGGGGCTATGAGGAGGACGTGGGAAACAAGACCACCATGAGGTTCTTCTACCCCGAGTCGGCCTCTTACAACCCCGGACTGCACAACGAGCCGGCAACCCTCATGGTCCTGGTGCCTTTCAAGCAGCAAGATCTTCGCTGGCTCAAAGAGATCCTCTATAATGAGAAGAGGGTACAGGATATGTGTGAGAATGCACACTCTCTCTCTCACACACACACACGCGCACACACGCACACACGTGCGCGCACACACTCTTTCCATCTCACTCTGTCACACTTTCTGTCTCTCCCTCTCTCTGCCTCACATACACACTCCCCTTTTAGCTTCTTTTCCAGCCCCCTGCCAGCCATCCATATCAGGAACAAATACTTAAGAGGTTCGACTTCAGTGGGGCCAGTGCTCTTCACAGTTAAATGCAGTTTCCATCTCAGACACATCCTTCACTCTGTTGCTCCCGGCACCTCCGGCCTCTCTGCTAATAGTTGCCGGGTCATTACTTTGCTAATTTCCACATCAATTTGGTTGCCTCCAGAAATGCGGGAGTCGTTGGTTTAATTGCATCTCTGTTTGTGTAAATGAACTCAGCGTGGCAACGAAGAACAACGTACTCTCTTTTCTGTTCTTTTTGAAAGAACTATTTTTATTTCCCAACATCCGGTGTGTTATCTTTCTCCTTTTTGTTTACTTGCCCTTTCCAGGTCAGGAAAGGATTCTGGAAGCCCCCTCCCCAAATCTGGTTGGGTGACATGAGTAAAATCCGAGTGCTGGACCCCCACTTTTTGCACCAGACGGCAGACAGACTGCTCCGCATCCCCCTGTACCCGAAGAGCAAGCAGGTAAGAGCTCCCCTTCCACGTCACTGTACGTGTCCAGGCCTGTAGCTGTAGTTGCGATGCTTCTCCTCTGTTGCAACTCAATAATAATGACCTCTTCTGTCAACCATTAAAAGAATGTTCCCACTAGAAGCGTCCCGTACCTCCCTTTTATCCCCCTTTTCGCCCTTCACGAGTCCCCACATGAATGTTAACAAGGCTGGATGGAGCTTCCACTGATTAGCCACAGCTTCCTCCCATCATATCTCTTGAGTGCTTTGATCAACAGTTTTACTGGAAGAGGCATTCCTCTTGAAACGTAAGCCGGGTCAATAACACATTTTGGGGATCCAATTACTGCAAAACGTGATGAAGTTTAGCTTCTATTCGGCACTCTGGTGTCTCATTACTAGCTCCTCGTGTCTTCGAGGCTGCACAGTGAGTCCCTCGGAAAAATAATTAGTCTGTTGAAGAAAATCCAACATCTTGTTTAGACTTCAACCAGATGCTCTGGACGCGGACAGCTCGCAGGGTTCTGTCTCTGCAAAACCACGTTGACAGTTCAGTCGATCGTGGGCATGTTTTGTCACTTTTAGCTCAATAATACACAGAAAAGTATAGGAGAGACGATGTAACTTCAAACATAACGAGCAAAAGAGGAAACCGGATCATATTCTAACTCGTGACACCGGGACTGAGGAGCAGCGATTGCACAACAAGACAACATGACGCATGGCACCTTTTTGGTTTGCAGGTGGACCAACGATCCGCTTTTGTTTCACAAACTGATCTCCCGCTCTTTTGGCCGAGGTGATTGGCTTCGTAAACAGCCCTGTGAACGGACTTGGACCATTTCTCTTGCAAAAGTCTTTTATTGGCCCTTCGCCTCCCATCTCCAAGCGGGGGCTTGTTGTGCGTTTGCGAGGGATCGTGTCCGCCGTGGGCCCGAGCCAAGTTTTGTTTTGGTTCTGCTCGTCTGCCTCTCCTGAGCCCTTTTTGTCGAGCACCTACTACTGAATCCGAGTGTGTGTGTGTGTGTGTGGGGGTAACCTTCTGGTGCATGATCGAAACCTAGATTACGTAAGGCTCCGAGACTCAAGGTGGATTTAGTCAGTGAGGTCATAGCAGCAAAAACAACAGTGAAGTACCTGGGCTGTTGGTTAGAGGACAGTCTTGGGGGGGAGGGAATGGCCATACAGGTGCTGGGGAAAGTAAATGCCCGCACCAGGTTTTTGGCTAGAAAGGCCAATCTGCTTGACAGGGAAAGTCTTAAACTACTGGCTAACAGCCTGGTGCAGTGTCATTTTGATTATGCTAGTGTATCATGGTTTGGGGGGCTGTCAGTTTCATCCAAAAAACTGCAGGTGTCACAAAACAAGTTGGTAAGAGTTGTGATGGGACTCGGCCCTGTGATCATGTTGGGAGAAGCCACTTTAAGGAACTTAACTGCCTTCCAGTTGAGGCCAGAGTGGCTCAGCTTAGGCTCAACATGGTGCACAAAATAGTCAACAATAGGGCCCCAAATATCTTAATAACTATTTTCCTAGTGTTCGGAAGTGCACAGCTATGGAACACGATCTAGCTTAGCCAACCTGCATCCACCAAGGTGTAGATCAAAGATGGGGCAAAGCACATTTGCTCACATAGGAGCTCAAGAGTGGAATGAATTGCCTTTGGCCATTAAACAATGCCTGAACCCAATTAGTTTCAAGGGGAACGTTAGGAAATGGCTCCTAGAAAAAGTCCATGATTAAACTTGTATGTCAATGTAGTATTATGTGTATTACTGTATTGCTTTTTAAGATGTAGGTTGGTAATGTGTGAATGTGTGTATTTTTTGTGCCAAGACCAAGGACCACAACGGAAATAAGTCTGTGACTTTTTGTGCTATCCTTGATATTTTTATGATGCGTGACCTTTTGTTTCATGTATTGTATTTATGTCCAATAAACTAAACTAAACTAAACTAAGACGGGTGAGCAGTGGGACGGCAGCGCTCCTCAGTGGGCTCATCCGACAGACTGTATGGGGAGGCCCAGGGGGAGGGGATGGTGGGCAGGAAGAGGAGGAGGAAGATGAAGAGGGGGCGGTGGGTACAAATAGTAAAAAACTGGGTTGTTTGTTTGCTCTAAAAGTATTGAAACATCCTAAACTCACATGAGCTTTATTCACGCCTGCGAAAAACATAAACATCTATCCTTAAACGACTGGGAATTTAATGCATTTAAAGGGAACCTAGATTTCTCACCCGATCTTCAATATAGCTCGTCTTCGTCGGTCTCTTTCCTCTCACCTCCACCAGCAGGAGTAACCGGACTGTAGCAGTCCTCCTCTTAGCAGATACCTCCCTCCGCTAACGAACCTGCCAGATAGACAAGGACCCATTCAAAACAAACACAGGCACAACCTCCCCCCCCCCCCCCCTTCCTTTCCTTTCTGCATTGCAGGCACGCACACACACACACACACACACACACACACACACACACACTCTCCTATGTTCACACCCGTCTCCCTGAACACGAGCCTGTGTTCAGCTCTTGTAGGTCAGGCTTGCAGCGTTGACAGTATGCGGCCCCTCCCTCTCCTCCCCTCTCACCGAGGCGCCACGGGCCTGCGTCCAAACTATGCGCCGGGCCGCCGCAGAGCTCTGGCGTGTTGGCCCGTGTGCCGGCGACCACGTGAGGCTAATACACACACACGGAATGTCAGCTGGGTTCCCGTGGCAGGTTGCTCGTCAGTTCCCGAATGGAAGACCGTCGCGCTCAGTGCACGAGCAAATTGACCTGGCTTGAATGTTTTGGAGGAGAAAAAAAGGCTTTCTTATCGAGGCCATCGTGGTCAAATGTGGTTTGAATTAAACACAAGTACACTTACGCCCAGGAACACACACACACACACACAGACACTCATCAGAGAGCTGTAGTTGAAGAGCGAGCACTCTGATGAAGGTTTTTGCAGGATGAAAGGTTGAGTATTTGTTATTTGTATGGATCCAACTGTGGGAAATATATATCTTTTTTTATATCTCGCAAACCAACACACACACAGTGCTCATACTTCATATACACACAATGTTCCGTCTTTGTGTGAATTTAATAAGATAGACCTCGCATCTGTCCGCTAAATATGAAGCTACAGCCGGCAGCTAGTTAGCTTAGCTTAGCGTTTTAGGATGGAAACATCGGGAAATAGTGCGTCTGGCATCATCCAGCGGTTAAAAAACACCGACCAGCAGTGACTTTCCGTACATAACTTAAAACCACATCTTGTAAAGACATATTACATGTTCATTAGACAGCTTTCCAGGTGTTAAGGATTTTGTTCTTAACCAGAGCTAGCCAACAAACTGTTTCCAGTTGTTATGCTAATCTAAACGGACTGTAGCTTCATATCCATCTAAATCAGCAAGAAAGCAAGTAAATGAAAATTATAATGAGTTATATAAATCAGCTTATATGATTTTTTTGTTAAAAGGACCAATAGTTTTGGTAAAAATTAATGTTTTAGGTCGTCAGTAGAGGAAAATGTAAGAAACACTGGCGTGTGTAATATAAATGTACTCGCGAGGCTCTCACAGAGGAAACTTGATGATAACATGGAAAGCTGCAGAGAAAGGGGAAGTGAAAAGGCTGTTGGGGAAAAGCATTCACATTTTGGAGAGGGATGGGAAGTGAAGTGGTCATGTGGAAATGGTTCTCTTTTTTGCCTCTGTGAACATGGATAATCATTGACAGAGTTGTGTGGGAAACGGCGAACGCCACAGTGAAACCTCGAAGCACAGTGGAAGCCAGCCGGGGGCAACACAACCAGCATGTCTCAGCTCATTACATTTCACATTAACTTGTTTTAAAGATCTCTGTGGGACCAGTCCATTTCCCTTTCTTTAAAAGAAAACCCTTTTTTTTATTAGCAAAAGCAGATTACAAATTCAGAATAATATATTTTGGCACTTTTTATTCTACACAATTATGCTCTGGGATTTGTTTAAAATCTCTTTTAGACTTTTGGTTAGGATGTAGCCTTATGCCATCAGGGCTGGAGGTGATTCTCTTTTTCATCTTATCTTTTGATATCTCACTTTGGAAAATGGCATGAATGAGGTTGCATATCACATGATATTAAATTGTATTTTAAATTAAATTAAAATTACAAATTTGCCTAGACATCTTATGTCCCAGAAACCTGCCATTAGTATAGGATAAAAACACAACTTCTAACTAATAAAATAAGTAAGAAACATGCGGGATAGCATTAGAGGAGAGATCCTTCTCCCAGAATGGACAGATGTGCAATAGATGTCATGTGTACAGAGGTAACAACATACTAGAGTTGTTAATAGAGCACCAGTTGTTATAATAATCTAATTAATAATGATAACAAAAGCATTAATGATATCAGTAATGTGACTAATAATACAAATAATGATAGTTGCAGCGGGTGTCAGCAGCACCATGGTCGGAGGCACAACGAAGTAACAGTAGTAAGGTGCAATTATGGGACATTAATTCATAAAGAAAGAGAGAGAAGAGGAGAGAGGAGCTCAGTGTATCCTAGGAACTCCCTATATATCAGCCTATGTTTCTTTTCTCAATAATATCCACACCTCCTCTTGGACTTTGCATTAAGATCACTGACTTAATGCCTTTCCCATGAAACACCAGTAACAACACCAGTCATCACTGGTTCCATCAGCTGGAACACAACAGATTGAATATGGATCACTATCCAGATGTGCAGACCTCTCCACATCAACTCCAGGCAGGAGATGGTGCCCACTGTGCTTCTGCTAGACACTGATGTATTTGTTGATTATTATTTTGAATAAGCTTAATCATTGCATTATAGAGATAATATATATAAATATATATATACAGTATAAATAAATATATATGAATATATATATATATATGTATATATATATATGAATATATAAATATATATATATATACTGTATATATTTATATATACATATATTTATATATATATATATATATATATATAATACCGAATGTAGGAAATGCAGCATGCACCATTGTATCAGTCATCTGAATGTCACAATGTGTCTGGAACCATAAACTTTTAGGATTGATCTAAAAGTGCTTTGAAAACAGTTTTATTGCAAACACACTTTAACATACAAGCTTTAACGAACAAGCTTTAACAAACAAGCTTTAACAAACAAGCTTTAACAAACAAGCTTTAACAAACAAGCTTTAACAAACAAGCTGTAACAGATGTATTGGGTGTGATCTGTGCACTCAATTTATTTTGTTTTGTTTAGTGTCTTGACCGCAGCTTTTTGAGATACTTAGCTCTGATCAATTGTAGAATCGAAGACCTTTAAAAAAAAGTTCATTCAAGTAACCAAGACGACTTTCACTATTTTTGGGGTCTTTTATACTTATTATTAGATCGTTGCCAGTGGAGAGGGGACATGAAAGGAGGCGAGAGATCTAGGAAACGAAATGCAACGACAGTCCCTGGCCGAGGTGTTGAGATTCATGGTTGGCAGCTACAAATCAAACAAATCAAACATATATTATTCATATTGTCGGTTGATATCCGAGTTCTTGTGTTCGAGGACTTCCTCGAAAACAACATTTTCAATTGTTGCAGAAAACAGTTTTTCAGCTGCATAGACACATCTTATACTCTTTGTTGTAGATAGAAGAGCATAAAGGCAGCGAAGTAGCAGCCACACAAAGAAAAAATCAATAAACAATTAAACCTAAAAGCGCTGTAAAAAACATCGACTTGTGCTTTCTTCTTTCTTTTTTGCCCCCTAATGTTTTTATATGAACAAAGCAGTCAGCGAGCACATTGCCTCCGAGCCGAAATGAATAAATCATGTGAATACATTTTTTAGCTGAAGGTAACACAAGTGCTCAATTATTTATGCTAAATAACACTGTGTGGGGAATTAGCCTCCAGGTGTTGCTTGTTGTTACTGGCATCAAGAGTGCTTTTCTTCAGAAGAGATAGTGAGAAAGCTGCTGGAAAAAGACCCAGTTTGCAGGGTTTCAGTTTATGTGAATACATTTTTTCATTCATGAAACAAAGACTGTATGAAGAGAAGTGAAATACATCTGTTATTGCACTGCATATGTTGTGTTTTGACGTATTATTTTACCTATTGTTCGTTAACAAGGAGAGATACAGGAGAACATTCCTGCCGACGGCTATGAGGCTCTACAACAGTTCACCTCTTGCCAGATCACCCTAACCCTTCTTATATTTTGTGTTTTGTTTTTTTATTCTTGTGTGTTGCTGCTACTGACTCGACAAATTTCCCCTTGGGGATTAATAAAGTATATATCTATCTATCTATCTATCTATCTAACCTGTCTCTGAAAAACAAGCTGCGATACAATATGAGCATTATCTTTGTTTAAAATCAAAAGTTAATACTTTTAATAGGTGGTTTAATCCCACTTTTGCCAATGTCACAATGTTCCTTTAAAGTTTTGAGGTGGTTTCGTTTCGCTCGAAGCTCACTGGATGTTTTTCATTACATAACAGTCCTTTTGGCCGACGCTTTATTTCAAAGCAACTAAGAAAGAAAGTGCATTCATCCTCCGTCGGAGAGCTACACGTCATCAAAACATGTTCACAGCCATCAATGCTGAGGTCATTTGATAGTATTATCCAGATGGACAAGGCTTGTGATCAGTGAAGGTCAGCGCCTGCAAGTTGCCCTCTACCTCCATCTCGTGGTGGGACGAGAGGCTGCAGCTGAGTCATGGTATTCCTGAGTTTGCGAATTCCTCTGTTCAAGCATTTAGCTTTTTTTTAGACATAAATTGCTCATTTCATAACCTTTTTATATTTTTCCATCGAAGGTAGTATTGCGTGTATATTTCACACACCATGCCCGCTGACAACCATCTGTGGCGTTCAATGTTACTTGTGTTCTGCATGATGATCTGTATAATCTATATCTTTTTTGATACCTTATTATGCTTTGTTTGTGTCAGCAGCCAGTGCATCCGACAACGGGCATCCTCGCTGTGTTCGTTGCTCTCAACTACTGTGATGTGGTCCACGTTGCCGGCTTTGGCTACCCCAACACAAAGAACCAAAGGCACCCTATCCATTACTACGGATACGACACCATGAAGTCCATGAAGGTGCGTAGCGCCGGTCGTCTGCAGGACCTCCGATGTGTCGTCTCTGTTTTGACACACCGTGTTTCTTTTCTTTTACAGAATTCCCACCACGACCTAAATCATGAATCCGAAGCCTTAAAAAGACTGGAGGATGTTGGCGCTATTTTGTACCTTCACCCGCATTTATGATACACACAACAGCAAATGATGACATTTGAATTTGGTTTAATGTGCCTTCTGCAGTGAGATACAAGACTGGTGCTGCGTTCAGGCACCATGGGGTGACGTGGGGGTCACAGGTTGATCTCACTGGCGCCTTACATTCTGTTAAATTGAAAGACATGAAAAGATGATTTCACTGATTTTTTTTAACGTCTTTCCTTCAATTTGTTAAGAGCCTTTGGTAACACGACTCAGCATCTTGCATCGAGTTTACACTTTTCTAATCTTTATGGGGTTTTTAATCAGAACTCTCAAAGTGAGTTTGCAGGACACTATTCATGTTGTCTCGTTTGTGATAAGCAAAGTCACGTCGGATTCTGTCAGAGTTTTGGATAATTCAATGCTCTGATGTTGTTTGTAATTCATGCATTTCATTGAGCTGCAAAATTAATCAAACTGGATTATTTCTCACTCAAACTGGTTTGAGATTTTGTCAGAATCTGTTTTAAAGAGGTGTGAGATAATCTATGTTTTTTTTTAATGAACTTCACTGTCAATGTACATTTTACATTAAATTAAAAGAAAATTAATTGATGACAAACCTAATTTGCACAGGATTAGATTATTTACTTTTAGTTTCTTGGACTGGAAATACGACTTGTATTTTCCCAATTTGTAAGAGTTGAAAGATGTTTGGGAATTGTAATTTATTTAATTGTTATCATTGTTTTAATTGTCTTCTTTTTTTTTAGAAACAATACCAGTAGATGGTACCACTGGATATTTTTTAATGTACAGAATGAAATACATTTTTAATTAAAAGGAAATCAAAATAAATGGCCTTTGATTCTCATTTGATGTTGTCCATTTATTTATGTTCACATGGATTATTGAACATTATGGAAATCAATTAATTTACCATAGTGAACCTGCGTTGAGCTCCAGTTTTACCATTGGTTGTAATACCACTGTAAACCACTAGATGGCAGAGAGCGTCTATCGCCGCCGCATCCGATACAGTCGGGTACTGCACTGCACATGGTGCAGTCATGCAGCAGCCCATCTTAAAGTGCCCGGTGTAACGGTGACAGCACCAGCACACGTGTGAGGGAACACTTGTGCACTTTGAACATCTGGAAGACCAGAACATTGCATAATGCTTATAATTGAGAATGCACAACATACAGTTGCCGCTAGCGACAGATGTTAATGACGGCTTCTACCTTCTGTGCGCACGGCCTTCGATTAGTGTTGACATGAATGGAGTTGTGCCCTTGGCATTCGTAAAGTAGGCTCACTCATATGTGGGAACAGCATCAGCAGTTGACATTCGTGTGCTTCCAATCATCGGGGTATCCAGCAAATGCTTTATCACTACTCTTTCTTCTCCTATACTATTCCCACTACAATTACTACTAATATCAGCACTAATGATAATTATAGTAAGAGCTTAATTATTATTCCACATTCCTGATGTTCTGGTGTGAATGTGTGTTTTCTTAAGGTAAAATGTGACGCTCTCCTGAATGCAGCGTCATCTATTCCAGTAGTGATGTATACCTTCTCTTCAAGGTCAGCCTGTGTAATAAAGATGAAAGACAGATTACCTCTCGCTGTCTCCCGAGCCGAACTCACCGCTATGAAGAGATTTTGTTTTGTTTTGTTACTACAGATTACTCGCCCTGCTCATGTACATTAGCTCAGCTGCGTTCTGTTTGGACTAAATCTGTGTGTTTTGCCTGCATAATGCTGATACGGCGAGCAATCCTATCTGCAAACCACAGGCCACAATCATACACCTATACCCTCGTATGCATTTCTCTAGAATTGAACTATTTTTTGTGTGCCAATGTGGCGAACAAAACACCCCTTTCAGCCTGTTTAACGCTACACTGCTCCTGACTGACGTAGCTCACCTTAATCCTTATAATGTAGGCCACCAGAGCCCCCAGGTAGTTGGGCAACTGAACTATAGAACCGTCGCCTAACCCTAAGCCCGACGCGTCCTCGAGATAGAAATGTATAAAAATACAAAGCGTCGACCACGCCGCTTGTCGAGTGGGAAAAGCTGCGCGTATTCAGGAGAGGGGGCGGAGCCTGTGTGAGTTGGCACACCCCTTGTACTTCATTTTCCAAATGTGTATTTAAAGTAGCAGCAGTTATGCATTTGTTTCCCCAATAACACAGAGGAAGTGTGTCGGAGACGGAACCCACATCTCGATGTGCTGCGTTCACTTCCTTTACACAACACGGAGTTACGTAATTGATCAGCATTTTTTGTGACTCTGCGGGTCTGTTTACGTGACATCTGAAAATCAGGTCAGACTTTTCAGGGGTATTTACTGTACTGTGAGCACGTTGAACCCCCACACACACACAAATTAGATTGAGTGAGCTACACAAGGAACTACAGTACCTTCAACCAAAGAGTCCTGTGCTACAACGAGTGAAGGCAACGTATATTTTTAGCCAAAGTATAGCTCCTCTGTAAATTACTCTCCCGACCTGCACTGATCCCACTGCTGCGCACCAACTGAGCCCCACCAGCCCATTCATGCAAGTTAACGTGACCTAATGAGCCCGTGGCCGCATTAAACAATAAGATTCATCTGAAATGCATTGAACTTTCAGGCACACGTCACAGTATAGGACCCTGAACGCCTCGGCTGTCATTTTGACCAAGCAGCGATATTATAGAAAAAGGCATGACCCGTGCAGGCAGAAGCTTTGCCAGTGTGATTGTTATTACAGAATATCTCATGACACCATCTGCTCTCTGCAGAGTGCACTCAGCCGGCAGTGCAGCGTCTTACTTTTTGAAAGCAGTTGTTTTCGACTTCGAAGTCATGATCCTCTGATAAATCACACGAGGATGTTGCGTACTTCCATTTCATTTGTTATAGCAGGATTCAATTCAATTCAATTCAGTTTATTTGTATAGCCCAATTTCACAAATTACAAATTTGTCTCGGAGTGCTTTACAATCTGTACACATAGACATCCCTGCCCCAAAACCTCAGACCAGGAAAACTCCCAACCCTTCAGGGAAAAAAGGGAAGAAACCTGGAGGAGAGCAAGAGGAGGATCCCTCTCCTAGGATGGACAGATGCAATAGATGTAATGTGTACAGAAGGACAGATTTAGAGTTAAAATACATTCAATGAATATGACAGAGTGTATGAATAGTTCAGATGGAATAAGAAGTGCATCTTATTTAAAGGTGCAACAAGCCAAAAAGAGCCAGAGAGCCCTGGCTGGTGTCGGCTTTAGGACTTGTCGTCATTGACACGATGAAAGCAGGTACGCAGTGACCTATTGAGGCCTCCTTTAAAAAAAAAGAAATCATTGTTAAAAAAACAGGAAGACGCACAGTGCGGCTCTACGAGCCCAGCGAACAGTTTGTGTGGGAAGAGGTACAGTACTGAAAGCAGCCAGCTACCTAGAGAGAGGGCATCTGGCTCGGCTCACTGATAACTCCCCCACAGCCCAGAGAGCTGCTGTGAGTCAGGTGCTCACGAAAAACACAACACTACCATGGGAACCGGGAGAAGGAGTAGGACACCGGAAGAAAAAAAGAAAGAAGAAAAAAGATAAGCTGCCTTTCTCCCTTGAGTTTTTGCTAGCTCTGCTTTTCCCTTTCCCTGACTCTCATCTGGGAACTGCTTCAATGTGACGTTAAATATGATTTAGATCCACTCCTCCATGCAAGGGGCTTCTTTTTAAAGCTCCTTTGGGCTGTAAGGAAAACAGCATGTAATGCACAGTTTTCTTCCGTGACTAAAAAAACGACAAAAAAATGGCAACAGACTGAGAAAAAAAAGAAGAAAAAAAGGCTAAGTATCTGTTGCGCGGCCTCCAAAGGTCAGCCAACTCAGCTGATTTAAAGGCTAACATGGCATCATTGTTTCCTCACAGGCACCCAAAGGAGCAATTTCTGTTCGCTCAGTATTTTTCTTTTTTTTGTTGTTGCCGTGAACTGATTTCAGCGCAACGGGCTTCCGAGATGTAAATTTGGGTTTATCGGGGTTTTTATGGTGGTTTTGTTTTGTATTTCTCGACAGGAGTAGGAAAACACAAAGTCAGTGTGGACCGGTTTAAAGAGCGGCAACTTAAAGGTAGAGCCAAGTATATAGTCTTCCTTAAAAAAACCCAATGCTCTAAGAAACAAATACCATCCATTACGCAACAATGGATCCGATGAGGTGACATTAGCCATGGCAGACTAGCTGTTGGAGGTCAGAGAACAGCTGATCTCCAAACCCTTCCTGAATTACCTACAGATGCAGTACAGAATACACATCACACTGTGTATGATGTGTGTGTGTGTGTGTGTGTGTGTGTTTCTCCAGATCTCCAGTTTTCTTTTTATTTATTACCGCTAAGCCAGTTATCCCGCTCCGCACATGGACACTCCATTTTGTGGACGAGTAGATCCTGTCCTTTTTCAGCGGGGTCCTGGATCCTGGCACACTCAAAGAAATGACTCATTGGATGAACTCAATTAAATTGTTGGCAGGTTTTCCATCCAATAATTATATGCAATTCCAACTCAAATTTAGCATCAGTGTGCAAAAAAATGTGTGAAAGTTCAACTCATTTCATCAAATACATCTAAAATAAAATAACGATATTCATTAAATTAAATTAATTTGTGTTTGTCCAACTCAAAATATAAACTAACAAAATATGCAAACACCACACAGAAGAACCGGACCCGAGAAATTGAAACCACCCCCTGGCTTGGCTAGGCGACAAGCGAGCCACTGCACCACACCACGAGCTAAGAAAGTGTCTTCACCCTCATGTAAACAACTGATTTCAGCGCGCATGTGCGCAAAGTAGTAGTCCTCAATGAAACACATTTATTTTGAGTTGATATGCACACCATCTAACCTAAATAAATCTAATAAATGAAAGTATTCATACATTTTGTGTTACATCCATTAAATATAAATATCTATTTTTGTAATTGATTTATTTAAATGTATCAAACAATATTTAAATGTGTCACCTCTAAGAAGGGCTTGAATCGTCTTTTTGAGTGTGTAAAAATAAATCTAATAATAAAATGTTCATATTATTACATTTCACCATTCATTATATAAATATATTCGTTTTAATTGGATTTTTTTTTTATTTATCAATATTTAATATTTAAATGTGTCACCTCTAAGAAGGGCTTGAATCGTTTTTTTGAGTGCAGCGCTCTGTCCGTCAGTCTGTCGGTACATCTGTCCGCTTGTCCTCGAGGTCTGGACGTCAGGAGGCGGCAGTGTGTGCCGAGCCTCTCTACGTCACATGACCCAGTATTTTAATTTGTGTTTGTGTCACTGGAGATGGCAAAGGGACCAGAACGCCGCGCCAGGTGACTTCACACTGCGGCGGCGGAGTGACGTGGGTGTGCAGACGGTGTGTGTGTGTGTGTTTGTTTGTGCGTGTGTGTGGGGCAACGGGATCATGTCCGAACAGCACGAAAAGATGAAATTAATATGGAAGTGAACTCATGAGACACGATCAGACGCCAAAGAAAAACCACGCCTTCATCGTTAAAGCCGTACTCCGTAGCTCTCGAACCATAAATATTCCCGACAAAAAAATAATGAACAGAAAAGTAGAAAAGAAGCATTAAATGTGTTTGTTTTTAATTGAATGTGTTTAATACTCCATAACTCTAATCAGCTTCATCAGGAGGTGCTTTGGATCAGATTTTATTGACAACACAAGGTAGTGTGCA
The DNA here is from genome assembly GCF_029220125.1 of Pseudoliparis swirei. Lineage (NCBI taxonomy): Eukaryota > Metazoa > Chordata > Actinopteri > Perciformes > Liparidae > Pseudoliparis > Pseudoliparis swirei. Next base: position 5,928,983 of record NC_079407.1, read on the forward strand.
CGTTAGATAGTGTGCATACTAACATTCTATTCATGCTATAAAAAGTAAAATGTAGTATGTAGTGCGCTCCAAATTCACAGCGTGTAGATTAAAACTGCAATGGGCAATGCTCTGGATTAGTAACAACAAGCTTATAAAACATATTTTATTGCCCAGAAACGCTCTCGTCTCTTCAGACTGTGCGACGGCGCACTGCGAGGCAGATGTTCTGCCACCAGCCAGCAAAAGAGTGCGTACAAATGGCAGAAAGCCCCGGGGTGCACGGTACTTTATTGAGGCCTTCCCAGTAACCCAATAACTGTCATAAGAGTTACACACAAACATTGATATAGAACTGTATAGATCTGCTTTTACAGTTTATATTGCTTGTTGTCAATGTTCACTGTGGTCTTGATGTAAACCAATACTAAAAAAACATACCCGGTACATATAACTTAATAGATGAATGCTTCCTCCATGCCGTAAACACACAGCCTTGTTAGCCCCAATGAAACCAGACACAAGGGCAGAGGATAGTGTGAGTTCAGTCATGTTCAGACTTCACAGCAGTCGATAAGACGTTACCATCCGACCTACTGCAGCACATTATGAGTTATGGAAGGATAGACGCTGATATCATGTTTAATTTGCACTCGTTAGTATCCATCTAGCTTCATGCAATACCACCGCTCATTAAAGCTCAGATAAAGAATAAAGAATAAAGAAATGGACCTTATTCAACTCATTCCTTCATGTGTTCTTTTAATAGTTGTGTTTTGTACATCATTCAGTATCGACATTCAATTAAATTTCAATTCAGTTTGTTTTGTATCGTCCAACATCACAGATTATAAATTTGCCTCAGAGGGCTTTACAATCTGTACACGTACGACATCCCTGACCTTTGACCTCTCACATCGGATCAGGAAAAACTCCCAAGAAAAAAAAATCACGGGGGAAAAAAAAGGAGAGCCTTTAGGAGAGCAACAAAGGAGGATCCCTCTCCAGGATGGACAGAATAGATGTCATGTGACCAGAAGGAATCATTACAGAGTTATAACACAATCAATGAGGATGACAGAGTGTATGAATAGTTGGTCGTCGGCATGGACCACGATCCAGACCTCCGTGATCCATCAGGCAGATGGAGGTAGAGAGGAGGAGTGGGCGGGGCATCAGCAGGGCCATGACATCAGACCCAGCCAGGTGCAAAGGACCCTATGAGACGTGAAGTCACAAGGACTCCGGGGAGGAAGCAGAATGTGTGACGGATGTGGGGACACCAGCAGGGCGCAGCAGAGAAAACCCCTCATCGTGTTTCTTGTTCGCTTCTCGGTGCTCTGCTTGTTCCTCAATACAATTGTTTGCTGACGCATGGGAGCACTCCACCCGTCAGGCCTTGTTGACTATAAATCCAGACGGATGGTCGGAGAGAGGAGCGCTGGGTTGGTCTTCCGTGCCGCGTGGGGTTATCGCACGGTTATTGTTACACACAGATAAATAAAAAACTACATACACGCTTTTATTGTCAGCTCTTTTTCTGCCTCCATCTTTCCCTCGGAAATCGACCCGGAGCTGTTCTGCATAATTGAGCGGCACAACACACTCTTACGGGTCTTCTTTTCTTCAATTTTTGCTCGCCATGTGCACTTACATAATAGCGCGTCGTCGCTTTTTCAATATCCAATGGACTTTTCTTTTTTTTTAAGCTGAAGCCTTTTGTACCTGTCAACCTGCTCTCGATGTGGTAATGCCCACCCACATCGGCAAGAGGTCAATTCTCTCTTTCTCCCTTTCCCCGTCAGAGGCTTCAGCAATGACCGTACAAAACAATGTAGGCCTACAAATAATTCCAGAAGTGGTTGCTTTCATAATGCTTGAATTTTGTAAAAAAAAAGTTTCAATCATGAGCAAATACTCTTCGTGGGGCTAAAGAGCACTGCTACGCGATCCACTCATCGGCACTGTTACGCTCACGGGAGCGTCTATTCTGTTTGACGTTATTTTAGTTATTTTGTTTGTATAATATTTGTGCCGAGTGCTGAGCAACCACGATTTCGGTAGATTATTAGCTTTTCTCCTGCTGTCATCACAAACACTGGCCCTATGTTTTTGCTTCCCGTATTACCATCTCAGTTGAGAACAAGACTCTCACTCTACTGTAAACTCAGTTTCTGCCATCTGGGAATACCTTGAGAGAGCTTCTAGCCTTCTTCTCCAGGGCCACTTAAATGACAGTGATGGATGATGCTGTCATTTGAAGCATTGGAGTTCATAGTTGCTGATTTCTATGAGTCTAACCCCTTATTTCTTTTCTTTTTGTTGGCCCACTCCACAAAAGGCTGTAGATAAATCAACACTGTAGTCTTTTTTTAAAAACCGACAGCCACAATCTGAGTTTAAGTAGATAATTCACAGTATTTCCTCGGTATGATTAGGCAGGAATCAGAGGAAAGGTAGACGCTAGTCTGAGCCAAATGAGATTCAATAAGCGCCGGGGTCAGGCGGGTAACATTGATATGCTCAGTAGAGTCAGGGCTATACGCTTAAAAATCCACATCCAGATAATTTAAAAGGAGACAGAATCTGACATCTGAATTAATTTCATCCTGTTCAAGAGGGAGAAAAAGTGCTGCAGTAAGCAGATGAGGGTCAGGGCCTTGATGGCTATGCCAAAGCTGGCTCGTGGCAACGAAAAAGACCCGGAGTAAGAGATTATCTGCTGAGAGAGCAACAAGCTGGGGGACTTCTTATCATATGGCACCAAATTAAATAAAACCCGAAGCTCACATTGCGTTATATCTCTGTGTCTTCAAATGTGGGCCGCAGTAAGTTAATAAGTAGTGCCCGGCGTAACCATGACCAGGAGCAAAGCAACAACAAATCATGTTTTAAATGTCAACATTACAGCTTCTGCTTCTGGTGTCCTTCTGGGTCTGTTACGGTTTCGAACCCGCCACGGGGTACGAACCCGCCACCTCTGCGTTCTGCTGCTGGAGTTCCTGTGCACTATCCACTGCGCCGTCAACACTCTACCATCTAAACACTCAGGCTCATCTGAGCCTTCCTCCCTGGTGACGAGCTGACTGGGCGTTGGCACTGCACACCTGCTCTTAATTACAATCAGCTCCAGAGACTACAATAACCCGGTCTTCACTCCTGCTCCTCGCCAGATCATCCCATAGAATCACCTGGCAAGTACCAGTAGAAGCTTAGAGCTACATTGTTGCTGTCCGTACTTTGTAGAGCTGTTTTCAGTGCTTTGCTGCATTCCTTCTGCCACCTTTTTTCACTCCAGACCTGCCGTGCCACGACCCCCTGCCTGGACTCTGACCACTCTTCCGAATGCCCCTAAGTATATTTTATATTTTATAGATCTACCTAGATACGTATGCTTAACAACAGCCTGTGAGTTTTATGTATTCGGGTAGATTTATATATATATATATATATACATCTAATTGCCTTGTTGGACATTAAAACACCTCGTTAGGCATTAACTCATTCCCTGCCTTCGGAGTACTGCATTTTGGGTTCAAACACCACTCAGTCCTAACAGATGATCTGGCCAACATGAACTCAGCTAACTCAGGAGGTCAGGCCTCTCCACCTGGGCCTCTCTCTTCTGTCCATGCTGCTATTCAACGCCAAGACAAGGTGCTTGCTGACCACGCCCGGCTACTTCGTGAGGCTTCTGGTATGATGCAGAGCGTTGCTGGGGAGCAGCAGACCCACTCAACAACTACTGCAATTAGCCAGCGAACAACAGGCCCTGCTAACTCAGTTGAACACCATTTCCACCCAGTTGACTGCTCTGGGTGCCGCAGCCTCACCAGCCCCGCAGGTTCCTGTCACTACAGCTCCGGGTCCACTTCCCCCTCCTGGTCCTATAGCCCGGGAGCCTAGCTTAGCTAGCCCTAAGCCTTATGATGGGGCTTTCACAGAGTTTAGGGGATTCATGTTGCAGTGCAATTTTGTTTTTCGAGATGCAGCCCAGCATGTTTTCCGCCGATGCAGCCAGGTTAGCCTACGTTGCCACTCATACTACCGGTGACGCTCTTCGTTGGGTCCAGTCTTTCTTGAGCTTCAACCCGGGGACAAGACACAACTATGCCAACTTCGAGGAGGAGTTCAGGAAGGTTTTTGATCACCCCGTCGCGGGTCAGGATGCAGGCTCACGGCTACTCCACATCAAGAAGGGCTCTCGCACTGTTGCTGCCTATGCAATCGAGTTCCGCACACTCGCAGCCAGCGCGGGATGGCAGGACTCCACTCTGCGCTGTATCTTTAGAGATGGCCTCACGGAGGTTCTGAAGGATGAGCTGGTTAGAGAGAAACCTGCTGATCTCAATAGTCTGATCAGCCTTGCCAGTGATGTTGACGAACGCCTCCGTGAGCACAGGAGGACCAGGGCACATTCACATCAAGGCTCCTCGCGTTTGACTCCCACTCTCTCTTGTTCATCTGAGACTTTCGGTTCAGACTCAGGTGCTGAGCCAATGGAGGTCGGCCGACTACGTCTGTCTGCTGCAGAG